>NC_058376.1:67830000-68485000 GCF_018350175.1 Felis catus
AGCATGAGTGGGGGAGGGGCAGAGAGAGAGAGGGAGAGAGAGAATCCCAAGCAATTGGGATTGCCAGAGCAGAGCTAGATGTGGGGCTCAAACTCATGAAACTGTGAGATCATAATCTGCACCAAAACCAAGAGTCAGACGCTTAACCAACTGAGCCACCCAGGCACCCCTTAATTTTTATAAATAGTATGAGGAAAGGATCCAATCTGCTTCTTCTGCAAGTAGCTATCTAGTTGTTCCACCACCGTTTGTTGAAAATACTGTTCATTTCTACATTGAATGGTCTTGGCATCCTTGTTAAAACCAGTTGATCACAGGCACATAAATTTACTTCTAGACCTTCAATTCTGTTCCATTAATCTACATGTCTTTCCTTACGCCAGTACCACACTTTCTTGATTACTGTTGCTTTGTAGTAAATTTTGAAATCAACAAGTGTGAATCCTCCAATTTTGCTCTTCTCTTTCAAGAATGTTTTGGTTCTTCTGGATCCTTTGAATTTCTATATGAATTTTAGAATCAAGTTATAAATTTTTACAAAGAAGTCTTCTCAGATTCTGATAGGAATTAAGTTGAATCTGTAGATCAATTTAAGGAGTAGTGCCATTTTAACAATATTAAACCTTCCAATCCATGAACATGGGATGTTTCCTCAAATATGTACATTTTCTGTAATTTCTTTCAACAATGTTTTATAGTTTTCAGAGTATAAGTTTTGCACTTATTTGTTAAACTTATTTCTAAGTATTTTATTCTATGGATGCTATTGTAAATTAAATTGTTTTCTTAATTTCATTTTAGCTTGTTCATTGCATGTGTATAGAAATGCAATCAATTTTTTGTGTATATTGGTCTTGAATTCTTCAATATTGCTGAACTTGTTTACTGGTAGATTTCTTAGGATTTTTTGTTTGTTTGTTTGTTTGTTTATTTTTGAGAGCAAGAGAGAGAGAGTGCAAGCAGAGGAAGGGCAGAGAGAGAAAGAGAGACAGAATCTGAAACAGGCTCCACACCGTCAGTACAGAGCCTAATGTGGGGCTTGGGCTCATGAACCATGAGATCATGACCCGAGCTGAAGTTGGAAGCTTAGTGGACTGAGTCACCCAGGCTCTTAAGATTTTCATATACAACAAGATCATGTCATCTGCAAAGAGAGATAGTTTTACTTCTTCCTTTCCAGTCTGGATATCTTTTATTTCTTCCTAATAACACTGTAACCTTTGGTACAAAGTTAAATGGAAGTGGTGAGAATGTGTATCATTGTCTTGTTCCTGATCTTAGTGGGAAAGCATCCAGTCATTCACTACTTAGTGCAAAGTTAGCTGCGGGGTTTTCAGTAGATGCCTTTATCAAGATGATGACATTTTCTTCTAGTTTTTTTAGTATTTTTTTTTAATTATGAGAGGATATTGGATTTTGTCAAATGCTTTTTTTCTGCATGTATTAAGATGTTCATGTGGCTTTGCTTTTTATTCTTTCCCTATAGTGTATTACATTAATTAAAAAAAAATTTTTTTTTAAAGAGAGAGAACATGCAAGCAGGGGAAGGGCACAGGGAGATGGAGAGAGAATCTTAAGCAGACTCCATGCCCAGGATGGAGACTGACTTGGGACTCAATCTCACTACCATGAGATCATGACCTAAGCTGAGGTCAAAAGTCAAATGCTTAACCAACTGAGCTACCCAGGCACCCCTAATTGATTTCTGAATGTTAAATCAACCTAACATTCCTAGAATGAGTCCCATGTAGTCATGGTATATAATTCTTTTTTATGTGCTAGATTTGGTTTGCTAGCATCTTGCTAAGGATTTTTTTGCATCCATAATTATGAGAGATATTAATCTGTAGTTTCTTTGTGATGTATGTTTGGCTTTCATATCTAGGTAATACTAGATAATACTTTTGTCTCATAGAATGAGTTAAGTTTTCCTCTCTCTTCTGCTTTTTGGAAGAGTTTCTGTAGACTGGTATTAATTCTTCTTTAAATGTTTGGTAGAATGTAGCAGTGAAGCTATCTGGGCCTGGGCTTTTCTTTATGGGAAGTTTTTGATTACTTAATTTAATCTCTTTTCTTGTTTTAGGTCTATTTAGTTGACTTTTTCTCCTTGAGTTGGTTTTTGATATCGTGCCTTTCTAAAAGCTTGTTGATTTCATCTGTATTATCTAATCTATTGGCATATGATTGTCCATAGTATTCCTTCCTTGGGCCTACCTAATGGATTTTGGGCTGGCTTGTCAGGAAGGAGAGGAAAGGAAGAAGTGGAAGAAAGGGAAGGAGAAAGGAGGGAAAGAGAAAGGAAAAGAGGACATTTGTTTTAAAGATGCCCTAAATAATGTCTCCCTCTGTGTTCTGTACTCTGTTCATCACCCTAGTAGTGCCACTTGCCAACCCTGTCCCCATATAATAATTGTATATATTAAGTGCTTATTATATACCAGATAGTGTTCTAAAGACTTTACACATATAACTCATTTAATTCACATAACAACCTCATGAGATAAATATTGTTATTATCCCCTCTTTACAGAAGACTGAGTGTACAGAGGCTAAGTTACTGCCCAATGCCTCACGGCTAGTTAATAAAGTGAAGATATGATCCCAGGCTATTTGCCTCCAGGAACAATGCCCTTAACCCCTACACTCCACTAACACAAGCTCAGAATGCATTTGCTCAGCTATTCTGACCCTTGTAGGAGGTAAGGGGGAGCTTGAAATAGTGAATATATATATATATTTTATAACCACTGCTAGATATTTCATAATAAACTATCCTATTTATCTGCCTTCAGCTCCTAGCACATAGATACAAAGTTCAATCAGTGAACTAAAAAATCTCTACTGGCTGGCTAATATTAATGCCATAGGGTTCTTAGGTAACAAGGACTATCAGAAATGATCCCACTGGCCTAATAATAAGAATCCTTTTTTGAACAATGCAAAGATGGACACAAACATCTGCAGCTGTAAACTCAGAGCAGCTAACTGGTGAAGGATATACAAAACTCTATAATCAGATTGATTAGATTTATTTGTACTTTATCCTGATTTTGGTATATACTAATTTGAATATACCACATGTTTAAGAATTACTCTAATAATGGACATACAGAACATATGCAAAGACAATTACAGCTCTTTGCTGTCAGAAATAAAAGTTTTGAATAAATGAATAAACATATCCTCTTGCTGGTTAAGTAGACTTCATATTAGCAAGAACATAGTAACAAAAAGGAATAAATAGAAGAAAAGATCAAGTAATGTGTGCAGGGATTCCCAATCATCCCTGCATATTAGAATCACTTAATTTATAAATTTTTTAAAGTCCCAAATTGGGCTCCATGCAGACCAATTGAATAAGAATCTGAGAGTTTAGATGATTCTTATGTCAGCCAGGGTTGAATACTCCAGTGATATAAAGGAAAAAGGGAAAATACTTGCCTTAACAGAATTGAAAATATATTTCAAGGCTTAAAATTTATTACAAAAGACTTCTCTATCCAATTGTAGGTTAAAAACAGAATAGGGCCCCTGGGTGGCTCAGTCAGTTGGGCATCTGACTCTTGATTATGGCTGGGGTCATGATCTCTCGGTTTGTAAGTTCAAGCCCCTCATCGGTCTCTGCAATGACAGTGCAGAGCCTGCTTGGGATTCTCTCTCTCCCTCTCCTTTACTGCTTCCCTTGCTTGCTCTCTCTCACTGTCAAAAAATAAACTTTTTTAAAAATTAAAAAAAACAAAACTGAATAAATGCGTAGGGTAAACCCTGACAGTTGTTTCTTTGTTTGTTTTGCTTTTGTAATATAAGTGCCTGACATAAGCTTTGGTGAGGCATCCACTTCAAAGACTCATCCTTTTCTAAGATGGCTATCTGGAACAAACACAGACTAGCTAAAGAACCAAGCTGCCTCCCCCAAATGTGGGCTCCCTTGTTTTAGACATTTTGGTTAATTTAAATAACGAACAATTTGGGCCACTTGTTTTCTTTCTCTCTTCCCATGCTTTAGATTTCCACTCTTACATTTTAAATTCACCAAGAAAGAGTGAGCCCACAAAACCCTAGGCCCCCACCCTCAACACCAATAAAAGCAGAACTCCAGGATGTACAATGTCACTTTCTCTATCCCTGTGACTTTGCTTTGTGGCCCTAGGTATGCTATGTAATTTCCAGGTCTTATAAGTAATAAAGTTTCCCCCCCAAAGTTTTCTGATAGTTATTGCTAAAGGGCTGAAGGATATCTTGCAATTATAATAAGAACTCCAAGTGCTGGTCCAGTCACAACATTAGTTATTGATAAGCTGAGACCAACATATAACAAGATGATGAAAACAGAAAAAAAAAAAAATCAGAAAATGGGACCCAAATCTGTTTAGTCTAAGTAAAATAAAAACAGTGCGAAAATAAGTTTTAATTTATGTTGTTGAAACATTTTTGAAATATTGTTGAAAGATTTTACTATTGTTGAAAAACTAAACTTTTTTTAAAAAACAATTTTAACATGGAAAATAATTTTTTAAAGGGAGTGGCTTATTTTAAAAACTAAGTAAGTGGAGGGCACCTGAATGGCTCAATCCATTAAGTGTCCAGCTTTGGCTCAGGTCATGACCTCACAGTTTGGTTTGTGAGTTTGAGCCCCACATCCGGCTCTGCATTGACAGTGTGGAGCCTGCTTGGGATTCTCTCTCTCCTTCCCCCCACCCTGCTTGCATATGCACACACTAAATAAACAAACAAACAAACTCTATAATCTCTCAAAATAAATAAATAAACTTAAGAAAAAAACCTAAAGAAATGGTATTTGAACAATTAGACTTATTTCCCAAGAACTGTTGGGATTCCCAGAATAACAGAAAATATATCTATAACTGAATAACTGTAGGTTATCCAGCTGATGGAAAGTCTTCAAAAGTTCATTGGCCATTTAAGGCTTATCCAAATAAAGCTTCTCCCCCCAAAAAACCCTGCCTTCCTATACACTACCATTGCAATCAAAGGGAAAATTGCATTTCTGAAGTATTTCTCCCAACCAAATTTGAAATGGAATCTGGGAGCAAGAATTTGTACTCTACTGCAAAAAATTATTTTGTATAACCCCAAAGAGAGAAACTGAATGTACTCTTGCCTTGCAAGGGTGAAAGACTCAACCGCAGCTGTCTGTCAGGCCCTCCCAAATTCTCTGCCAAAGACTGTGTTTTTAAATGACCAGTGTTGTCATGATACTACTCAGGGGTTTAGGCAATGCCTTTCTGTTGCTGTTTCTGTCTTGGGCAACAGGTTTCTTCACTTACCTGAGGGAGTGAATCTATCATTTTCTGCCTGGTTTCTTATTTTAGAAAAAAGCAAAAGACTCATCCTGGACCCTGAAAGCTTCTGAGGCTTCCCTTGTTGGAACCTGGAAGTTCAGGCACAGTGAGGAGTTTCTCCCAAGGAACTATCCAAGCACATACCTGTGCTTTAACGGACAATATGAGGAAGTACTGGATAAGGAAAAATTGTCCTAATGTCAATGGATTGCTTGAACAGGGAGACACTGGTTGGCCACCTGACTCAGTGGGAACATTCTTGATAGGCTCCTTTGATTCAAGAGAACTTAATTTATTTTATGTAATGCAGGGATTTATCATAAAGATGCATCTGCTTAGGAATCTAGGACATGCCAAACAACCAGGGCTTGTGAAGGGGGATCCATATAGAACTGGGTCTCACAACTGGAGATCCAAGAAGCAGAATCCAAGGCAGCTCTAAGAACCTGAGGAGCTATGGATATGGGTTTTTACTCTTGAGTTCCTTTATTAATGGGCTCAACTATTTCCCAAGCAGCTGTCTGCATCTGTCTCTGTCCACTTTTCTACCAGCTCTAATTGGCATTTTTTCTTCTGTACAATTTTCTCTGCTTCATGGCGTGCATCCTCACAGCTCCTGCTTTCTCAGAACACTGGACCATCATGGCTTCTATTGCACCTCATCACTTTCCTTCTAGCTTAGCTTTCTTTCCACTGCTAACTACATCACTTACTCAGTATTTCTTGGTTCAAACCTTTTAAGAATTTAATTGTCCAGATCACCTTCCTGACCCAGGACATGTCCTCAGACACTGGCCCAACTTAAGGCTTGGCAGTTCTTGGGCAGTTGTGCAGCCCTGGTGGAATCAGCATAGTGTAAAATTGGCTACAAAGAGGGGTTTTTCACTAAGAGCTGTGGATCAGAGTCTTCTCTAGAATGGGCTGTGGTGTAGCTCGTATCCAATCCACATGGCAAACGTATGGATGGAGGAATGGATGGATGGATGGACAGACAGGAATATTTTGTCCTTAGAGAAGTAAGGCATGATTGATTAGGAGGGGGGGGGGGGGGTTTAACAATTGTGCAAAAAAAAAAAAAAGGAAGGAAGGAAGGAAAAAAAAACAAACAAACCTGCATTTATGTGTTGCAATATTTAAATGAAATCTGACCCAAATCATTAGGAGGTAATGAATAGGTCCTGCTTGGATTAGCTCTTAATGCTAAGGCACTCTTCTTATGGAAAGATGAATTTCCCCCAAATTCCTTCCCACACTTCTGGCCATTCCTTCATATAGGGCCTGGTCTTCTCTAGCCTTTCCCTATTAGAATCTCCCAAAGTTCATCTCCTAAATATGACAATCATGTAAAATACTTAAAATGATGCCTAATCTGTAGTAAGCAATGAACAAATGAGCTATTATTAGTAAGTAGTATACTGTTCGTTCATTGAACATATCACTTATGGGCTGCATTTGGCTCCATATAACAGAATCCTAAACATAAAGGCTTAACCAAATAAGCTAACCACTCTTGATATAGCCCTGAATGAATAAACGACAAATTCCTGCCCTCACTTAATAACAAGTTTGGAGACAGATAGCCTAGGGCTGGAATGGCAAACCACAATGCCATCAAGGATCCAGTCTCCTTCTGTCTTTCGGTTCAGCCATCCTCAACACGTGGTTTTTATCTTCATGTTCATCACCACCATGAGCAAACAGCCTTCATCCTTCTTATTTCTAGGAACCCTAAACATACTCCAGGGAAAAGGAAGAAAGGACAATGCCTGTATCAGGAAAGTTTCCCAAAAATACCCCAATAGTCTTCTGCTTATAAATCAAAAACTACCTCACTGCCATCTGGGGCTGCAAGGGAAACTGGGCACACTGCCACTACAGACAAAATCAGGATTTTATTGATCAGGAAGAGGAAAATGGATGTAGGGTAGAAAACTAGCAGTGTCTCAGGCCTAATTATCCCAAGCACTGAGTACTCCACAGCACCAGCCCTCAAAAACTGGTGGGGTAGAAATTAACCAGCAATTGAAGAGCATGATACAGATCATGATAGAGGTGTTTATCATGGGAGCACATTGGGGCGCCTGGGTGGTGCAGTCGGTTAAGCGTCCGACTTCAGCCAGGTCACGATCTCGCGGTCCGTGGGTTTGAGCCCCGCGTCGGGCTCTGGGCTGATGGCTCAGAGCCTGGAGCCTGTTTCCGATTCTGTGTCTCCCTCTCTCTCTGCCCCTCCCCCGTTCATGCTCTGTCTCTCTCTGTCCCAAAAATAAATAAACACTGAAAAAAAAAAATTATCATGGGAGCACATAATAAGGACCCCTAAGTTGTATTTGAGAGGTCAGAAAAGGCTTCCTGAAAGAAGCGATAGCTGAGACATGAAGCATGGGTAGAAGTTGGCCAGGGAAAAGAGTGCATGTGCTGAAGTTCTGATGTAACACTAAGTCTTTTCTGGAAACAGAAGTAGTTGGGGAATAAAGTACATTGTAGAGAGGGATGAGGTTAGAAGTAAGCAGGAGCCAGAGCACAAAGGACTTCAAAAGCCATTTTAAGAACTTGGTACTTATCCTTGGGGAGAAGCCACTGAAGAATTTTAAGCAGGAGTCAAATTTTGCCTGCCAGTTTTTAAAATTGGAGTGGAAAAACCACTCCATCTACAGCAACTATCTTTAAGTGCCAGTGGATTTGCTGCCCTTTCTTAATGCATCAGGAGATCCACAAATTCACCTAGGCTAAGTCCTCTTCCTTTTTACAGGGATTACTCTCAGCTGGCCACCGCATTCAGAAGCTGGGAGCTATCTTGGCTTAAACCTCATTAACATGTTGTGTTTCTTCCCCCAAAATAATGGTGTTGGGTAAATTAGGCTTCTTCTAGAAACGCTGATTTAAATCAGCTTTTCAAAGACAAAGGCATTATAATATTCTCTAATCAGCTGAAATCAGTCATTTGCCACCCACTCTCCCCTCCCCCTTCCAGATTCTCTTTTTTTGGTATGTAGCTTTATCACCTTTTAGCAAACTATATAATTTGCTTCTTTACTATTGTCTGTCTCCCTTCAACACATGTAAGTTCCTTAAGAGCGGGCATTTTTTATGTTTTTTCTAGTGATGTATTAGTACTGGCTAACAGTGCCTAGAATATGTGAGACACTCAAATACTTGTTAAAGTAGATTACCATTGGTGTTTCTTCTATGGCTAGTCCTGCCAAGAAAGAGTCAAACTCATCTCTGAACTTTTACACTCCATTTCTTCTCCCTCTCCCTCTAGCTAAATCCTATCTACCCTTCAAGCCAACAAAATCAACTATTATTGTTAAGGCAGCAATTATATGCAAGACACTGTTTCAGCAGGCAAATCAACTTTCAAGAACAGTGTGCTATCCCTTTCTCTTTATATTTGAGGCTTTAAATCCCATTCATCACAAACTAAATATATTAATATTCATTATACTAAAAGTCACTCATTGCCATAACCGCACATTTTTCATGTTACAATGGAATTATTCAGGCATCCTAGTAACATAATTGGATTAGCTAGATAGTATTTTAGCAGACCTGAACTTCTGAAAAAGCTGTTATGAATCCTTTCCAGGGATTGTTTTTCAATTCCCTCCTGAGCATCAGGAAGATCTTTATTGAACCTTACTTTTTTTTCTGGCATGTGTCCTTTCAATTGAAAGATATAAATGCACGAAAAAAAAATTAAACATCAGCTTTCTGTCAGGCACCATTCACTTTAAGTCCTATAGAAAATCTTTTATACTGCTGGTCCTAAGACACTTTTCCTTATTAAGGAGACTAGATTATAATCTCCACAAAAGTGGATTTTATTAATATCCCCAACACTTAAGATGGTATCTGACCCACACAGTAAGTGCTCAAAAGATCTGTTGAAAGAACGGTGAGCACTCTATGCCTTTATTGCTCACTTCTAAATGCATAATCTGATGAGGGTCCACACACACAACACACATGCCTACCTACAACCCAGTTGGTCAATCTAACTGTACCAGAGCCAGATGGCTTGTTTAAATCATTATGGTAGGCAGAATCCTAAAATAGCTCTCCAAGATGTCC
The DNA here is from genome assembly GCF_018350175.1 of Felis catus. Taxonomy (NCBI): domain Eukaryota; kingdom Metazoa; phylum Chordata; class Mammalia; order Carnivora; family Felidae; genus Felis; species Felis catus. The sequence goes on from NC_058376.1 coordinate 67,839,375, forward strand.
CACTCTAATCCTTTAAGACTGTGAACATCAGATATTACATCTGTGATGTTACCTTACTTGGCAAAAAGGATTTGCAGGTATGATTAAGGCTATAATCATTTGACTTTGGGTCAAAAGATTGTCAGAGCAAGCCTAATTTAATCACATAGACCTTTTGAAAGCAGAATTTGTCTGGTTTATAGCAAAACAGGAAGTCAGATTCCAAGAATGAGAAGAATTCAATGCACTATTGCTAGCTAGGAGTGGACCATGTGCCAAAAAATGTGGGTTGTTTCTAGGAACTTAGAGTGGCCTATGATAATAGCAAGGAAATGGGGACATGAGTCCTACACCCACAAGGATCTGAATTCTGCCAACAAACTGAATAAGCCTAGAAACACATTCTCTCTGTAGAGGCGCCAAACAAGAGCCCAGCCTACCTGACTTGATTTCAGCCTATGTGACCCCAAGCAGAGAACCCAGTCCTGGACTTGTGACCTACAGAACTGTAAACAGATAAACAGTATGTGATTTTACACTGCTAAACTGTGGTAATTTGTTAAGCAGCAACAGAAAACTAATAAAGTCATCCTGTACTAGAAAGTGCTTTTCCTGCAATGACTGAATTCTACAATGATAGGTTTACTGACTCATTTGAATACTATCATGCAAGACCTCCTCTGCCTTTCCCAGATTTATTTTACGGTTTTCATTATCCATAGAAATATTGTCTCCAGGAAAATTCCACCCAAAATTAGTTTTTGCATATGAAAACAAGTTAAGGTATCAAAAGAAAGTTTCTTTGGACAGTTTCCAGCTTATAATATTGCCCTCTTACTTAATGGGAGCAATAAACCCCACAAACATAAATAAAAGGATAAAATTATCAGTGACCAAAAAAGGTCCACATTCTTGCCAATAAATTTATAAAAATCAAAAAGGTATAATACAAATAAAATCAGACACTGAAACCATATTTAAATTCTAAGAACTTATGATCTCAACTTGGAAAACAATCAAATAAATATGTACACTGAGTCAGAAAATTATTTTAATAGTTACAAAACATTTTTTTTTTTTTTACAGAATCAGTATAAAATAGCAGTTGATTTTTCCATAATTATCAGAATTATTTGTACTTAAGGTCTTGGCTAAGTGGGGCTGAAATCAACAAAAGGTCTTGGACTGTTGGCTCAGAAATCATCCTAGGAAGCCCACCTTGTTGATATCTGTCATGCTTAGCTCTTATGAGATGTCCCGGTCCTTTTATAAAAAAGTATCTTTTTATTCATTCTTTGGAGGCTTGAAGTGAATTCGGCAGCGTTCATTAAACACCTAAAATATTTAAACAGAAACAAAGGTCATTGAGCCATCTTGTATAAATCAAGCCTGGAACTAAATTAAATTTAGCATGTCTCAGGAGGACAAAACCATTTTTATCCCAGGTCAACAGATTTAGGGAACAGAGAAGTTTCCTCAGCAGTTCAAACTAACTTATAGGTGCTAAAAATACAGAAGGTTTTGATGTCCATTTATAAGACAATTTTAGCTTTTTAATAAAATTCCTATTATTCAAGGAAAAAATCATCACAAGCTAGTTTATTGAGTAATAGTAACTAGCAAACATTTTCATTCCATATTCTGGACATATTTTGTGCAGTTAAACAAAAATATCTAAAAATAAGTTTATGATAAAGCTTTTTTCCTTTTTATAATGTAGATTTTATTTAGATATCTGCTGTGATTTTCTAAAAGAGTACTAGATCCTTCTCACAAGTAGGTATAAAGGGAAATCAATCTTTTGCTAAACTATGTAAATTTATAAAATGTTTGATCTATTTAACTCGCTTTCTTTTTTAAAAACTTTTTTTTAACATTTATTTACTTTTGAATGACAGAGAGAGACAGAGCATGAGCAGGGGAGGGGCAGAGAGAGAGGGAGACACAGAATCGGAAACAGGCTCCAGGCTCTGAGCTGTCAGCACAGAGCTCGATGTGAGGCTCAAACTCACGAATCGCGATATCATGAACTAGGCCGAAGTCGGACGCTTAACCGACTGAGCCACCCAGGCGCCCCTATTTAACTTTCTTTCTAAAAACCTAAACAAATTATGTATCATAAATGTTAAGAGAACATTCTATATTCAGTGCCTGTCAATATGGGGCTGTGTTAAATAAAAATTTTAGTATAGCCATTCAATGGAATATAATGCAAATATAAAAAGAATAAGGAAGCTCTGTATGTTCTGATTTGAAAAGATCTCCAAGATATATTAAGGAAAAAAAAAAGTATGGACAGTAACACCTCTATATATGCAACAAACAGGAAAATGTGTGTGTGTGTATATACATACATAAATTTAGAATTGTGCAAATATCTAAAAGTAAATACCATCCTTTTAGAAGGAAAGGAAAGGAGGCGGCTGAAAGGGAGGAATGAGAGGTAGAATTTTTACCATATATCCTTTAATATTTAAAAATATTTAATCATGTCTAAAAATTTTAAGTGTCCAAATAAAAAATTACAAAAATCTAAAAGAATTTCTTCTTAGAATTTACCTTCATACTTCAATGACATAAGGAACAAATCATTTTTTTTAAATTTTTTTTTAACTTTTATTTATTTTTGAGACAGAGAGAGACAGAGCATGAACGGGGGAGGGTCAGAGAGAGGGAGACACAGAATCTGAAACAGGCTCCAGGCTCTGAGCTGTCAGCACAGAGCCCGAAGCGGGGCTCGAACTCACGGACCGAGAGATCATGACCTGAGCCGAAGTCGGCCACTTAACCGAATGAGCCACCCAGGCGCCCCAAGGAACAAATCATTTTTAAGGTTAAAACACATACACACACACACACACACACACACACACAAAACAACCTATACTGGCCACTGTGGACTATCATAAAAATAAAAGTCTACATAGGGAGATTTCATGGTACTGGTATTATTCAATCTCTTAAGCTGGGTGGAAGATACAAGAGTGTTCATTTTATTAATATTCCTTACATTCTACATGTTATATCCTCTTTGATATGTGTTAACTCACAAATAAAAGAAAAAAAATGCAGAAATTAAATATACTCTCTCTGGCCCTTTCGTCTTACAGTTCATCTCTTGTCAGTTACCAGTCCTGACATTTCCCTCAAGTTCTCAATGCTCAAACCAGGAGAGGTTTTAGATTAGTGGCCTTGGGACAATATTTGGGACGTGTATGACTTGGCCAAGCTTCTCCAAATCTTTTTCCTAAATGCCTTCGTAACTTTTGCTGGCTTACTGAACCACAGCTTACATTTTCTTTTTTTTAAATCAAGTAGACAACTTGGGTTTTTGTAGACTGGATGGAGTATATTTTCTTTAAAACTAGTATCCAATCTAAAAATGCTTCACTCTTCCCACTACATTTGACATATACCAACCTCTCCGCTGGGTTTTTCAAATCAGATATTCATTGTAACCCTCCCCTATCCCATCCCAAGAATAAATATTATCTCTCTGTAGAACATAAATGGACAAATATCGCCAAAATCTTTCAAGTAGCAAACACCTTCTCATGTTAGTAGAAAGAGCAGGAATAGGAAATCTTGTCAAAGAGGACAAAATAAAGAAAAGTGATACAGCAAAGAAAATCAATTTGTATTTTGCAATTTATTCACAGCTCTATAAGTCGGTACATTCTAGTTTGGGTTCAGTTAACGTCTCTCTGTGTTTAAACTCATTCCATTGCTTAATTTCAAAGGATAAAACAGAATTTTCAGCTCATTCTTTCAGATTTCATAGATTTTTCCCTTTGGAAATCTTTGAAATTTTAGAGAAGGGTATATAGATATACCATTTCATACAACTAAAGTCAGCATTTTGTGATTTTTTGACCCTCAAATCCTAGTTCTCCAATCTAATTCCTATTCAGAACTGTGCAGGCAACAATAAGGAACATGTGAACCTAGCAGCCATAAAAAGCTCTATTATCAGGTATCAGTAAAGTTATGTACAAATAAGTTTCATGATCAGGTATGTCAGAAAGCAAGTCACTGTGAAGGGTAGCTAATGATATAAAAATTTATGCAAACCAATGGGCCTCAAAAAGGCTGATTTTAACAAATAAGGCCATTGCAGGTTCTGAGTTAACTAGTAATAACCCTAAATAACAAATATGCCCATTATTAGTATTAGGAAACATACAAAATGTCTCCAATTCTGTTACCATGACATGTCATAAAAACTACCATACTACTATAGAGTTGATTTTTATACGGTGGCTATATTTGGATGCCAACTGCACCCTTCTCAAAGTTAAAACTTTCAGCTGCTTATAAATGAAGGATGTCTATTCTTCTTGAGAGCCCTATGGGACTCCTTACCCCCCTCCCTTGGTTTCCCTTTGTTAGTTCAGTTTCCCTCATAGTTCACTCCAAGACAGCATTATTTAATACCTTCCAGCTCCTGTCATTTACAACTTCTTCAACATTCAATTCTGACTGCATCCATTTCAACTGTTAAAAAGAAAAAAAAAGTTGGAGTTATGAAAATTCAAATTGAAGAACTAAAACCAAATTCTATTTATAGTTTCCTAATATAGTTTCCTAATGGAGGAGCTACTGCTCCTCCATTCTTCGTTAATGGTATCACCTGGGCTAGATCTTGGACACAGCCCATTCTTCTGGTATCTAATCTGCTATTAAATCTTGTTAAGTCGTGGTTCTCAAGCATATTATAATTACCTTGAGAGCTTTATTTTTAAGTTTATTTATTTATTTTGAGAGAGAGAGGGAGAGAGAGAGAAAGTTCGAGCAGGGAAGGGGCAGAGAGAGAATCCCAAGCAGACTCCATGCTGTCAGCACAGAGCTGAATGTGGAGCTCAAACTCACAAATCGTGAGATCATGACCTGAGTGGAAATCAAGAGTTGGGTGCTTAACAGACTGAGCCACCCAGGTGCCCCTCACCTTGAGAGCTCCAAAAAAAAAAAAAAAAAAAAAAAAAAATCAAATGTCCAGGTAGTTCACAACAGGAACACAAATGGCCAATAAACATTTTTTAAATATAGAATGTTAGTAATGTATAAAAAATGCAAATCAAGCCATAATATGACAAAAATTTTTAAAAATGAGTACCTCTGATAAAACCTACTACTAGTGAGAGTATGGGAAAAGATACACTCATACACATTTTTAGTAGGAGTATATATTGTTGCAACCTCTATGGAGGGCAATTTGGTAAGGTTTATAAAAACATAAATTCACATGTCCTTGAACTCAATAATTCTAGTTCTAGTTATTGATCCTATAATACAGATTTACAAAGACAGCACAGAGGAATAAAAAGAAGGAGGTGGCAACCTGATTTGGATAAAGAAAAAAGAATCAAGAAGAAAAACAGAGAAAGAAGGGGAATATCTAAGGCCCAAATGATCTAGAAAGGCATGAGTTTTCCACACCTTGAGCATACAGCCAGAGGTCTGATACTAATGCTACAGTCTCTAACTTTCCTGATAACTGCCAACCTAATTACTCTATCAGAAAAGTAGCCAATTCCATTGCCAGGCCCAGATGGAGGCGGGGGGGGGGGGGGGGGGGGCATCATACTCCTAGTCACTTCTAGTGGGAGAAACTTGAAAGAAGCTTGCTAGTTCCAGGAAGAAGGCTTGAAACTATTCAGGAAAATTAGGACAAAAAGCATGAACTACAGATTGAAGCAGCCAAGAGGTTAAAACCAGGATGATTTCCTCAGGCCAAAGTTAAGACTCAAGCCAGGAGATTTGGGAACAAAATACCAGAGCCAGACAAGATCCAGGCAACCATGAGTCAGGGACCCAAGCCAATGAACCTGACCAGTTAGGAGCAGAGTTCAGGCAGGATGTTTAAGCAATGTGCATGTAACACTAGTAAGATAGGAACTTAGTACTGATCCAATGGCTCCTTGTAAAGTCCTCTGCTAGACTCAGAACTGGTGTCAGAGTATAGTCAGGTACATAGGACTGAAACTAGAATGAGAGAAAGGACTGTATTTCTGATAACCAGTCTTGTTCTGTAAAGTAGTAACGAGCCTCAAGAAGCCCATCTGCTGACATCAAAGCAACCTCAGATTTTAATCAGCTACATGGACCAGAAATTATTGAAGGTTCACTGCTCTGTCAAAGCCTGGACTGAGTGCCAAAGAAGTAAACTCAATCAAAAAACAGGGTCACGACATGCCACTAGGACAGTCTTCATAACTGCTCGCAAATACTTACAGGCAGGTCACAGAGAAATGGGTTTAGACTTCTCCTACATACTTGCAGAGTGAAGATTAAGGAGCAATAATCACATGCTACAGGGAGGCAGATTTTCACAATATATAAGAAAATCTCTGAATAATTACAACTTCCAAAAAGAGAATGCCACTGCTACAGAGGATTTGCATACTCCTCCTCCCCTACCCCCGTAAGTAGTAATTAAACAAAAAGTAGAAACCAATGGTTCCAAGATATTGTAAGGAGGATTAATGTAAAAAAATATGGGGTCCCAGAGTCTCAAAAAGGAAAGGAAAACAACTACTAAGTACATTAGGTAATATGTTGGCTCTTACACACACGATATCATTTAATCCTCATCTCTAAAAATAAAGAAATCTCAACTACATTTTACAAACCAAAAATCAGATTATTTCAGAGCAACTAATTTACAAGTTTACAAAGCCACCAAGTGGTAGAAGAGATTCATTTCATTAGGGCCACCTGCCTTTATAACCCATGTTTTCTCTATTCTTGAATGCTTCAGATATTACAACCAACTTCTAATACAATTTCAGTGCCACCAACAAAATGCTCCCTGAGAGATGGTTGTTTTGAGGCTCTAGGTCTTAAACAGGTAAACTTCCTTTCAAAGGAAGTTTGAATAGGTGACAATAGGTGACAGCAGTTACACAGTTCCAGCAAGGAATGTGCTTTTTCTGAGTTAAGGACTCAGGGAAAGAACTGGGGACTTTTAGACTGGCATCTCTGCATATGAATAAAGTATGTTCTCTACAGTAGTCAGAATTTGACTATCAGTCACAGTTTAATGTAAAAGCACTGAATCCAGAGTCAGAAGACATGGGTTAAAGTCCCAGCTCTACCACTTACTAGCTGGGGATATCAGTTAGTACCTGAGTTGTAGTTCTCTCATTCAAAAAAATGAAGAGGTAGACCTGGAACATCTTTAAGAGTTCTCTTTCTGATTCCATAATCTTCATGAAAATGAAGAAAGCTTGAAAATTAAAAAAAATTCAAGCTTTCTTATTTGGTTAAGTACTATTCACAGTCACCCTCTAGTCCTACACAGTATCTGACTAGAAAGCTACCTTTTGTAACTTGCTGACTGGTTTCTAAAACTACTCCTTGCAATGGTCATCCTGGTGATTTTCTCTGGGCCCTAGAGGCTGAAGGGCAGAGATGAGGGTGGATCACTTACGTAACAAATCACTCCCAAGGACTCAGTGGTTCTGAACTTTGCTCTCCACTAACAGGAGTAATTGTAGTGTTTGTCTGATGTGATTTGCAAATAGTGAGTTTTCAGTTTCTGATATAATAGCCCTGCCCTGTAGTTTTCTTTGTCAAAACCTTCAAGAGTCTGTTGAAATACAAAATCCAAAATAACTAGATTTTAACCAGCTTTATAGAAATTATCTACAAGCCTTCATAAACAATGACTAAGATGACCATTACAGCATTAAGTTCACTGTCTGAGGACTCCACCACTGCCAGATGAATGAGCAGGTGTGGAATACAGGACTGAAGTAGTCGTCATGAACAAAGAGAGCCATGAAGACGGTGGTTGAATCCAGTAAGACATGATGCAGCCCTGGGATGACTGAGCAAGTGCACACACTCACCTGCGGGCAGCTACAAGAACATAGGCTTGAGAGTGATGGTAAGGTCCCCTTTTCAAAGCTTGGCTACATCTACTAAACAAAGGGTAGACCTCATGACTGTTCAGTAATGAAAAACACAATTTTGTCCCATACTGGATTTTCAGTCACCCAGTCAGCAAGTCACCTACTGTGCTACCTTGAAATACAGACATGATTTTGATAATTGCTCAGTGGTCATATAGGAAAAAGCCCTTCTTCTTAGGAAATCACCAACGTATGTAAGGAGCAAAGGAACATTGTACCCAACATTCTCGCCAAATGATTCAGTAAATAAAAATGCCTATGTGAGGTAGAAAGGGGAGGAAACAGGAAAGGAGGGAAGGAGGAGGCAGAAGGAGGGGAGGGTGTAGAGAATGTATCGCAAAGCAGGTGGGGCAAAATGCAAACAATAGGTGAATATAGGTAAAGGGTGTGAGTTCCCCGTACTATTGCAACTTTACCATAAGTTTGAAATTATATCAAAATAAAAAGTCACTCTTTAAGCAGCTCCCCACAAAAGAAGACAGCAATGAGTTCCACTTAATAAAATATGGCACACATTTCAAATGTTTTCTTGACATGTCACCATTAAGGGCTATAAAGGAACAGTCCTGTTCCATTTCTTATACTCTGAGGTGCACACCCTATCTGCATTACAGCTGACTTTGAGGAAAAAAGGCTTCCTCTGACATATCACTCAGTGGACACTTGCTGTTTTCTTAAAAGTAAAAACTGCAAGGCTGGGAAATGAAGTGGAAACAAAAAAGTATCCAAAAAGAACCAAAGATCCATAGTAACTTCTTTGTGTAGGGAAATAAATTATAATGTGGTTCTAGTATACCTGGTTATATTCAAATAATACTATACTTTTATAGCTAAAGAGAGTAATATTCTGAAAATATTTGTATTGCATTTCAGCAAATTTCTACAGACGAAACCAGAAGTAAATATTCTCAAAATGTAAATACGTTAAAAAAGTTTATTCTTTTTTTTTTTTTTTTACGTGTATTTATTATTGAGAGACAGAGCGAGACAGAGCATGAACATGGGAGGGGCAGAGAGAGGAGGAGACACAGAATTTGAAGCAGGCTTCAGGCTCTGAGCCATCAGCACAGAGCCTGACATGGGGCCCGAACCCACCAACCACAAGATCATGACCTGAGCCAAAGTTGGACGCCCAACCGACTGAGCCACCCAGGTGCCCCTAAAAAAGTTTATTCTTAAGTCAAGCCTTTAAACATAGATACAGATATGATTTCCCTAGATTTTCTGATGTGGTGTTGGTCTGTGTTAATCCTTATATATAAGGATATCCTTTGTTATATTTAACAGTATACTATATAAAAAAATGGAAAGAAAATATGATTACATGTTTCTTTAAGCTAAAGCTACTACACTGCATATATTCATGAAATGCAAATTAACATACCAACTAATTTCTAAATGTAATAAAATTAAGCCCACTAAAAATGAAGTATTAATCTGGTCCCTTTTTTTTTTTTTTTAACGTTTGTTTATTTTTGAGAGACAGAGACAGGATGCGAGTGGGTTAGGGGCAGAGAGGGAGGGAGACACAGAATCCGAAGCAAGCTCCAGGCTCCAAGCTGTCAGCACAGAACCTGACGCGGGGCTCGAACTCATGAGCTGTGAGATCATGACCTGAGCTGAAGTCGGACACTCAACCGACTGAGCCACCCAGGCGTCCCTGATCCTTTTTTTTTTAAAGTAATGACCATTTCTTTTTCTTTCTTTTTTTTTTTTATAACATTTATTTGTTTTTGAGAGAGAGAGCGAGACAGAGCGTGAGTAGGGGAGGGGCAGAGAGAGGGACACACAGAGTATGATGTAGGCTCCAGGTTCTGAGCTGTCAGTACAGAGTCTGCTTCAGATCCTGTCACTCTCTCTCTCTCTCTGCCCCTCCCCTGCTTATGCTTTCTCTCTCTCAACAAATAAATAAGGTGTTAAAAAATTGTCTTTATTTTGATAGCTAAATTTATTTTGACAGCTATTTTGAAAATCTTTTGCTCAGAAATTTAAAGCTTATTCAACTTACCTTTGTCTGTTCTTTCCTAAGTTGCTTTAATAACGTTAAATCATCCAAATTCTTTTCTCTCTCTTCTCGGAGGTGTTTTACTACTGCTGAGGTCTGAGCTATACAATTTTTTATGACTCTGTCCCTGCTGGCATGAGCTTCCATCAACTAAAGGAACAAAGGAACAATAGAGAAAAATCATACCAATTTTTTACATTGTAGTGGTTTTTAAAAAATCCTTATTTTTAGGCTACAGAAATATAATAGTTCTAAAACAATTTTTAAAAACTTAATCTATGGAAGAGAAGATTGTGCTGAACCAGTTAAATCACCAAAAAACAGATCAAAGGAAACACCTCTCATGGTGTAAAGTATGAGGTCGGTTGTCTTCCTCCTTCCATATACTTCTGGGATTTCCCACTCCTCTTCCTGCATTCCCCACACAGGACTTTTCATTTCAGTCCCTTCTCCCTACATTCCTGTCCCCAGTATTCCATCCCTTGTGTTCTACCCTCTACCCACCCTCACACACCTTCGGGGCCACTGCTGCTATTCTTCCTCTTTTTTTTTTTTTTTTTGTCCTTTCATTGGTTTTTTCAGCCTTGTGTTGTCACTAAGTGCAAGAAATTGTGAAGTAAGTGATGTAGAGAAGGAATTTGTTACACTAAAGAAAAACAAAGAATGTTTACCTATGCAAGACAGAGCCCTTTTCAAGACTTTAAAGTATTAATATGGGAAAATTGTATATGAAGTACAGATTATTGGCTCCATCAACTGTGTGTGCCAACTGAAAGGACATCTGGCAGGGCAATTCTTTACTAAGTTTCATCTTTATATAACAAATCCAATACAACAATTTGCATTTATTTTCTTCCTTCATTTACGAAGTTTGATGATCATTATTCGAACACACTCCCATGATCATACCAAATTCTGATGATGTCCCATAAACCTGGGGGAGAGTAAAAGCAAAGTACTAAAATAATATGTAATCACCATTATAGTATATGTGCTGCTGAAGCAAGCACTATGCAATCGCCATTATAATTAGTGGAACACAAACAAAGGTGGTTCACTTCCAACTAAAATTTAGGTGTTAACTTCCTCCATCTAATTAATCATGTTATATCATTCCTTCTTCCCTCTGAAGAGAGTATGTTAATGCTATGCTAATGAGTTATACTAGGAATAACCTAACTATTATACATATTTGTATATAAAACACAGAACTAAACCATCCTATAAGCATTCTTTCTAAGTTATTTGAAATATATCTCTTAAATGATCATCTCAGGACCCTGCAGTTAAGAACTACTGATCTAATATGCACCAGGAAAAATTCCTTTGCATTTCTAGAGTGCGACAATACTAAAAGTGCATTGATTATAAATCATACCTATGTGAAGAGAAGAAAATCAAACTAAGAGGCATTAACCCCACCTATACTAAATTACTCTAATATGCTAATTTTTTTCATTGTAAGGTTTAGGATTCACAAGGACAGTCCAAGGCCTATATTTCATTGGCTAATACGCTGCTTCTGTTACTTGTTTCCTCCTTCAGATATAATTCCAGAAAATGAAAGGAGCCATTGAGGGTAGGGAAATTCCCAAAACAGAAGAAATGAACCATCCTAACTTAGAGTTAAGAAGCTCTCCCTGTATGAGACTGGCTAAATAATTAACATTTCCAGGCTTCAGTTTCCTCTTTTGCAAAATTATGGATTATGAGTAAATAATCGCTAATATCCTTTCTACCTCTAAAATCTAAGGATAACATAACTGAATACACTGCTCAGATGTCAGACGCTATTTAATCATTTTAATATTTTGTCTAAAGCTCCAATAATTGGTGGAATAGCATTAGCACTAAGTAGGAGTCTGTCACAGTATTTTCACTTTTTCTATCTGAATTTTAAAATCAAATTCCAATTGTGTACATTTTATTAAAATGTTCAATATTTTCCTTTCAGCCTCTCTCACCACACAGGTTCCTTCCTTGGTTAGGCTCTCCTCCACTGTTCCCCTCATTAACTTGGCCCCTTTCCTGCAGATACACTTCTCACTGAAGACCACCCTCCTACCTTCACCTGCATACTTTTCCTTCAGATTAGCCCCACTGTGAACTCACTCCCCTAAGGACAGAAAGTACTGAGCAAATCATCTTTTATTCTGTACTATCAATTATTTTAGTCTAGCTTTCATGATCAACCTTCAAGAAAATTCAGAATTAAGAGCCATATGCAAGAGGAATATGCATAGACTTCTTTCTGTACACATGTCAAAGAAATGAGGACGCTTGATAACTAGCAGCTCCTTTGGTTAGAGGAGAAAATCCCTGAGTAATAACCATATCATAACCATACTTCCTTTGATTTGGGGTATGCAATTTCAGAATGAAGGCATTTAGGATGGGGCAAGAGACTGATTCAAAGCTAGTCTAACAGGGGTCTATCTAGGACTTCACAGTTTTATTATACTTTACCAAAACTCTAAGAACTTCTTTTAGTCAAATTTTCACCTACTATCTTTTTCTTTTTCAACGTTTATTTATTTTTTTGAGAGAGAGAGAGAGATAGAGCACAAGCAGGTGAGGGGCAGAAAAAGAGGGAGACACAGAATCCAAAGCAGACTCGAGGAACCCATGAGCTGTGAGATCCTGACCTGAGCCAAAGTCAGCCGCTTAACCCACTGAGCCACCCAGGCGCCCCTCACCTACTATCTTTTAACCATTATTTAAAAACAATCCTTTTGCCTTTAAGGGAAACAATGCTAACACTTTTCGTGATCATAGTTTTTGGGTGTTTTCTTTCCTGAACAAAGGCTGATTCTAAATTAACTCTACACTAAATTCTAATTTCCGAAACATCATTTGTCAGAACCCTGACACTGACCCTTGGTTTAACCATCATTTAAAAACAAAACACAGGGGGCTCCTGGGTAGCTCAGTTGGTTAAGCGGCCAACTTTGGCTCAGGTCATCATCTGACAGTTCCTGCGTTCAAGCCCCACATCGGGCTCTGTGCTGACAGCTCAGAGCCTGGAGCCTGCTTTGGATTCTGTGTTTCCCTCTCTCTCTCTGCCCCTTCCCCACTCATGCTCTGTCCCTCTGTCTCTCAAAACAAATAAATGTTAAAAAAAAATTTTTTTAAACACAACATGGGACGCCTGGGTGACTCAGTACGGTTAAGTGGCCGACTTCGGCTCAGGTCATGATCTCACAGTTCGTGGGTTTGAGCCCTGCGTAGGGCTCTGTGCTAATAGCTCAGAGCCTGGAGCCTGTTTTGTGTTCCGTGTCTCCCTCTTTCTCTGCCCCTCCCTTGCTTATGTGTGTTCTCTCTCTCTCAAAAATAAATAAACTATTAAAAATTTACAAAAATAATAAAAAAATAAAATAAAACAAAAGTTAGTAAGTTTTTGTCTTGGCCCTTTGTGTTTTTTAAATCTTTCTCCAGAATTTCTGACAAAAAGATGCAAGGGGAAGCATATCATTTAAACATATATTCCAAAGATTCATTATATTAAAGAGACATCCTTAAAAATTACCCTAAATCAATCACTGTGACACTAGTAATTGTTTTGCATTTGTAAAACACTGTTCCAAATTCACAGACTTTTTAATGTTCAGCATTGATTTTCACATTTATCTTGAGAATAAACAATAAACAATGTACAGCTAGAAAAAAATCATAGATTCAAGGGATACCCTTTAATAAGGGTATCTCACTGAAATTATTTTCATTAAGAGTACTCTTCTAAGATTTGGAATTTCTACAATTAGTACTTCATAATAACTTTGTTGATCATCTGCTATAAAGAAATATTATTATTAGAGAGTGCAAACATTTCTTCAGCTATAGAAGGGAAGCATCAGGGGCTAAAAGAAGTCAAGGTAACCTTAAGTAATTTGGATGTTTCACAGAGCTCCACTCTTAACTGAGATAATATCTAAGGGAACTCAGTAGTACTTATTAGCATAGGCACTCTGCCGCAGGCCTGATCCCTGGCACAAAATTACTAGGTAAACAATCCTTCCTCTAATGTTCATGTTGTTGGATCCCTTTAGGATACAGTCAGAGAAAAACCCAAACACAAACACGAGAATATCCAAAACAGAAAGGTCTCAAATATCTAAAACAAAAGGTTCCAATATGCAAGATTATCTTAGTGCAACAAAGGGATAATAATAACAACAATAATAATAGAAGCAGCAAGCATTTATATATAAAACATTTAGTACAGTTAGCACTTTATATTACCTCAGTTAATCCTCTAACAACCCCATGAACTAGGTACTATTGTTATTATTTTACAAATACGGAAGCTGAGGCAAAAAGTTATGTGACATGTTCAAGGCTACCAGCTAGGAAGAAGCAGAGGTAGGACTTAATCTACATCTGGAATCTATGTTGCTAATCCCTACACTATAAATCTTTAGGTTAAAAAAAGATTATAAATGAAAACAAGTGAGATTCTTTTCTAGAGATTATATGGGTAGTGAGGGGGGCATCACTAAAGTGATCATAAATTTCCAATACTGGATTCTACTCATTAAAGTTCACAGATTTGCAATTTCTCAAGCCACAAGAATCACCTAAGCACTCAATAAAATAACACACTTTCATATAAGAGCAGGACAAAAACATCAGCAATTATTAGTGCTTTGAATTTAATTGATATGAATAAAACTGACTTTTTTTTTCATAACTGAGAAATAGAATTTTAGGTTTTAAGTAATATCTTCTTGGTAAGAATCCAAATAGTAATCTTGTGGCAGATCATAGAAAAGCAAATGCCACTTGAACATTAGCTTCCAAGTTAATGAAAAGACATAAGTAAATTATAAAAAAAATACTTGGCCACATTACCATTTCCTTTTGTTTTTAGAAATCATAAAGAGACACAAAAGAACTCTTTAAGAGTCTATGAAAAAATATATATTTGAGAAACTAAAGCCTCACACGAGGACAAGATCTGTGGCTTCTCTCCCAACTACCAAATGCTTCTATTCCCCTCCCTGATGACTGAGGGAAGAAAAAAGATACAGAAAGTATAAAAGGTTTTAATTCATTGTATCAGGTGTCTGGCTTCTTAGGACTGACTCATTCAAACCCTTGCTCCTGTTTCGCTGTTTTTACTTGACTGTTTCACTTCCTCCTTCGTTCCCTGGTGCATAAGGTTTCTAAAGTTAAAGGCTGCCCATGAAGGGGCCAAAAAATGCTCTCATTCCTTAGAACTGTCGAGAGATCACACGTTTTCCTTAGTTTGTAGCAACCAGATCAAAACTTATACACACCCTCAGATGTAGGCAAGAAAACATGAAGATGTCATACTTTTATCCAGTTTAATTATGTGTCAATTGGTTTCTTATTTTGCCTGCAAAGAAAGGCATAAAGGAAGCACAAAAGACTCAAAAGATACACTTACAGACTCATAAAGTTGTTTACAGGTTTGGCTTGCATCAATTTTCCCTGCAAAGGAAGCTGTTGGAACCGTAGTGTTTAATTCATGTACTATTCTGTCATCAATCGTCCTCATCACCTTGAGTAATTCCTATATATATTTAAAATAAAAGAATAATAACCTGAATTGAAAGTTAAGTGTTAAAAAAGAAACATTTAAACAAACAAAAAATCCATAAAGCTCTTGGATATTTTACAATCCTGTAAGTTAGGAGTAGAGAAACCATGCTAAATTTAGTGCAACCACAGGAAAATCTTTATTACGAGAATAATAGGTTATGTAATCGTAATTCTAAGAATGGGCACCAACCCTGTTTTCTTGGCTCAAATGTGACCAT
Source organism: Felis catus (assembly GCF_018350175.1). NCBI lineage: Eukaryota > Metazoa > Chordata > Mammalia > Carnivora > Felidae > Felis > Felis catus. The sequence continues at coordinate 67,855,052 of NC_058376.1, forward strand.
CTCAAGGGTCATGACTGCTTTAATTCATTTTTAAACCCCACCTGGTGGCACATGCTTAGCAAACAGTGTATGCTCTTTCCATCCAAGCATACAGCCAACAAAAGTTTCTACTAAACGCAATTACCTCAAATTGTCCCAGACAATCCAGCATAATTGCTTGCTCTACTGCCTCTATGTCTATCATTCTAAAATGGGGTACTAGATGGAAAAATTCTGCAAAGCTATATAAGAAATACTCAGTAGTGGTTCACTTAGAAATTAACCTATGACCTTTTAGGCTTTTTGCTTTTTTTAGCTTTTTACTATGATTGTTTTATTATATTTGTAACAAAAATACAGAAGTACAGGAGAAAGCATGCTTTTATAGAAGGAATCAAGTCTCTTCATGGCTTTCTTATTCACAGAACAAAACAGAAATTAGTTTTACCTTTCCTTAGTGACCCTACTCACATTTCCCATGGATCTCTTCCTCCTGAAAAGGCTCCAACTCTCAAAACACCAACCAAAAGAAAAATAATACTAAAAGGGCAGGGGACTTAAAAAGACTCTGGTGAGAATACCTACATAGGGCAGTCCCTTCTCTCTACATTTTGATTAGGGTACTTCTTTTCACTTGTCACTAGAGAAAGGCTGGACATCAGGTACACTCTGTCTCCAGAAAACACAAACTGTTTCCAGCACTATACTCTTTCTTTTTTAATTGTTTCTTAAATTCTCTTCCCCGCCCCAGCCCAGCAAAACATGATGGCTGAAAAATCATCAGGGAAATAGAAGTATATAATGCTAGAAATATATATATTAAAAACACCCAACAAGTTAACATTCAATATTAAAGTGTATTAAAAGCAACTTTGTTTGATTCTCTGCCTCCTTCAACATACCAGCCTATCTTTCCTATGCCAAACTGAAATCCATGACTGAAACCAACTTCATTTCTTTCTTCATCCGTTTGTTAAAATAAAAACTTCTATTATGATTAAAGTATTACAAGTCATTTTAGAAAAACTAGCAAAAAAGTTTAAAAAAATAAAAGTCATCCACAGTTAACTATTATTAATGTTATAAAATGTTTTTAGTTTTTTCCGTACACATCTATGAATATTTTTATCAACTGGAGGTCCTTTGTAACACTTTAAAGTCCTGCTTTTATGACATTATACCATGAGCATTTTGCCCTTGCTACTCAAAGTGCCTTGAAGATATTTTTAATCGTGGCATAAATATCCTGTGGAAGTGTCACAGTCTGTAAGACTACTTCCCCAATAATGAACATTTAGGTGTTTCCAATTATAATAACCATTTAAGCCATTCAGTCTAAGTCTGCAGTTTAGATTCTGTTCCTATCAGTCTATTAATCTTCAATCAGTATTTTAATAGCCTTTTCTAGATCTCAATCTAGAAGTTAAATAGCTTGTAGAAGGCTCATAATTTAGACTAATAAAACACAGGCAAATGTCAGGTTTAAAACCAGCTTCACTATCTTATCCCCTCTTCCAGTATCTTTCTATTTTTGTCAATAATACTATTATTCTCTATAAATTGGAATTCTTAAGGGATAATATCAACATATTCACTAAGCAACCACCACTTTGAGTGTTTTGTGTACAATGGAGGATATATGTGTAAATGGCAAATTCCAAACAAAAGGCAGAAGCACCATTTAGTGTCAAAAAGTACATAATTAGCAGAAGTAGTAGACAGGAACCTTCCTTTCCAACTTCAGCACACCTATAACTTGACTATTAAGAAAGAAAGAAAGAAAGAAAGAAAGAAAGAAAGAAAGAAAGAAAGAAAGAAAGAAAGAAAGAAAGAAAGAAAGAAACCTCTTTTAAAAATCTCTCTTTTCTGGGGCACCTGGGTGGCTCAGTCGGTTGAGCGTCCGACTTCAGCTCAGGTCACGATCTCGCGGTCAGTGAGTTCGAGCCCCGTGTCGGGCTCTGGGCTGACGGCTCAGAGCCTGGAGCCTGCTTCCGATTCTGTATCTCCCTCTCTCTCTGCCCCTCCCCCGTTCATGCCGTGTCTCTCTCTGTCTCAAAAATAAATAAACGTTAAAAAAAAATTTTTTTTAAATCTCTCTTTTCTCCCATCTATATCAAAATGATCTTCTGAGGCCAAGATTTAAGTTATACCTTTTGGATAAAACTCTTTCCTTGGCTGAGAGTCCTCAGCAATCTTTCTTCTTTAAACATATGAAGCATTCAGAACCCAGCACAGTTCATTTATTAACACACTCTTCATTCAAAAAATATTTAGTAATGTCTAGTGTGTGTCAGGCACCATTCTAAACACTATTCTAAACATTCTAAAGGTTCTGACCCTCAAAGAGCAAAATTCTCATAGGAAGAGACAGGTAATAAGCAAGTGCCTCAACAAACAAGATAATTTCAGTATTGAACAATACTGTGAAAAAGAAAACAAACTGAGGTAATGGGATGAAGAATGACAGTGGGGCTGAGGGGCTAACACTTTGGATAAGGAGATCCAGAAAGGCCTCTCTGAGGATACAGCATTTGAACTGAGAACTGAATGACATGAATAAGCCAACTAAAAGAACATGTGGGGGAATAAGTCAAAAATGATGAGGCAAGAACAAACTTTGGGGTATTTGAAGAACTAAAAGAAGACAAGTGGGCTGGGAGTGAATAAGGGGAAAAGTGGTATTAAGTGAGGTCAGAGGAGACCAGAAAATGAAGGACAACAGAGACCATGGAAACAATTAAGGACTCTGTTCTAAAGGCAACAGGGTTAAAGGCAAGGGAATGCTATAACATGATTAATTTTTTTAAAAGATAACTTCGCCTGTAGATGAAGAATGGATTATAGAGAAGAGAATGGAAACAGGGTGACTCTTTAGCAGACTACTATGGTAGTCTAGGCAAGAGATAGATAGTTTGATTGAGAGGTAGCAATAGAATTAGGAAGAAGCTGGATTCAGGATATATTTTGAAAATAGAGCAGATAGGCTAAACTGATGAATTGGTGGTGAGGAAGGAGAAAACAAGATGACTGTTAGGTTTGAGGCCTGAACAACTAAATCCATGGTAGTGCCGTTAAACTGATGTTGGGGAGAGACTGAGGGAAGAAAAGATTTGGAAGGAATGAGATCAAAGTTCTATTACGACTCAAAGGACATTTGATAATACTTAGGGTTATTGTTAATTGTATGTGATATTGGTAGTGTGTTTAAATTATCATCTATTAGAAATAGAGACTGAAAACTTACAAAAAAAGATATGGTATCTGGGATGTGCGCAAAATAATCTGATTAGGATGGGGTGAGTGGCAGAATATAAATAAAAGAGTGGCCATGAATTGATTGTTGAAGTTAAGGGTTGGGTATATAGGGATCCATGGTACTAACTCTCCTTTTGAATCAGGACTGCATTTTTGCACACAAAAAAAGGTTTGATTCTTTTTTTTTAAGGTTCTGCTCTGGACATGTTAAGTTTCAGATGCTTCTTAAATATCTGCATAGACAAGTTGGACAGAAAGTTGAAAATACCAGTCTGACACTGAACAAGGCTAGAGTTATATTAACAAGTTGATGTTATTAAAAGTCATGAGACGAGAAGAGATCACTGAGGGAGACTGTTGGGAATGAAGGGTGTCAAGAAAGAACTCTCGCATTTAAAGTACAGGAAAAAACTAGTATCACAGAAGTCAGAAGAAAGGTTTCAGGGGGGGAATGGTCACCTGTGTTAAATGTTCCTAGAAGTCGAGAAAAATGTGAACAGAAATTAACTTTCAGATTTACCAAGATGGAAATCCTGGGTGATCTTAACAAGTCATCTGAATAGAATGTTTAATGGACTGAAAAGTTAATGTGGCTTCTGTACACAGTAAGAGAAAACATAGTATAAACTGAGGCCCACCACTATAGGTCAGATTATAGGATTTTAGTCTTTTTCCTGAGAATGGAAAACCAATGAAGTGTTTAGGTATGGTGGGGTTACATGATCAAATCTATATTCTGAAATGACTGCTTAGGTTAAAGTATTAAAATGTGGAAAATGAATTAGATAGGAACAGGAGTAGATGCAAAAGGATCAGTTAGGAGATTTGACACAGCAATCCAGGTAAAAGATTACATAGCTTGACATTCCCTGGAATTTTTATTTACTGTGAACTTTAACCAGTTTTGAGTTTTATCACTAGCTATATAGCCAAATTCCTCTCCATTAAAACAGTTAAGTTTTATAAAGCAGTGGGAATTTATCTGCATTAACTAGGTAATGAATCAGTCAATTCCACAGTCTTACCCATGGAACCTACAACTGCGGATTTTCAAATACATCAATCTTCTGTGTGCTAGAGAATCATCAACATATGATCTAAAACTTGAGTTTTAATAGGGTAGACACTAGTTATATGAAGTTATTTTAATTAAAATTAAATAATTTAAAATTTAGTACCTCAGTTGCACTAGCCACATTTCAAGTGCTCAAGAGCCACATGTTGCCAGTGGATGGTGCAAATTTCCACCATTACAAAGAGTTCTACTGGATAGTACTGAATTCGAGAAAATATAATGACAATTTCTAAACTGATAAAAAGAACTATAAGCTATTCTTAAATATCACAAAAAAGATACTAAAAAACTAAAAGGGCAAGGGGGGTAGGATTCAGAAAGGAATTTCTTCCAAACTTGCAAAGGGAGAAGGAAAAGAAATATAAAACACCTCACTAGGCACACATTTCTTACAGTGCAAAAAAAGGCCAGAGTTCTTAAGGCAACTCCAAAAGGGTCTAGAGAAAAGCTTGGCTGGCCCTCATAGACTGAGAGCAAATGAAGGTCAACACAGACACACAAGTGCTCCCAATAAATCATGTGTATTATTCATAAGGAATTACAGACTAATATCTGATGCCTGGCTCCAGTGGCATCCTCCCTCATTCCCTCCCTTTCTCTCTCACAAATTCACTAAGAAAATATATAGAAGACATCCCTGAGCAGACATCATACACAATAAAACACAAGTCCACAGAGATAATACAGAAATACACACAGTTCAGTGGCTCTCTCAAGACTATATCTTTGTATAAGACCTGGAACCCTAATTAACTTCTAAATGTCAAAGCATTAGAAAAGGTAACTCTCCAAATTTTGTAATGTCTCCAGCTTCTCCAATCTTTAATCCTCCTCAAAACAAGAAGAGATTCTGACATATCATGAATCTCTAATTTTAGGCTGGCCATTTAAAATTATTCAGACACTTATCTTAGAATTGCATTTTATGTCTTATCTGTAATTGTGCGGTGAAAATCTCATCCTCTCACAGGCTAATTTTGGTATTTAAGGAGTGCCCAGATTTAGTAGGGAGGGGTAGAGAAAACTTTCTATTGCCCCTATAATTATACTACACTCTATTCCTAAGGTTGATCCTCAGGTAAATTCCTTTAATTATTTTGGGCAGGGTATATGGGGAGTGGTAAAAGGTCGATTACATGACAGTAAAATAAAAATATACTCCAAAGAATGATCTGGAATTTATTAACCTTCCCCTCCTCACCCTCTGCCTGAAGGTACCAAGAAGTAGATTCCATTCACATGCTGCTCTTTTCAGATTCTGCTCCTCAAACCACATTTTTATAGCAATGCTCACACTATGCTCCCCCACCCCCCACCACGCTAGAAACAGAGACTTGCCCTCTTGACACCCAGCACCTCCAGGCCCAGAGAGCAGCTGGACATGTTACAAAAGGAATCATCATGGATACTAGAAAACAGTCTATTTTGTCCAAACCTAATTAGCAAAATCAATGCTGTATAAATGAATATTCCCAACAGAAATACAAAAACTTAAACATTCTGGGAAAAAATACTTAGTTTATTTTGTTCAGCTGATATATGAACTGGGTCAGAGATAGGGTCAGGAAGAAGGGATTTCAGGGTGGCAACCAGTGGAAAAAAATCAGAAATGATAAAGAGCTTGATGCATTCAGGGAAAAGTAGGCCTCTGTGGCTGGACAGAAGAGTTCAAATGTATGCTGGAGATGGAAGTGGTTGGGGAGAGAGAAACATGAATAAGAGAGGGTAGAGATATAACTAGGGAGAAGACATTGGGACTGGGTTTTAAAAGGTCTTGTATGTCATGTTAAGTAGTTTAGACCTGGTCACAGATGCCTGAAATTAGATGCATGGTTCATATTCTAAAACTTAGAAGACAAAGTCATGGAGATTAGATTGAAGGGGGATATACTGAAGAAAGAAATGACTAAAGATAAGGATGGACTGCAAAGCTAACTGCAGACATGATAGGGTGTGAACAAAGATTGTGGCAGTACTGATGAATGTTCCTAAAGCATCTCTTTGACCATTTCGCCCCTGTTCAAAAATGACTCCCAAATCTCACACTTGGCATTCAAACCCTTCCATAATCTGGTTCCTATCTTTTTCATAATTCCTGTGTCCGTGTAAATCCTGAATTCCAGCAATAATGATTGGCTATTTCCCCCAGATACATAAAATTTTCTGTCTATATACTGTTCCTTCTACTTAGAATTCCCCTGGTCCTGCCTAAGGCCCAACTCAATTACCATCTCTTGATCTCTCTGACCTTTATAGCATTTTATTCATATTCTAAATATCTTCTACATGTTTTATATCCCTACTTGCATTATGTTCCTTGTTTTATTTCTGTACACTGAGTCTCCCCAAGTGCCTGGTACCTAACAGGTATCTGTTATACACTGAATTGTGTCTTCCACCACACCAAATTCATATGTTGAAGTCCTAATCCCCAGTGTCACTGAATTTGGAGACAGAGTTTGTAGGGAGGTAAAGTTAAATGAGGTCATAAGCGTGGGGCCCTAATCCTATAGAACTTATATCCTTATACAAGGAAGAGACACCAGAGATCTCTCTCTCTTTGCGCACAAAGAGGCCATGTGAGAACACAGCAATGAGGCTGCAACATGCAAGCCAGGAAGAGATGATGAATCAGAAAACAACCCTAACAGGACTTTGATCTTGGACTCTGAGTCTCCAGAACTGTGAAAAAATTAATTTCTGTTGTTTACGCCACCCCGTCTGTGGAATTTGTTACGGGAGCCCTAGCAGACTAATACGACATCCAATAAATTCTTGCTAAATGAGTGTTCAAATGGAGTTCTAGACACTCAATTTTAAACATTCTTTTCTGGACTTTATTTCATTTTGGAAACAGTATATTTTTCAGGAGGGCTAAGTCCAATTTTTATAATAGAAAAGTAAGAACTGCAAAAACTCAAAATACTTCAAAGACTCAAACTTTAAAACATGCACCTACATGGAAAAAATCAGGATAGTAGCAGTACACTGTAAGAGGGGAGGAGGAGGGATGTATGGACTGGGATTGACTGGGAAGGGCATGAGAAACTTTTGGAGGTGATGGTATTATTCTCTATGTTGATGGAAGTTTGTACTACAGGTATATGTAAATATCAAAAGACTGGTATGCTTAACATCAGTGCATTTCACTGCATGTAAATTTTACAAAATGAAAGTGAACAAATATTGAATACTAGTTAATGATATGAACAGTGACACATTTAGGAGTGAAGAACATGGATGTTTGCAACTGCCACTGACATGCATCAAAAAAATAAAGAGGTGAATTGATGGGTATATTGAGATGAGTATGTGATAGAGTAAATACAGCAAATCACTGATTATAGAATCTAGATGTACATAAGTATTCACTGTAAAATTCTTTCAACTTTTCTGTAGCATTTGAACATTTTCATAATAAAATTTTAAGGAAAAAGTACCTAAATCTTTATAATAAAAATACATGATTTCTTGTTTCTCTTCCACAGTACTCAGTGCAGTGCTTTTCACATTTAGGGTACTTCTATACAAAATATAATGGTTTCACAGCTTTAAAAAATATTATCTTTGATTAAGAATTTGTGAGTGTGCCAGCTAACCACAGCTTATAATTTTACCTAACTCATCTAAACCTAAATGTTATACTAAATTTTTACATTTTACATTACCTTCACTTATGTTCATGCGTGCCTATGAGGGTTGTGGCAAATGTTCTTATATTTATTTACAATGAAGTTAAGTGATATGCCAAGGCCAGCTCTGGAAAATCAGATCTTCTGACTTTTAACCCAGGGTATTCCCCATTATAAACCACACATTTGGAAAAGCCCTAGAAAGACTATTTAAAAAGTTACCCCAGGTTTCACTAATGACATTCATTTTATGATCTTTTTATTTACATTATTTCTGTGAATGGAATGGTTCTACAAGAGAATTTAGCTTTTGTTCCCCTTACATCTTATCTGCCCTTCCAAAAGAAAAAATAAAGGTGTTTTCTAAGCACTATTGGGTCTTTTAACAGATACCTTTGAAATTTAGTTTTAGACAGACACATAGACCAATGGAATAGAACAGAGAATTGGACCCACAAACGTCTGGCCAACTAGTCTTTGACAAAACAAGAAAGAGTATCCAATGGAAAAAATGACAGTCTCTTTAGAAAATGGTGCTGGGAGAACTGGACAGTAACATGCAGAAGAATGAAACTGGACCACTTTCTTACACCATACATAAAAATAATGAAAGACCTAAATGTGAGACAGGAAACCATAAAAACCCTAAAGGAGAAAACAGGCAACAACCTCTTTGACCTCAGCTGCAGCAACTTGTTCGACACGTCTCCAAAAGCAAGGGAAATAAAAGCAAAAATGAACTACTGGGACCTCATAAAGATATAAAGCTCCTGCACTGCAAAGGAAACAATCAACAAAACTAACAGGCAACAGACAGAATGGGAGAAGTTATTTGCAAATGACATATCGGATAAAGGGTTAGTATCCAAAATCTATAAAGAACTTAACAGACTCAACACCTGAAAAACAATCCAGTGAAGAAATGTGCAGAAGACATGAATAGACACTTTTCCAAAGACATCCAGATGGCCAACACACACATCAAAACCACAAATCAAATCAAATGCAAATCAAAACCACATTGAGATCCACTTCACACCAGTCAGAGTGGCTAAAATTAACAACTCAGGGAGCACCTGGGTGGCTCAGTCAGTAAAGCATCTAACTTCGGCTCAGGTCATGATCTCATGGTTCATGAGTTCGAGCCCCGCGTCAGTTCAGAGCCTGGAGCCTGCTTCTGATTCTGTGTCTCCCTCTCTCTCTGCCCCTCCCCCACTCACACTTTGTCTCTCTCTCAAAAATAAATAAACATTAAAATTAACAACTCAGGAAACAGCAGATGTTGGTGAGGATATGGAGAAATGGGGAACCCTCTTGTATTGTTGGTAGGAACGCAAACTGCTGTAGCCACTCTGGAAAAGAGTGTGGAATTAGAATTAGAATTAGAATTATCCTATGACCCAGCAACAGCACTATTAGGAATTTATCCAAAGGATACAGCAGTGCTGATTCATAGGGCACATGTACCCCAATGTTTATGGCAGTATTATCAACAATAGCCAAATTATGGAAAGAGCCCAGATGTCCATCAACTGATGAATGGATAAAGAAGATGTGGTTTATATATACAATGGAATACTACTTGGTAATGAGAAAGAATGGAATCCTGACATTTACAGCAATGTGGATGGAACTGGAGGGTATTATGCTAAGTGAAATAAGTCAGTCAGAGAAAGACAGATATCATATGTTTTCACTCATATGTAGAATTCACTCATATGAGAAACTTAACAGAAGACCATGGGGGAAGGGAAGGGAAAAAAAGTTTCAAACAGAGAGGGAGGCAAACCATAAGAGACTCTTAAATACAGAGAATAAACTGAGGACTGATGGGGGTGGGGTAGGCAGGGAGAGGGGAAAATGGGTGATGGGCACTGAGGAGGGCACTTGTTGGGATGAACACTGGCTGTTGTATATAAGCGATGAATCATAGAAATCTAGTCCCGAAGCCAAGAGCACACTGTATACCCTGTATATTTGCTAACTTAATAAATTATATTTTAAAAAAAGAAATTTAGCTTTAGAGATTCAAATAATTATAAAGATGGAAACAGTTTTAAATGTCACTTAACAAAATCTTATTTTGCAGATTCAAAAATTAATTCCTAAGTGGTTAAGCAATTAGCTCAAGGTCCAAAAACTGTTAATGGCAGAAGCTGTATTAGAACCCAGAACATCTAACTCCCTAACCAGTGCTCATTCTAGTAAACCTAAGGCTATCATTGCTCAGTTATCTGAGCTCATTAATTCATAGTACTAATTAATGTGAAAGATCAAGGCCATAAACAGGCCTGTTAATCTTAAATATTCCATATACTTCATAATCTAACGACCGTTTTCTATCTTATTTAAGATTTTTACAAGTATCAGTATTTGTCCAGCACTTTGATCACATTTGAAGTTGGCTGCTATTGTGCTCATCTGTTGTGAGGAGGAGCTGAAGTGGTGAAGAGGGCACGAAAAAAGTGGAAAGACCCCACATGAACTTCTTTGGCCAAATAATGTTTGTCAAATAATTCAGTCTGTTGAGGTTATCTTCAAGAATACCACTCCCTACAAAATGGCTCATAGAACAAAACTTCCTACAGACAGGTCAGTGATACGTGAAATTATTTTTCATTATCTTTAAAGATACATTTGTAAGGTCATGATTTTTTAAGTTCAACTCTTTATCTAGACATCAGCACGTTTATACCTACATTAAAATAACTTTCATAGCAACTTAGTTAAAATCCAGACCCCTTTCTTTAATTCATGGGTCGGTATTAGTCCTAAAATACTTTTTCCTTAAGTGTTACATTTCCTCTAATGGATAGAAGGCAGAAGCACCACAGCAGGTACTAAAATTAATCGCCCCTTCAAGAACTCCAAACGTTCTGCCCTATCAAAACAGTAAGACTTGTACCAAGTTTTTATTTTGTTTTATCAAGTAAATAAGTTCTCCTTCACTTTCTTATCTGCTACGAGTGGTCAACTTAAAGCAGGAGGGGGATGGCAGAGGCTAGGAACTGAGTTCAGGGGATGGCTTCAAAGGTTGTTACAATCTCTACCACCCGGCCCAAGCTTGGTTTTACCACCTCGGAACCACTCGAAGTTTCCCGGGACGGTTACTCAAGGCCTGGGCGTCGCAAGGAGAACCATGACCCCCACGGAGCTGCCTCGCTATGGCCAACCCCGCGCCCCCATGACCTCCAATGGCTGGGAAAAGGAGCCTTGAACTGCCCGCTTCTTCCACAACTGATCCGCATTCCCTCCCAGGCCACAGCAGGGAACAGGATCCGGGGACAACTGGGGGTAACACCTGCCACATGAGGAAAACCCCATCACCTGGAACTCGGCGAACTCCTCACAGTTCACACCGCCACTGGGCGCCGCCATATTGGACAAACGCGAGGCCCCCGCCGGGAGCCAATCACCACGGAGCAAAGGTGTCCGCGTCGCCGCCTAACAAAATTTATTCCGCAGAAAGCGAGAAACCTAAGGCAAGGTTTGTCTTTTCCCTGGTGCTCGTCTGCACCGAAACTTGTACCCGTGGTATCCTTCTTTTTGTTCCCACCCCTTTTAACACGGCCTCTGGAACTGGCCTAGAGGTATCGGAGAGTATCAGAACTTGAAGGGATAGTTTTACTCCAATCCCATTTTTTTTCCCCTTGGTGGCACCAACCTGATCATTTGAATTGGAAATCTAGAGTAGAAGTGAGGCTTTTCTTAACCCTCCCACTTCATTATTTACCTCTTGTCCCTTCAGCACAAAGGCCTTTGTTCGTTAAGAATTTGGGACTGCTAAGAGACGTTTCTAAAAAAGACATTACTGTGGGATCCTGGGTGGCTCAGTGGGTTGAGCATCCGATTTTGGCCCAGGTCATCTCGGGCCCCGCATCAGAGCCTCCCTCACTCTCTCTCAAAAATAAAGGTAAAAACCAAAACAAAAAACATTACTGGTAGTGTGGGGGTAAGGGCTGTATAAAGCGTTCAGGTGTGGAAATGCTTGGTTTTATAAAATAGGCAAATTGAAGAAATAGTAAGCATACATGTGAATTCCTCACGTAGACTGAGAAATACGCTCACAGTCACTAAGACATAGTGTCCATTGATCACTAGGAGCTTAATTTTAATTGCATGTCTTTGATAAAAGCAATATATTCATTGAAAACGCTGGAAAAACAGTATTGAAATGCTGGGTTTATCTAGGCAGTGTGATTTCGGAGTCTACAGTTAACAGTTCTGCAGTGATCACATTTCTTCTATCTCAAACGGATACTTTCTCAGACACAGAGAATGATAATGCAAAGGCCTCTAACACCCAGACTCCACAAACGCTTTCTTAAAGTCGCGTCGCGGAGGCGGCACCATTTGAGGGAGAACCGGGCGCTTAGCCCGCACATTCCGCGCGTCACGCACGTCCCACACGCTCCGTGCGTCACGCAAGCCCTGCCCACACGCCCCGCGCGTCACGCACGGCCCGCTGGGGCCTCCCTCCAGTCCCACATGTCCCGTCCGCCAGTACCGCCCACCCCTTTCCCGTTGCGGAGTTTGGTGACATTGAACGGGCCAGCGCGCTGTCACCGCCTGCGAGGCGCAGTCCGGTCGGCGGAGTAGGCGGCCATGGGGAGCCTGCGCAGCCTGCGCTGGGCGGCGGGTGAGACGCGGGTCGGGCTGGGGGAGGTTGGGAAGATAGCGTGGCTGCTGGAGATTGAGGAGTCCCCCAGGCCCGGTAACTGCTTGACTTCATCACGTACTCCCAAGTTCCCCAGAATCCTACCCAAAGTGATCGGAGAGAGCAAAAGCTGAGAGAGCAACTGTTAAGCAGATAGTTGGAGTTGGCCAGGAGTGACGCTGGTGCCTGGCCATCCGTCCACCCGGCTCCCACTAACTTAAAGAGCCCTTGCTCCCCGTTCTTTTATCGCCCCGCCCCATCCCCTGTCTCCTCTGAGCTCAGTCCTTAAGGCACCTGCCATCCCTAGAGACCCCCCCCCGCCCCCTTTGCTTGATTGATTCAGCTTTCCACCCTAACCTCTCCCGTCCATAACTCTACTTGAGTCTCTCACCATCTCAAGAGTTTATCTCTGCTCTCAGGGAAAACCTCGAGTCTCGGTTTCCTACCCACTTAGTGTCTGATGAGAAAAGGGATTTAAGGTTTCACAGAATAATAGTATTGTTTTTCTAAAATGGGAGATACGTTTCTTTTAAACAATTCTACAGTGAAGTATTTTGAATTTCTTGGGGGAAAGTGTTATGTAGAATCCAGTTTATTTTTCTAGTAGACATTTGTGTAATGGGTATTTGGAGTCAGAGCTTAATTTGTCTCCTTGGGGAACTACCAGAGCTTGGGGAACTACTTTGCTTAGTAGTGGCTGAGAAATCAGAAAGTTTGCCTCTTGACACTTTTCCGGGCACCAGGGCAAACCACTTTTGGTCACCTTTATGAGCTTTGGTAAGATGTGATGATTGATTTTTTTTTCCTTGGTAGCAAATTACTAAAAAGCTGTCTATTTCAAATTTTAAAGGAAGAATCACCCCAAACTTGCCTATTGAAATAATGTACATTACAAATGTAAATGAAGAAATGTAAAAAAAGAAAAAAACAAAACAAAACAAAAAACCCTTTCTATGGCTTATTTTGTGTTCCAATGGAGAATGGACTGGAAAACATGTCTCAAACTAGAGAATATTATACACTTCTTTTAAAATAAACACGCCCTCCACTAAAAGAGATTGATTGCCTTAATTTGTTCAGCTTCGTTGAACTAATTTACCTAAAATCTTTTGTGTGCACCCTGTTGACCTGTTAGCTGTTACAAAGTAAGTGAAAGAATACTCTGTAAAAAAACTAAAATAGCTGAGTTAAAGAGACTTTGACTACATGGGAACTAAGACTAAGGGTTTATAAGTAGTTTATCTTCCTGTCTTGAAGATATATTTATGCATTATAAAGATTGAAAAGCCTCTCTGCAGACTTTTGATATTCAAGATCTTCAGTATTGGGCAATCAATCAAAACAAAATTCCTTGAGCTAAAAAGAACAACTTACTTTATTCCAGATAGATTCACTAAGAATGTTACATGAAGAACTCTTTCCAAAGGGTCTTTGAATGTCTGATGTTTTGTGAGCAACTCTAAGTGATCTGCCTTTTCACCCACTTGTGCCCATTTTATAGCTAAATACTCTGACATACATTATTTTACTTGATTGATTTCTTATAGTATCCTTCTTAGGTAAGTCTTATCATTCATTCTCCAATGTACAAGTGAATAAACATAGGTCAGATGGTTAAATGAGTTGTCCAAGATCATTTAGCCATAAAACGTTAGAACTGGGAGATGAGTAAGTGCCTTCTAATTCAGGAACTTGTGCTCTTTGCTTCATTCAAGCTGCTTATATAGGATATGTGTTTGCTATATATGTGTTTGTCATGACTAACTGGGCCTCTCTCTTTTTTTTTTTTTTTAACGTTTATTCATTTTTGAGAGACAGAAAGACAGAGTGCAAGCAGGGGTGGGGCAGAGAGAGAGGGAGACACAGGATCTGAAACAGGATCCAGGCTCTGAGCTGTCAGCACAGAGACCGACACAGGACTCGAACTCATGAACCGTGAGATCATGACCTGAGCCGAAGTCATACACTCAACCCACTGAGCCACCCAGATGCCCCATCTCTCTCTCTTTTTTTTTTTTTTAATGTTTGTTCATTTATTTTGAGAGAGCGCAAGCAGGGCAGGGTCAGAGAGAGGGGGAGAGAGAATCCCAAGCTGGCTCTGCATTCAGCACAGGGGCCCTAACGTGGGGCTTGATCTCATGACCAGGAGATCATGACCTGAACTGAAATCAAGAGTCAGCCTGAGCCACCTAGGCACCCCTAATTGGGTCTCTTTAATGTGAAATGGAAGTGTCATGAAATGCAGATTTACTTGGGAAATGGAAGCACACATTCATGTGCAAATGGATTTTCAGTAAGAAGACTGATTTATCAGACAACCTTAACCAAAGGAATGGCAGATCATATAGAAACATAATCTAGGCATGCTTCACTTATCCAGAATATTATTTGGAATAAGATACTCTAGGTGAGTGAAATTTCAAATAACCAAAGCTTAATCCTTTAAACAATGGACCTTTGTTTTTAAATGTTTCTATTGGAAATCTTTGCTGTACTTTCTTAGCAAACAGAATATAGGTTTTTATGAGCTTGAATTTGTCATTTTGTGGGTGTAGCTGTAGATATAGGTCAGAGTTGTTAACTTGTGGTTCTTGGACCCCTTCTCAGATGAGAGGTCCTGTGAACCTCTGAAATCATATTCATGTTTTTATGACTATATACCTGTTTGGGGAAGAGAGGATCTGTATCTCGCATCCATTCCTTAGAGCAATCTGTGCTCTTTAAGTTAAAAGGCACTGATAAAATGATTTGGAACTAAATGACTACTGAACTATACTCCTGTAGGTTCCATGGCGGTAAAGACTAAATTGTGTTTACTAATCCTCAGCATTTATCAATGTCCAGCTCATAGTAGACAGGCAGTTGATATTCTTTGAATAATTATTTTTAGCTTTTTTAAAAATTAAAAACTTAAAATTAACAATTATTAATTTCTGCAGAATAATTATTAGGTCAAAGGAATGGAATGGCCTTACAAGAATGTTTCTTCACACCTTCAGAAAAATTTTGTTGTCCTACACTTCTTTGACTTTTCAACAGATTTTAAAATGATTTTATCATTATCATTGTTATACCAATACAGTGGACCATGGAGCCTCCTTGTCAGTTTAACTGACATTCTGCAGCATTAGAATCGAGATAACTTAGAGGTCATAAAGTGTAGCCCCCTAATTTTACAGATGAGGAAAGTTAAGGCCTCAGAAGGAAACTGAGTTGACCCCAGAAAAGTCATACAGGTACAAAGCTGGGACATAACCAATATCTCCTGGCTCCCATTCCGATTTCATTTCCAGTACATTCTGCGCCTTCATTGTTCGTTTTGTTTGTTCTTTCTAACCAACCCTAAATGAATACATGCCCATTTTTAGTGCTCTTTGGCTTTGCTTATCACACACTCCAGGTGTTGCCAACAGGTTTTTATTGAGCACACATTATATGCCCTGTACATTCTGAAAACTCTAAAGTGAGTGGACTCCCTCTCTTGGTAGGGCTGCAGTTTATTACAATGAACAAATACACCTATATAATACATCTGGAGAGCTTATGTAGTACAGTATATATTAAGTTCTAGACTGCAGAAAAGATTTTAAGTGCTGCCATGGTGTCATGGAGCCAGTTCCTATTGGTTTTGTGCACATTGCTTCCCAATTTCACAATTAGTCATGTTACATTGGTAGCTTGAAATCTGCTGTGGTCAGGGTTATTGGCAAACACTACAAATCGGGGATTTTCTCCACTGACCTCCCCCCATGACCCAGCATACCACTGGCTTTAAGAAAGGAATAGATGTATAGGTTAAGATTATCTACTGAAGGCTCCATTGAAACCCAACGGGAGACAGACGAGAGCAAAGATAGGAGCAGTAATGAGTCTGGAGAGGTTGTGGGAGGAGAAAGGGTAGTAAGAAGAAAGGATTACCTTGGATTTCAGTCAGGAAGTAATAGAAAAGGTATGGCCTTTTGAGTGTTTTGAACTACATGCATTTGGGCAGAAAGGAAGCCTTTATGCGGAAGTTCCCAAAGAAGCATTTTTGGAAAATTACATTGGCTGCTACATACGTGAATAGCTACTGCTTGTGAAGATATTACAGAAATCTATGTGTGAGGTGATGATGAAAATGATAAAAAATAAATAAGTGAAAATATATATACATATATATATATATATATATATATATATATATATATGAAGTGTTTTGAAGAAATTAGTATGGCTCTGTGAAACAGGATAATTTAAGGAAGACTGAAGTTTTGTCGGGGGGCGGGGTTTAATAATTTTTTTTTTTAATGTTTGTTTGAAAGGAGGGAGGACAGAGGATCCCAAGCAGCCTCCATGCTAACAGCAGCAAGCCTGATGCGGGGCTCAAATTCACAAATGGTGAGATCGTGACCTAAGCTGAAGTCTGCTCAATCAACTGAGCCACCCAGGCGCCCCAAAACTAAAGTTTTTGAGTGTGGAGGACTGTAGGAGTGTTGCGCCATCGTCAGAAATAAAGTTAAGAAGGGATACTGCTGTGGCAGAGAGGGTCATGAATTATTGAGTGGTAGGTGACATTGAGT
This sequence comes from Felis catus, assembly GCF_018350175.1. Lineage (NCBI taxonomy): Eukaryota > Metazoa > Chordata > Mammalia > Carnivora > Felidae > Felis > Felis catus. The sequence continues at coordinate 67,872,209 of NC_058376.1, forward strand.
TATAGGTAAATGTGGGATCTCCCAGTCAAAGACTAGGGACAAAGGAAGGAGTCCTCCCTGAGACAGACAAATGCAGGAGAGAGGCAAAGACCGAATCTTGGAGGCCTGACATAGTATAAGTAATAGGAAGTGGTAAAGAGGACATTAAAGAAGGTACATCATAGAGGTCAGAGATGAAGGGAGAGAATAGAACAGTAAGGTAAGAAGGGTCAGAGGTCTTGTAGAAGGCTGAGATTAGTAGAGTCAAATGGCCACAAAGATGGGAAGAATAGAATCAAATGAGCTAATGCTGAGATTCTAAAAACATTCATGGGACCAGAGGGAAATCACTAATGTTAGAGCAATTTTAGTAAAATGAGCGGGGGAAGAAACATTATAGTAAAATGTGTGGGTGGTGAGACCAAGATGGTAAATTAAATACATGCCACTTATTCAGTCATTTGAACTATGAAAGGACGGAGATTAGTTTTTTATTTATAGGAACTGTTGAGAACAAGTGATTGTTTTGTCTAAGATAGTGTACCCTCAGTGCCACTGTGGTATAATGAGACCAGAGTTCTCATCAGCTACCAGTAAAGTGTAAATCAGTTCTGCCTTTCTGGAAAGCAGTTGTTCTGGTCTTAAAAGGGTTCCTATTCTCTAACCCTGCACTACCAGGATTCTACATAAGAAAATAATCAGAAATGCCATCAAAGATTTGTGTGGAAAACTGCTCATTTTTGTAATAGTGAAATTGGGAAACAAATCCGGCCAACGGAATGATTGAATTCAGGTTATATCCATGGGTTGGATGTTATATAGCCACCAAAGGTATTTTTTAATTAATCTCTTGGAAAAGTGTTTTGACATATGCAAGATATAGTATTTGATTATGAAAATTGTATATGTTATATATAAACATAGGAAGATGCCTGGGAAGAAATACACCAAGTTGTTATCCCTGGAAGATGTGATTTTAGGTGTTTTTATTTTTTCATCATACTTTTTTTAAGCTTCCAAATTTTCTATAATGAGCAAGTGTTACTTCTCTAAAGTTTATTTCTTTTAAAGCAGGGAGACATTTGGCAGGAAAAGGGCAGAGGGAAGAATCTAGAGGTGGTGAGATAAGTTTGGGACAACATGTCTCAGTAAGAGGGATCACAGATGGAATGCTTCACTAGTTTAGAGTGAAGGAAGGCCTAGTGTTCTTATAGGCCTGCAGAGAAGGACAGAAAAACAGATGGAGAAGTAGAGAATCTGTTTCTGTCACAAAGTGGATTTAGGTCAACAGCTAAGACCAAGAGAGTTTCAAATAGCCATTATTGGGTAGATGGGAGGATACCAAATTATGGCCCCATCTCACTAAAGTTTGGCCACCAGATACATAGAATTGTAAAGAGTTTTTTCCTGTAGTTTCCTCCCCACTTAAAAACTGGCCAGGTTTCAAAAACACCAAAAAACAAACAAACAAAAAAACTGGCCCATTTCCAAAGACTTATTTATAAATCTATTTTTGAACTCTAATTTTTTTCCCATAGAAGCAATGTTACAAAGGGTGACTAGGGTTCTAGTCAGCCCACCAAAGTTCATAATGTCGATCTCTCTTGCCATTTTTCCTCCCTAGTATTTTTCACATCTCTTAGGTACTCTCTATTAGGACGTATAGCTGTCTTATTTCTTCACACAAACCACTTGAACTACAGTGTTGTGACATAACCTAAAAGGAAGGTCCCATATCTATGTCTTCCTACTCCTGCTTCCTTTGCCCCTACTTTTTCCTCACCCCTGGCCTGTCCTGCATTCTGCACTCAGATTTACTGTATAAAATCACCATTGTTACTGTTGTTTTCCTGCTGAAAGCTTTTCTGCCTATTTCCCAAATCCTTTTGGGCGTTTGGCAAACAAAAGGACTCTCACTGTGGGGGAGCATGGATAGGCACAGTATCCAGAGCCAGAATGAGTTAGGCCCGTGACATCACTTAAATTCCAAGCCCTAGAACATCAGCATGGACCTCATTAAGAAGGCAGGTAGGTTTGTGAGCGATGGGAGCCTGGAAGGGAGATTCCGAAGTCTATGTCGCATACTTTTGTAAAATCTGAAAGCTGGGCATAGAACTCTACAGGGATTCCAGACTTTTGATGTAATGAGTTACATATTACTGATGTGCAGAAGTTAGAAGTAAATCAGAGCTTCTTTTCAGCAAATTAGCTGTTGAAAAGAGGAATTTTGAACTCTGCCAGAGTTAGGTATTAAGCTCTGGAGGTGCCCTGGTCATCCATGTAACCTGTGTTCGACAGGGACTCTGGCTGATTGTGTTGAAGAACAGCGATTCTCAAACGTGGTAGCACATTAGAATCACATAGAGAATTTAAAAAAATATTGATGCCAGAGTCCTGCTCCCAGACACTGGGATTTCATTGGATGGCTCTGCATTTTTTTTAAAGCTACTCTGGTGATTGTTGTATGCAAAATTTGAAATTCACTTTTGTAGAGCATGGCTTCTTAAACTTCAGTATGCATAAGCATGACTTAGAGGGCTTACTAAAACATTTTTCTAGGCCATACTCCAGGAGATTCTGAAGGTTTGGGGTGAGGTCTGCGAATTTGTTCTACTATGAAGCTCCTAGCTGAGGCTGAGTAAATAGTACTGTTTTAGACTTTAGAATATGTGGTATTCATTTCCATGTGTTTGGCACACAGTAAGTACTCATCAACTGTTGAATGAATGTGGGTATCTGTTTGCTTCTTGATATTTAATGTTCATATGAATCGCTTGGATATCTCATTAAAAATGCAGGCTCCCTGGGGTGCCTGGGTGGCTCAGTCGGTTAAGCGTCCGACTTCGGCTCAGGTCATGATCTCGCAGTCCGTGAGTTCGAGCCCCGCGTCGTGCTGACTGCTTAGAGCCTGGAGCCTGTTTCAGATTCTGTGTCTCCCTCTCTCTCTGACCCTCCCCTGTTCATGCTCTGTCTCTCTCTCTCTCTCTCTCTCTCAAAAATAAATAAATGTTAAAAAAAAAAAATTAAAAAAAAAAATAAATAAAAAAAATGCAGGCTCCCACGGGCACCTGGGTGGTTCAGACAGTTGAGCGTCTGACTCTTGATTTTAGCTGAGGTCATGATCTTAGGGTGGTGGGATCACACCAGGCTCCCACCTGAGGCTCTGCTGAGTGTGAAGCCTGCTTGAGATTTGGGATTGTCTCTCTCTTTCTGTCTCTGCTCCTCTACCCTGCCTGCACGCACGCACGCACGCTCTCTCTCTCTCTCTCTCTTAAAAAAAAAAAAAAAAAATACTGACTCAGATTCTGTAGGTCTGGGTAGGAGCTGAGAATTTGCATTTATTCTAACAAGTTCCCAGGCGATGTCAACTATTCTTGAAAATAGCAAGGTGTGACAGGATATATACCAACATGTATAATTTTCTCATCTCATTTCCATCAGCGTACATTAGTCACATGACCTTCATCTACACATTTTAAGTCTATCCTGAATTGGGCACATTTCCTACTCCATTCCTTTCTTTCTCTGTCCCATTCCAAAAGCATATTGGAGTGCAAGTGAGAATGACATTTTTATAGAGATAACATCAAATTTTTGCTACTTTTAAAAATATTAAATATCAAGTAAATATAAAATATTCATAAAACCCATATAGAGTAAAAACAAGATATAATTAATACCCAAGTACCCATGTTTTAAGAAACATTTTTATTTTGGAATAATTTTAATTTACAGAAAAGTTGCAGAGATAGTTCTGTATACCTCTCACCCAGTTGCCCCTAATTTTAACATCTTCCATAACTATACTACATATGTCAAAACTAAGAAATTAGCATTGGTATATTACTATCAACTAAAGGACAGACTTTATTCGGGTCTCACCAGCTATTCTATTGATGTCCCATTTTCTGTTCCAGGATGCCACAACATGACATAGTTGTCAATGTCTCCTTAGTCTCTTCTGGTCTATGACAGTTTCACATTCTTTGGTTTTCATGATCTTGATAGTTTTGAAGAAGACTGGTCAGGTATTTCGTAGAATATGTCTCAATTTGGGTTTGTTTGATGCTCACTTAGGGTGAGAGTAGGGTTATGGGTTTGAGGAAAGAATAACTAGCAGAGGTCAAGTGCCCTTTTTATTACATCATATTAGACGATATCCACATGATTTACGATTTTAACCTTGACCAGTTTGTTTCTTCCTTGTAAAGTTACTGTTTTTCCCTTCCCATTCTCTGTTCTTTGGAAACAAGTCACCAAGTCCAACTCACACTTTTCCACAAGGAGAAAGGAATCCCAGAGGGAAGAATATCTACATGTATTTGGGATTTTTCTGTAAGGAAGATTTGTCCCTTCTCCCTTGTTTATTATTCAGCTATTTTTTATATCCATATGGATGCATATATTTTATACCTTAAGTTATATAATCTATTACTACATTATTTTGTTCAAATTATTCCAGGTTAGGTTCTATCCGATCAGCTCCTGTGTCCCTTTACATGCCCCGATCTAAAAACATTCTTGTGTTTTTTGAATACTTCCTTATTTTCTGGCACTGCAGGGTATTCCAGCCTAGAGTCAGCCATTCTTCTCCAAGGAGCCCTAGTTCCTCTGACTGGATAATGATATTTAGAAATCCAGATCTGGGCACTGAGTGTGCTTGTTCCTACTGAAGTGTCACTGATTCCATGCCCTCCTACCGGGTAGAGCTAGGAAATACATGTATGTATAGTAACCCATGTGTATACACAGACACTTAGGATTTTTTTAATGTTTATTTATTTTGAGAGAGCCTGCATTCTTGAGTGGGGGAGGGGCAGAGAGAGAGGGAGAGAGAGAATTCTAAGCAGAATCCAAGCTGTCAGTGCAGAGCCCGACATGGGGCTCGATCCCACAAACCATGAGATCATGACCTCAGCTGAAATCAAGAGCTGAATGTTCAACCAGCTAAGCCACCTAGGTGCCCCTGTGTTTATATCTTTTGTCTATTATCTCTCTATATACATAAAAATATATGTGAAATATAAATATATTTATATACTTCAATAAATATCTGTATAAACCTGTAGGAGTTAATACTGAATTCTCTGACTGATCCAGCACCACATTCATTCTAGCCTTCTACCCTTGCTTTTGGAACTTCTTTCTCTGGATTCTTATTATGTACCATTTATTTACTTACTTATTTATAAAGTTTATTTATTGTGAGGGGGGGAGGGACAGAGAGAGAAGGAGAGAGAATCCCAAGCAGGCTCCATGTTATCAGCATAGAGCCTGATGCGGGGCTCAAACTCACAAACGGTGAGATCATGACCTGAGCCAAAATCAAGTCAGATGCTTAACCAACTGAGCCACCCAGGCACCCCCATTACCTACCATTTATTTACTTATTTGTTCAATCCTACTATACTTGTAAAGTAGTTTCAGGATTATTAATCCATGCTCCTGTAAGAAACAAATTTGCCAACTAGAGTACAGTGTTTATGTATAGTTCTTTTTATCTTTGGTACAGTTTCCAGCCACAACAATGTTTTCCAAAGTTACTCATGTCAGCTTCTTTTTCTCCCACCTTGAAGGTTGTGAAGTTAGGTCATGTCATACATTTCTAATACAGTTTGGTGCATTTGTCACAGCCTGAATTCCATCCTTGGATTCTCCCAACATCCTGGTTGATGTTTTAAAATTTGCATATGTTAAAAGCTCTTTGTGATGTATAGTTTTATGGATTTTGACAAATGCCATGATTTTATTTTTAAGCAGATGATTAGCAGACTTCATAGTTAGCAACATACTTGCAACACGCTTAGCAACTGATTTTCATACAGGTTATAAGACACTAAATTAGATATCTTCTAATAGTCTCTTCCTCTCCCAGCACTCATTGAACCTCCATTTATCATGTCTAATGTCACATCACTGATGATTCACTCCAGGAGTGTCTTGAAAGATTCTGAGAAAAAAGGATCCCTACCTCTCTGCACTATCATGAGGTTGGAAAGACGTTTTATGGAAAGGAGGGGAAAACGAGGCGAAAGCCAGTACTTGAACCCGCCTCATCCCAGCTGACCAACTATAGCTTCCAGCTCCTAGTAAAACCTCTGAGGTACTAGTTTTCAAATTGTGAGCCCCCAGAATAACAGTAGCAGCATCACTTGGGAAATTGTTAGAAATGGGAATTCTCAGACCTCTCATACTGAATCAAAAACTCTGAAACTGGGGTCCAGTAATCTGTTATAAGTCCTCTGGGTGATTCTGATGCATACTAAAGTTTGAGAACCTCCACTCTAGGTTAACCAGCCATTTGTCAGTCACATCCTCAGAGGCAGCAGGGAGGATTCATCACTTCCTGCTAGGGCCCCAGGGATGCAGAACTGGTCGGCCAGGGGCAGGCTGCAAGTGCAACCAGAGGGCTAAAGGGCCGTTTTTCTTTTGGTTTGTATGTTTGTTTTTAATTGTAATTCACCAGAGGATGGAAAATTTCTGGCTTGGATGTTTGTAGGGCAATATATTTTATCTCTTTGAGACAGAAAAGGAAGAAAAGACATCTTAATGATACTAAAACTTTTTTATGCTTTTGTTTTTTGTAATTGCAGAATAACAAATCACATTAAGTACTTCATAATTTTCTTTAGTGATTTCAGTTTTAATTTTTTTTACATTTGTTATTTCTAATGTGTAAAATATCATATTTGCATATGTTTTGAACGGCATTTATACTTTAGAGAGGTAAAAATTACTGGCATCCAGTATGAAGTTGTAGTAAGAAAAAGCTGGCAGATATTTTCTGATCCAGGTAAACTTCTCATGCCTTCAAGTGACTTTTTCACCACCAGCTCCACTTCAAATCTTACTCCCCTTACTCCATTCCAGCCACACTGGCCTCCTCGTTGTGGTTCCTAGAACCACTGTAGGGCCTTTGCTCTTAAATTGTTTCTGTTTGGAATATCCTGCCACTAGATATTTGCATAGCTAGCTCCCTTACTTCCTTCAAAAGTGGCATTCTCAAAGAGAGCTTACCTTAGTAGTCTATCTAAAATCTCACACACTCCATTCCAAGCACATAAGCGCCTCACTTTATGTCCTGTCCCCAGTGTTCATTTTTTTCTCTCTTGGCATTTATTGTCTAACAATGTATGTATATATGTATGTGCATATACTTTCTCTCCAGTAGAATGCAAGTTTTATTAGCATCGATTTTTTTTATCTCCTTTATATGTTGTCTATAACAATGCCTGATACATAGTAGGTACTCAGTTATTATTTGTTGAATGAGTATCTCCAAACATGGATTTATCTGACTGGTAGTAAGTAGGTGTACCTGTTATCATTTTTTGCCTTATCGTCATTACCCAAACTAAGCTGAGAGTTACCTTGTCTTCTATTCTGCTAAACTGCCTCTGTTCTAATTAAGAGGGATGGGGAAGAGCAATACCTAAGGAAATAATTTGTTTCCTGTGGACCTTGTAGCTCACTGCCAGTTAACCTTGTTCCTCTCTGTCTCAGTGCCTTCCAGAAGGGAATGGGACAGGATGCTGTGAGATGGGGCCTTGTAGGTCACATTAAACAAGGGGTCCTCTGGGGAAGATGAAAAAGTCCTGGAGATGGATGTTGGTGATGGTAACACAACGGTGTGAATGTACTTAATGCCACAGAACTGTACACTTAAAAGTGGTAAAAATGGTAAACTTTTATTATGTATATTTTAGCACAGTTTTTTTATTTTTACAACCCCAAACACAGTGGGCCTGAAAGTGTAGTTTCAAATCAGCAATAGCACCTTCACCTAAGAACTTGTAAGAAATGCAGATTCCCAGCCTCCACCCCAGAACTGTTGATTTGGAAACTGAAGGTACGTGTCCCCAGTGCTTTGTGTTTAAACAAGCCATTCAGGTAGTTCTGGTGCACACTGAGGTTTGAGAATCACAGCATTATGTAATTTTGTTTTAATCCCGGGAGCTATGAAAAACTATTGAAAAGTTTTATAGAATATTTTCATTCATAAAATTAGCATAAAATGGTCAGAAATTCTGACCACTTTAGGGGTAAAATTGAAAAGTGCTATGGAAATGTTTTGAAAATTATTGTTTTAAGTAGTACTTCAAAAAAAAACCCTTAAAATTTAGAGTGCCTGCTATATTTCAAGCATCTTGCCAAATGCTGTCACATTTGTTTTTCCATTTGCAGTAAATACTACATTATCCACATTTAAAATGAGGAAAGATGTGGAAATCAATTATACTGTAATTTATCTACTTTCCTTATGGTGCACACTTACTGCCACTAGGTGGCACTGGTGGGGTGGTTACCCAGACCTGGGCAAGGCCTTCTGGGATTACAGAATTAGAAAATGAAAAAATGCATACCCTTATGAAAGAAATTAGCAAATAACAACAAATCTTTACATAAACATAGGTCCCAATTTCTGGTACATAAGAGGACCTCTGAAAATCCACTCCTATATATAAAAACTATGAAAACACCACCAAAAATTCTTAAGATCAACTTTTTCAGAACTCTAGAAAATAACCAGAGGCTTGTGGTAGTCTGAGTAGTATTTATCCAAGAAAAATGACTTAATCATGGTAAGAATAGCAACCTTTATAATAGTTTTAACAGTTTCCTTTGTCCTGTCAGCTTCACAGTGGCCTTAAAAACCAGTAGCCTGTCAATCACAGTAGCTAATGAAAACCAGGAGTTCTAGCAGGCACTGAAGAAGGCAGAATGGATTTGGAGCGCCCTAAAATCCACAACCCCTGAGAATTGTTACTCTTGGCTTGTCTGGAACTTCCCTGGAAACACCCATTCACTGGGCTTGCCTTTTTTTCACCCAACTCAGCTAATTCAGTGGGAACAGTTTCTCCCTCACCCACCCTAGAGCATGCTGCAACAGGCACACAGAGCCCTTTGGCAAAGTCTGGCAAACTTCTTGGTGGCAGGCATTTAAGGATGTCTGTTCAGCGATTAGGTGGCCACTAAGCTAACACAGAACATAGATAGAATACAAGGGAATATAGATTAGTGGAATTGAATTGAGAGTCTACTAATAAACCCTCACATTTATGCTCAATTTTTTCTATATTGTGCCAAAATAATTCAACAGGGGAACGAATGCTTTTTTCAACCAATGATGCTGGGAAAACTGGATATTCATTCACCTGCAAAAGAATGGAGTTGGATCCCTTCCACACACAGCATACCTGTATTAACTCCAAATGGATCAGGCCTAAATGTTAAAACTTAAAACGATAACATTCTTAGACAACAGTGTAGGAGTAAGCTTTTGTGACCTTGTATATGACACCAAAGTCTCAAGCAACAAAAGAAAAAAAAAAAAAGGATAAGTTGGACTTCATCAAAATTTGAAACTTCTGTGTTAAAAGGACATCATCAAGATGGTGAAAAGACAACCCATGAAATGGAGGAAAATATTTGCAAGTCATACATCAGACAACACAACTCAATAATAAAAATACAACCCAATTAAGAAATGAGCAAAGAAGCTGAATAAACATTCCCCCAAGGACATATACAACTAGCCAACAAGCAAGTAAAGAGATTCTCATCGTCATTACCCAGTAGAGAAATACAAAATCACAACGAGATGCCACTTCACACCCACTAAGATGGCTTTTATTAAAAAACATAAATGTGGACTAGGAGGTGGAGAAATTGGAATCCTCAAACATTGCTGATGGAAATGTAAAATGTGACCACTTGGAAAACAGTTCCTCAAACGATTAAACAGAGTTACCGTATGACCCAGCAATTTCACCTTAGTATATGCCCCAAAGAAATGAAAATGTTTGTTCAAAAAGTGCATAATTTTCCATGTCAGCATTCTTCATAATAGCCAAAAAGTGGAAACCACTTAAATGTCCATTGACTATAAACAAAGTCTAGGGTATCCATACAATGGAATAAAATTTGTCCATAAAAAAAAAAAAAAAAACAACAACAATAAATATTACAGCATGGATGATGAACCTTGAAAACATGCTGAGTGAAAGAAGCCATTCATAAAAGGCCACATATTACATGATTCTATTTATAGAAAACATCAAAAATTTTCCATATTTCCAGAATATGCAAATCCATAGAGATGGAAAGTAGATTAGTGGTTTCCAAGGGTTGGAAGGAGGAAGAAACAGAGTGACTTAATGGATCTGGCATTTCTTTCTAGGATGATGAAAATTTTCTAGAATTAGATGGTAGTGATCAGTACACAACTTTGTGAATAAGCTAAAAACCATGATACTGTACACTTTAAAAGGATTAGTTTTATGATAATGGAGTTATGTATCAAGTGTTATTTTAAAAATCTTTACACAAATATAAACATATACCCATTTGAGTCTATAGTAATATCTTTTAAATTGTTACATTTATTTTTTTTAATGTTTATTTATTTTGGGGGAGAGAGAGAGGGAGAGAATCCCAAGCAGGCTCCATGCTGTGAGTGTGGAGCCTGATGCAGGGCTCATTCTCACAAATCACGAGATCATGACCTGAGCTGAACCAAGAGTTGGATGCTTAACTGTTGATCTCAGCTAAGGTCATGATTTCACGGTTTGTGAGTCTGAGCCCTGAGTCAGGCTCTGCACTGACAGTGTGGAATCTGCTTGGGACTGTCTCTCCCTCCCTCTGCCCTTCCCTAGCTTGCTCTATCTTTCTCTCTTTCTCAAAAATAAATAAATAGGGGTGGCCTGGGTGGCTCAGTCAGTTAAGCATCCAACTTTGGCTCAGGTCATGATCTCGTAGGTCGTGGGTTGAAGCCACGTGCCAGGTTCTATGCTGACAGCTCAGAGCATGGAGGCTGTTTTGGATTCTGTGTCTCCCTCTCTCTCTGCCTCTCCCCCGCTTGTGCTGTCTCTCTTTCTCTGTCTCTTTCTCTCTCAAAAATAAATACACATTAAAAAAATTTTAAAGATTTTTAAACATAATAAACTTTTTAAAGTTTTTTTAACGTAAGAGAAAAAAAATAAATCGTGGTTCTAGTCAGCTTTGGGGAAAAAAAACGTATTTTACTCCTATTCCCTCTCTTGCCTCCCCCTTATTGCTCCAACTCTGAAGCTACAAAGACATCCAAGTAAGAGTTTGGAACTACAAAGGTACAGACAGACTGTTTACTAACAAATAGATCTTAAAAACTACTTGAACTTTCCTATGAGCTTTTATCCACAAAGCTGTGAGGGAACATTTTGGTTGCATTAAAGACAAGTTTTAGGCATTACTTTTTTTGTCACCCAGAGCATCACAGAGTGCCAGGATACTAGTAAATTCATCACTGGTGTCTTTCCAACTTTCTTTTCTGTTCCATTGTACTTCATAGTGCTCCCCTTTTTCCATGTTCTAGGACCCTAGGGGTCTTCTGATTCTGAATCCTATCAGCCCCAGTCTCTCTTGTACTGTGACCCCCATACTCAGAATCACTCCCCTTTCTTCTCTCATCAAAAGTATTTCTGGCTTTTTCTGCTTTGAATTCTGATTTATTTATGGGGCACCTGGGTGGCTCAGTCGGTTAAGCGTCTGACTTCAGCTCAGGTCATGATCTCACAGTTCATGAGTTCGAGCCCCGCGTCAGGCTCTGTGCTGACATCTCGGATCCTGGAGCCTGCTTCGGATTCTGTGTCTCCCTCTCTCTTTGCCCCTCCACTGCTCATGCTCTGTCTCTCAAAAATAAATAAAAACACTAAAAAAAAAAAAAGAATTCTGATTAATTATGATTGATTTAAAAATTTCATGTTAAGGCTAAAGGTGAAAATAGCTAACCAAAACTAAATTCTTAGGCATACATTTGTTTTAGGAATGAATGTATTTCCTAGTTTTAACTGAGAAGGCATGGAAACAATGACAAACCCAGTAATACTTCCTCTTTAAAAACCATAGCACCCTGAAGGAATGTCTGATTCTAAATCAGAGACAGGAAGCATTCAAAACAAATCTGGAGCATCATGTCCGAAAGTAGGGAAGCTATCAATGATTACTGAGCACATGTTGAAAGTACTCAGGAGCCAATTTGGAAGGGTCCCTAGTGGCTAAAAATGGGAATATCTGAGCATCAAAAAGAAAAATGACTGAAATGGGCTGGAGTACATAATGTGTTAAAATGCAAGCGTTCCTTATGTTATTTTTAAACGAAAGGTCGCCTGTGGAGGCTGCAAGGAAAACAGTTCATCAATTTGAAACTGGCAAATGGAAAGAATCAAGCATTCATTCCACATTTCCTGTGGACTTTTACCTTAGAATAATCCAGTAATTCATGTAGAATATGACCGTTTTATATTCTATAATGAAACAATAGATCTAGGTAACAATCATCAATGTCTGATAAAAACATTAAATGAAAGATTGATGGAGAACTTTATAAGGGATGAGTCAGACTGATAGCATCTACTGATAAATCTTAAAATAAAATTGATATATGCCTCTTGATAAGATACAGTAGGAAGAACACAGTACCACCTATGGCATATTATTCCTAAAAATTCTAACTTAAATCTGATGAAGCCTCAAAAATCTGTTTACAAGGAAAAAGAATTAGAAGAATATGTTAAACAACACCATGGGGATACAATCAGCAAAATCTGAAATGAGGGAAATTCTATAGAATTAATGATGTAGTTTCTTCAACAAATGATAAGGCAGGGGACCTATACAGGACACATCAACCATATTCAATGTACACTTATTTAGAATAAATCAACTATTAAAAAAATGAGCCCATTGGGGAAATATAATATTTGATCATAATATGCTAAGATCAAGGAAATATTTTTTAGTTGAGCTAATGGTATTCTGGATAATGATTTTGAAAAGTTGCTGTTGTGAGATACATACTGAAGTATTCATAGGTGAACTAATAGGATGTTTAGGATTTGCTCTAAAATAATTCAGTAGGAAGTAGGGAGGGGTGTTCAGATGAAACTATTTATTGGCCATGTGTTGATAATTGTTGACACTGGGTGGTGAGTGCATGGAGATTTATAGTACTGATCTCTAAGTGTGCTTAGAATTTAGATTTTAAAATTAGCTATATATATAATATAGCTTTATACATTTTTTAATATAGAGTTTAAAAACTTCACACAATTACTATACCTGAAGTTGATTTCCAGCTGGGGAATTATGGCTTAGGCAAAACAAGGCTTTCTAGAGCCCCTTGCTGGCCATTGCAGCCCCCTACCCAGAGTATACCAGAGTCGTATTGGCAATTTGGCATCTTGGTTTATCACTTGTGAGAGGTTCTAATCTTTACCTAAATAACTCAGTGCTGTAATATGTAATATTTCCATCAGGAGCATTGTTATGACAAAATACATGTGAGAAGTACTTTTATAAACAGCTGATAAAATGTTTATATTACAAATTGCTAATTTCCTGATGAGCAAAACATGTATATTTTAAAACAGCACCAAGGATCACACTTTAAATATATGTATCTTATATATATATATATATATATATATATATATATATATATATATATATACATATACACACACACACACACACACACACACACACACACACACACATGTATGAGCCTGGGTGGCTCAGTCAGTTAAGCATCCGATTTCGGCTCAGGTCATGATCTCACGGTTTGTGAGTTCAAACCCCACATCAGGCTCTGTGCTGACAGCTCAGAGCCTTGAGCCTGCTTGGGATTCTTGCCTCCCTCTCTGCCCCTCCCCCACTCACACTTTTTCTCTCTCTCTCTCTCAAAAGTAAATAAACATTAAAAAAATTAAATATATGTATCTTACATGCACAGTAGTATATTCACTTTTTAAATGAGTTAATTTTTATAAATGAAATATAAACCTTGTAGGTATTTCCTATTTTCAGACACCATTAGATTTTCTTTCTCTGAAACATTTTCCTGTCTTTTTCTAGGAAGCTATTTTAGGTTATTTGAAAGAGATGCTTCCTCATCTCTAAGACTTACCAGAAACTCTGATTTGAAGAGAATAAATGGATTTTGCACCAAACCACAAGAAAGTCCAAAAGCTCCACCCTGTAAGTATGTATTCGTTTTTCCAGTTATAGAAGCTCCTGATGAATGGAACAACTTGGAATCAAAACAACCTAAAAGACAAGTCATCACAGGGTTGTCATACCCTGTCCTATAGTTGAGGCCTCCCAAATTGTACTGTTATTGGCTCACATGTAGCAATGCTTTCTTCCTTTTCCTCACTTGTCACTTTCATCTCTTATTTCCAGGATTAGATTGGAGCTTTTTGTTGGAGAATGGATGCACCAAAGTAAATAGTGATCTAGAAGTTATCTTTTAGGAACCCCAAAGATGAACCACATTAGGAAATGATGTTTGGGATACAATATAACTAGCACCAGCCTCTGGCTTGGGCATTAATTTCAGCCATCAGTACTCCTATTCTTAACTCAAACCCTTGTCACTGTCACTACTGTGGAAACAAGGAGCATAATATATAAACTGTAGGGTCCCACAAGCTATTTGCTTGTTCCTTCTTCATGGGTGTACGCTCAGGTCAGGCAGGTCTTGGTGAATGGAAAAGAACTATCTTCAAAGAATAGTTATCAGGAGCTTAAAAATGTTTATATCCTTCAACCTGGTGTTTCACTTCTGGGTATCTATCCTCAGGAATAACCCCAAATGTGGAAAATCTCTGAGTGTAAAGATGTTCCCATTTTTATAATAGGAAAATGAGAACTAAATCTAAATGTCAAATAATCTGGGAATGATTAATTGTGTATGTTAGATGTACTTGATGAGATTGTACAGCTGTTGGAAATGGTGCTTGTAAATACCATGTAATGGCATGGAAAATGTTTGTCATTATGTCCATGAACAAATAGGATACAAAATTTTATATCGTGTTTAAGCACATCATGATATACATATAAATGACACATACACACACAGGGATAAGACTTAGGAAACATTACCAAAGTAAAAATATAGTGATTATGCTACAACAGGAGAATTAGGGATAGTTTTTATTTTCTACTTTTATATCTATACTTTCCAAATTATCTTTAATGTACTTACAATGGAAAGAAAGCAAAAAAACAACTATAGAATTGTGCCAAGTGCTGGGAGAGTTAAAAAATAAAACTACAGCAATGCCATTTCTATACTTCTAAACCTCTTTTCTCACCTTTGGTTCCTTATGGATTTTTTTTCCTAGTGACTTCCCAGTTCCCTTTGCTGTTGCCTTCTGGTTAAGTGAGAGAGGCATAGCACGACGATGTGGCAGTGGGAAGGAGTATGAAGGAGTAGGTAACAGTCAAGGAGATGGTCTGTCTGTGAGAGATGTAGGCAGCACGTGGAAGTTAAATGAGGTTATCTCTGAAGGTCCCTTCTAACCCTAACATTTTGTGATTCCCTAACTTTTTCTGCTCCTTATCTTCAATGACTTCTCCTTTTATTTTATTTATTTATTTTTTTGAAAGACTTTCTCTTACAGTCTGTGGTTGTGTGCCTTTCTTGTTCATCCGCCTCCTTGGCCACTTCATTTTCGTCTGCTGCCTCTTTCTCCTGGACAGTCTCTTGGGTCTTAATCATCTTCACTGGCTCTCCCTTTGCACTGATGATTATCTCTGCTTTTGACTTAATTCATGAAACCTATTCAGATGTTGTAAATTTAGACCCAATAGATAGATATAAAATGGTATCCATGCTTTTTCCTCTCCTAACTGGTTCTTTTCAGTCTCCTGATTTTGGTTAACAGTACTATTGTTGTCTTGCTCATTCACATTTGAGGCTATTTGATTCCTTCCTTGTCTTAATCAGTCTCCAAATTCTTTCAGTCATCTTCAGATTGACTTTTTTGTCTCTCTTCTCACCGTTCCAACTCCAGTTCGGACCATATCACCGCACTGTTGTATTACAAGGTCCTGTTTGGACTTGTTGCCCACTCTATCCTATCCTTCCTTTCTCTCTTCCATCTATTATGCAGATTAATCTTTTAAAACATTAACTTCTTCCTTGCTTCAAAGTTCCCAAATCAGGTTTAAAAAGCTTAGCCTGGCATTCAGGATCTTTGATAATCTTATTTTACCTTATAACCTTGTTCTTTTTCTACTGAAGTCAAATAAGCTTCTCATTGTTCCCTTCTTAGTTCATCTTTATCTTTATATACTTGCTTATGGTGTTCTTTCAACTTTCAATGGCTAGGAAATAATGCTTTTATTTTACCTCAGCCTTCACAGATTTTTGAATCTCATTTGACAAATGCGGCATCCTAAGAAATTCCATTCAAACAAAGCTCTAATTCGCTTGAGGTTTCTCAATGGTTCTGTTTAGTGGATAGCTAAAAAGCACGAATAGCACCTTTTAATTGCTAAATTTGAGAGTCATAACCTCAAATAAGTAAGATGTCTTGTCTTGTTTTTTTCATAGACACTTACAGCCACAGAGTGCCATTACACAAACCTACACATTGGGAGAGGAAGATCCTGATATGGTCAGGTCGCTTCAAAAAGGAAGATGAAATCCCAGAGACTGTCTCGTGAGTCCTGAACTTAGGGGTTGTAAGCAGCTTTTATTTCTCACTGATCCATTTCAAAGGAAAAACAGTTCCTTTGAGTCCCTATTGAAAACCTTTCAGCCAAATCCTAGAACAGTCTTAACTCCTCTAAATGTTTCCTCTTTGGCAAGTACCTGCAATAAAAACAGTGCTGGAAAATCCATGCCTTCTCATTGATATGTTATGTTGCACCTAGTGGAGAGCTGTCAAGTACTCAAAAGTCAACTGATTGATTTCCTCTCCCTAGTTACAGAAATCTGACTAAGCAGTGATGTTCACTGTTTTTAGCTTGTTTTTAATCTAGGTATATCAGTTAGGTATCACTGACAATAATTATATTCTATAAAATCCACCCAAGTATTCAACCAAAGGCATAACAGTATTTAAGAGCAACATATTCTCTTTCTGGGATCCCGGAAAGCGTGCTTCCTATCACCAACTTTCTTAAACCCAGCTGTGGCTGAGATCTTGGGACTTTTTCAGAGTCTGGAGATAAGTATAGATTCCTCTGACTCGGGGTTTCTCAATCCCCGTGCTATCGACATTTTGGGCCAGATAATCCTTTGTTGTCGGAGGCTGTTGTGTACATGATAGGATGTTTAGCAGCATCCTTGCTTGGTCATCCTCCAGATGCCAGTGGCACTTAGTTGTAACAATGAAAAATGTCTCCAGACATTGCCAAATGTCCCCTGGGGGGACAAAACAAAACAAAACGAAACCCTGGTTGAGAACCACTGCTCCAGCCTCCTGATGTTAAAGACCCTGATTGGTTTGCATCTCAGCCAAGAGAGATTGTGAGAAGTAGATGCCATCTCCCCTGTGGGGCATCATCATCTTTACTGATAGGGAGTTGGGAAAAAAGCTCTTAGATGTTCCCTTCTAGCAAGAAACTATTCCTGGAACTTCTGGTTTCAGGTTCCAAGGCATGATTTTAAAATATCTGAGTTCATTCAGGGTATCTTTTCCCAGGAAGGGAAGTCTTACTTGCTTTTTGTTTACAATGGCTTTAACAGAGCCGTTCTACTTCTGTCTGTCAAATTAAATAGTACATTATTTTCACTAAAATTACTTCAGCAGGAAAGCCCTGGTCCTTCTTAGCTAAGATGACAGTGTACTCTCCTGGGAAATAAGAGCAAGTTGGAAATAAGAATGATGTTAAGTTCCTGCCTGTGTCTTAATTTCTTCCTGAATATTCCAGCAGAAAACAAGCTGGTGTATACCCATGGCCCTAATAGGTGCTGTGTAGACTTTGCCATGGAACACCTTCAGTCTGCCTTGCCGGTGGTTCCAAGATCCCCCTTAAGCCCGAAGTACTACCTAGTGAGTCACCATAGAATGCTCTTCTCTGGGCCTGAGCAAGGGTTCATCCTTGTGCTGGTAGTTCTGAACAGGCACTGCCCACTCTGATTGCTTCTGTGGGATGGAGGGCAACCTCATGGCCTTATTTAAATGCATTTTACTCTTTTAATGTAAAATATTTTGAATGAAAAATTCTTGTAATGAAAAGTAAAATATGTTTCTTTTCATGAGTATCGCAGCACTTTAGATTGGCATATCCATGCCAATTCACATAAAATATTGTCAGCATGGGTAGTTAGTTTGTGGTTGGTGAGCTCTCAGATGCTCTTAACAGAGCAATTCACTGTCCTTAGCAGTTGTCCCTGGTTCCTCCCACTGCCCTTCAGGCCCAGTTTCAGTGCCTAGAGAACTCCCTTCACACTGCCACCTCACTGGGTCCCAGCTCTTATATCACAGTGTGTATGCTTTCAGGGTTCTGCCTCCTGCAATGCCTGGACGCTGTGCCTCCTTCCAAGCATTTCTAAAGTATTTTTTTCCTCCTGATTTCAAAAGTAATGTGTATTAAAAATCTGGGGGGAAAAAGAGAGGAAGGAAGGAAGTTAGCACTCCCGTCCCATCATCTGGAGATAATCACTTCCTATCTACATCCCTACTGAGTAGGCCATTGCTCTCTCTGGGGCCCATTTGGACTCTTCATACGCTGCCCTGAGTATCTACCAGGCTCATGTAATAGAACTGCAACTCACTGCCTCCATACAGAATCACAAAGGTGGAATGGCCTTCTCTTTAGACTCTTCCTTGTTAGGCGTCTTAGTTTTCACACAAGAATGATAATCCAACCCTCAGTGTTCTGTTAAGGCACATGGGTCTGTATTCAGTGGACAGGTTCAAAGACGTACTTGCCAAAGAGCGAAGTCTCAAGTTCACTGTCATGCGATTTTAGCAAAACATTAGTTAAAAGGTAAACATTAAGGAAGCATTGCTTAAAGGATCTTTCTCTGTTGCACATATTGTCTAGAATCTATTCCTGGTTCTAAATCTAAGTATTAGAAGTATTAGATTTAGATTATTAAATCTGTTCCTGGTTCAAGGCAGAAAGCAAAAACTTGGGTATAAAGAGCGCATTGTTTAACTCTCTCCCACATTTGTTTTCTGTCTGAATTGTGATTCATGTTGAAACATATGAAACTCATGAAGCTCATTGCAGTATTTGTTGTCAGGATGTTGTTCAGACAATCATTATATCACATAGCATCTTCTTTTAAATTTTTTTTTTCAATGTTTATTTATTTTTGGGACAGAGAGAGACAGAGCATGAACGGGGGAGGGGCAGAGAGAGAGGGAGACACAGAATCGGAAACAGGCTCCAGGCTCCGAGCCATCAGCCCAGAGCCTGACGCGGGGCTCGAACTCACGGACCGCGAGATCGTGACCTGGCTGAAGTCGGACGCTTAACCGACTGCGCCACCCAGGCGCCCCTCACATAGCATCTTCTTAAGAACCCCAGGGAGAAATATCTTCTGGTTTCACTTTTACCATTGGCTGCTAATGTGAAACTTGAAAGCCAAAATTGGAGACGAGCATAGCAAGCATAGGTTAATACATTTTGCCCCTTTTTTTCCCCCTTTGTTCCTGGATCTACTTTCTGTCTTCACACTTTTTTTTCTTTAAGTTTGTGCTATCTTGTTGGATTTTATATGTAAATTTAAAATGAGTTATGAAAACTCCCCATCCTCCCCCAAATCCTACAAGATTTCCAGGTCTCACATCTTTTTTATATTTATGGGTACCACTCCACTTTTGACTTGTCAGACACAGAGCTTATTTCCTACTGGCAACTTCAGAAAGAGAAATGTTAACTGTCTGTCATGATCTCATTGTATTACTAGGTTTGAGATGCTTGATGCTGCAAAGAACAAGATCCGGGTGAAGATCAGCTATGTAATGATTGCCCTGACAGTGGCCGGATGTATCTTGATGGTTGTTGAGGGCAAGAAGGTGAGAGTGGACTTCCTCTCTGTCTCTGTTTTCTACAAAGGATCTAGAGGAAATCAGGGGTTGACCCTCATATTTAGTCTCTGCGAAGAGTTGGTTACTTTCTACACGAGAAATGATAAGAAACAAAATAAGACACAGTAGGGACAAACCTGGGATATCCTGTCTGGGGATAAATAGCAAACCCTAACTTTGGCAAAGTGAAGGACTGAATTATTTTTGCATGAAGTAAACAAAAAAAAGTGGTTATCACAGATGTCATAAAAAATTGTGAAACAAGCAAAATGACACTGTTGTGTCTAATGATGACACCTACATATCTATAACGCACTCCCGGTACATGGGCTTATTTATCCACACTCTAACTGCCTTAACCCTGGTGAGCATTCTTGTCACCATTCTTTACTTGAAGCTCAGCCACACTGGGCCATATGTGTAAGGACCATAGCTCCTAAACAGGTACAAAGGTATTCAAGTCCAGAAATCTCTGTTTTAACGTACATCATTATTAATAGCTATCATTAATTGAGTATTCACTGTCTTCTAAGCACTTGGCTGTTCTTTCATTTGAACCTCAGAACAGCACAGCGGAATAGATACTATTATTAGCACCTTATTTATAGATGAGGAAACGCGGCTTAGAAAGCTTTGCTCACTTGCCCATCTCCTGAATGGCAGAGCACAGTTTGAATCTAGACCTGTCTAATTGAGGTTGATAGTAAAATTGCTCCCAATTATTGAGTCCTCATTATGTCACAGGTACTATTAAACTCACTGAATCACCACAATGCCCTGAGAACCTAAGCAGTGGTTCTCTTAGTATCCATACTTTATAAAAGAGAAACCTGAAGCTCAGAGCTATTAAATCACTTTCCCAAAGTCACATAGCTAATAAGTGGCAGGATAAAAATGTAGAGCCAACTTTTCAAGTTCCCAAACTCATAGTACTATCTTGTGATTAAAATATGTTTTTTTTTATATGCAGCAGGACTGGTCAAACCCTTATTTTAATACTATGTCTAATTTTATATATCACAACTTCCATGTGGAAAGAGATGTCTTGTATCTATTATAAAATATTAAAAAGGTTCTTCTGCCAACCCAGTGATAACTGACTTCCTTATCCCCAGTGAGTGCAGAGTAAAAGGAAATGAACATCTGGCTCTCTTCAGACTCTTGGAATGGAAAATACTGACCATTTAGGCTGACCTTATGGGAGCATGAGGGACAAGTGTGCAGGACTAGGTGAAGTTCTTTCCAAGACATCTCTGTTCCTGCCCCACCTCAGTTTTTCTTCTGACTTCCTGTTTGACTTCTCATGCTTAGTTCTCAGATTGAAACCTGCAGAAGCATGTGGACAGGACGTAGGGGCTTCTGGAATTCTAAGAAGTCTGTATTGGTTTTGTATACTTGATTATAGTAAGCTGAGTCTAAATACTCTAGAAACAAGTTATCCCCCGGGATTTCCTCTAGTGTCATCCTAGGGTATACGCCATGTACTTTAAGAGTTTCTTTTCTCTCCTTTATGTACCAGAAAGCCATTTCATTTGTTTCACATGGAACTATCCACTTCTTAAAGTTGGTAAATGCTACTGTAGAGTGGAGAACTTTTAGACTTAATGCTATATAGAAGAGAGAAGTTAGCCATTGTATGTTCTGTCCTTACCATCAAGGTACCATTCCCATTCTCCTACCCCTTCCCATACCTAATTCTTTACATGTGAAATTACACAGAAGAAAATTCCACCTTATGTATAGGGTGCTAGTTTCACTTATTTGGTATAAAACTTCTGAAACTGGTCAGCTTATGTAAGCTTCACAGGCATGTAATAGGTCACGTGGAAGGAAACAAGGGAAGAGAATGGTTGCCTCTCCCCCACTGCTGTTTACTCCCACAGGTTGGAGTAGTGGGATAGATACTGGTGAGAGTCATCAGTCGTAGTATTTAGTAAAGTCTGGGATCTCCAAAGCTAAATATTTTTGGTAAAAGAGGAGTAAGGAGTTTGAAGGGTATGAAAATACACAAATGAGTTAGGATAGGAGAAATGGTAGCAACAAAAAAAAGTGACAGGAAAGAAAGGATAGAAATGGAAACAAAAAGGTATTAATACTAAAGAGAGAAAAAAGGGAAAAAGATAAGGGAATTAATTATAAGGGAAGAAGCTAGATTTACAGAAACATGCCAGAAAGACAGAGAAGGTAGAGGTGCAGCATTTCTCTCATGCTTGACTGGATGGGCTACTGTACTGTGAAGCGTTAGAGGAAGCAGAAGGCACGGGGAGGATGTGTCTGTGCACACAGCAGACCATTGTGGGCATGCCCTGCCACAGTTAATCTATTGACATGAGTGCAGGGTAATGACATCCTCCCCAAACCCACACAAATAATCACTTGTTCAAATCTGTTTCACTTTAGGCTGTCAGAAGAAACGAGTCTTTAACAAGCCTGAACTTAGAAAAGAAAGCTCGCCTGAGAGAGGAAGCAGCTATGAAGGCCAAAACAGAGTAGCAGAGGTATCCATGTTGGCTGGCTTTTGAAAATGCAGGAATAATGTTGCAGCAATTAGCCTGTTATTAAGAAGAATATGGTATGAGGATCTGTTTCATGAAAGTATGGTTTACACAGACATAAATTTCTGCTGTAGTGGTACAAATAAATTTCCTTAAAAAAATGACCTGTCTATATTTTTGTGGCTTTGATCCAGGTTAAATGCAACCTTTCACCTTTTTGGAGAAAAATCGGGCAAGTTATTTAAACTTTAATATTAACTCTTCTTTACAGAGATGCCATATCTTACTTTAATTTTCATTACGAAAGTGATTTCTCTACAGAAGCCAAAATGGCTTCTAGTTCTGTATTTCTCGCACATGTGTACTCATTTCTAGAGGGATAAGGAAAGCCAGCTCAGTATACTGCCCAGGGGCATCTTGGAGAGCTAACCTCCCCAAATATCATGGTGCTTCTGAGAGCCCTGGGAAGCAGCTAGATCACACTCTGCCATCTTCAGGCATGTTGACAGAGGCTTGTAGGAGAGCAGTCTTGGAAAAGGTCCTGGGAAGGTGATGAGAATGGTCCGGTCATGAGTTTCTGAGGACTCTGAAATCCCAGCACCATAAAGTTGCTTTGGGGCCAGCAGTCACCTCTTCTGCTGCATGGCTTAGAGTTCACAATTGGTCCTTTTCCTTTTGCCTTTACACTGAATTTCTCAATTACGAAAATCTATCAAATGCATATTCTTATTTATTAGTGTTGAAAGATAAGCATGTGCATCCAGGATGTATTTCATTTACACTTTACGATGCCAGCTGTCTCATATTTAGGTATGGATGCTGGTATTTCATATATTCTCACGTTTCATAGTATTAATGGATGACATGAATGACAAGTCCTCACAGCCATCCCAACCTGCTAGTTGTCTCTAGAGGATTGTAACAGAAAGTAATATATGCAGCTGTATTGGAAATTGATTTAATAAAATACTAAGTAAAATGTAATGCACCAAATATAATTTCATGATCTGATGATGTCTGTTGATCTACTTTATTTTAGAATAATTTGACCTTAATGTTTTAGATACCAAGTTGATTTTAATCTACTTATTTTAAAAATAAGTATTTTTCTTCATAGAACAATATCACTTTTAACTTCTAAAGTAATATTTTAAAGTGTTACCTTGGAGATTTACTATAATAAAAGTTTCATTAAACCAAAATTCACGATGTTACCATGCAGCAAGTATTCACATGATCATTTTTCATTTTCTGTCATTCTGCTATTCAGTAACTTTGAATACTTCTTTATGGGTTAAATATAAATTTCTTGCCAAGAATTTCAGACTTGTCCTTAACTAATCCCCATTCTCCAAGTACCCTCACACAATACCTTCTTGGCAGTCATACTCTACTAATAACTCTAATACCTTACATTCCTCAGAATTTGTCAGGCAAATCAGATTTAATGGGCACTATTACAAGATACTAAAGAATACAAAAAAAAATTAAGACTGCTTTGTCCTCTTACTTTCAATTATTGTATTATTTTTTGCTTAATTTCTAGATTTTCCCCCCATGTTTATCATGTCTCTGTAGGGAAAGTGGGAAGAAACCATTTTCCATTTTATATTTCCTAAAAGCCCTGTCTGACTAAAGTTAATATGTTAGCCTATGGTCAGATACTTTTAATCAACAAAAGTAATAGTATGGGGACTTAATTCCAAAAATGTGTTGAAAGCAGGCAAGGAGTGAATAAAGTGGTAGTGGTGGTGGTGGTGGTATAATACATTGTCATTCATCATTAGTCCCTTATAAATACTGAGAATACAAAAATGAATAAAAACATACTTGACAGAGTTCATAATTTACTGGAAACATGGCCTGTGAAACCATTACAATACAAGTTGGTAAAAGATATATTCTGAACTTTATAACAGAAGCTATAGGAAGGAACAAGAAAACCTAACTCAGCTGTCAGCGGTGATTGGAGTCAGGCAGGCAGTGATGGTCCACAAAGTGGTGATTTCTGAACCATGTATGAAGCACAGGTAGGAGTTAGTAGGTCAGACACATAGTGGAAGAGAATATAGCCTCACCTCATTCAGACATTTAGCTTGCTTGATAAACACGAGGGCACATAAAGTAGTGAGAGGTTCTTCAGTAAAATGACATAATGTTTTGGTTTATTTTTAGTTTTTATCTTGATAAAAACTTAAAATTCTTAGACTCTCAGAGCAAACCTAACCATGACTTATTTTTCCCAATTTATAGACTCGATTCCATGGAACCATTTCACACCCCATCACATAGGCTATCACTTCAAGTGTGTGAGTAGCATCCATCATACATCTCCAATCCACCACTATCCCAGGCTTATGCTCTTATTCATCTATCTGATCTGCCAAATCAGAAACACTGGAGTTATTCCAAACTCCCTTGCTCTCCTCACTTAATAGTCATCCTATCTTGTGAACCTTACTTCTAAATATTTCTCAAGTACACTGATTCTCTAAAATACTCACTGGGAGGAACAGAATGGGAATCTGTTCAGGAAGAGACATAAGAGATTAATAACAGATTAAAAGTCAGAAGCCCTAGGTTCTAGACTTGTTTTTCCAGTTGTCTTGCTTTACAAATTTAGATTATAGGTCTGAAATTTTGTAAGACAATGTTAAAAAGAAATACAAAACTATGCCAAAATTAAGGGGAAACCATCTTTTTAAATAACTTTTTTTTTTTTCCAGCTTGGCTCTACTACTTGATTTCTAAAGGGTTTAGTAGTTACTCATCCACAGTTTAATTGTTTTGTCATTTCCTAATGCTGCTGATGCAATGATGTTTTCTGTAGGGTGACAAGCTGCTGAGATTACAACATCTGTATGACCTTGTAATTTCTGTACAATCTCTTTAGTCTGAAGATTCCAGATGTAAACCAGATTATCTTCTGAACCAGATACAATCCACTTTCCACCAGTAACTGAAAAGTTGGCAAATATACAGTATTTCTCATTCTTATGGCCAGTGTACGTTTTCAGGCATCTGCCTCTGCTGTAATCCCACAGTTTAAGGGTATTGTCCAAGGTTGCAATTAGAATATATTTACCATTTGGAGAAAATGTTACAAAAGAGACAGGAGGGTTATCATCATCAATAAGTGTTTTTAAACACTGACCTGATGCAGTATCCCAAATTCTACAGATACCATCATAGCTACCTGATACTATCAAGGACCCGCTACAATTAAAATGAACAGCAGAAACTGGGTCAGAATGAGCAGACAAAGTCTTGAGGCACTTTCCTGTTTTCACCTCCCATATCTTCACACTCTCATCAAAAGATCCTGAAATGATGAGATTAGATGGTGGGTTGAAATTACAGCAAAAAACGTAATTACTGTGCCCCTTTAGCGTTTTCAGACATCTTCCAGATCTCACATCCCAGATCTTTAGCGTTTTATCATCTGAGGCAGAAACAAGCCAACTGGAATCTGATGACCAGGCAACATCTGATATTTCCAGACTGTGACCATAAAGTGTTTTCTCATACTTTCCATCATAGGCTCCCCAAATTATAATTACTTTATCAGCAGAAGAACTTGCTAGCCATTCTCCATTAGGGCTAAATTTAACTGATGATACTGCTTCCGTATGTCCCACGAGAGTAAATTTAAGAGCATAGTTTGGTTTTTCAGACATTTGCTTCCTCCCATTGGCTGAGGGAAGGCTCGACTCTGCTTCACCATCTCCTGCCTCCTTTGTCGCCATGGTTCTGAAGCTCCAAGTAGGTTGGGTAAGCGTCCGGCCCTGAACAAGGCAGCCCAATATTCCGACTTTCTGCCCAGCAAAATGAAGATAAAAATATGAGATTCAAAAATAAACCAGCTTTTAATGATTTTAATTTCTGGACGGTCTTTAAACTACTATATACAATGATACAGCAGCACGGCTTGGACCACGTCCCCTTTTCCTTGCTTCCTTTGTAAACAAATACTTGAGAAACACTATTAAAAGAGTGCTATGTATGCGTCGTCAGCAAGTAAGGTATTAGTGTTGGGTATTTTGCGAACGTATAAAGCCGTGCAAAGCAACGAGGGGCGTGGGTGATCTACACTTTTTCACAGCCCCCCCCTCAATTCCACAATGTTTGAGAACACTGAGCAAGCCTACCAGGCAGACAGACTTTCGGTATTTAAATAAGCATGAATGAATCAACGGCTTAAACAAGAGATTTCAGAAAGTAAAAAGAAAACCTGCGTAGGCACCACTACTTGCGACCCTGACGGTTGGCTATACAGTCCGCGGATAAACACTGTTGTGCACCGCCGCCTCAATCACACCCAGCTGGCAGGTCAGCAGAGCGCATGTGCGCACCAATCTCCAGCCGCGGTGACCAATAGGAGAGGTCTGCCTGCACTTGCGCAAAAGGAGACGCCAGCGTTTCCTTCCGGTCTTCTTCGCCGCGGTTGCCACTCACATACCTTTGACTACTTTTGGCGAGTGAGGAGGTGAGCGGGGCTTCTCCCAGACCTGACTGGCTAGCGTGGGTAGCAGCGAATATTACAAACAACATTCATTTCATTTTGGAAACCGTGTCACGAGGAAGGACTGAATTTTCCGATTCCCTTAGCGGAAAAGTTAAGCCCACATTTGGCACGTAGCCAACGTCGACCCCCCCCCCCCCCCCCCGATGTCGGTGACTAGCCAAGTTTCTGCTTTTCGGGTGGCGTCGGTTCTGCTCCTCTCTACTGGTGTGTTATAGAGCCTAGTGGCGTGTACGTAAAGCTGAAAATAGGCAAGGGCAGCTTAGCCGAATTTATGTCCAGATTATAAAGCTTCTGGTTTAAAAGTTTTGCCGAAACGTTTGGGGAAGGATAGAGTATATGTTGTGGGCCTCCAAAGGCCAGTACTTAGCATGACATTGTGCGGGGGGGAACGAGCAGACGTTTGTTTTAGCACTTCCTAATGCCTTAAACTTTATAAGAAAACAGGTGAGCTCTGTACAGGTGCTTGAGACCGAAAATGACAGATTCGTAGAACGTGGTTAAGAAATGTATAAGGTTAACTCGTAATTGGCTTTAGAGGGTCAAAAGTTTAATGGCCTTGAAAGTGTGAGAGTGTTATGTAAACGATATATGCGTTTCAGATGTTAAGTTACTATCTTTAAACAAGAATAGGTGTACTGGGATACGTGGCTGGCACAATCAGTAGGGCGTGCGACTCTTGATCTCTGGTTCCTGAGTTCAGGCCCCATGTTGGGTGTATACTTACAAAAAAAAAAAAGAAAGAAAGAAAAAGGTTTACCAAAAGATTGAAGCCTGTTGAGTTTCTACTTACCTGTAATCTCTTAGTAAAGAGTGGTCAAGAGAGGCACTGTTTTCTTTACAAGGTTTTTCCCTCTGGCAAAGCTGAAGTCTAGAGGCAAGTTATCTTTTTTTTTTTTTTTTTTTTTTTTTTTTTTTTTTTTTTTTAAAGCAAACTCTACGCCCATCGTTAGGCTTGAACCTTGAATTGGAGACCGGGGAGATCAAGAGTGGCTTGCTCTACCAACTTAGGCAGGCGCCCCGAGGCGCAAGTATCTCTTAAAGATGTTTTTGTCAGTCAACAGTTATGCATTTGCAAACAGGCTTCTATCTTGTATTAGGGATCATTGAAAGTCTAGCCTTTAAATAAGGCACAATGACATAATTAGATCACGTATAATAACCGAACATAGTAAAAACCTCATTACTTTAAGACCCTACGACTTAGTTTGGAATTTGGACAGGAATTGAACAAAAACTTTAGTCTTAGCTTGCGCAGGTTAATTGTATAAGGATAACAAGGTGCTGGGAATAGGACCGTCTTTTAAGTGAATTGGAACATCTATTTATTACATTAAATTAGGATTCTTCCTAGCTATTTATTAATGTGGACCTTCCTGTTCATAACATCTTAAAAAGAGAACTTGTGTTCCCTTTTTATATAATGTCTTAAAGTTCAGTTGTGATTAAACTCTTCCTCCTCCCTTTCCTTTCCTATTAGCCTGGATTAGTGTGATTTTTACTGGAAGCTTAGAAACACTCAAGTTCTGCATCTGTTGAGACTTTTCATTTTTATTGACTCATCAAAAAATTTAAAAGCGCTATAGAGAACAAACTGTAGGCTTTGTTCCAAAGAATTGAAATTCTTATTTTTCCAGTAACTGTTCTATGCACTAGGAGAGTAAAGAAAGTGAAAATTAGACAAGTAAATCTGACATGAGGGCTAGGATGGGTTGTTGGTGCTGGAGTAGATTTTAATAACCCACTAGAAATAACAATGAGGGGGATGGGGGGAACTTGGCTGGCTCACTGAGTAGAGCATGCCACTCTTGATCTCAGGGCGGTGAGTTCAAGCCCTAGGTTAGGGGTAGAGTTTGATTTTTTTTTTTTTTTAACGTTTATTGATTTTTGAGACAGAGACAGAGCATGAACAGGGTAGGGGCAGAGAGAGGGAGACAGAATCTGAAACAGGCTCCCGGCTCCGAGCTGTCAGCACAGGGCCCGACGCGGGGCTCGAACTCACGGACCGTGAGATCATGACCTGAGCCGAAGTCAGACGCTTAACCGACTGAGCCACCCAGGCGCCCCCCCTAGGGGTAGAGTTTAAAAAAAGAAATTTAAAAGAATGTGTTGGTAGGAATATCCAGAAATAATTTTTAATATTTTCTCAGAATTTGAAGAAATTTCCACAATTAAAATCATTTCTTGATGCCTGGAATTTTTTGTTTACAAATAACATCAGGAACTTGTGTAAAGAAAATTAGAGCTAGGACTGTAACTAGTTAAACCTTTTTATTAGTCATGTTCTAATATTAACATGTAGTCCTGATATCGTAGTCCTTATGAATTAGGCCTAAGAATTTCATAGTTTGGGAGGAGGGGAGCATCAGAGTGTGGAGTTTGTAGGAGTAGAGAATACTGATACAGGTAAATCCAAAGGGGCAGAAACTGTAATTAGAGCTTTGTATTTGCTGCTCTGAAGCAAAGTTCCTCACACAGTCTGTTTTTCATAATTTCTATTTTTGCTGCCTTTAATCTTCTTCAGGTAATTTGGAATTTTCCCTCTCTGTAGAAATCAATTCGATTTCTTTAGATTTCCATAAAAGTTTTAGAACTCAAGGTCTCAATGGTTTAAAGGTTTATTTCCCTTGCCCCTCAGTAAAGTTTGCAGATATTCTAAATAGAAATGCCACAAATAGGTCATTTTTTAATTAAAATACTGCTTTTTGAGTTCTGTGTCAGGACTGGGAGTGATTCCTACATTAAGGAATGTCTTGACTGACTCCCTTCACGCCAGCTCCAATTAACCAAATCCAGTCCTCAAAAATCAAGAACTCTGTACACTTTTTAAGACCACTAGCAATTTAAATATATACAAATAGTTGGGCTAAATATGGAGTTGCCTAAAATTTATGTAAACAGAGACCTTTTTTAAAGTGAAAGGGGGAACCAAAATCCTCAACTGGTGTTAATCTAAAAACTGGGTCTATCCCTAAACCACAATCACTGTTGACTTCTGGAGGATTCTTCTCATAATCACAACTTAATCTTGGAATATTCTACACTCTTTACATGGTAGTTTACACACCAGCCTGCCCACATCTCTCTCAAACTTTATGCTGTCCTTTCCCCACCACTCTGGTCTTCTGGGTTTCTACGTTCTCCTCACCCATCACTCTAAATAATGCTGGGCGCACGTGGTTTAGAGAAGGCAATGATCCATATTGCGGTTTTTCACTGGCTTCTTCAGGTTAAATGGGTATAAAGGAATTTAGAGAGTAATTTTATTCTCTGCATAAACATTCAAGATGACAGAAATGACCATATATTGATTGTAGAATGAGAAAAACACTTGTTCAAATTGGCAAATGAAATAGGGGCAATGATGATCTACCCTAGCTTTAATAAATTTGTAAACTAAGTCATTTTGTACTATAGATGACAGTGTAGTCTGCAGGAACTAGTTATATTTTAAGATTCTGTTTTCAGAAAAAATACCTGGCCAGTACAATCTGAGCAATACATACAATAGTAAAAATGAAAAAAAAAAATCTCTATTTCGACCATCAGCTTCCACGTAAGTTGGATGTAACTGGAAAAAAGTTGTTTTTTTTTTTTTTTTTCTTAGACTGTATCAGAAGAGACTGATAAGCTATTTTTGGTATATACAAACAGGGTTGATATATATAGTTATCCTGTAAAATACACCCATAACTTTTCTCAGAAGGCATAGGTCTGTTTTTATATAATGAACTGCTGTGACAATGTCTACTTTTGTAAACTTCATGTCAAATTATGCCCTCCTGAAAGGTAACCACATATAAAACACATGTTGAGACACTAAGTCTAAGAGTTAATTCCTAGTTTCACACAGCAGCATAAAATTCCTTTGAGTTTTCTTTTGTAACCGTACTCTTTACTAATATCACATAGATCCATATTCCTTCAGTCATTTAGTATTTATTGAATAGTCTACTATGTGCAAGGCACTCACCCATGGCCTGACAGACCACATTCAAGTACAAAGAATCATCAGATCCATTCCAAATCAAAGTGTAAGAACACTTTGAAAAACAACATAGAGTGGTCATAATGATGAAGTAAGAACATACTCAACAACATACATTAAAAGGTGATCTAACTTTAGATACTCCTTGGGATGATACTCCTTTAGGAAGTCAGCTGTGTTAAATTCATGTCCATGGATGGCACTGCTTTCTAAGGCAGACTTCTTCATTCCAAAGCCTTTCCTTCTCTGTGTCAATCAATACCTTCTACAATTGAGTTTGTTCAATGGAAACATGTTTCTAAGTTTACCCATTATGCTATTAAACTCAAAATCAATCACTTGCATATATATTTTAACTTCTGTTGTTTTGTCAGGTCATATACAGAATTTTAGCACCACAGAAGGGGAAAGAAGTTTGGGCTGAGAGGGTCTACATTACCAAAATACGCAACCTAAAAGCAACTTCATACCTGATTTAGTTCTTTTAAGGGTGCTGATGACAGAGTCAGAAAGAATGGTCCAACAAAAAGCTGGTCCAGCTGTGGCTGTTAAGTCCAGTTCTGAGAGTTCCTGGTACAGAACACCTCTACCATGCCTGCTACTTTCTTCCAGACAACCTGCAGGGCTCTGTCCCACCACTGGACAGTGTCTATGAGTTGTGACCTTGGGGCAAAGTAAATTCTCCTAAGTCTTGATTCTCTCACCTCTGTCCTAGTGACAGTTATCCACCTCAAAGAGCAATTGTTGGATGAAAGAGAAAAAACAGAAGCCCTTACACAGGCACCTGGCACACAGCAGAGGCTCAAAGACTAGTTGCGTTTTTGACTTACGGGAAAACAGACTGGGACTTCTTTTTCTACCCTTAATCTTTTCTTCTTGCCCCAAACTTCCAAATGCATTTTATACCTAGTAGGAATTTGGTAGTTTTAAATTAGCATACAATATTTGCTTTACTTTATCACACATTCTTGTGATGTCCTGGTACCCACTATTATTACCTATCCTTTTCTGATAATAAAGCCATGTTATTTGAATACTCTATATTTGAGCAGACTTACTGCACTGGTGCCACATCTGGCCTTCAATTACTTTAACTTAAATACAGAACTTTTTTTTAAGTAATCTCTACTCCCAGTGTGGGGCTTGAACTCATGACTCTGAGATCAAGAATCACATGCTCGACAAACTGAGCCAGCCAAGCACCCCATAAGGAAACAAATATTTCATTCTTTTTAATTTTTAAAATATTTTTAAGTAAGGTAACTTTAACTTTTTTTCTTTTCTTTTCAAGTAGGCTCCTTGCCCAGTGTGGGGCTTGAATTCATGACCCTGAGATCAAGAGTCAAATGCTCTATGAGCCAGCCAGGTATCCTGATAACTTTAACTTTTGTTGATAGAGAAAGGTAGCCAAAATATTTCCCAACTAGGCAGATATGTATTTACTCTGCTCACCTAACAACAGAAGAAAAGTGACTGTTAACTTCAGATGGCAAAAAATTCAGATTTGAGACTTCATATATAGGTATGCCTATCTCTGCAAATGAGCAAATTTTGGAATGTAGGAGGTAGAAAATAGGATATAAATATGAAAAGCAAACAATGCCCCTTTCTAAAAGTGGATCCTTTTCCTTAAGTGAAAAACATCCTTAGACATCAACATTTCCAGTATATATAAAAAGCCCAAAGCCCTAAAATATCAATAAGCCATGACTTGCCTATTGATACAGAAATGTCCACAAAACTAATCAGCAAGAAAGAAAAAATTTTCAACCTGAGGAAAACCCTTTCATAATGCAACCACAAGCTAGGGGATTTTAAGTAACTGAAATGTTTAGCACTAGAGAAGTAAATTCAAGGTTGCCTGTGAGCGGCCATGTACAACAGGATTTAATTGACAAAGTCTGGTGTATAAAATATACTACATTTTTTTTCTCAGGCAAATCAGCAACAATTTTGAATAATAATTAAGATTTATTATGGGGTAATTGTCATTGTTTATATTTGTGACAATATGAAAAACGACCCAGAGCCCATTTAGCTTTATCTGGCAGATGGAATCCTAGGGCAATAGTTTTCAAAACAGCACAACTGACAAAGGTTAAGAGTCCTACTTAGTGACAAGAACATGAATTAAAGTATTCCATAGAAAACTCTCTCCATCTATTTTTCATACCTATCATCTTAAAACCTTTCCTGGTTTTTCTCAATCTAATCTGGTCCTTCAAATACAGGGTACCTTTATATTCCAAATGCTTTCAACGCTTTTTCCCCCCCACCTTTTATTTCAAAGAATATACTTTGAAAGTTTGGAGGAAGAAAAAAAAAAAAAGGAAGGGGAGAATAACCAAGCCACTTCTCCCCTGATCAGTATATAATATTGCAGAAGAGTTTTCCTATGTTGAAATTAACATGCTTTTATAATGAGTAACATCTTAATGATAGTAACATTTCAATAAATTCAAAGTAATAGAATCTGCCAGGCAGAGAACTAAAATTAGTTCTTAGTTACCTCCTAAAGTCTCATTTCTATAACCAGAAAGGCTGCCACTTTACCAATTCCAACAGTTATGCTGGGATTTACCTTTCAGTTAATTCCAATTTTATATTAAAAAACCATTTTACTGCAAAAAAAAAAAATTTAGCTCGTATCTCATGGCTCATGAACTTCTAGGACAGGAGCAAGATAAATTCCTATTTTAGACAGAAAATAGACCACAGTAGTTAAATGGACTTTAATTCATTCACTGAAGACACCTGCAATGGCAAAAACTCCCAATGGATGCTGTTCTTACTAATCTGGGGAAACAATTTTGTGTGCTTTATCTTTTTTCCATCCAATATCAAAATGAGAATTTTTAAATTATCCAACAGAAGGTATATGATTTAAAACATCCTAGAGAAATGACGTTACCAGTGATGTACAGTTTAAAAAACTCAGCCACAAAAAAAGTCAAAGCTAAAAACAAGATTTTTACTATAATCAGTGCTTCTATTACCCTTCTGAAAGAAGTTTTAATGTGATGTAAAGGCAAAATTGAAAGTTTTTCTTTAAATTAACCACCTAATTTGTCCCTAAAATTACAAAGAATCAAAGTCTTTTACAGGTCAAGTGCAGTAAACTAAAATGTCCTTTCAGCACAAAGCAGCACTAGAAAATGTAAGTTATAGATGGGAATTGACTAGTTTTGCAGTGGCTGTTCCATCAGTAACAGACATCAGACGGTATCCATCCAGAGCACAGACACAACTACAGACTAGATGTGAAGAATGCGTCACACGCTTGGCTGATAAATGTCCTTTTGTCTCTTTCTACTTTGAAGTGGATTTTTTAAAGTTTAAATCAGGTCACATAAGTTGGCTGCTTAAATAACAACATGATGAGGTATGAAAGCTCTGAATATCCCTAATGTTCAGCAGGATTTACCAGAGATGTAGAATAGCCTGTCAGGGGAACTTCCAAATAGTTACGTTTTGGGGTTATAATGAATTCTAGAAGAGAATAAGATTAAAGAGGTTTAAAAGGGTAGTCTCTGAAACGGAAGTGAGAGACTTTTCCTTCAGAATTCATTTTGAACAGCGTAACAAAAAAATCTTCTCCTGATAGTGTGTCCAAACATTGAGTCAAGATGGCCATCTAGCACCAAGAAGTCGTATTGAACTCAGTTGCAGTTCTCTTGGCAATTAAGCTTATTTTTTCATTCCAGTCCAAGCACAAATGTGGATCACTGAAGACAGTACTGGAAGCGCCAGTTGCAGGTACATTGCAGTTATCATTAAATGAGCCAGAAGGTAGAAAAACTTTTTATTTTATGGGGGGACTTGACTGGGCAGTACTAGTAAGAGATGAAATGAATAGGGAACAATGAGGTTATTAAAAAAAAAAAAGATCACTGCCCTTATTTGTGTTGAACAAGTCATGTTGAGAAGGTGGTTATTTAAGATAAGGATGCTACATTAAAGGGATCATATAATGCAGCATGAATACATTAGAATCAAGCTGCACCTAAGAAAAAAATTTCCCTAGGTTACCTTTAAAAAAAATTATGTGTTATCTGCCAGTCACAGAGAGGAAAAGCACCTAAGGTGAACTTCCAATTTAATGAGGACCCTCATCAGGACCACAAAGCCTGAAACATTTGTTTTAATGCAGAAACACAGCCTCTAGTCACACTGGTTGAGTTTGGGAAAACTGGAGGGATTTTTTTTGTTTTTTATTTTATTGAATGATAGGATATTGTTTCGATTACTAAGGATTCTAGATCTTCATACCAGCATTAGAATTGAACCACTTCCAAATCCTAAGACACTTAAGTCCAAAGAGAAGCGATAGCCATACAAATTAATATGTGGCCCTCTCCTTTCTGCTCTAAGGGAATCTTCAAACCAGTATCACATTTAAGAGTCAAAGTGTTAAATTCTTCAGCATTCCTGACAACTAGAAAGCACATTCACTGAAGGCTGAAGGTGAGGGAGCGGATGGTTTAATATCTGTGAAGAATGGCGCCAATAGAGGAAAGAAAACCATCCAGTCTCAGGATTAATGCAAATTTGGCTAGAAAAGCCACCAGGTAATCCAAGGGTTCACTGTGGAAGAACTCATGAAAAGTACTCTGAAGTGTACACAACAGGTCTAAACATCTCCCTTGTTGCAAGTAGTTGTGTGAAATTCAAGATAAAGATTTAGTCTCATCTTTTAATATCAGTGTTTTTCCCCACTTTAAAGGGAATGAGGAGGAGTCCTCTTTTTCCCCCACAAAGAAAGGGAGCCACATTAATATGTGTATATTCCCATGACTCTTATAATATTTAAGTGCAGATCTCCAAAGCCTAGGGATTTTCCATAAGAGAGTGGGCCGTTCTGGTTACCCTTTTTATTAGAAGGGTATTCCACCACAGAGAGCCAGAGGTTTTCCAGATGTGTGTAAGAGAGCAGGTGCGCAAGGCAAGCAAATGAGCGCAAACAGTATTATGGAAAACATTTGAGAAGTTAGCTCCATGAGGACTGTGGGCTCCACAAGAGGACTTGACTGGGTAGCCTGGTCTGACACAGGAACATGAAAGCAGAGTATTGCTTCAAAGCTGGAAACCTTCCATAGGAGCCTCACACTGCTGGAAGATGTACTGCTGCTGGCTAAGGTCAACCTGGGGTGCAATGCTGCTGTCCTCATCCTCGGTCCCGAAGTAATGCTCAATAAGATCAAAGGCCTTCTGGTAGATCTCCTGGTTTTCATGACTCTGTAAGAATTCAATTTTATCCAGACCTAGAATGAAGAAAGAAAAATCTCTTTGTGTGTATGTATACATATACGTTCTTTGTATAAATGTATTGGAAACCCCAGTGACACTATATTTTGCCGTGTCTCCTTTCTTTAAAGGAAGATTCTCTTCTCTACTTCTACCTCTTTAGTATTTTGTAACAGCATATAAAGTATCACTGGGATAACATCTGAATGCTAGTATTACAAACTGACACCTTAAACACACATGCAAGCAACAACCAGTCCCCAGAAGCAGTGATTTCCCTAACAGTCACCATATCATCCAGTGTCTAAGGCCAGTAGCAGAAGTGTTCCAAATGAACTATAACTATGGCCTAATTATTTGGCTCTAAGTTCTGAGCTATCCAATATGTCAACAAATGTATAATACCTTAAAATAACCAGAATCAATTCCTACTGTTTAAACTAGTAAGTCCAACTAGAACAGTTACCCTACACATTCCCATTACTAAGTTCAAGCCCATCTGACCTAAGCTTTCTTTTACTTGCAGGAATAAGCAACCTAACCACTACAGCGATACTGGAAATAAAAGGTAACACTGCTCAAAGGAAAAAAAACATATACATATCCATGTTAAAAATATATACATCAAAATATTAATCGTTATCTCCGTGGAGAAAGATCTCCAGGTAGAGGAACATTTTTCTTTTTTATATATTTCAAAATGTCTTACACTAAGTGGCTATAGCTTTTATAAGCAGTATTTTTTATGGTAAATTGTTAAAAATCATTTTGAAAACAATTCTGCATTATTTGATAAACTTGAAGATGAACATAACCTGTGATCCCTAATTCCAATCGTAAGAATAAGCAAACCCTGGAGTAGTGGTTTTCAATCCCAGCTATACATTAAAAATCACTTAGGGAACTAAAAGGTTAATGTACATTGCTAAACCAATGATTAATAGTTAAGACTGAGAGACTGGAAGAATGAAGAAGCCAAAAGGCAGTGACTCTTTAAGATCAAACTCAGAAACCTTTAGAGTCAGGAACACTTTAAGAACACAGGAACCTGTTGCAATGAGCACTGGGTGTTGTATGGGAACCAATTTGACAAATTTCATATCAAAAAAAAAATTTTAAAACACAGGAACTGAGAGATGCAATTCAAAATTAGAACTGTAAATCTTGGAATAGAGTCAGGCATCATCTACAGTACATCATCTACAGTAGATATGGATGTTCTTAAAGGTTCAGATGGAAGAGTAAGAAATTTTCTTATTTTCTCTCAGTAAAAAAGAGTACCAAGGGCAAGCAGAGCCCGGGACCTGAGAAGATACTTAGAGCCCAGTGTTAAATGGCTAAATTATGAAGGGTACTCACTTCTCTTCGCACTTAATGCATATTCTTTTCCAATTCTACATACTAAACGTTATTCATAAGAGAACAAATCTTTCAAAGGAGTCTGCTGTCATGAACAGATGTGGACAAGCCAGAAATGCAAGAAGAAAAACAATTTCAGGACATTTTAAAACACTCTATCTTACCATAGGCTTCTTCAATCAAAGCACAGTAAGGGTTAATGCCAGTGCCATTCCTTTTGGCTTCTTGTTCTCCAAGCCTCAGGATATTTTCCAAACCATTTAGGGCAACCTGTACAATCTTAGAGTCCATGACTGTGAGGAGATCACAAAGTGGTTTGATACAACCGAGTTCTACGAGGTACCTAAATTAATACAAAGAACAATTTAGTCAAACAAGGCTTTCAATTTCATAAAGCTTTCATGAAATAAGTGGGTCATTCTCAACTGCAGAAATAAAAACAGGCACACCCATTCAACCACCCAAGCTACACTTTATCACAAATAAAGCTACAAATAAATGAAAACTAGTTCTCAAGCACCATCTCCACTTTTTCCCCTCCACAATTATTGGACTCCAAGAAACTAGAACACCCTCTTTCTTTGAATATGAGCAACTTGTCAAAATAGTATACTTTTGACTGATTTCATTTTTGTTCCTGTAGATAATCACACCTCTGAAACAGGTGCTAAAGCCACCATGGGCCCAACAGGCCAGTTCTGTTTTGTATAAAGAACTCTTGAAACTCGAAGAAAACAAGTAACTGAATTTAAAAATCAGCAAAAGACCTGAACATACATCTCACCAAAAATATACTGATGGCAAGTAAGATATGAAAAGATGTTCAACATCATTATCATGTCATTAGAGGACTGCAAATTAAAACAATGATGCCACACCTATTAAAATGGCTAAAATCCAAAATGCTTGACAATACCAAATGCTAACAACAATGTGGGGCAACAGGAACTCTTTTTTTTTTTTTTTTTTTTTTGCTGGCGGGAATGCAACATAGGATAATCACTTTGGAAGACAGCTTGGTGGTTTTTTATAAAGCTTTTCATACAATCCAGCAATTGTACTCTGGACATTCACCCAATTGAGATGAAAACTGAGGTCCACACACAAAAACCTGTAAACAAATGTTTACAGCAGTTTTATTCACAACTGCCAAAACCTAGAAGCAACCAAGATATACTTCAATAGGCAAATGGATAAACTGTAGTATATCCAGACATGAAATATTAGTCATAAAAATATCAAGTCATGAAAAGACATGAAGGAAACAGACATGCTAAGGGAAAGAAGCCAGTCTGAAAAGATTCCACACTATATGATTACGAATATATGACATTCTGGAAAAGGCAAAACTTTTACAAAGACAATAAAAAAGTACAGTGGTTGCCAGGGATTTGAGGGGTGGGGTAAAGGAGTAGTGACGATAGGTGAAGCAGAGGGGATTTTTAGGGCAGTGTGACACTGTATGACACTACAATGGCAGAATGAGGACATGTATTCACTAAAACCTATAGAACTGTACAACACAAAAAGTGATTCTTAATATAAACTATGAACTTTAGTTAAAAATGTATCCGTACTGGTTCATTAACAAATGTAGCTCCACTAAATGTGAGAGGTTAATAGAAGACACTGCAGGGGAGGGAAGTATATAGGAACTCTGTACTATCATCTCAATTCTGTAAAACTAAAAATGTTCCTTTAAAAAGTCTTAATTTTTTTAAGTAAGTTCATACCATATTTAGCTTTATTATTTACTCAGGAATGAATTTAATAATAGTATGTCTAACTTTATTTAAATGCTTACTGACAATTAAAGGCTATATATCTTATTAACAGAAATCAGGCTTAAAGCTATTTCTGACCATTTCTCCTTCCTTTACACCATAGTTTTGAGTCACCAAAACCTGTCAACCATTCCTTTAACGTATCTGTATCATTCTCATTGTTTTTCTTAAAATACAAAAAGCAAGCTTCTTTTGTGATTATGTTAGTTACAAATTTAGAAAACACAGAAAAACATACAGAAAAAGTACACAGAGATTAATCACTATTATATTAATCTATTATATACCACTGTTGCTTCTTCTGTGTCCTAATTTTTATGAAAGGGGCACCCACCTACCATTTTCCCCATTTATCTTTGACTCTTCCCTTTCCTTGCTCATAGCCTGCCAACAAGTCCTACAGATCCTTCTTTCCAGTATCAAGATCTGTAACTCCTACTATAAGTATTATTTTAATCCTGGCCATCACTATACGCTAACTACACTAATGAAGATGTTAAGAACATCCAACTGCTCTTTCCTCTGCTCAAAATACTATGTTCTTTGTATTACTCTTAACACTAAAGACACTCAGAGTCTTCCCAATATACTAAGGCCTTCATCCCAGTTTCCAAAGCCCATCAGTTCCTCATCTTGCAGAAGAATAAACTATAGCAATACTGATTTGCCTCTTCCAATAACATTATCTGTGCACATTCCCTCACACTTCCCCTGCTATTCTCTCCCCTCCAAAATAACCAAATCTCTACCCAAATGGCGAGTTTCTTCTCTTTCATGAAACGTTCTCTAAGGCCATATTCTTTATCCCTCATAAAGGGATATCCTCTTAAGGGATATTCTTTATCCCTTAAGAACCAAGGCACATTTAGCATTTGATTATATTAACCTAAAATTACGGATTATTTCCAAGTTACTCTAATTGTTTCTTGCATCTAAATCTTGTCTACTCAGTAAGAATAAGCAAAAACCACCCAGATGTCTTTTATTCGTTTATTTTCTGTAATTTGGACTGTAATATTTTTGTAAAAATTTTTCAACTTCATCTGTTTAAGAAGAAACTGCTAGGAGATTGATAATGAACTCCATTAATATTAAATAACTATGCTGAATTTTAAAAAGGAATAGTAGCCTTTTTTACTCTTCTCTAACAGAGCAAAATAACCCTGAATAGTTTCTAATGAAATATACCACGGTATTTTAGAAATGTTTTATTTTTTTAATATTTATTTTTGAGAGAAAGAGAGAGCAAAAGCAGGGGGGAGGTGCAGAAAGAGAGGAAGACACAAAATCCAAAGCAGGCTTGTTCTGAGCTGTCAGCACAGAGCCCAACACGGGGCTTGAACCCTCAAACTGTGAGATCATGACCTGAGCTGAAGTCAGATACTTAACCCACTGAGCCACCCAGGTGCCCCTAGAAATGTTTTAAAAATATGTGTACAGTTTAACCATTTCAATTAAGAAAACATGTATCTTCTACATTTACTTATTACTGCCATTACTGGGATAAATGCCATTACCGGTAGCGGCATATTTATAATCATAGTACCCCAGAAATAGAATCTCCAGGAGGTCGAAAAAAGCCTAATCTCATACAAAATGCTTCTGAAGACCACTTGAAATCTTCCTCGAAAACCCGTCCATTATGAACTTTACTAAAATAGCTACTTGCAATGTGTTAGTCTATTTAAATATTATTTCAGGTATAGCTATATTCTGTATCTAACCAATTCCTGAAATGTTAGGACTACTTTACCTTTTACATTTTTAAATTCCTAACAGAGCACTAAAAATTATAGTTAAGTGTGAACATTTAACCCACAAAGCAACAATATGAGTTGTTGTATTTTTCCTGATATTACATATGAGGAAGAGATTAGTACTTCAACACTTACTTGGTTTTTTTAATTTAATTTTTTTATTTTTAATGTTTATTTATTTTTGAGACACAGAGCATGAACGGGGGAGGGTCAGAGAGAGAGGGAGACACAGAATCTGAAGCAGGCTCCAGACTCTGGGCTGTCAGCACAGAACCCGAAGCAGGGCTTGGACTCACAGACTGTGAGATCATGACCTGAGCCGAAGTCGGACACTCAACCAACTAAGCCACCCAGGTGCCCCCAACACTTATTTGTAATCATCTTCCCCTCATTTGAATTCCCCATAAAGAAAGTTAAGGCAGACTAAGAGTCTAGGTTCCATTTTCCTCTTCATCATTAATCTTTTTTTATCTGAAATACTGAATGCCCATAATTTAGCATTTAATTATATGATGTTCCTCTGAGGAATTGATTCCTGTCCATATTTATGCCTTCTCTAGCCATTAAGATTATAAGCCACCCAAGGAGTCATTTAAGTCTCAAGCTAATAGAGATCTCTCTCTATTGAATACTACAGGAACTCAGGAGACACTTGCCTCTACTAAATTTGGCACTTTATTCTAAGATAGACTTCTGTTTCAAGGCTGATCCACTTCTAGTAAGACTTCTAAACTAAAAATGGCAAGAATTAGGGGCACCTGGGTGGCTCAGTCAGTTAAGTGTCCGACTTCAGCTCAGGTCATGATGTCGCAGTTCAAGAGTTCGAGCCCTGTGTCGGGCTCTGTGCTGACAGCTCAGAGCCTGGAGCCTGCTTCCGATTCTGTGTCTCCCCCCCTCTCTCTCTGCCCCTCCCCTGCTCACACTCTGTGTGTGTGTCTCTCTCTCTCAAAATAATAATAATAATAATAGTTTTTTTAAAAATGGCAAGAATTAGGTACCAAGGTTAGATTCTTAAGGCTTCTACAAGTAACCTTCTAGACTACCTGTTTCTGACAAAAAAGCTCCAGAGTAGGCTAAAGCCACCCTATAAATACTAATATTGTCTCAAACCTCAACTATGCCTTACTTCTCTTATCCTGGAATTATTTCAGCAGGAGGCAATGGAAGAATTTGAGTCTAGTATGAAACTTAGAACAATCTTGCAAGAGATTAGCATAGAGCATTCATAACTAGTAGACATAATAATTTTTCCTTTGATTTACAAGATGCTACCTGGCTAGTACTTACTTGATCTGTTCAGCTGATCCTCCAGAAGTTGCATTTGTGATGGCCCAAGCTGCTTCTTTCCTTGTCCGAAACTCAGCAGTTTGTAATATACTAATGAGGGCTGGGAAAATGTTGGCATCTATCACAGTCTGAAATTTAAAAATTAAATGAAAAGGGAAATTACAAAACTTGCAAAAATTTCATGATACTAATTATAACTTTTTAGCTAGCTTCACTAATGACACGCCTCCCTCCTTTAAAAATTAACTAGAAGTCCTCTCACCCCTGACCTTTCAACTGTACTTGGTACACTGATAACTCTCCCTGGAGTCTATGTTCTTATAATCTCCTAGTTTTCTGCCCAAGTTCTTTTCTCTTTGACTGTCCTCTCTCATTTCACCCACAGTAACAAATTATGGAAGTTCAATTTTCTGTTCCTCCGCTAGTCTCATTTCTTTCACAGCATCCAACTCCGACACTTGTGATGTAACCCTCCAGTCCTCACTTTTGGGTGCCCCAGCCCATGATAGCCAACAATCTGCTTTAGATCTGCTAATCACTTCAAACATATCATCTACCCTCTATATCAGGTCAGGTCTCCTCTCAAACTTCTTTTTGTATTTACAAAGGCTCTTTTTTGTATTTATTTATTCTAAATTTCACCAGTCACTAAGTCTCTACAATCTCAATTTAAAACCTCCTGAGCCACCCTTTTCCTTCCCTTTTAGCACTGCCACAATCCTATTCCAACCTACCAACTCCCACCCAGATTACCAGCAGAGCCTATAGTTAGGCAGAGTACTTTTACTCACCCCCTCTCATATATGAACACTAAAATAGTCTGCTTCAAATTACTTTTTTCATGTTTCTCCTTAGCTCAAGAACCTAAAATAGGTTCGTATAATTTCCTATATCAAGAAACTGAGAAACTCTACATAAGACACGAACAGCAGCAGGTAATCAACTATCACTGAAATCCCCTTGTATGCATGCTATGGTATGAACTTCTATAGCTATCAATCTCAGTCCCTGGCAGCATTCTGGGGATGACTAACCATGCTTTCCTGATCAAGAACTCTATTACACTAGTGAAGAAAGTCAGCAAAGTTTAGTGGAAAGACACTTCATCTTGATCTGTCATTTACTAGGGGTTCCCTTGAACAAATCATTTTTCAGTTTCATCCTTAAATGAGAGTATTGGATGAGATAACTATCTCTATGATTCCCCTCCAATTAAAGTCCCAGAGGTCTGTGTTTTATCTTTTACAACCAGTTGTTCAGCCTTTCTCATGGCCTGTGCTGAACCCTTTGGCCCACTGCTTATCTTCCACATGGGTTACTCTCCCACCTAACAGAAGAACAAAATTAAAGGGCAGATAACCTTTTAGAGAAAAATGGGTCCCCAAAGGTTTTATGAAAAACTGACGTTATCCAATAGATGAGGTCTGCTAGGAAAAAATATTTTACTTGGCAAGAGTAAAGCCAATCTATTTAGTATAAAGACCATCATAACATTTCAAAAATACAAGATACTCTCTCAGGTCTTGGCACATCATCAAATATTTAAGGCACAGGGAAAAACCAAGGCCAAAGTATAAGTTTCAAAAGTCTGTAAGGTAGGATAAAACTTCTGTAAGGTAGGATAAAAAAAAAAATAGATAAAAATGTTGGAGGTTAATGGTCTGCAAGGCAATAATGGGAAAAAAAATGTAAGCCCAACAGAAAAAAACCTAAACCTTATCAATAAAAATAGAAGAAAAAAGACAGATGCTATGGGATTACCTGGATCTGTGCTCTATTTCCAGCTGTGATATTAGATATTGTCCAACATGCTTCCTTTTTGATAGATTCCTTTGGGCTACTCAGCAAATGCAATAAACTCTGCAGAGCTGAGCAATTCAAAATTACCTAAAAGGAAAAGTTTGAAACTTAATCTGTATTGATCCAAAGAGAAGTAAATCTTTAACTCATTTATTTTAGGAACAATATAGGCAAAGAAATAATGTCTCCCCTTGAAATTTTAGAAATAACTTTATATATGTAAAAGAATATTCACTGACAATAAGAATTCATTTCTAACATTACCAAAGCAGTTCTGCTAGACACATTGTAACTGTACAACTGCTACTTCATAAGGTACTACAATGTATTAGTCCTTCACCTTCCTATCCCTACAGCATATTAAAAGGCTTTTTGGGGGGCGCCTGGGTGGCGCAGTCGGTTAAGCGTCCGACTTCAGCCAGGTCACGATCTCGCGGTCCGGGAGTTCGAGCCCCGCGTCGGGCTCTGGGCTGATGGCTCGGAGCCTGGAGCCTGTTTCTGATTCTGTGTCTCCCTCTCTCTCTGCCCCTCCCCCGTTCATGCTCTGTCTCTCTCTGTCCCCCCCCCCAAAAAAAAAAAAAAAAAATTAAAAGGCTTTTTGGATGTGTAAATATCTGAAGTAGCCTCAGATTTTTAAGTCCTCTGATAACACTGTACCTGGCCATCAGTGAACAAATACATACTACATGAAGTACACCAGGTGCTTCAGAGGACACAAAGATAAAAAAGGATAGGACCCCAGCTATCATGCAGCTTACAAAGGTGAAAGAGAGTGACAAACATACACGAAGGAGCTCTACTCTAC
Source organism: Felis catus (assembly GCF_018350175.1). Lineage (NCBI taxonomy): Eukaryota > Metazoa > Chordata > Mammalia > Carnivora > Felidae > Felis > Felis catus. The sequence goes on from NC_058376.1 coordinate 67,917,046, forward strand.
CAAAACTAAATTATGAAGTTAAAATGATTGAAATAATCTGTGGTAGGCACAAGAATCAATCACTGAATAACTAATAGAACAGATATCTAGTCCAGAAACAAATGCGGGTATTTATAAGGAATTAAATATATAATAAAGTTCTTCCTGAGGTCAACTGGTTGAAAAACATTTTTTTATTTTTGAGAAGAATTTTTAAAAAATTCTTAACCCATTACCAAATAAACCCACAACCAATTTAAAGAGTAAACATAAAAAAGACACCATAAAACAGAACTATCAGTATATAGCTGGTTTAGGGATAGTGAAGGACTTTCAAAGCATAAAAACAATGGAAGAAATTACAGGGGGAAAATTAAAATTTCATCAAATAGACATATTTGCATGTCAAAAAATACAAAATTTAAAATGCACACTATGTAATGCAAAAAAAAAATTTACAACAGATAAGATGGTTGCTGTCTTTAACATGTAAATTGTTAAGAGAAACAATTTTGATAGATTACCTCACAAGTAATGAAAGACACGCAAATTAAAATAAAGCCATTTGTTGCCTATTAATACAGCTCAAAAAATATTAAAACTTGTGTTTAAAGAGGTACAATCTTAACAGTGTAAAAGATATTACAAAGCCATTTTTTAAATGCCAAAGATGTGCTCTAGAAACTAAACACATCCAAACACTGGGCGCCTGGGTGGTTCAGTCCTTCGGCTCAGGTCATGATCTCACAGTGAGTGAGTTCAAGCCCCATATCGGGCTCTGTGCTAACAGCTCAGAGCCTGGAGCCTGCTTCAGATTCTGTGTCTCCCTTTCTCTCTCCCCCTCCCCTGCTCATGCCCTGTCTCTCAAAAATAAATAAAAGTTAAAAAAAATTTTTTTGGGAAAAAAAAAAAGTCAAATAATAAAAAAAAATAAATAAACCTGTCACAAGTTAAAGACAGTACTTGCAGAGTAATCATGAAAAAAGACTTCATGGGTGTGGGGAAATTGCCTTGAAACATGGATAGGATTTCATAAGCAAAGAAGAGGGAGGAAGGACACAGCAGATAAGAAAGGCTGGAAACAAAAAAATGCTGAGACAAGCTACAACAAAGTACCAAAATAAGGAAAGAATAGAGCAGTGAGGCTATTAAGCAAGAGTTCTGTACCCCTAAAATTAACAACAGGCTACAAGGAAGAATGAGACTAAAACTGTGAAGTACAAATCCTTTCAAGGTTCTAAGGTAATTAGACGTGGATACTGAAACACAAAGAATCAACAAGAGCTGGTGACTTGCTATACAAGGTGTGAGAGATGAAGACACCAAATATGACTGCAAAGCTTCAAGTGGGAGTGAATAGTTACCTCATTAACTGAAATGGGGGGAAAAAAAATCAAGACCTGGAACTGGCTTTCTGGGGGAAGAAGATAAACTGAGAGAGACAAATGTGAAACATGCCAGCAGAAATATTTAACAGGCTACTGGAGACCCAGGAGTAAAACTTGAGGGACATCAGAAGTAGATGTATAGATACAGAACTTCATTCATTCAGTATTAAACACTGTGCCAGGAACTATTAAGACTGTACAGAAATACAAAAATGAACAAGATCAACACCGTTCCCCCCTCTCGAAGCTTACAATCTAGTGATTAGGTAATTACAATACAGTGTGATAAGTGGTATGATGGATGAAACAAAAGAAGGCACACTTAACTTAAGTGAACATGGCTTCTCAGAGAAAAAAACAGTAACAGGAAGTCCTGAAGAATGAGACGACATTAGTGGTAGAGTGTGCATTAGTGTGAGCCAGTGGTTAAAAGCAGGGATGGGGATGCAAGCCTATGTTTTGAGCAGAGAGAAGCAAGCTTGTGTTAAATCTTAGTGCTGAATGTGGTCATAGCTAATTTAAGGAATAAACATGGCAGAAGCACAGAGCATGGTACGGGGAGGGAAAGAACCTTTTTGTGAATAGCAAATACAGTGAAATGGTTTAAAAATTCAGAAAGTATAATAAAGGACTATATAGTTAAAAGCCTCCTTTCCATTCCTGTATGCCAGCAACCCAGTTCTCCAGAGACAACCAAGATTATTAGTTTCCTATGTATTCTTCTGGAGAATTTTTATGCAAATATAATCAAACATACATATTATTTTTTTCTCTCCTCTCTGCCTCCTTTTATATAAATACTAATATATTCCACACACTATTCTGCTCCTTGTTTTTCTTTTTAAATGATATAACCTGGAGGTATTTTTTTTTATGTTTATTTTTGAGAGAGACAGAGCACAAACAAAAGAGAGGCAGAGAGAGAGAGAGAGAGAGACAGACAGACAGACAGAATCTGAAAGACTCCAGGCTCCTAGCTGTCAGCACAGAGCCTGACATGGGCGCGAACCCATGAACCATGAGATCATGACTGACCTGAGCCGAAGTCAGACGCTCAACTGACTGAGCCACCCAGGTGCCCCAACCTGGAGGCATTTCTCTATCAGTGCTTAAGGGCTTCCTCATTCTGTTGCACAGAATTCCATTAAAACTGGTGCCAGATTTTAAAGGATCTTAAACACCCTCAAAGGACAACAGAAGGCCATAAAAAGATTTTAGGTCAGAGAATGACATGATCAAATTTGCATTTTATAAGCATCCTTCTGGTGATACAGGAATATAGCAAGAAATGCAAGGGATGAGTAGAGATGGCAGCTAGTGACTGATGACAGAGGTGGAAAACAGGGAAATAATCCAGCTAATGTCCAGGTTTTTGGATTGGTCAAGTGTTGGTGCCATTCACTGAGGTAAATAACAAATAAGCAGAGGCCCCGATATACCAGGGAAAATAATGGGTTCCTTTCTGAAGCATAAATTTGAAGTAGATATTAGATTTGGAAGACACCTTTGAGTACAAATCCAAATTTTAGGGATTAGAAAAGTGAAGACATTAAATGTCTTCCACCTAAGTCAGAGCTGGTTAAGAAAGAGTTACGGCTAAAATCTTATTCTCAATTCTCAATCAAGCTGCACCAGGGTGATAGCTGAAGTTATAAATAAAATCAATGAATAATTATCCCCTCCAGGGGATAATCCCACAAACAAGAACAGGAAAAGGAGCGTGCTAAGAAGTGGTTTGTGAGACAGGAGACTCAAAATAACTGGAACACCACAGAAGCCTAGGAAAAGAATTTTAAAGACAATGCCATTGCATCAGAGAGATCAAGAACAAGCCACTGTGAATGATATATCTTGATACAGAGGTTGAATAGAATGGGAGTGACATTAAGAACAAGGAAAGAAGGGGCACCTGGATGGCACAGTCAGCTGAGCGTCCAACTCTTGGTTTTGGCTCAGGTCATGATCTCAGGGTCATGAGATGGAGCCCTGCATTGTTGCTGAGCATGGAGCCTGCGTGAGATTCTCCCTCTTTCCCTCTGCCCCTCCCCTGCTTGTTCTCTTTCTCAAAAAAAAAAAAAAAGAACAAGGAAGAGTCCTCCTCACATAGGAGATTTAGCATGCACAAAAAGAAGGAAGCTATCAGAGAGGAGATGAAGATGACAGAGAAAGGCTGCTACTGGAGGCTTCAGATGCTCACAAGAACCACTTCAAGTAGTAGTGGGAAATAAACCTAACTAAAGGGAACCCAAAATTGCTCCAAGAAACAGACAAGATAGAGACAGTGAAGGTACTAAAGGAGCTGCCTAAGGCAACATTTTTTTTTTTAATTTTTTTAACATTTACTTATTTTTGAGACAGAGAGAGACAGAGCATGAATGGGGGAGGGTCAGAGAGAGAGGGAGACACAGAATCGGAAACAGGCTCCAGGCTCCAGGCTGTCAGCACAGAGCCTGACGCGGGGCTCGAACTCACCGACCGCGAGATCGTGAGCCGAAGTCGGCCGCTTAACCGACTGAGCCACCCAGGCGCCCCTAAGGCAACATTTTTGACAAACATTAATGAAACTCTCCCCCAAAACATGGAGTTAAATACTGTAATAGAAACATAATCACGGGGTTCAATGTACTGTTTCTGAAGGGAAACAGTAGTCACCACTTATTCATACCTGGGTCTGAATATCATCGCCTGTGACAATGTTTCCCACAGCCCGCAAAGCAGGAGAAACCACTTTATAATCATTATGCCTGCAACCATAAAAAGAAATATCAGTGCAAGAGTTCTGGCCTTAGTCTCTTTTCCTTAGGGCTGAAATCCAAACCAAATAATATAACATGATGTCAGAGCAGAAAGGTACCTACGGTAGTTGTTAAGAGAACCCTAGGAGGATGGGTTTCGTATATCCCCTAGAGGAATTATCTTTCCCTTTATTTAGCACTTTTGGAAAAAAACTACAAATCTTTCCTAATAATCTTTCCCAGGTATTTCATCACCTGGATACCAAGATTTCCCTCTCATTCTTGAATACAGTTTTCATTGCCTCAGAGTTGAAAATGTGCCAACAGGTGAACTAACTTAAAAATGAGAGCCAGGCTCCACACTTCAAAGAGCGAACTCTTTCTATTAAACCTCAGCCAACTTACCAGTCAAAAATATACTCTCCATGAAACCCTGTACATATGTGAAAAAAGCTTATTGAAAATCTTAACTTCAGGTTAATATGCTTTAACTTCCCTTAAAAATTCTCTTTTCTTTTCCCTTTAATGAGACTGATCACTCTTCTCAAAACTTGGCCATTTCTCTCACATTTATTTTAGGATCTGATGACTAAAAAGAAATGGTTAAAATACACCATAATCTAGTGACTAAAGAACATAAAAGGTTACTTCCCAGGTTTTGAATGCTGCACTTCTGCCTCGTGCAGCTTCATCTGCCTTTAATTCATAACAGCGTTATGCTGTTCATCTGTACTCAGTTTGTGGTCAGCTGTACTCTCAGAGTTTTGTATTCTGCACATTAAACTCATCTGATGCATTCCACATATCACATTTGGGGTAATGTCTCCTTTCATCTACTTTGTACTTACTTCAATTAAATTTCATGTGGCTAGTAAACGTACCATTTCCCCATTATGTTATCAGTCTAATTTTTTCTTCTAAAGAACTGTCTAAAAATTGGATTAATACAGCCGTAAATTGTTTACACAAAGGCATCACAAGGAGATACAGCAAAATAAAATTCAAGAGTCTAACACAAGTCTAGATTAAGCTCTAAATGAGACAGAAAGATAAGGAATGACTTTTAGTGGCAATATGCCTTTCGCTATCTATCCAGGGGTTGGTCTCAGGTTATTTATCACTAACTGGAATTACACAGTTTTCCAAATGTTCCCGCTGAAGGACTGCTCATAACAAAAGGGTGAGCAGTTCTTTATATAAGCCTCAAAACAAACAGATTTGACATCAATATAAGTTACAAAAGAGAGCAGCCCAAAGCCCAATAAATTAGTACAGTGTATTAATTAGTATTTACCAGCATTTAGAAACTAATAAACTAACATAGGGACAAAAGAACAGACACACTTTAAGATATCTTACATCAACAACTCCACAAGTCTCCTACAGACTCCTGCATCAATGACAGCTTGAATTTTATCATTGGGTCCATCGGATAGATATGAGAGGGCCCAGCAGGCATCAGCCAGTACATCAGTGTCACTGACAAATAGCAACCAGGAAAGCACATTCAGGCAGGGGGAAACCTGTAAAGGGAAGATGACATGATAATGAAATTCAATGGAATAAAAGCCAGAAGTGAGGTGAGAAATTCCAAAAGGCAAGCAGCACACACTTGGTAATTTCTGGGGTGATTAATACTTCTAGAAATGGAGTAACAAGTGGCCAAGCGGCATTTCCATCTTTGGGAATGCTGAGACCAAGGAAAATAATTTCAGAGACTGAAGTATATACCAGTTCTCAGAATGAGATTCCTTGTTGAAAAACACTCTTTGTGGACCAAAGAAGCAAAGACATTTTCACAAGTGCTAAAGCTAATAAATTGTGAATTTTACTGTGCTATAAACAAAAATTGCCAGGTTTTAAGATTAATTCAGAGCTAATTTTTACAATGAAAATTTATCCCAAATTAACACAGAAACAAAAAGCCCTATTTCTGTAGAAACAGATAAAATTCTAACATTTTAAATTTTATGCAAAATTACCAATCTTTCTGTTCACATTAATATTTGTTGCTACACTCTTTTAATTGTACTTTTTTCTGCCCATTTCCATAAGCCTAATCCTTACCTTTGCAAATTCTGGAGGTGGACTTTTCCCTCTACAGAGATTAGACAAAGCCCATACTGCATTCCGTGTCATGGTCAGGCGGTTTTGCTTTGAAAATAACCTATAAGCATGATGATACAATGGTAAACTATATAATAGACATTAATTATCTGATAGCATAAGATAAATACTAAATCATTTAATGCTACTCATAAACACGTCTTTAAATAGCTTTTCTCCAGAAAATAAAGTTGAATTAATTCTAACAGCACTAATTCAGAATACTGGCACTGGAGTAAGCTAGAATGCCTGAAGAAATGACCTGAACAAGTTAATAAGAAAGTATCTGTTATGAAAAAGAACAATGGAAAATTCAAAATGATTTCTAAGAATGCACTGCTTCCTGAGGAACTTTCCATATTTTTACTACTCAAAAAAAATAGTAAGAATAGAAACTTACTGCAAAAGAGGGGGAAGAATATTGCAGTCTAAGACATAGTCCCTGCACATGGTACTATCTCCAGCAATGTTGCCAAGAGCCCAGACTGCCTGTGAAAAAATTACTCATTAATGACAGGTTGTACAGAATTCTCTCAGATGCCAAAATACCACAATAACTCTTTACAAAATTATATGGTAGCTAATCAACGTACACACTGACATTATGAACATTTCTAAGTTCATTATCAGGGAATCAAATGAAGTAGTTGTGGGACTGGGGGAAGAAGATCAGTAATACTATAAAGTATACATGTGAGCACTCAGGGTATAAGTTTATTAAAAGGAGGAACCAACCAGTTCTTATACATATTTTTTATCTCAGGGGACTCCCCACCACCAAAGTAACCTTTCATATAGCCCTTAATACAGAGCAGAGGTTCAAATGGCTTATTCAGTGGATTAAAAATGTTATCTTAAGCTTATTTACAAAAGAAAGCAATGAACAAAGAATCAAAGAATGTAAGAGCATCAAAATGCAGAAAGCTATTAAACTTTTGGGAGGAATATATTGTCTTTGACTGTGATAATGGTTCCACGGGTATATACCTATCTTAAAACTTATCAAATTGTACATTTTAAATATATGCTGTTTTTTGTATGTAAATCATACCTCAATTAAGCTGCAGAAGAAAATCATACTCATTTAGCAGTGATTTATATTTATGAATTTGGTAAAGTTGGCGGTAATAAAAAATACCTGTTTTCTAGGTCTTTTTCTGCATAAAAGTGGCAAAGACCTGCTACTTACTAGAGATCCCTACAAGTAAAAGCCCAGTAACTGCTTACATGTTCTAAAAAAGTATACAGGGCTTAGGGCGCCTAGCTGGCTCAGTTGCTGGAGCATGCAAGTCTTGATCTCAGGGTTGTGAGTTAAAGCCTCCCACTGGGTGTAGAGATTACTTAAAGATAACATCTTAAAAATGATAATAATATAAAAAGTATATAGGACTTTAAAAATTTCAGCATTGGAAGGGGAAGGAAAATGGTTTTATGAATCCAGAAGAAATTCTGCCTACATTCACTATGGTATTTTCTATTTTGGTTTAGATTTCTAGAACACTCCTGTGATGAATCATGGCTTGTCATGGTGGTAAAACTGAGGCCCTGAATGTAAGACCAAAGGAAAAAACGGTATTCTTTGACCTGCTTTTCTTTGCTTCATTTTTTTACCTGCTCCTGGACATCTTCAAACTCTGAGCTGAGCAACTCTATGAAGATGGGCACAGCTCCTGCCTGAATCACAATCCGGGTCTGAAGAGAATTTCCTGAAGCAATATTTGTCAGTACCCAAGCTGATTCAAACTATAAAGATAAAAATAATTTTATTATCTTATTAGCATTTAATAGCTTGTTTTTAGCTATAACAATAAGGTTTTCTGTACATGAAGAAAAGAATCTGAAATCATTATTTGCACATAATCAGATGGATTCTGTATTACTTTTAAATGGAGAATTCCAGTAGAAATACTTCAGACTACAAGAATATTCAGGAGGTCAAAGTAGAACTGACATAAGACCATGAATGGAATGAGGGACTGCTTCATATGCTGACATGAATGATCTCCCAAGATACGAATGAGAAGAAAAGTGTAACGGTGTATATTAAGACAGTATCATACTATATTTTCTAAAAGGGTTAAGAAGGAATATATGCATTAGTTTAGTTATTGCACAGAATATCTCTGGAAGGATACTATAAGAAACTGTAAGAAGTAAGTACTTGTTACCTACATGGAAAGGCAGGGGTGAAAGGGAAATCTCATAAAACCTTATGTACCTTTTGGATTAAACCATGTATATTATCTAACAAAAAATAAAAGTAAATAATTTCTATAGGATAAGCAAAGTGTAAAGGGGAGAGGATGTTAATGTAAAATGTGCCAGATATAGGCACAGTAAAAAAGGCAAAAGATATTTTAAGTAATAAGTAGGCCAAAAGGAGTTAACTGGTATACAATTAATAGAAATGGCAACTTCAGAGCGTTAAGAGCTTCTGACAAATGAGAAGCCTCCAAACAAAGGCACAGAGTTTAAAACTTTTTTTAGAGAGCATTCTTAAAGTTAGGTAAACTGAAGATATGAAGGAAATTATAGCCAACAAAAAGTACAGCATTTTACTAATCTGCCCATCTCTGTAGTAATTTGACTCTCTGGCCTAATATGGAGAAATCCAAGAATGACTCCTGAAATTCTATTTAAGAGTTCTTATTAAACTTTAGTTTTCTTTCCTTCTCCTGTTCTGTCTTCTACTTATCCTTAAATGAAGCACATATGCAAAAAAAAAAAATCAGTGGTATGTCCCTTGAAAGGGAGAGCAAAAAAGTCATTGAAAGGTGGAGCTGTGACTCTTCTAAAGCTTTTGGGTCAACTGAAAGGCAGTTGTCATATGGAAAACTAAATCATCCATCATTGGGGTTTGGGGAAGGAGGCAGAAGACAAGGAAGACAATCTGATTGGCATAGTCCAAAGCCATGTGAATGCTAGCAAATTCACAGCAGAACACACTTAAAGGAGACATTACAAGAAACCTATAAATGTGACATACGCAAGTGAGACACAGTATAGTCTAGTAGCCTAACGGGACAATGATATTACAGTAAGCAGAAGGCCCAGACTAGGAGCACCACAGTTAAAGGGACAATATTTTCTTTTTGGTAACTTTGTTATAAGAGAAGTTCAACAGATTCCTAAACACTTGAACATCACAAAATAAAAATCCCATCATATATCATCACCTCCATAATTAAATCACTCTTGAAACCAGTGCTGAATTGAAACTTTGCATTTGTTCAGTACTTTGTATTATGAAAGCATTACTCACATACTCCTGTGTTCCTCACAACATCCCAGAGAATTCTGGCTTTTGTGGTTTATGAATGAGAAAACTATCAGAAAAAGGTCCAACAATCTAATGATCTGCGTAATGTTACACAGCCATTCAAAGAGGACTTGATTACTGTCTCCTGATCAAGTATGCTTATGAAGCCCGGCCACTCCCTTCTCTCTGACACATAACTGTAACACTGACAATAATCTTTCAATTGCTTGGAGTTTTGGTATCTAGGGCAAGAAATTTCAAATAACAGTATGCCAGAGATACACGCCAGATTATTTAGGGGATGCTAAAAAAGAGAACGGTTCACCTAGTTTCTTCTGCTTTCTAGGAAAACTAACTAGCAGAGTTAAAATTGATTAAGAGAGACAGATGATGTGAATACAAAAGCCAAAAGCAAGCCTTCCTACCAGGCAGCAAGCTCCAAGTTTAACAAAGAGTTGTCAGATACCACGGAGACCAGTCAAAGTAATGAAAACTGTGAGGAAAAAGCAGTGTGTAGAGAATGAGTAAGATCAGCATACATACCGATCCATATTAAAGAGAAAACAGACTGCAGTGAGATTTTGATGCAAATGAAATAACAGCAACCTAAGTAAAGGATTATTAAAGAATTATCAATGAGAAAAAAATCAGAATACTAACTGCTGCAAAACTTCAAACTGCTATCTGCCTGTTGATGTTTAGTATCAAAGGTCTTACAAGAAATGAGAGGGAATTTCAGATGCTACTGAAGAGAATGAAATGGAGAAGCAAAACAAAATAGAGTGAAAATGATTAGAAAAATGGGGAATAAGTGAATAACAGGCTAAACACAGATGGGAGAAAATTGGCAATTAGGATATCTCAGCAAAAGAAGAACGTACCAGAATTACCTTTATTACTAAGAAGTACACAATAATGATAACCTCTGAAAGCAAAATTCAAGGCCTCCCTTGGTAAGAAGAGAAATCGGAAAATACCAGGGACAGAGACAGATGAAGATGATCAACAGAACCAGAGGGGCGACTGAAAATTGTGTTTGTACATGAATAAAGCATTCTCTCTCTCTCTCACGCACACACAGTGATTACTCTGACGTTTGCCCTGTAAAAACTCATCAAGCTATATTTATGCCCCTTTCTATGCCCATCTGTGTATTTGTGTGCTATGTACATATGTAGGAATGAGAAAGAGGAGGGAGGGAGAAAATTCCCCCCAGCATACAGGCCCTGTTAAAGTGCTGGAAGAAACAACTTTCAAATGTGCTTAATATGTATGTTTGTAAAAAACTGGTTGTACTTCAAACTATGTAACATCTCTTTGAGTACTGCCATCATTTTGTTGTTGTTAATGTTTCGGCCTTGGGTCCCATATTAGAATCTAACGTGAAAGAGAGCTGTGAAATGTGGAAGTCCTGTTGCAAAAATGACTGCATAAAGTTATGATAGAAATGGCCAGGAAAGGTAATATAAGTAACCGTGAAACTCAAAACATCAGTAACATGATGAATACAATCTAAGAAATGGCATCACTTAAGTAATAAGCAGTAGCCAAAGTACCTATAACCCTTACTTCCTCTTTTTGCTTTAAACTACTATATTCTTAGTGTTCCAAGAATGGTACCATGCAAGGAAAACTACCTGTCATGCTGTGATTGCTTAAAAATTATCAGTCCACTATTACTTTTCACTGTCCAGACTTGCTAAATAAGGCTACAGTTGAAATCTGAAGGACACACTGAAGATTTGATACTTTCTCTCTTCCCTTTCTCAGTCTCTACCTTCTGGTGCTCAGTTCCTTAAATAAGGAAAATGAGAATCCAAAGCTGAAGTACTTCTGACCTCCTATCAAGTTTCCCACTCCAGGTTGAGGTACGCCTGGTTCCCTTTCTCCATTTGGATCAGGACTCTGTTGCTGGCCACTTTGCCGGGTCCACTCTGGTTCCTAGCAAATGCCAGGCTCACCTGGAGAGCAAGTGAAAAGAGAGGCTCACATCAGAAAAATAAACCCAGATATCAAACTCTGCAGAGAACAGTGCCTGAGTCATCTGAGCAACCTTTTAAAGAAAGGTAGAGGGATCAATGAGGATGGGAAAAGACATAGGAGGATGAAGGCTTACTGCAGTTTATCACATGAAGCTTTTACATGGGACAAGAAAAGCAAAAATGGGGAAACTAAACCAATTTCATTTCAATTTACAATTTTAAGAGGAGTACCTAATGAATGCAACTAGGTTGCAATTTCCTTATTTCTAGCTGTTTTCATACTAAGCTTCTGTAAGAAGGTTTCAGAATGCAACATCTCAGCACTGCAAAAGACAGTACAAACATGCTGGGCCTGGATTCAAAAACCAAACAAAGTGGGCCCAGGGAATATACCATAAGGCAGACCAATCGCATATCAAAGGTTCAAGTATGTCTGAGGCTTACATGTCACCGAGCTTGAGAATGCTCTTAGGGAGATGAAACTATGTTTCCAAACTCCTAGATTCCACCCATGTTCACCTTGTTTGAAAGCAAAGGAGTATCTGGGAAGCACTGCCCAAAGCAGGCATTTTTATCTCCCTGGTGTGAGGTACCTCACTGATTTGGGCATAAGGAGAACCAAAATGTAAGTGAAAAGAGACTTCACTAGGATTCACAGTTCTGTATCTACAGAATGAAGGGATTAAGTTTGTCCACTTGGTTTATCAGTGAGTTTAGCTATAATTATGACCATATATTATTACTCTCTTTCTGGAAGAGAAATGGCAGAAGCCACATTCCAAAAGCACACTATTCAAATTTCTAGTAAGTAGACATACTACCAGGGACAACTTCCATCCTAGTGCTAAGAAGATACAGGAAAGAGTACCCTCTGAGCTGCCCAGAGCACATCTACTTATGTGAGCACGAAGCCTCCTGGCTCTACGGTCTCCTTCAATATACTTGCTCCTCCTGCTTCTGGAGTGGTTGACATTACCCACTGCCCACACTGGAGAGAATACCACGTTGTACTTAAAACGTACACCGAAGAAAACCTGAAGATGATGACCTTTGTATAATAAACAGCTGGTTATCTCTCAGAGTCTTTGGACAGCTAAGTTGAAAATCATGAGGTGGTCACTTCCAGAGGAATGATTTCTCAATCTTTCAGCCTAATTATTAGTTTGCACAAGGGTGGAATCTGAGAATTTAGATAGACGCAGATTAGAGATTTCCAAAGGCTTTCATCTTCAGAAGATCCAAGCTCTAGGATTAGAATCACAAATGATGTAAAATTTACATGTGTTAGCCAGGAGAGGGCACTAAGAGGACATACTGCACTCTAGGGAGTACTGGAGAACACGGAGATGTGGAAAGACCCATTTCTCTTTTTTCATTTTAGGCCTTCATTTATACACATTAAGAAACTAGACATCTGTGACCACCTATGTAAAAACTGCTCAATCCAGGAGTAAATTCATGATCTCCGAACTACTCTGTCAGAGGATACAAACATGAACAAAATGATAATTTTCCCCACCTCCCTCTTCCTACAAAGCTTTTTCAAATGATAAACTGCAGTAAGGCTCTTCATTTGGTCCCTCTGGTTCTCTTGGCAGGTTGCTTAGGGCTCAGGCTTGGTACTCTGCAGTGTTGGTTGTCTGGATTTCCTTTTTTTTTTTTTTTTTTTTTCTGATAAAAGTCTCTTTCCTTGCTCTCTAGGTGAACCTGATTATTTTTCAGGTGTCCGATGATCCTGGCCTTAGATGGGGACCAGAATTACAATCCAAGAGGCAGCCACCAAAACAGAATCCTAATTCAAATGAACTTGGGGATTAGTCAGTGTCAAACTGGAGAAGAAAAACTGATGGGACATTGAAGTACTCTACCTTTTCTGGATTTCTTGTTTTTCTTCTGGAAATAACTCATCACCGCAACAAAGAGAGTAAGAGGAGGAGAAAAGTCGGGATGGGAGGAAAGGAGAGAAAATATCAAGACAAGGCATCAAGTTTTATGAATTACCTACAATCCTCTGGAGAGTAAGGAACCTGGGGACAGAGGTTATTATCATTTATATAAAAATGTCCCCCTCCCTACAGCCTGAGAACAAGGCAAAAGCAGACAAGAGGGTGAAAGTTACCTTTACGATTAACTTGTTATTGTCAGATATACTTGGAAAATTAACCTCATTTTGTGATCCACTTTGTACCTAACCAATTTTTATAGTTGCAGAGTCTTTCTAAAGGGCCAAGCCCTTCAGATTAGATCCTATAAGTGAGAATTTAGATATCACAGGTATTGGTTAAAGAATAACACAGAAACTGATTCAATTGGTTACTCCAAGGAAGTACAGCTACTGAAAAATTGCCAGTCTACTAAAACTCCAACTTTATTCAGGGAAAAAAAAAAAACCCCAAAAACAGTATTTAAAAATTTCTAGATAACTCCCAGGATGAGTCAGTTGACAGGTGGTTCTCTTTACTGTGAAAACTATCCAATCCAGAAGTTGCAGAATTTCCTCTTAGAACCCCTATATAATACAGTACTGACAGACTAAATTAACACAGCAGGAAGCATGGAGATTCATAAGGCTGTCTCCCCGGAAACTCTTCAGGGGAATGGGAAGAATTAACTGGAACCAGGATTGGGGATTACTGAGTCTAACCTAGCCCATGTTACACAGCCCTGACAAAGCCAACCAATGTAATCTAAAAATCTTCCAAAACCAAATTTTATGTAGCCCACACTTAGATTCTTATAGTGACTCTTCAACTGCAAATGATTCCCTATTAAATGTTATCCACAATCATCATAAAATAATCTTCTTCATGATAAAAATGACATGAATTCTAAAGAGTAAAACCAAGGGCCTAGATGTTGACAAAGCTATCAAAAGCAGCTTGCAACGTAGTTGTCAGGAACATCATATCAAAAACGAACCCACTGTATAAATTAACCTAAGTAACAAATCTGTATATAAAATGTAAGTTTGTAAAGGGATTTAAAATATGAGGCAAGAAATGAAAATGGTTCGCACCTGCAGTGTACAATTCTCTTTTCGTTTGAGGAACTCCACAAACCTGGCCACTACTCCCGGTGTGCTGATGACTTCATCAATAGGAGGATTAGGTTCTGTCTCCCCATAAAATAAAAGGAAAGAAGAAAATAATTCTTTCATTTCAATGCAAGGACTTTATGAGCTCAAATTTACTTCATAATATCCCTCCCTCCATTTTAGCATCTCTTTCATGTTGGAAATCTAAGAAATAAAATGTAAAATTCTAAATGTAAAATGGAGCGCAGTCACTTTGAGACTAGGGTAGCTCAAAAGGTTTCACAATAAAGTATACGTTAACATGGAAATTGATGGGCAGAATTCTCAAAAATTAAAGCCATTGCTTCTATAATTTTAGAAAACTTAAGAAAGTAGGGGGGAAAACATCCAAAGATGACCACTGTTATTATTTCAGAATTCTTCCTTCTAGCCCCTTCTCTGTAGATGGGGTTTTACTCTAACAAGAAGTTGTTTTAATAAACTGGATTAGGTGACTCTGCATGTGCCTGCAGGATTTAATTTTACAGCTGCGGTGTTAAATAGGAGCCAGAAAAAATTCATTAAGGATGACTTGCCAACTTAATCTCACTTTTCATTTATGACAACAGAGTATTTTATAAATGAAATCATTTGGTAGAAACCTGTTGGGTTAACAGAAAATGTCCTAAACAATCAACATGGTAATTTCAGCAAGAGATCTGACAAAGTTCTTGATGACATTCACAGAGCGATGCAAGAAAAATGACAGATTATAGTACTAGTAGGGATTCTTAGACAAGTCCAAAGCTTTAATGAAACAAAGGTGACTAATGGTTCAATGTTAATTTGGAGAGCGCTCTGATGACCTGTTCTTTGCCTGGTTCCACACTTTTATCAACTATTCAGGTAGTACAAATAAATTTGATGATTATAATAAAGATGAAGTAATTAATATGCTAGATTACAGAAATAACATATAGGAAGAACAACAATAAGCTGAAGTTTGCAATAAAACGACGGGGATAAAGCAGGATTTAGCAACTGAAATTTATAAAAATATTTTTAAAAATCTACATGACTTCATAGATGAATCCTAAAACACATGTGCATGAAAAGAAGTTCTATGGGAGTTTAGATGGCTGCAAATACAGTGAACCTTACTATGCCATGACTACCAAAATAACTGCTGCTGCTATCTTGGAGTACATTACTGGAACGTACAGTCCTAGGACAAGGAAGGCAATCTGTCCCCTCACCTTAGGGTAACGAGAACACATCTGAAGTACTATATTCTAGTTACCACATTTTTTAAATGTTTATTTATTTTGAGAGAGGGCGTGCACACGCATGTGTGCCAGGGAAGGGCAGAGAGAGAGGAAGAGAGAGAATGTCAAGCAGGCCTATGCTCAGCATGGAACCCCACATGGGGCTCAATCTCACAACCCTGAGATCATGACCTGAGCTGAAATCAAGAGTGGGATGCTTAACCAACTGAGCCATCCAGGTGCCCCTAGTTATTACATTTTTAAGAGGGATGGCTAGGAAACTAGAATCTAGGCAGTAAAGTAGTAGAAAGCAGCAAAAGGCCCTAAAAGGTCACATGCTGTGAGAAAGCCATTAGGCTTAGCACGCTGAAAAGAGACAAGAGGAGTGGGAAAAGTGTACATGATAATAGCCTTCAAATATTAATAAACTGTCACACGAGAAATGTAATTTTTGTATCACACAAAAATGTATATTATATGTTATAGGTTTTTATTCCAGTTCCCTCAAGGAATATATTAATTTATCACTAATGACTCCAAAAAACTATACCTTAGTACTGGGCCAAGGGTAGCAGCTATTTATTTAAGGTCAATGTTTACTATCAACATTTTAATGTGGTTCAGAGTCATAGTTCTGTTTACTTGCCCAGAATGGCGAAAGTATCATATTCTAGTCTACCCTAATTATACCAAAAATAAATAAACAATTACCATGCCCAGCAATAACACTGATCTTTCAAATGATATATTTTTTTTAATTGTTTTTATTTATTTTTGGGACACAGAGACAGAGCATGAGTGGGGGAGGGTCAGAGACAGAGGGAGACGCAGAAAGAATCTGAAGTAGGCTCCAGGCCTACTGAGCTGTCAGCAGAGCCTGACACGGGGCTCAAACTCGTGAACCACGAGATCAAGACCTGAGCCGGAGTTGGATGCTTAACCAACTTAACCTAGGCACCTCTCAAGTGATATTTTGACAGTTTTTCTTGGGGTGCCAGGCTGGCTCAGTCAGTAGAGCATGCAAACCTTGATCTGAAGGTTTTGAGTTCGAGGCCCACATAGAGATTATGTAAAAATAAAATCTTTAAAAAAACAAACAAAAACACTTTGTTTTTTTTTTTTAAAAGAATGGAGTTTCTCAATTTGAATTAACATGAAATACTGACTACTGTTCTTATCACTTTAAGGTCTTTTATAAAATAGCTCAGAAATTAAAATAATGCTCCTTTCTGGTCCTGGTAAGATTGCATAAATAAATAAATTCGAAAATTAGCCATAGCTCATAATTATACTTATGTCTATAAGTGTCCTTTTATTCTGTTGATAGACACATTCCAAAGCAACCTACCTGTGATGTGAAAAACAGAATATGGGAAAGTAGTATTTTTTATCGAAATGAAAAAATATACAGTCAACCCGTGAACAATACAAAACTTGGGGCGCCAATCCCCACACAGTCAAAAATCCTTTTTAACTTTGGACTCCCCCAAAACTGAACTACTGATAGCCTACTGCTGACAGGAAACCTCACCAATAACATCAACAGTCAATTAACACTTACTTTGTACGTTATGTATTACATACTGTATTCTTACAATAAAGTAAGCTGGAGAAAAGAAAATGTTATTAAGAAAATCATAAGAAAGAGAAAATACATTTACAATATTGTACTCAATTTATCAAAAAAGATCTGCGTTATAAGTAGACCTGCACAGTTCAAGCCCCTGTTGTTCAAGGTCAACTGTACTTTAACATACTCAGAACTCACCTTTTGAAAGCAGTTTTCTGAATTTCTGTGTTGCTGAAAGCTGTTGCTCTGGGCTATTGGAAAATATCATTTCAATCATGTCAGAAGTAATTACACCACCCTGGAAACACAAAAAAGTAAAAATGATAAAAATTTTAACTCTAAATCAAAGGAAAACAAAGACAGTATAAACTGTGGCCAACATTATTAAGTTAATCATATTTATCTAGAAAAGTTACACAAAGGTAGGATAATCTTTACATGTAGAAATGTCTGAAATGATCAATGATGTGACAAAGCCAAATATTTTGTCTATCATTAAGGAGCTCATGGGGGCAACCTGAGTGGCTCAGGTTGTGATCTCCCAGTTGTGGGATCAAGCCCTACGTGGGTTCCACACTCAGCTCTCTCCCTCTCCCTGCCCCTCCCCCATCTCTAAATAAATAAATAAATAAATAAATAAATAAATAAATAAATAAATAAATAAATAAATGTTGTGAAAAAAGAAGCTCATGACAATAAGAAAGTAATCTTATGAGTAAATACTAAGAGAAGGCGTTTATTATTCTTCTTCTCCTTGCTCATCACATGGTTGGTTGTTCCTTGTCTTTCAGACAAATTTGTTAAATTCTAAAAGAAGGCTTTTCATGGTCTCCAAATCTAAAGGAACTGCTCCATCTCTATCACTCTATTTTAATTCTATGCCAACCCTTTTCACTATCAGGTATTTTTCTCAGTTATGTGTTTACTGCCCAGATTCCTCCAGTATAGCAGATTTGTGAAAACCAAAGACCCTGTCCATCTTACTGTTCTATCACCGAAGGCTGGCATATAGAAGATGCTCAATAAATATTTATGGAGTATAGAATAATCCTGTGTAATTCATAGATTCCAGCTGCTACCAAATTCAACAGCTGACTCAAGTTTACTTAAAATTTCTATTTTCTTTATTAAAACTTTTCAGTTTTCCATTATTTTCTTGCTTTCTTAGAACTTTTCCATTTTTTACTATAACCCATCCCCAATATTAGCAGTTAACCTACTTCTTAGGGTCACCTGTCAGAATGAAATAAAATTCCTGTCATTTCATGAAATATTAAGAGTCAACAAGATGAACTGTGAAGAAAACTGCACTGAGTTGTCAATGATAGCTGGTTGGGAAACAGCACTTAGGAAACAGTGCTTACCAACAGCACTGGTTGGTAAACAGCACTTTATCAAACACCTGGCAAATCCCAACTGGGAGAATGAAGCATTCTGCTCTTAACAGTCAGAAAAGTAACTACTTTGAAACTTACAAAACTGATACCTGAATAAACAAAGGTATCTATATGATTCTGTTATGAATGTCTGGATACACTTGGATATACACATTCATTCTCTCTCTCTCTCTCTCTCTCTCTCTCTCTCTCTCTCTCACACACACACACACACACACACACACACACACACACACACACGTTTTCTTCCCTCTTATTCCCTAATGTAAGATGTACTGACTTTACATTCATGGTATTTAAGTACTGTTAATTTTATATCCCAGCGTTTAAGTAACAGGATATCAAGGAGAGAAATGAACATCACTCAAAGACTTTGCATCTTCTTCCGGGGAGGTTAGTACATTTTTACTTGCACAAACAATAACTATATCATGTCACATGGAAGTATAACTTTGTTATTTATTTATCTGAGTCTCAGTATGGTTTAAGGAGTTGTGTATACATGCCAAGTTGCCAAGGAATGTACTAGGATAGTTAATTTTATATGTCAATTTGGTTAGGTTATAGTAGCCAGTTGTCTGAACACACATTAATCTAGATATTGCTGTAAGAAAAATTTTTAGATGTGATTAACATTTAAACTAGTATAATCAAGTAAAGCACATTACTTTCTAAAATGTGAGTTGGCCTCAGTCAGTCAGTTGAAGAAGGTCTTAAGAGCAAAGACCGGTTTCCTGAAGAAACTTAAGCCTCAAAACTACATCAACACTTACCTGAATTTCCAGCCTACTGACTTGCCCTACGGATTTTGGACTTACTAGCTCCAACAATTACACGAGCCAATTCCTTAAAATCAACCAATCAATCTCCTACAGGTTGTTTCCTCTATAGAATCTTAGTATTATAATCCACGAAATACTTCATATTAATATCCACTTAAAAAAATGGACAGTTTGACTTTCTGAAGGGCCTAGAAGAATTCACCACAAAATCATAGTGTTGGTTGGGGCACCTGGGTGGCTCAGTCGGTTAAGCGTCCGACTTCGGCTCAGGTCATGATCTTGCGGTTCGTGAGTTCAAGCCCCGAGTCGGGCTCTGTGCTGACAGCTCAGAGCCCAGGGCCTGTTTCAGATTCTGTGTCTCCCTCTCTCTCTCTTTAACCTTCCCCCGTTCACGTTCTGTCTCTGTCTCAAAAATAAACGTTAAAAAAATTTTTAAAAAAATCATAGTGTTGGCTACAATGTCTATCTACATAGATTCCAAAATGATTTAAACTGCTCTCCTAATTTAAAAAAAAAAAAAAAAAAACGGTCCATAAAAACTAGAGATCTATGAAGTAGAAAAATATATATAGGATACTGTGCACAATATGTCACAATTTGCTTAAAAGGGGAGGAGGAAGAAAACTTATTTTCTCAAGAAGAATAAGAATCCAGTAACAGTGGTTGCAAATGAAGAAAGAAATTGGGTCACTGAGGTAGAAGAAAGATTTTTTTTTGAAAACTATATATGATCTATTAAAACATACTGATTAATGAGAAATCTATACAGGTATCCATATAAACAAAGCATAATTTTTAGATCCTCATGTAACCTCAAGAAAGTTACAAAACAGGTTGTAATAGAAAAGCCAACAGCTGTGATATGGAGCCAATTTTTAAAATCATATAAACATGCCCAATTTGATAACTGAAATGAATAACAAACTGGGATTTTCTTTAAAGTATCCCTTGTTATTCAACTTTTAAGGAATAATTTTACAATTATCTTTTTAAGTTTTAAAAGCTGAATTAATCTTCACAATTTAGTTAATTCTGTTTAACTGTATATTATTCAAACTATAAAAAACATCTAATGAACCAGGATATTAAGTATATGGCCTCTTTTCAAAAATGAAATGCCAAGTAATTTCTGTAGCCATTTACTAACCGCTTTTTAAAAAACCCAAATAGAAAGCTAAGCCTCATATCTTCAGAAACATACTAAAAAGAGTTTCTTTCATGATCTTACTTACTGGTGCCATCTCCATGTTATTAATCTGAGCCTCATGGAAGCCTCCATCTGACATAACTTCTTCTTCTGTTTCTTCCTCTGCTGTAGCAACATTTCTTCGCTTGAATAACTAAAAAATAAAAAATCATTACCAAGTATTCTAATACAAAGGAGTTAAACATCAAAAAACTAGGCTCCCCACTTAAAAGGCAATAAGGAAAAGGTGGAGCTTTTTGAATTCTAGTTCAGAATTCTCCAGTCTTATAATCTAATGCAATTAACAATCACAATATGCTGTTACCAACACCTGATGTGGTAAAACTTACTAAGAGAAGCCTAACACTGCATGACATATAAAAAGAGTAAGGGTGAAAAAGGAGTCGAGGCATGCTTGGCCATTCCCCTTTCCTTTACGTGAAGTTGGTAACACTATGGTCTTACCAATACATCGTGGGAAATGATAAAAATGATGTCAGAATGGCTTAATACTTCCCTCCTAAACCTCAAAAATAATGGACTGAGACTTCACAACCTTTCTAACCCGTCCAACAACCAGTGATGACATGTGACTACTACCTGAACACTAACTTTAAATCGTCAATTTGTGTAGGCCAAGAATATTTCTACCTAAAGGGAGCCACTAAGGTGTCTCATTGTATCTTTTTTTTTTTAATGTTATTTTTGAGAGAGAGACAGACAGAGCACAAGCGGGGGAGGGGTAGAGAGAGAGAGGAGGAGACACAGACTCAGAAGCAGGCTCCAGGCTCTAAGCTGTCAGCCCAGAGCCCAATATGGGGCCCAAACTCACGAACCGTGAGATCATGACCTGAGCCGAAGTCAGACATTCAACTGACTGAGCCACCCAGGCGCCCCTCCGTTATATCTTCAATAGTCCCAGGCAGTTCACTTGTTCATCAAACCATGACGGAGGACCAATAACTTATCCTCTCACCCTATGCAACCCTGTCTAAAAGCAGACAAATGCATAAAATAACAGGTTTCAGCCAATGGATAAGAGGCAGACCAGGCATTGATCCTTCAGAAAAGAAAAGAAGTAAGATTGGCCCTATGACTGCCTCAGATTATTACCTATACAGAGTTTTCAGGCTGTAGCACAGGGAAGACAACACCCAAACAGGGCCTACAGGCTCACTCAGTTGAGCAGACAGAGTTTAGAAATGAGGAGGCCAAGACAACTAGAATCCACAGGCAGAGTAATAAACAGATCAATATAGAGAGAATTCTAAAAATCTGCAGAAAGTTCCCCATGAGTCTTTAGCTTCCTGCTAATAAGCACAGGTGTGTAAGGAAAAGCTGGGAAAGGAATCATCCCCAACAAACATGCAGAACAATTTTGACAGTTGTATCAGTCAAGAGATATTCATGTTTCAACCAGACAGAAAAGACTTAGGGTACCTGGGAGGCTCAATTGGTTAAGCATCGACTCTTGATTTCGGCGCAGGTTGTGATCTCACAGTTTGTGGGATCAAGCCACATATCAGGCTTGATAGCAGAGCCTGCTTGGGGTTCTCTCTCCCTTTCTGCCCCCTCCCTCAAAATAATAAACTTAAAAAAAACACACACACAGAAAACACTTCCTAACATATAAAGAACATTTAGTACAACACTCAGAAGGAAATGGACCCAGCACTAAAGCTAAATTAGCCCCTGGATTAAAGGATATTAAAAAGTTCCAGCCCAATGAAACGTAAAAACAAATGTTACAAGTAATTTACTAAACCCAATGACAAATTCAGAACTATATGTATTTAAAGATAGAAGAACTCCAACAACAAGCAAGATAAAATTCACAATTCTTAGGATTCAATTGGAAACTACGAAGCACTAAAAAGAAGAAAAGAGAGAAAAATTAATCAAAATCACCTAGAAATGACAAAAACGGCAAAATGGAAAAGAGCATTATAAATGTTGTTATATATTCCACATATTTGAAAGGTAAAAGTACAGCCATGAGGAGAGAGAGAAAGAGATGAACAAAAAGGCTAAGCAAGTACCTAGACATGAAAAATAAATTTTTTCAGATGAAAAGCACACTGGATAGGATTAACAGCCAATTACATATTGCAGAAGAAAAAAATTAGTGAATTTAAGGACATAGCAATATAAACACTCCAAAATAAAAGAGATGGACAAAAGACTGAAAAAACTGTACAAAATATAAGTCAGTTGTGGGACATCAAGTGGCCTAACACACATGCACTGGAGTTCTAAGATTGGGGTAGGGGAATATATTTGGAAAATGGCCAAAAATTTTTTTTTTTTAATTTCAAGTTTTTATTTAAATTCCAGTTAGTTAACATTATAGTATATTAGTTTCAGGAATAGAATTTAGTGATTCATCACTTACATATAACACCCAGTGCTCATCAAAACTGCCTTCCTTAAAACCCATCACCCATTTAATCCATCTCCCCCCACAACCTCCCCTCCAGCAATTCTCACTCTGTTCCCTATGTTTAAGAGTCTGTTTGATGGTTTGCCTCTCTTTTTCCCTGTTCATCTGTTTCATTTCTTAAATGCCACATGAGTGAAATCATACGGTATTTGTCTTTCTATGACTTATTTTGCTTAGAATAATACACTCTAGCTCCATCCACTTCATTACAAATAGTACGACTTCATCTTTTTTATTGCTGAGTAGTATTCCACTGTACATATACACCACATCTTTATCCATTCATCAGTCAATAGACATTTGGACTCTTTCCATAATTTGGAATTCATTCATGTTTTCTGTCCATTTCTTAACTGGATTATTTGACTTTTGGGTGTTCAGTTGTATAAGTTCTTTACAGATTTTGGATTACTAACCCTTTATCAGATATGTCATTTGCAAATATCTTCTCCCATTCTGAAGGCTGCCTTTTAGTTGTGTTTCCTTTGCTGTGTAGAAGCTTTTACCTTGATAAAGTCCAAATAGTTCATTTCTGCTTTTGTTTCCCTTGCCTCCAGAGACATGTCAAGTAAGAAGCTGCTATGGCTGATGTCAGAGAGGTTGTTGCCTGTGTTCTCCTCCAGGAATTTGATGGTGTCCTGTCTCACATTTAGCTCACTCATCCATTTTGAATTTATTTTTGTGCATTGCCTAAGAAAGTAGTCCAGTTTCATTCTTCTGCATGTCGCTGTCCAGTTTTCCCAACACCATCTGTTGAAGAGACTATCTTTTTTCTATTGGATATTCTTTCCTGCTTTGTCAAAGATTAGTTGACCATGTAGTTGTGGGTCCATTTCTGGGTTTTCTATTCTGTTCCATTGATCTATATTTATATTTTTGTGCCAGTACCATACAATCTTGATCACTACAGCTTTGTAATATAACTTGTAGTCCAGAACTATAATGCCTCCAACTTTGCTTTTCAAGAGTGCTTTGGCTATTCAGTGTCTTTTTTGTTCTACAGTTTTCAGAGTACAGATCTTTTACCTCTTTGGTGGGTTTATTCCTACGTAT
Organism: Felis catus; assembly: GCF_018350175.1. Classification (NCBI taxonomy): domain Eukaryota; kingdom Metazoa; phylum Chordata; class Mammalia; order Carnivora; family Felidae; genus Felis; species Felis catus. The sequence continues at coordinate 67,941,201 of NC_058376.1, forward strand.
CTTGTAATTTGGGTGCAATTGTAAATGGGATCAATTCCTTGATTCTCTTTCTGCTGCTTCATTATTGGTATATAGAAATGCAACAGATCACTGTATGTTGTTTGCACCCTGTGACTTTACTGAATTCATGTATTAGTTCTAGCAATTTTTTGGTAGAGTCTTTTGGGTTTTCTAGATAAAGTACCATCTCATCCGCAAATAGTATAAAGTCTGACTTTTTCCCTGCTGATTTGAATGCCTTTTATTTCCTTTTGCTGATTGTTGAGGCTAGGACTTCTAGTACTATGTTAAATAACAGTGGTAAGAGTGGACATCCCTTTCTTGTTCCTGAACACAGAGGAAAAGCTCTCATTTTTTCTCCATTGAGGATGATAGTAGCTGTGGGTCTTTTGTATACAGCCTTTATGATGCTGAGGTACGTTCCCTCTATCCCTATTTTGTTGAGGGTTTTTATCAAGAAAGGATGCTGTACTTTGTCAAATGCTTTCCCTGCATCTACTGAGAGGATCATGTATTTCTTATCTTTTTTAATAATGTGGTGTATTACACTAATTCATTGAGAATATTAAATCATCCTTATTGCCCAAGGATAAATCCCACTTGATTGGGGTGAATGATTCTTATAATGTACTGTTGGATTTGATTTGCTAGTATTTTGTTGAGAATTTTTACATCCATGTTCAGCAGGGATACTGGACTGTAACTGTCTTTTTTAGTGGGATCTTTGGTTTTGGAATCAAGGTAATGCTGGCCTCATAGAATGAGTTTGGAAGTTTTCCTTCCATTTCTATTTTTTGGAACAGCTTGAGAAGAACTGGTATTAACTCTCCTTTAAATGTTTGATAGAATTCCCCTGGGAAGCCATCTGGCCCTGGACTTCTGTTTATTAGGATATTTTTTATTACTGATTCAATTTCTTTGCTGGTTACCAGTCTGTTCATGTTTTCTATTGTTCCTGTTTCAGTTCTGGTAGTTTACATGTTTCTAGGAATTTATCCATTTCTTTTGCATTGCCCAATTTGTTGGCATATAGTTTTTCATAATATTCTAAGTGTTTTTATTTGTGGTATTGGTTGTGGATCTCCTCTTTCCTTCATGATTTTATTTGGGTCCTTTCTCTTTTCTTTTTGACAAGTCTGGCTAGGTGATTACCAATTTTATTAATTTTTTCAAAGAACCAGCTCCTGGTTTCGCTGATTTGTTCCACTGTTTTTTGTTGTTGTTGTTATTATTTCTATATCATTTATTTCTGCTCTAATATTTATTATTTCCCTTCTTCTGCTGGCTTTAGGCTTCATTTGTTGTTCTTTTTCTAGCTCCTTTAGGTATAAGGTTGGGTTGTATATTTAAGATTTTTCTTGCTTCTTGAGGTAGGCCGGTATTGCATATACTTCCCTCTTGTGACCCCTTTTGCTGCATTCCAAAGGATTTGGACCGTCGTGTTTTCGTTTTCATTTGTTTCCTGTATTTATTCCTTTAATTTCCTGGCTGATCCATTCATTCTTTAGTAAGATGTTTTTTTAAAGTTCATTTATTTTGAGAGAGAGAATGTGTGTGTGTGTGTGTGTGTGTGTGTGTGTGTGTGTGTGTGTGTGAGAGAGAGAGAGAGAGAGAGAGAGAGAGAAAGAGAGAGAGTGAGAGCGAGAGAGAGAAAAGAGAGAAAGAGAGAAAAAGAGAGAGAGAGCATACAGGGGAGAAGCAGAGAGAACCCCAAGCAGTCTCCATACTGTCAGCACACTCCAACACAGGGCTCTAACTTGAACCATGAATTCATTACCTGAGCTGAAACCAAGAGTTAAACACTTAACCAACTGAGCCACCCAGGTGCCCCAAGTAGAATGACTAACCTCCAAGTAGAATGCCACCCAGGTGCCTCCAAGTAAATGGATTTAACCTCCATGTATTTGTGGTCTTTCAACATTTTTTCTTGTGGCTGACTTCAAGTTTCATAGCATTGTGGTCTGAAATATACATGGTTTGATCTCAACCTTTTTGCACTTGTTGAGGCCTGGTATGTGACTTAGTATGTGATCTCTTCTAGAGAATGTCCCATGTGCACTCAAAAGGAATGTGTACTATGCTGCTTTAGAAAAAAATATTCTTGGGGCGCCTGGGTGGCGCAGTCGGTTAAGCGTCCGACTTCAGCCAGGTCACGATCTCGCGGTCCGTGAGTTCGAGCCCCGCGTCAGGCTCTGGGCTGATGGCTCGGAGCCTGGAGCCTGTTTCCGATTCTGTGTCTCCCTCTCTCTCTGCCCCTCGCCCGTTCATACTCTGTCTCTCTCTGTCCCAAAAATAAATAAATGTTGAAAAAAAAAATGAAAAAAAAAATATTCTAGATATATCTGTTAAGTCCATTTGGTCCGGTGTGTCATTCAAAGCCATTGTTTCCTTGTTGCTTTTCTTCTTAGATGATCTGTCCATTGCTGTAAGTGTGGTGTTAAAGTCCCCTACTATTATTGTATGATGATAGTTGATATGATATGTTATTATTATGATATAGTGCCTCCCCCCTTCATTTCTTGTTGCAGTCTTTGTTTTAAAACCTAGTTTGTCTGATATAAGTACTGCTATTCTGGCTTTCTTTTTGATGTCCACTTGCATGATAAATGCGTCTCCATCCTCTCACTTTCAATGTGGAGGTGTCTAGGTCTAAAATGAATTTCTTGTGGGGCACCTAGGTGGCTCAGTCGGTTGAGTGCCCAACTTTGGCTCAGGACATGATCTCGCAGTCTGTGAGTTTGAGCCCCGGTCAGGCTCTGTGCTGACAGCTCAGAGCCTGGAGCCTGCTTCTGATTCTGTGTCTCCCTCTCTCTCTGCCCCTCCCCCACTTTCTCTCTCTCTTCAAATTAAACATTAAAAAAAAATATTTTTTAATGAGTCTCTTGTAGGCAGCATACAGATGGTTTTTATCCATTCTGACACCCGATGTCTTTTGATTGGAGCATTTAGTCCATTTACATTCAGAGTAATTACTGATAGATACAAACTTAGTGGCATTTTATTACTTGTTTTGTTGTTGTTTCTGCAGATGTTTTCTGTTCCTTTCTAGTCTCTGTCACTTTGGTCTTTCTTTCCCATTTAAAGAGTCCCCTGTCATCTTGTGGGGCTAGTTTTGTGGTTACAAACTCCTTTAGTTTTTGTCTGGGAAACTCTTCTACTTCTATTCTGAATGACAGCCTTGCTGGACAGAGTATTCTTGGCTGCATATTTTTCCTATTCAGTATGCTGAATATATCATGCCACTCCCTTCTTGCCTGTCAAGTTTCTGTGGAGAGATCTGATGTTAACATTATTTGTCTTCCCTTCTAAATTAGGGACTTCTTCTGTCTTACTGCTTGTAAGGTTTGTTTTTTTTTCTTTGTATTTTGCAAATTTAACTACAGTATGTCCTGGTGTTGGCCTGCTTTTGTTGATTTTGATGGGAGGTGTCTGTGCCTCCTGGACTTGGATGTCTGTTTCCTTCCCCATATTAGTTTTCAGCTATAGTTTCCTCAAATAAACCTTCTGCCCCCTTTTCCCTCTCTTCTTCTGCTGGGATTCCTATGATACAAATGTTATTACGGTTTATGGAGTCACTTCATTCCCTAGGTCTGCATTCATGATCTAGTATTTTTCTTTCCCTCTTTTCATCTTCATTATTTTCCATAATTTTATCATCTGTGTCACTTATTCACTCCTCTGCTTCTTCCTTTCTTGTGGTCATTATATCCATTTGTTTTCAAATCTTGGTTATTATATTTTTCATTTCAGCGTGACTAGTTTTTTAGTCTTTTATCTCTGTGGTAAGGGACTCCTTGGTGTTGTCTAAGCTTTTCTCAAGCCCAGAGTATATCCTTATCATTGCTGCCTTACATTCTGGTTCAGGAATATTACTTAATAACCTTTTCAATTAGATCCCTGGCCATGACTTTTACTTGCTCTTTCTTTTGGTATGAATTCCTACATCTTGGTATTTTGTCTAGGTCTCTGTCTTCTCTGTGTTGGGAAAGCCTGTTATGTTTCCTGCTACTAAGAGTAATGGCTTTATGAAGAAGAGGTCATATACTGTCCAAGGCCTAGTGCTTCAGAAGTGTCTCTGGTGTGGGGTACCTGGGTGGTTCAGTCGGTTAAGCATTCAACTTTGGCTCAGGTCATGATCTTGCAGTTTGTGAGTTCGAGCCCCACATCAGGCTCTGTGCTAACAGCTCAGAGCCTGGAGCCTGGTTCAGATTCTGTGTCTTCCCCTCTCTCTCTGTCCCTCCCCCGCTTGCACTTTCTCTCCCTCTCTCTCTCAAAAATAAACAAAATTAATAAAATTTTAAAAAGAAGTGACTCAAAAAAGTAAAATAAAATAAATAAAATAAAATAAAATAAAATAAAATAAAATAAAATAAAATAAAATAAAATAAAATAAAATGACTCTGGCATATGCTGTGTGCACTCTCCTGCTGTGTTTGACTGCTCTTTCCCTCAGGTCAGTCCTCTGTAGAGTTTCTCCTTTCCTGCAGTGAGCAGTGGGGATTATCTGAACATTGGCCAGAGTATGGTGAGTTTTAACTAGGTGTGCTCTGGTCTGCTTGTTAAAAGAGACTTGATGGTACTTCCACTAGAGCTGAAACTTCACAGAACTCATGGTCAAAAGACACGGTGTGTGCAAGGGCCTGTGCTGGTCTTCTGGGGGAGGGGCCCGCTGCTCTAGTTCTCAAGTACAACTGCCTTAGTAAAGCTCCACCTGCAGAGGGCAGGAGACCAGGGCCTAGTGTAACAAATGTAAGCCACCCCGGTTGGCGCTGTGCTGCTTACTGACGTTAGTTTATACTAAGGGGTAAGGGAGGAAAATTATTTCAGCCAGCCACCTAGTCACCAGAGAGGGGAACTCACATCCCACCACCACAAAGCCCTCCCAGAAAAGCAATTTCCCCTGGTGTATCCCAGGCATCCCTTAGCTCACTACCTTCACCCTGTGTCCTAGCCATCTGGCCACCCAGCAGTATATTGCACCTTGGGGTCTATCCCAAGCAGGCCCGCTGAGTTTTCAAACTCCAAACTTTACAGACCTGGCATGACATGAAGCTGTGCCGGTCCTCTGAGGGAGGGTCTCACTGCACTGAGACTGGTGCAGGTTTGTCCCTGGAGGGCAGGTGCACCAAAGCACAGAGGCATGGAGTTTGGAGTAAAGTGCAGCAGAGAGCCAGTGTCCAGGTTAGCCACCTTCAGCTGGTGTCTCTGTGCCTATACTGAGGGAAATGGTGCCCACCAGCTCTTTTCTCCCCAAAGAGGCAATGCCATCTCTCCCAGACGCACTCCAAGAAGGGGAACCATCTCTCAGTGAGTCCCAGGGGACTCTAAATATTAACAATGAACAGTTGAAAACAGTTGATATTCAAAAGATATCATTTACAATAGCATTGAAACTATGAAATACTTAGGGAAAAATCTGACAAAAAAACTACAATCCCTGAGAGAAATTTTAGACCTAAATAAACGGGAGATACGGTCCTTATGAGTCAGAAGACTCATTGTTACAATAGGAATTCTCCCCCAGCTGATCTACACATCTAACAAAATCACAATCAAATCCCCAGAGCAGACTTTTGTGCACAAACTGACAAGCTGATTCTGAAGTTCATATAAAAATGAAAAGGACCGGCGTGCCTGGGTGGCGCAGTCGGTTGAGCGTCCGACTTCAGCCAGGTCACGATCTCGCGGTCCGTGAGTTCGAGCCCCGCGTCAGGCTCTGGGCTGATGGCTCGGAGCCTGGAGCCTGTTTCCGATTCTGTGTCTCCCTCTCTCTCTGCCCCTCGCCCGTTCATGCTCTGTCTCTCTCTGTCCCAAAAATGAATAAACGTTGAAAAAAAAAATTAAAAAAAAAAAAAATGCAAAGGACCTATAACAGCCAGAACAATTTTTGGAAAGAACAAGGTTAGAGAGCTAGTAATATGATTTCAAGACTCATTATAAAAGCTACAGTAATCAAGACAGTGTGGCAAATAAGACAGATAAATAAACCAATGGGAACAAAATAGAAGTTCAGAAGCCAGATCCACACAGAGATGGTCAATTGAATGTAAATGGTTTCAAGGCAATCAGTGAAGTAAAACAATCTTTTCAAAAAATGACACCTGAACAACTGGAAATCCATATGTTTAAAAAAAAAAAAAAGGCTCCTTTCCTCTTATTTCACATTATATACAAAAATTAAATGTGAATTATCATAGACCTAAATTTAAACTATAACAAAACTTCTTAAAGAAAACATACAAGAGGGGCGCCTGGGTGGCGTAGTCGGTTAAGCGTCCGACTTCAGCCAGGTCACGATCTCGCGGTCCGTGAGTTCGAGCCCCGCGTCAGGCTCTGGGCTGATGGCTCGGAGCCTGGAGCCTGTTTCCGATTCTGTGTCTCCCTCTCTCTCTGCCCCTCCCCTGTTCATGCTCTGTCTCTCTCTGTCCCAAAAATAAATAAACGTTGAAAAAAAAAATTTTTTTTAAAAGAAAACATACAAGAAAATCTTAAGTGACCATGGATTTGGCAAAGATTCTTAGATCTGACACACAAAAGCATAATCCATTAAAGAAAAAAACATACATGGAATTCCAAAATCAAAACCTTTGGTCTTCAAACAGTTCTGAAAACAAAAAGGCAAGCCATCAGCTGGGAGAAAATATTTACAAAACATATCCAACAAAAGACTTGCATCCAGAAAACAACTCAATTAAAATACTAAGCAGACTTTAAAAAATAAAACTAAACAGACTTCACTAAAGTAGATATACAAAGGGGCAAATGAACACATGAAAACATGCTTTCAACTTCCGTCATTAGGGAAGTGCATAATAAAACCATAATGGCATACTACTATGCACACCTTAGAATACATAAAATGAAAAAGACTGACCATACCAAATGCTCAGAAGGATGTGGAGCCAATGAAACTCTAATATGCTGCTGATGTGAAGGTAAAATAGTACAACCCATTTTAGCAAACAGTTGACAGCTTAAGTACACACCTACTATACAACCCAGCCATTCTCCTCCTAGATATCTAGATAAATGGAAATACATGTCCATAAAAAGAGCTGATCATGAATGTTCATAGCAGTTTTATTTGTAATCACCAGAAACTGGAAACAATCCAAACTGCCATAACAGGTGAACAGATAAACCAATTGTGGCTTTACCTGTACAACAGAATGCTATTCAACAATGAAATGGAATGAACTACTGATACAACAACATAAATGAATCTCAAAATGATTAAGCTGACTGAAAAAAGCCAGACAAAATAGAATACATATTTTTTCAGTCTATTTATGCAAAATAATCAGTGGTGACCAAAACAGATCAGAAGTTGCTTGGAGATAGGTGAAGGGTGGGGAAAAGGTACTACAAAGGTATACCAGGAAAGTTGGAGAGCAATAAATATGTTCACTATATTAATTACAGTGATGATTTCACATATACATATCTCAAAATTTAACAAAGTGTACACTCCATTGTATGTCAACTATACAGCCATAAAGTTGCTTTTTTAAAAACACAGAAAAAATAAACTGAAATACATCTATTTTATGTTAAACACTATGAGTTCCTAATAATATTAAAATACAGACTTTCCTGCTCCCTCTGGAGGATGCTAAGAAACCAATTCATTTTGAAAATGAAGACAGAGAAAATCCAGTTATTTCTTTTTCCTATATGACTACTAATTCAGGAAAACCAAAACCTGCAGTTTGATCCTCTCAGATCTTGCTTTTATGATTTGTTAGGTAGGTCTGGGGCAGTAGTAAATTTATGGCTAATTAATCTCCACTACTGAGGCAAGACTCTCCTGAATACCTAATGGCCCCGTAAATGAGTTTCTCCAGTCTGGCTATAGGAACAGGAACAAGTGTTAGCACTGTGTAAGGGCCAGGCACGGTTCCCTCTAATCTTTTTGGATGATAAGTTTCTCTTGCCTTAGTAGTCTCCTCAAGCACATATGCTGATCAGTACTCTGCTGAATATTCAAAAAAACACTTTGAAGATGTCCAGGCTTCTCTCTACAGACACAAGTCTCCCTTTTGGTAATCCCTCCTATGAATGGATGTCTTTGTCTCTCCAGACTCTCAGCTCTGTCTCCTCAATTCAGGAAGGCTTTGGCCCTTAGTTCCCTGTCCCTGTGTTGCAACCTGGAAACTCTGTTGGGCAGTAAGCTGAAGCAATGATAGGGCTCAACTCATTTGTTTCCCATCTCTAGAGATCACTGTCCTTCACTGGCTAATGTCTGTGTCTTGAATTAGTGTTTCATGTATTTTGTCTGGTTATTCTTGGGTTTGCTTCAGGTAGGAGGGTAAATCTGGGCCCTGCTATTCCACTTTGGCTGGAAGCAGAAGTCCTCAAAGTGCCCTAATACTCAAAATATCCCACTTTTGGCTAATGGGAACCTGTTCAAGCTATCTCCTAATTCTTTTCAACACAATTTTCAATGGTCTTAAACTTCCTTGCTCTATGTTATGAAAAAATATTACACATTTGCCTTGAATATTCCCTACCTTTAATCAAGAATCAGGTGTTTTTTCCAAGAAACCTTGTTCCTTTAAGAGAAAAATTCTCTAATGACCACAATCTCAGGGTGCTAGAGGTGCTCACTGATACAAGGTATTTCACTACTTCTAAGCCTTTCTAGGACAAAGCTGGTTTGTGTGCATGTGTTTTAAAAAGAAAACACATAATGAATCCCTAATGATATCGCCAATGCAAATTTATATAACCTCTTTGATTTTATATTTCTATTCTTTCGGAAGCTAAAAGATCTAGGTTCCTAATATTAACATAATTATGTACTGTATCCATACACAAATATGCATAGTTTCAAGATCAATCCTGTATGATTACAAAAGCAGTTGATGATTTCTTTATACTCCTTTTTGTCCTTTAGATACAACCCAACAGAAATAATTAACCATTCTGTCATATTTCAAAGTGTATTAAAGTATTTCCTCTCTGTGTGGTTTAGCCACAAGCATGATACAGAGCTAGACCCAGCCGAATCTTCTTGTTTATTTTTAAGGATTTCTTCGTTACGATTTCATTTTGTTTCACAACTACTAAAGCATTTGCAGGACTTCTAAATCAAGCCTAATCACTAAAATTACATCTATTGGCATTGCAAAATTTATATCCACAAGCAGTGTTTTTAATATGGAATGGCAGGATACTGTTACGATCTTTACTATGGGTCATGAAAACCACAACTGCTGATAAACAAGTAGGATTTGAAATAAAAACACCAAAGCGCTTACATCACAAGGATGATGACAAGATAAGACAGGAGAAATTTCCAGTTAAGGGAAGTTCTAAGACTACAGCGATACAGCAAGAACACAGGACAAACAATTCTGACTGGTGCTAGAGGTCAGAAAATGTAGGGAAGAGGTCTCCAAAGGAAAAAAATATGAAAGTGATAAATTATCTGAGAAGTTTAAGTAGAAAACCAGATAAAAATAACTTAAAAGAGCTGTAAAAGAGAAGGAAAAGCAGCCAGGAATCAGAAAAAAAGCCAAGCAGGTAAAAAAAAAAAAAAAAAAAAAAAAAAAAAATCAGACAATGCCAGGAAAAACAAATACAAAGAAAGGAAATGTAACCACGGTATACTACTCAGCTCAGCAATAAATGATACTTACATAGGATAGTATAACTGTGTTAGGAGAATAGACACAAGGGAAAAGTCGTGTAAGAGCTTAAATCTTCACCTACCATAACAGAACATCAATAGATAATACTTTAAATTGATAAATAAATAGTTAAGAGGATTGAAGTGGCTTACTTGGGAATGAGACCAAGAACACTGGTGTTTTGGTTTCAAGTACTGTAGTACTATTTACCTTTTTCAGCAACATGTATTACTCAGAGAAAAATAGGTTTAAAAAAAGAAAAAACTGCCAAAACAATCATGATCTGTATGCCTTATCTACAGACTACATGTTGCCTGCACTTGTCAACCAAGTTAATTAATGGAAGTTGCCTGTCCAGAAGCTTATCAACTTGCTCACTTCACAAGATATTTCTTATAACTAGAAACATCAGGCAATCTCTATTTAAGCAGCACTAGGTTACCTATTCACTCAGAGTTAACAAGAGTCTGCTTAATTCAAATTTATAAGTACTGGCTCAATCAGAATGATACCAACTAGCAAAAAATTATGCCAAAAATAATTTTAGTTTGGTCTGTAAGTGCCATGTATACAGGGGTCATTTTTAAAGTGCTGTCCAGATACAACAAAAATTAAATGTTAGTCTGCTAAAAGGATAACCCTATAAAGATGCAGCAAGTTATCTTTTGTGCACTTGGCAACATCAACTCCTGTGCTACTCTCAAATCTAGCTCATCAGCTGGCCTAGACCTGTGAGGTTTCCCAATAGATGACAAAGCAACTGTGGAAAGATAAACAGTACCTAAATGAGTCTGTATCTTACTGATATTTACCATTTTACAAATCAGGCATGAAACAAGTACTGTTATGGTATTAAGAAGCCTGATAGTTTTTACCAGTTGTTTCTACATTACATGGCACATAAGAAATTAAGAAATGAGGATTTTCAATACAGCAGTATTCCAAATCACAGAAACTTATTAAAGCCATAGCAAAATTTCAGATCTCATACAATGAAGCCAATAGAATTTCAACTACAAATATTTTTAGCCCAATATATGGGACCATACTTGCCACTTGATATATTAAGGACAGAGAGCATTTGCCTTCAGGCAGGTAAGTGAATACAAAAAATTTATTTACATAGACTTTACAATGAAGTCTAATTACATGAAATCACCCATCACCAAGAAGAGAATAATATGAACACTGTTAATGGCAGAGTATCATTACTACACCTTCAAATGGCTTTATGTCAAATATGATGCATAAGCTGGTGGCTACATTCATCCTTGGGCTCATGTACATATATTTATGTATTCATATATAGGAATATAAATATGTAACAATGCTATTATGATTTCTGAAATTTACTACCAAAATAGAAGCTAATATAAAAGTTTATTCAAAGAAAAGGTTCCACCACAAGACACAGAGATGAATAAAGAGGTAATAAGAAACCCAGAGAAACTCATCCTTTTATGACTAAGTGGTAACTCATAACTTAATTTACTACACTTAATATAAACTTTATTATAATATTACAAACTCTCTTTGCCCAAAAATAACAGTAACAATGACACTGTTTGATTCAAACATCTACAGCCCTAACAAAAAAAAAAAACAACACTGAAGTTGTAATGTACTCTTAGACTTTAACTACTTGGATTTTCCATGCAGCATTACTCAAAAAAACAGTGTATGTTGAAAACAGCTCACTGTTAACTGCAAAATATTTAGGACAGATTACTGTATTTCTCAGGTATGAAAGGACTGAGTCATTTATTCGCCTTTTATGGAGCTTTTGTAGTGTGAGGGTCAAATGGTCCTTCTAAGCTCAAAAATCTCTCCTTAGCAAAAAAAAAAAAAAAAAAAAAAAGTAACCTAGGGGCGCCTGGGTGGCTCAGTCAATTAAGCTTCTGACTCTTGGTTTCACCTCAGGTCATGATCTCATGGTTTCATGAGTTCAAGCCCCACATCAGGCTCCACTGACAGTGCAGAGCCTGCTTAGGATTCTCTGTCTCCCTCTCTCTGCCCCTTCCCCACTCACGCTGTTTTGGTCTCTCTCAAAATAAATAAACTTAAAAAAAAAGTCACCTAAATGTCTTTAAATCTCTTTGCCAAAAGGGATGGGGATGGACTGTTCATTCTAAGCATTTTTAGAGAAAGGTAAAATGAGAGAGAGTCCCAAATTCTCCTGTAGATGTTCAGATGTTCTCAAGTTAAAAATGACCAAAATTAAAAAAAAAAGAAGATAAAAAATCAATGTCCTAATGAAGCCTGCAGAATTTAGGGGTAAAAAGACATATTCCTTGAGATTTCACTTTAAAATACTACATAATAAAGAAACATAAAGATAGACAGACATGAACCAAGTATGGCCTGCTACTGACAATTACTGAATCCATAGGATGATTTTATAAGGTTCACTATCTATTCTTTAATCTTCTATGTTTACAACTTTTCAAATCAAAGATTGTAATGAAAAGCAGTGTTTTATTGGTCACTTGAGAATTCATTAATATGCACATAAAATCTTAAGGAAGCTCCAACTTTAGAAAAATAAAACACACTAAAAACAAATAGGCCAAAATATTAAACAGTGGTTGTATTGGGAATATGAGAACCTGAGAGATTCCTTTATTCTTGTATTCTACTTTTCATCACCTCCTCTCCCGGACTCCCAAAACATGTTGATTTTATGATACAGGGGATACACACACACACACACACACACACACACACACACACACACACACACACTCTCACACATCCAACACCGTCAAAACTAAAACAGAAGTGGTTTCAGGCTTAATATGTTAACATTAAGTTCTTTAAAATAAATTTAAAAGGGTAAAAGGATTTACCTGCTCTTCTCTTTTCTGCTTGCGTAACTGCAGTCCCTCTTCCTCCCTCCTCCTGCGCATCTCATCAGGATTCAGGGACTTATTTTTGTAACTTTTCAGGCGAAAGTTCTCTTTTCCTGGGGTGGTCATGATTTCTACAAAAATGAGAGAGGAAGGGAACAAATGAGCTTAGCTTATGGTAAGGAGCTCTGTTATTCTAATAGCTCAGCCTTTTAAATATATACATGCCCACCCTCACTCTGTAGGGACACCAGAAATGGGTTACTTTTTTTAACAGCTTTATTAAAGTGTACAAGTCAATAGCTTTTGGTATTTTCACAGCCATGTGAAACCATCACCACACGTTTTGTTTTGTTTTGTTTTTTTTACATTTTTATCACCTCAAAAAGAAACTGCATACCATCTGCCTATCACTCCTATTCAGGACATTTCATATGAACAGAATCTCATGTGTGATCTTTTGTGCCTGGCTTCTTTCATTTAGCATATTTTTAAAGTTTATCTATGTTGCAACATATAGCAGTACTTTATTGCTTTTTATGGCTGAATAATATCCCATTATATGGATATACCCCATTATATTTTGTATCTACTCATCAGCTGATACACATTTGGGTTCTTTCTTTCCACTTTTTGGCTATTAGGAATAATGCTTCCATAAACATTTGTGGACAAGTTTTTTTTTTTTTTTTTTTTTTTAATTTTTTTTTTCAACATTTATTTATTTTTGGGACAGAGAGAGACAGAGCGTGAACAGGGGAGGGGCAGAGAGAGAGGGAGACACAGAATCGGAAACAGGCTCCAGGCTCTGAGCCATCAGCCCAGAGCCCGACACGGGGCTTGAACTCATGGACCGTGAGATCGTGACCTAGCTGAAGTCAGACGCTTAACCAACTGCGCCACCCAGGCGCCCCGTGGACAAGTTTTTATGTAGACATATGTTTTTTCTTGGGTATATACCTAGGAATGGAACTACTGGGTCACACAGTAACTCTGTTTAATCGTTTCAGGAACTGCCAAAATATTTTTCCAAAGTGCTGTGCTATTTTACATTTCCACCAGCAGGGCATAAGGGTTGACAATTTCTCCACATCCTCGCTGACAATTACTATTACAATTTTTGGTATCTGCTGTCATTTCACATAAATTTATTTCCCAACTGTATATCCTCCATAAAAAAAAAAAAAAAAGTCTATTCAGATTCTTCACCCATTGTTAAGTCGTCTTTTTATCACTGAGTTGTAAGAATTTTTTACATATTCTAGATAGAAATCCTTATGAGATTTATATTTTTTAAATATTTTCTTTAATTCTATAGGTTGTCCTTTCACTTTCTTAATGGTGTCCTTTGAAACACAAAAGTTTTTAATTTTGATGAAGTCCAAATCAATCTATTTTTTTGTTGTTGTTGCTTATGCTTTTAGTGTCATACTTAGGGATTATAAGTCCTAAATTTCCTATTAGGAGTTTTAAATTTTAGCTTTTACATTTAGGTTGGTCATTCATTTTGAGTGATTTATTATATATGGTATGAGGTAAGGGTCCAAATGCATTCTTTCATAACTGGCTACCCATTTGTTCCAGGCAGGCACCATTTGTTGAAAAGATTTTTCTTCCTCCATTGAATCGTCTTGACACCCTTGTTGAAAATCAAATTGACCATATCTATATGGTTTTATTCAACTCTATTCCATTGATCTGTATGTATACCCTTATGCTGATTCCACATAATCTTGAGTACCATTTTTGTTAAGTTTTGAAATCAGGAAGTATAAGTCCTCCTATTTTATTCTTTTTCAAGATTGTTTTGGCTCTTCTAGACACCTTGCAATTCCGTGTGAATTTTAGGAGTGAGCAATTTGTCAATTTCTACAAAGAACTGAGCTGGGATTTTGATATGGACTACACTGAATCTGCAGGTCAATGTGGGGAGTATTGCCATCTTGATGTTAAATCTTCCAAACCACAGACAGGATGTTTTTCTATTTACTTAGAGCTTCTTTAGAATCTTTCAACAATATTTTGTAGTTTTCAGTGTTCTACACTTCTTTTGTTAAATTTATTCCTGTTTTAATTTTTTTGATGCTATTACAAATGAATTTTTTTCTTAATTTCACTTTTAGATTGTTCATGATAAGTCTATAGAAATACAATTGATTTTTTTGTATACTGACTTCGTATTCTGCAACTTTGCTGAACTTGTGCATCAGCGCTAATATTTTTTTAGTGGATTCCTTAAGATTTTTTTACATACCAGAGCATGTCACCCGCCAGGGACAGTTTTCTTTCTTTTCTTTTCTTTTCTTTTATTTTCTTTTCTTTCTTTCTTCTTGATGACTTTGTGTATTTTTTTTTCGTAAGTACCATAGTTAGATACTCTAACACAATGTTAAATATAAATGGAGAAAGCAGACACTCTTGTCTTATTCCTGATCTTAGGGGAAAAGCATTCAGTTTTTCAACATTAAGTATGACGTTATCTTTGAATTTTTCATAGGTGTCTTTATTCATGTTGAGAAAGTTCCCTTCTATTTGTTTTTTTTTTAAATGTTTTTATCAATTAAAGAGTGTTGGATTTTGTCAAAAACTCTATGTCTTTGGTGATGACAATGTGATTTTTGTTTTTTGTTTTGTTTACTGATACACAACCTTGCATTTCTGGGATAAATGCCACTTGGTTGTGGCATAAAATTCTTTTTATATGTTGGTGAATTAGGTTTGGTAGCATTTGGAGGATTTTTGTGTTTATCTTCATAAGAGATAGTGGTCTATAGTTATCTCGTAATGTCTATGGTATCAGGGTAATACCAGCTTCATAAAACAAGTTGGGAAGTATTACCCCTCTCAATTTTTAGGAAGAGTTAGAATTGTTCTTTAAATGTTTGGTAGAATCCAGTAGTAAAACCATTTGGGCCTGGGCTTTTCTTTGTGGGTACCTTTATGATTAATTCAATCTCATCGCTTGCTATAAGTCTACTATTCAGTGTGTCCATATAAATGTTTCAGCAATTGTCTTTCTAAAAATTTGTCCATTTTATCTAAGCTATGTAATTTATTGGTATACAGTTGTCCATAGTATTCCTTTATAATCCTTTCCATTTTTGCAATCCCAGTAATTTCTGATTCTACTAATTTAAGTCCTTTTTCTCTAGGTCAGTCTGGCTAAAGGTTTGCCAATTTTGTCAATCTTTTCAAGAAACCAGTTTTTGGTTACCTTAATCTTCTCTACCGTTTTTCTATTTTCTAGTTCATTAATTTCTACTCTCATCTTTATTATTTCTCTCCTTCTGCTTGTTTTGGGCTGCTCTTTTTTCCAGTGACTGAAGATGGAAGGTTACTGATTTGAGATCTTCTTTCTTAATATAAGCATTTATCACTAGAAGTTTCCCTGTAAGCACTGTTTTCTTAGGAGTAACTTCATTTTCATTTTTCTCAAAGTATTTTCTGATTTCTCTTTTCATTTCTACTTTGACCTACTGGTTATTTATGAGTGTTAATTTCCACGTATTTGTGAGTTCCTCAAATTTCTGTTAGTGATTTCTAATTTCTTTCCACTGTGGTCAGAGGACCACCTTTTTTATTTCAATCCTTTTAAATGTATTAAGATTTGTTTTGTGGCCTAGTATATGATCTATCCTTGAAAATGTCCCACGTTCACTTCAGATGCCTAGTTACCTCTAGTAACCTAGTTACTAGTTACCTCTGGTAACATGTTTTGCTTTAGTCTATTTTTTCAGATATTATAATAGCCACTCCAGTGTTCTTGTTATTGCTGTTTGCATAATAGATCTTTTCCATCCTTATACTTTAAATGTATTTGTATCTTTAAACTTAAAGTACATCTGTTGTAGAGAATATATAGTTGGGATACTCTGAAAATCTCTGCCTTTTTTATTACACAATTTAATCAATTCATGTTTAATGTTATTACTTACAGTTTATTTACAACTGCTTTTTCATTTTCTATGTGTCTCATGTCTTTTTTGTTCCTTTATTACTTTGCTTTCTTTTGCATTAGGTGAAAATTTTCTAATGAAGCACTAAAATTTCTTTAATGACTTTTTCACTGTATTTTTAGTTTTTCCCCCTAGTGGCTGCTCAAGGGCTTACCATATAACATTTTAACTTCAGACTTATACTAGCTTCAGATTTATTACTCGCTTAATTCCAGTAAGATATAGAAATGCTATGCTATATAGTTCTACTGCCTTTTCCTCCATTTGATGGTATTATTGTTATAGATATATTTAATGTTACAAACCTAATAATGCACTGTAATAATTAATCACCTATATTCACTTCCTTAGCTTGACATAGCTTTGCCTCCACTCACTTCCTCTGTGCTATTGACAGATATGCTACAAATATACTACATTTCCACACCTTATAAGCCCAAGAATCAGTTTTAAGAAAAAAGGAGAAAAAATATGTCCTTATATTCTCTTTTAAAACTACATAATTACCTTTACTGGTACTCTTCATATGGATTCAAATTACTCTCTTGAGATTACTTGCTTTCAGGATAAAAAGCTTCCTTTAGCATTCTTGCAAGGTGGTCTGTAAGTAATAAGCTCTCTCAGTTCCTGTTTATCGGGGAAAATCTTCATCGCGCTTTCATTTTAAAAAGATAGCTTTGCTGGATATATAGGGTTTTTGGTTGACTGTATTTGTCTTTGAGTACTTAAAATGTATTATTACACTGCCTCTCTCCTCCATTGTTTCTGCTGAGAAGTCAGCTATTCTTCTTATCAGTGCTCCCTTGTAAATTAATTCCTTGAAGAAGAGATGAGGAGCTATTTTATGACCCACTTTTCTCCCTAACCACCCAACCAAATCTCTGAACTAGGGCTCTCAAGTTGGGAGTACAGACAATAGCATGCTTCTCTGAGTGATAACCCCTACAGGCGCTGAGTATTTTGTCCAAGTAGGTAGGAGGGTGGGTGGCACCAGAACTACCTCTCCACCACATATACCAAAACTTAGCATCAGCATCAGGCACCTGGGGGTGGGAAGAGAAATCCTGATGTCCTGCTCCTCCCAAGAAGAAAACCCTCCCTCCAAATGGAAGCCTAGGGCCATTTCCAGAAGCTTTAAACAGCTGTTTTTAAAGTTTTTCCCACTTTTACTAGGGAGTGGGTCTGTAGAGCTCCTTGTGCAGTCAGACTGGAATTCACAGAAGAGTTCCTTTTAAGATGATCTTATTGCACACCTGAATTCAGAATCATTTGATTTATAATGTGCTGTGTTGCATCATCTATTTTACCTGAATCTCTTAACAAACACATGAGGCAAGAAATTATTATTCTCATCCTTTACAGTTAAGGACTCAGGAGGCTAAAAGAGGTGACTTGGCCAGGGTTACATAATATAAGATACAGCAAGGATATGAACCTACGTTCCCGATTGTAAACCTGATGCTCTACTGTTATGGACTGAACTGTACTCCTCCACCCTCACCAACTATATATATTGAAGCCCTAACTTCCGACATGACTATATTTGGAAATAGGACCTTTAAGAAGATAATTAAGGCTAATTAAGATGTCATAAGTGTGGAGCCCTAATCCAGTAGGACTAGTGTCCTTATAAAAAGAGGAAGAGAGGGTGAGAAGTGTCCTTATAAGAAGAGGAAAAGAGGCACTGGGTGCCTCAGTGGGTTACGCATCCAACTCTTGATTTCAGGTCATTTCGGGTCAGGTCATTATCTCACGGTTCGTGGGTTTGAGTCCCACACTGGGTTCCCTGTGCTGACTTAGGCCCTAGTGCAGTGCCTGCTTGGGATTCTCTCTCTCTCTCCCTCGCTCTCTGCCCCTTCCCTGCTCACACTCTCTCTCAAAATAAATAAACTTAAAAAAAAAAAAGAGGAAGAAACACACCAGAAATCTCTTCCCCCATTCTAACCCCCTATGTGCCCACAAATAAGGCCACGTGAGGACACAGCAAGAAGGTGGTCATTTGCAAGTCAGGAAGAGAAGTTCCACCAGAAACCAACCCTGTTGGCACCTTGATCTTGGACTTCTGGCCTCCAGAACTGGGATAAAATGAATTTCTGTTGTTTAAGCTACTCAATCTGTGGTATTTTTTACGGCAGTCTAAGCAGACTGATACATATACCCAGTGGCATTTTGTCAGATTGAGTTTTACTAGACTGAAAGGCGGGGGGCAATGCAGATGAGAATTTAATAATCCTGAAGGAATCATTTAATGGTGCTGACAAATGATCTAGAGAAAAAAGCTGGATTCCTGAAGCAAACAGCATTTTGGCTCTGAAGTATCACAATATAGCATTTTAAGAATCAGAAGTTTTAGGTCAGAGAAAGGAGAAAGTCTATAGTAACAGGGCAAGACCTGGATAAAGTTTAACAATACCAAAAGCCAATTAGACTTCAATAACTGGAAGCCTACACTCAACATGGAGCTGGAAGGGCACATAATTTAGGAAAAGCAATGTCAGGAATACACACACATGCACATATACAGAAAGAAAGAATAAATGATAAAACAAATGGAGTAAAAGATAAAATGTGGAATGTGGATGAAGGGTAAAAAGGAGATTTTTATACACTTCTTGAAATTTTCAAATTATTGCAAACATTTTTTTAATATAAAAAAATCTAACAGGGAAGGAATATTCATACAAAACTATTCACTTACTTCTGCTTATTAAAGTGACTTAAGCAGCAAGTCCAGAGAAGAGGGCTGGCCTTGAAGCTCTCTTTTCAAATTTACTTCTTAGTATGGCGACGTAGAAAAAATACTAAACTTCTGTGAGCCTCGGTTTCCTTATGTGCACAATGGGGATATTACCTTATAAGGTGAAGAGAAAAAAGATGAAAGCATACTCCCGCTGTCTGGCCCATATATAGCTCACACCTGATATTTGTGTAATGAAGAAATGGCTATAAATAGTTCCAAAGGTTCAAAAAAAGATCTCTTCTGACTAAAGTGATGAGGGATAGCTTCATAGAGAAGATGGTGTTTCAGTTAGGCTGTAAAGGATAGATAGGATTTCAGCAGTTGAAGTTAAAAGAGAAAGACGCACAAAACAGAAGAGTACAAAGAAAAAGGCACAGATCTTAGAAAGCACAACTGATGAAGAATATCAAGAAGTCCTATTTGATTAGAGCAACTGCTCTGCAAAAGTAAACAGACATGAGAAATGCCAGCACCTCTCTGTTTTTTCTTTCTTTTTCTGTTAAATGGTGGCATCTGAGAACTCACAAATGATTTCAACACTCAAACTAATAATTTCTATCATCCTTACAGTGCACTTGTGCCTTTCAAATTATAAAAAGGCTTGGGGCAGCTCAATTGGTTGGGTGTCCGACTCTTGATTTCAGCTCAGGTCATGATCTCACAGTTTGTAAGTTTAAGCCTCGCTTCAGGCTATGTGCTGGCAGTGCACAAGCAGGCGCCTGCAATGCCAGCACAGAGCCTGCTTGGGATTCTCTCTCTCTCTGCCCCTCCCCAACTTGTGCACGCACACGTGCTCTCTCGCTCTCTCTCAAAATAAATAAATTTTAAATAAATAAATAGCTCACATTTTTAAAAAAATGAACACTACGAAAGGGCATAAACAGAAAAATGGAAATGTACTTCCTCTTAAAGGTAACCACCATCAGGTTCTCTGCATATCCTTTCAAAAACTGGTTATACACATATCCTTCTGGTTTTCATTGTACATGGATGGGGAAATTATACACTCAGTTCTGCACTTCTGCTTCAACTCTGGACAACTTTCCATTTCAATGCCTATAAATTATTTTTAATAAAGTAATTTTTATACAATAACTAGACACTAAACATTAATGACAATTAGGTTTGTCTCCAATTTCTTATCCCAAATAATGCTTTAACCAATATTCTCCTTCATGTATTTGCACACATTCAGTTATATCCATTAATGAATTCTAAACAGTGTAACCTAAAGGTCTAAAGCACGTGCATTTAAAATTCTGAGAGTCAAAGTACTCTCTAAAATGCTGAACCAAATGTACACCAGCATGTATGAGGAAGTTGCCCACCACCATCATTAAACTCAAAACTGGTTCAAACTTTTCCGTATTTGACAATATCATATGTGAAAAAATGCTTTTCATGAGAACTATTTTCATAATATTACTAAGATACTATCTATGCTATTTTTCACTTTCACTCATAAGTTTTTCAGAAGCTTTATGACATGATGACATCGTTACTCTGATGCTTAATAGAATGTGTACTGTGTATTTCTGTGTTCCAAATATTTCATTCGGGGCACCTGATTGGCTTAGTCAGTTAAGCATCCAACTCTTGGTTTCAACTCGGGTCATGATCTCACGGTTCATGAGGTCAGGCCCCATATGGAGCTATGAGCTGATGGCGCAGAGCCTGCTTGGGATTCTCTTCTTCTCTCTCTCTGCCCCTTCCTCTCTCTCTCTCTCTCTCTCAAAATAAATAAGTAAACATTAAAAAAACACTTTACATAAAATTTGTTTTGATTTCTAATATAATAAATATTAACAGATATAAAACAATAACATCAACAAAAGTTCTTTGGAGTCCTCAATAAGAACGTAAAAAGTTCCCAGGCCAAAAAAGTAATAACTCTTAGTCCAATCTTTTCTTTCTTTAAAAAAAGTCATTGGATATTTAGATAACATTCTAACTGTAAGTTAAAGAAACTCAACATCTTTACAATACTGTCTTCTTGGTGAAGAATTAAATATGTATTTACAAGATACCAGGATGGCTCAGCTGGTTAAGCATCTGATTCTTGGTTTCAGCTCAGGTCATGATCTCACGGTTCACGGGATCTAGCCCCGCATTGGATCTGCACTAAGAGCACAGAGCCTGTTTGGGATTCTGTCCCTCCCTCCCTCTCTGCTCCTGGATGGCTCTCACACATGCATGCATGCTCTCTACCCCTCTATCCCTCTCAAAATAAACATTTTTTAAAAAGCCAGGTTTATTGAGGTATAATTTATAATTTACATTCAGTAAAACTTAACATTTAAGTAAACACAAAGAGAAGAGAACATTTCCTTTACTACAAGAAGTTCTGTCAGGTCTCTTTCTGGTAAATCCACTCCCTTCTCAACCCAAGGCACTCAATGATTTATTTTCTATCCTTATAGTTTTGCATTTTCCAGAATGTAAAATGATTGGAACCACCCAGTATGTAGCCTTTTGAATGTGGCTTCTTTCAGTCAGTATTAACTAATTTGAGATTCATCAATTTTGTTGCATCTATCAATAATTCATTCCTTTTATTGCTGAATTGTATTCCACTGTATTCCACATTTGATCTATTTGCCAACTGACAGACATGTGGGTTGTTCTCAGTTTTTGGTAATTATGAATAAGCTACTATAAATATTCACATATGGTTTTTGTGTGAACAAATATTCTCATTTTTCTTGGGTAAAAAACTAGGAATGACACTGCTGGGTCATATGATAAGAGTATGTTTAACTTCAGAAGATTGTCAAACTGTTTTCCAAAGTGGCTATACCATCATGCATTCCTACCAGCAATCTATTAGCTCCAGCTGTGTTGCAGTATGGTTTTGAGATACCTTAAAAAATGACATCTAAGTACCTACCACCCATTCATATCTATTTTACTTGTTTCTAAAACTTGAAATGTGTGTTGAATTTTTATGACTTTTTTGGCAGTTATTAAAATGGTCAAGTTTATCTATCTCGACCTATTAAGTATGGTGAGATATTAATAGATTTCTTAATATTGAATGATTGCTTCTTGGAATACACACACTTGGTCATGGTGTATCACCCTTTTAAACTCTATGTTAATATTTTCTTTAAAATTTTCACACCCTTTTGGTGTGCCTGGGTGGCTCAGTCAGTTGAGCATCTGACTTTGGCTCAGGTCATGATCTTGTGGTCTGTGGATTCGAGTCTCACATCAGGCTCTGTGCTAACAGTTCAGAGCCTGGAGCCTGCTTTGGATTCTATGTCTCCCTCTCTCTCTGCCCCTCCCCTGCTTGTATTCTCTCTCTCTCTCTCTCTCTCTCTCTCTCTCTCTCTCTCTCTCTCTCAAAAATAACAAACATTTAAAAAAAACTTCAAAAACATTTCTACACCACAGATCAAAACCACAGTGAGTTATTATCCAACATCTGTCAGAAATAGACAAGAAATAACAAGTGTTGGAAAGGATGTGGAGAAAAAGGTGAAAATGCAAACTGGTGTAACCACTGTAGAAAAGAGTATGGAGGCTCCTCAAAATATCAAAAACAGAATCACCAAATGATCCAGTAATTCCACAACTGGGTATTTACCCAAAGAAAACGAAAACACTCGTTCCAAAACATATGTGCAACCCTACGTTCACTGCAACATTGTTTACAACAGCCAAGGTATGAAAGGAAGCTAAGTGTCCACTGATAGACAATAAACCAATGGATAAAGACGTGGTGTATATATACACAGTGGAATGTTACTCAGCCAACCAAAAAAAAAAAAAAAAAAAGAGAGAGAGAGAGAGAGAGAGCGCGCGCGCTCTTGCCACTTGCAACAAGATGGATAGACCTAGAGATTATGCTAAGTGAAATAACTCCAAGACAAATACCCTATGATTTCACTTATATGCAGAATCTAAAAAACAAAACAAAAAGCAAAACCAACCCATAAATACAAACTGGTGGTTTCCCAGAGGGGATGGAGGAGTGAGAGGATGGGTAAAAGAGATGAAGGGGAGTGGGAGATACAGAATTCCAGTTATGGAATAAGTCACAGGGATGGAAGGAAGGGAAAGAAGTCACTAGGGAATACAGTTAACGGTACTGTAACATTGTCGTATGGTGACATATAGTAGCTACACTTGTGGTGAGTATTGCATAGGTATAGAGCTGTGGAATGACTATGTTGTATATTTGAATGTAACGTAACATTGTATTAACTACAACTTCAATTAAAGAAACAAACAAAAAAAAACCCATATGGGGCGCCTGGGTGGCTCAGTTGGTTAAGCATCAGACTTCAGCTCAGGTCAGGATCTTGCAGTTCGTGGGTTAGAGCACTAGGTCGGATTCTGCCAACAGCTCAGTCTGAAGTCTGCTTCAGATTTTGTGTCTCCCTCTTCCTCTGCCCCTCCCCCGCTCTGTCCCTCCCTCCCTCTCTCAAAAATAAACATTAAAAAAAACATAAAAGAAAAATTTGTATGCCACTATACATAAATGAGATTATTTAATATAATATCTTCCTCTCCTCCTTTTTGTGGGGTACAGAGATATATCTGCCACATTAAGAATTTTGAAAAAACACATGGGTATGATTCCAATTAAATGACTTTCTACAACAGACAAAACTATGGAAACAGTTAAAAGATAAGTGGTTGCCAAAGGTTTGCAGGGTGGAAGGAACGAACAGCAGAGCAGAAAGGATTTTTAGGGCAGTGAAACTATTATGTATGATACTTTACTGGATTATGTGGATACCAGCAACGATATATTTGTCAAAACTCCAAAGAATGTACAACACAAAGAATGAATGCAAACTTAATGTAAACTATGGACTTTGGATAATGATGTATCAGTGTTAGTTTCATTACAACAAATGTACCACTCTAATGCGAATGTTAATGGTGGGGAAGGTAGTGGGGTACATGGGAACTCTACTTTCCATTCAATTTTGTTATGAACCTAAAACTACTCTAAAAAAAAAGTCTATATTAAAATAAAAAATCTTAAATATTTCTACATCCCTACTGATAACTGAGATTGGTTGGTTCGCCCTCCTTATGGAGAAAAGAGGGAATTATATCTGCCATGTGGGAGAGCTTTTTGAAAAACAGGCACCTCAGCTGTACTTCCAAAGAATTTGATTAATAAGTCTGAAGCACATACTAGGTCTCTGGTGTTTAGTTTTTTCCTTTAAAGATTTCCAAGTGGGGCGCCTGGGTGGCTCAGTCGGTTAAGTGTCCGACTTCGACTCAGGTCACGATCTCGCAGTCCGTGAGTTCGAGCCCCACGTCGGGCTCTGGGCTGATGGCTCGGAGCCTGGAGCCTGCTTCCAATTCTGTGTCTCCCTCTCTCTCTGCCCCTCCCCTGTTCATGCTCTGTCTCTCTCTGTCTCAAAAATAAACGTTAAAAAAAAATTAAAAAAAAAAAAAAAAAGATTTCCAAGTAAATTCTGATACGCCTCTGCAACTGAAAAACATTATAGTGAAGCAAAAGCTTTACTGGAAAACAATGCAAAATACAGTTGAAACTTAAGCTTACATTGGATTGAAAGGAACTTTGATAACAAAGAAATGAAACAAAATCTATACAGGATTATAAAATGAATAACAAAGTAATAGTACGAACAATTTTGCTAACCCTAAGCAATTATTTTTAGTGTATTATCACCTACACAATTAATTTCAAAAACCTAAGTTACTGTCAATAATTTTTCAAAATACTCTCTCAGGAACCAGGAGCCTTAACAATTAAAGCCATCATGCCTAATTTTCCATGGTTTCTAAGGAAATAAAGCCAAGAAAGCAACAAAATTAAAAACTAGATGCACAACTGGTGGTAAAACAGAATGCACTCTACTCTTCCAAAAGGAAATCTTCCACTTTTTCCTTCATGTCCATTTAGTTAATTATCAAATTTTCCTTATTATTCTATCCCAAGTGTTTGATTTTATCTACCTGTCCACTCTCAACTGCCACCAGTCTGGTCCAGGTCCTTGTCATCCTAATATCCACATAACTGAAAAAACTCTAACCCACCCTTCCTTAACCTTGGGACTCCGCTGTTCTTCAATTCATCCTTCATACAGCTCTCGGATTAATCTCAACACCTTTTTCGCTGTATTACCTCAAGCTTAAGGACCCAGAGTGAGTCTTTGGCATATCTCAGATCAAATTTGAACTTCTTTGTGCTACAAGATCCCTTGACCTTGATTCACTCAATATTCTTTTCATCCTATACCAATGTTTACCCAACATACTGACTGTACATCTTTTTAGATTTTATTATATTCAAGATGATATATATTTACTGTTCTGAGTCAATCCACCCAGTCAGTAAATCCCAACACACTAAAAACTCTAAATATTTAACATTCACAATATTCTTTGTGAAACACCATAAATTACTAATACAGTTAATCATATAAACTAAGCATAATTTAATTAGAAAACATGACATGCTTTTAAAATAAAAAAAAAACCCAAAACCACAAAATATGATTACAAAATAGGTTATGGATTTATAAACTTAAGCATAAATGAATTAAGTATAAAAAACCTTTCAGTTCATTTGTAAATACTACTCCTTTCTTACCAACTTCTAATCAAGTGGTAGCAGGCCCCTTTAAAATATTTTAATAAAAATTAGAGAAGTAAAATAAAATTGAAAATATTCTACTCATTTTTTTTCCTGTAAAATTATTGAAAGAGTTCCTTTATTTTAGTGACAACATTCTAGTGTTCAGTGGGGGCAAAGCCTGGAAAACACAGCCCTAAGCCACTCCTGTAAAAAGTCAATGCTGTAGACATAATTCATAGGTGCTCATCTCTGGTTCCATCTTATAGCTTTAACCTCATTAATCTAAATAGAAATCTCTATTTTCTCTCATGTCCCAGCTTCAAATTTTCTTCCACTGAGAAGTTGACTATAACCTTTGACCCTGAATTCTGACTTCACCTTCCAGTATCTACAGATTCCCAACTTGCAATGTTCACCAAAGACATTCGCAATATCCAAACATTTAAAGGAAAATATTTACTAAGGATTTTTAGAAATCCATACCCTAGGATTCAGTAATTCTACTTTTGGAATACACCCAAATGAAATAAAATTAGCAGTATGTGTAAGACTGTTCACTGCACTGTGATTGTTACAATGAAAAATTGTAAACCTAAAACTTCCAAACCGAGGGCTTGGTTATGGAAATGATAATATTCTGAGAAATGAGAAAAACAACACTAACATGGGAAAAATCTGGCCAATAACGTATGAAAAATCTGGATGCTGAGAAACAAAAACCCAACTTATTTTCTATATTTTTAAAGTGGAATACAAATACTTTAAGAGCAAATTAATATTTTTCTATATCTTCCAAATTTTCTACAGTAAGCAACTGTACTATTTATACAATAAGAAAACTTTCAAAAACTAGAGCTGAAAGCATGTATTTACTACAGTCAAGCTTCCTAGCCTACCTAAAACACTGAAATTTCTTTACTTTTGGCTAGAATTTTGTCATCTCAATGTTCTGTTATTTCATCAAAGTTCTGATCGAATACTTTAGATCTTTAAGAAAAACTACCTATTCCCTTATTTATTTGTAGCTGATTTTTTTAGATAAATCTTTCCCAAAAATTGGTGTAGAGTTCCTTCATGTTAAAAAAAAAAAACTTTAT
The DNA here is from genome assembly GCF_018350175.1 of Felis catus. Lineage (NCBI taxonomy): Eukaryota > Metazoa > Chordata > Mammalia > Carnivora > Felidae > Felis > Felis catus. The sequence goes on from NC_058376.1 coordinate 67,968,037, forward strand.
AAACTTGCCTTAATCCAATTCATATTCATTATTGAATTTATTTGTTCTGTAATATATCTATCACATGTGCACTTATGAGGGTTTTCACATTTCAAATTAAGAAGCAGCACATATAGGATGTACCTTTCTTCCCAAAACATATTAACAACTAAAGATCAGAAATTGTAATTTTTTTTAAGATTTTATTTTTAAGTATAATCTCTACACTGAACATGGGACTCAATCCCACAACCCCAAGATTGGGTTGCAGGCTCCACCAACCGAGCCACCCAGTCGCCCCTCAGAAATTTTCTTTTTAAAAATCAATTTTTGGGGAGCCTGGGTGGCACAGTCGGTTAAGCATCCGACTTCAGCCAGGTCACGATCTCGCGGCCCGTGGGTTCGAGCCCCGCGTTGGGCTCTGGGCTGATGGCTCAGAGCCTGGAGCCTGTTTCCGATTCTATGTCTCCCTCTCTCTCTGCCCCTCCCCCGTTCATGCTCTGTCTCTCTCTGTCCCAAAAATAAATAAACGTTGGAAAAAAAAAATTTAAAAATCAATTTTTGGGGCCCCTGGGTGGCTCAGCCAGTCAAGCATCCCACTTCAGCTCAGGTCATGATCTCGCAGTCTGTAAGTTCGAGCCCCACATCAGACTGTGTGCTAACAGCTTAGAGCCTGGAGCCTGCTTCATTCAGATTCTGTGTCTCACTGGCACTCTCTGCCCCTCCCCCACTCACACTTTGTCTCTCAAAAATGAATAAATGTTAAAAAAAAAATTAAAATGTAATTTTAGAGGTGCCAGGTGGCTCAGTCAGTTAAGCATCCAACTTTGGCTCAGGTCAAGATCTCACAGTTCACAAGTCTGAGCCCTGTGTCAGGCTCTGTGCTGACAGCTCAGAGCCTGGAGCCTGCTTTGGATTCTGTGTCTCCCTCTCTGCCCCTCCTCCACTCACACTCTGTCTCTCTCAAAAATGAACATTAAAAAAAATAATAATAAATAAAATTTAGGGGCACCTGGGTGACTCAGTCGGTTAAGCGTCCGACTTTGGCTCAGGTCATGATCTCACGGTTGGTGAGTTCGGGGCCCCACGTTGGGCTCTGTGCTGATAGCTCAGAGCCCGGAGCCTGCTTCAGATTCTGTGTCTCCCTCTCTCTCTGACCCTCCCCCATTAATGCTCTCTCTCTGTCTCAAAAATAAATAAACATTAAATAAATAAATAAGTAAATAAAATTTAATTTTAAATTAAAAAAATTTTAAATGTATACTAAGCATAGCACTGAGCATACAGCAGTCCCTCAAATGTTGTGGAAAGAATGAACAGATCAGAAAATAGAGTTTAGGAAATAATATAATATTGTGTGTCAACTATACTCAAATAGAAAAAAAGAGTTTATATAAAGAAATAAAATGGTAAATCTGGTAGATTAATCGATGCTAAAATTATTAACATTTTTTTAAAGGAATGAACCACGGGATAGAAAAAAACAGAATCACAGATGAGATGTCAAAACCTTGTTAGAAGCTGTAAAACAAATGGTCAAATGATATTTTATTAGCAAAGTGGAGAACTCTAAAGCCTAAACACCTGCAAAAAAGCTGATTCACACTGCCCACAAGCAGGAGGTTTCACAGGCATCTTTGAAGGTAGACAGGAATGGGACTAAAACCTAGAAGGTTAGCTGAAAATCTACAGTCATCACAGCCAGATTTCCTCCCCCATTGTTTGGAGCCAGCAACCATCCCTTCCCCAACCCTACAGTTCTTGAGAGGATTGCTCTGCAGAAACCAAACTAAAGAGACTCTAAGTACAGGTGCCATACAGAAAACAGGATTACATGAACACAATAAACAGTGAGAACCCCAGCTACTTTTTAAGATGAATTCTCAAAACATAGCAGCCAGGTATATATATCCTCCAGGCAAGAGGCTGGAAGTTCTCTTTCTGGATCCAGGAAACTGATGAGACCACGAGAAAGGACCTACAAGTGTCCCCTCCTCCCATAAGTGGCCACCTTCAACATGCCACACCTACAGAGTTTTCAATTCCATTTTTGGCACTTCACTCTTAAATATGAATGGGCAAACCCTGTAAGATGAAGGCTGGGGAAAGCCTCTATACAGAAAAGACAACAATAGAAACAAAAAAAGGAACTTAAAGAAACAGCAAATGGGAGTGGGAGGGAGGAAACTTAAAAACTATTATCTTCAGAAGTATTATAGTGTCTGTGAATCAATATAAAGATACTATAGCAGGAGCACCTGGGTGGCTCAACCGGTTAAGCACCCAACTTTGGCTCAGGTCATGATCTCACAGTTTGTGAGACTGAGCCCTGCATCAGGCTCTCTGCTGTCAGTATGGAGACCCTTTGGGTCCTCTGTCCCTCTCTTTCTCTGCCTCTACCCTGCTTGTGCTCTCACTCTCAAAATTAAATAAACATTAAAAAAAAAATTTAAGATACTGGAAGAACGAGCTCTAAGAAACTTAAAATGTGGATAGAAATTTAAAACTCAATAGAAAAGTTGGAAGATAATACTAAGGAAATTTCTTAGGAAGCAGAACAAAAAGACTAAGTAATGGAAAATAAGAAGGAAAAGAAAATTAAAAGAACAGCCTAAGAGTTCCAATACCCAAATACAAATTCCAAGAGAGAACAAAAAAAATTGATGAGGAAGGGATTATCAAAGAAACAAGGCATCAAATTTAGAATACCCATTCAATGAGAGACACTATAGGCAAAATTAACAGAAAGATGACAGGCTTAGAGAAGATATTTTCCAAGCCTAAAAGGAACAGACCATTCAAATCTAACCTCCACAAGGAACCTCTGCAAACCAAAAAGACAGTAACCCAAAGGAAAGAGAAACAAAGGACAAAATAGACAATTTTCCAAAGGGAAAACTTGAACAGATCCAAAAGATGCTCAAACTCATTAGTAATCAGAGAATGTAAACTGAAATAGTGAGATGCCACTTTATATCCATTGCTGGCAAATATTACAAAGTTGAATAAAAGCAAGTACTGACAAAGATGTGGGCAAACAAGAACCCTCCTATACTTCTACTAGGCACATAAACTGGCTCTCCTATTCTATAACCCAGGAATCCCACTCTTGTGTGTATATCCCAGAGAACTTCTCACACAGGTCCACAATAATGTACAAGAGTATATTTACCATGGTGTATTTGTGATGCCAGAAAGGCAACTCAGGTGGGAAAGAAAAATAAAATGTGCCAGACGTGTATTATGGAATTACATCACACACAATCATATGTACAGACAACAAAACAGAAAAGTCTCTAAAACAATGCTGAATAAAAAAAAGTAAGAAACAGGACAAGGTCTATAACACAATAACTAAATACGTACACACACACCACTACATATTTCACAATTATTCAATGATTCATATATAATCAAGGAATATATCAATCACAATGCAGTGAATGCCTACTGAAAACGGTAATGGGGAAGTAGGGCTCAGAAATCAAAGAAAAACTTAAAGGATCTTGTATGGTTTGCTGATAGTGTGTCAAGAACTGGGAAGCATAATTAACTTGAAAACTATTTTTACCTAAAGTCCAGAAAATAATTTTTAAAAATTCTCCAGAACTAAATGACATGAAGCATTCATGCTTGTAAGCTTTCATGAAGTGCCCTTAAATTAAAAAAAACAATGGGGCGCCTGGGAGGCTCAGCCCGTTAAGCGTCCGACTTTGGCTCAGGTCACGATCTCACCCGCGTCGGGCTCTGGGCTGATGGCTCAGAGCCTGGAGCCTGCTTCTGATTCTGTCTCCCTCTCTCTCTGCCCCTCCCCCGTTGATGCTCTGTCTCTCTCTGTCTCAAAAATAAATAAACATTAAAAAAATTAAAAAACAAAACAACTTATTTAGGCATATTATCATGGAATTTCAGGGGTTAAAAATAATATTCTGGGGTGCCTGGGTGGCTCAGTTGGTTCATGGGAAGGTCACATACAAACAAAGAAGATTCAGAATGGTTTTGGACTTCAACACCAGCAATGGAACACAAGAAAACAACAAGCTATGACTTTCAAATTTTTTAAGCCTACAATTTTATACCCAGCCAAATTACTGATGAAATGTTAAGATAGACTAGAGATCTATTTCAATTATGCACAATCTCAGAAAGTTTTTACTTCCCAGGTACTCTTTCTCAGGAGGCTAAAAAAAAATAGGAGAAACACGAGACCCAAAACAGGAGAGAGGCAAAGAGAATTTTAAGAGTGATGTAAAGATAAGTTCCAGGATAACAGGTGGCAAGTAGGCCTAGAAAGTAACCAGTCCAGATTGCATTAGAGACAGAGTTCTAAGACAACTATTTCAGGAAATAAAGAGAGAAAAAAAAGTATTAACTCCTGGAAAAACACAAATAGGTTAACAGAAGAAATGACATCATAATAGTACATGGTTCAGTTGTGAATATTTACATAGTTATTGTAAACACTCTGAATATTGACTTAATAAAGGACTATGATAATTATACTGAGAGACTGGGAGGGAGAGGCTGTGTGTGTGTGTGTGTGTGTGTGTGTGTGTGTGTGTGTATGGAAGAAAGTCCATAAATAATGCCTGAAATTGCTATATCATGAAAAAGCAATAGAAACAACTTATTAATAAATGAGAGTAAACAGCTTAAAAAAAAAAAAGGTAGCCTCTAATAGTACAGAGGCTAGGACAGGGGACAATTGTTTTTCACATATTATTCTAGTTAAAAAATTGTATTTTTAATGGCAATAAAGGAAGGAACTTGAACAGTCTTCCTTCAGCCTTTAGTGAAGTAGATCTTCACAGTATCATTTCATGATGCTAAACCAACTAAATCTAGTTTATTCTGCTTGGAAGACTGAACTGCAAACCAAGAAAAAACCAAGTTTCAATGGTTGGTGTGAACATAGTACAAATAGCCCTGTTTGAATTCCAGCTCCATCATGTACTCCATGAAGTAGGACAAGTTACCTAACCACCCTATACATGTTACCACCTCTTCAAAGTGGTTTTGCAAGGATAATTAAGTGAAAACAATTAATGTAGTACTTGATCCATCAATAGATGTTAGTCCCTCCTGTTTGTCTTTGTTTCCTAGCTACAAGCCCCCATTCTGACCCCAAGCTGCCTTGTTGGTCAGAATACAGAGACTCATGGACAACTCAGCAAATATCCCTCCTCATGCTGGAAAATCAATCACGATGAGTAAGCAGACTTATCTTTGTATATGAAGGGCAGCATTATTCTTGTTATGTGAAGAAGATTATCCCCATTATCCACATTCTGGATTATTGCCTGCTTTCAAGAACTGCCCCAATTAATCTACTATACTAGGTCAGAAACATTTTATCACTTAGATCTGTATTTGGTTGGGTTGTAACATCTTTAAAAAAAAAAAAAAAAAAAAAAACAACCAGAACTGCACGTTCCATCAGTCTTCATCCCTGCTCTTTCACTGCAGGGCCTCAAAATTTTCTAATGCAGGCCCTATCTGGCCCCCCGTTGGCCTGGGGCCACCTCCTGCTTACTGCAGCAAGAACGGAGTGAAATCAGCCCCAATCAGCTAATTGAATTGTTTACCATTTCCAATGTTTTCTTCCATTATTATGGCTGAATTCATAATACCTGCATAGTACAGCGATCTTAAAACAAAGACTTTGAGTAATAGGGAATTACCTTCATCACTAGGTCAGTCACCTTTATTTGCATGGCCCAAAATCTTAATTGATTTTATGCAAAGTATTCATACATATTTCTAAAAACAATCTGACAGGCTTCAAAACATAAACATCATAAATCATCAAGACAATCGCTAATTTAGCAAACATTGTGTTAAAACACTCGTGATAAGAAGGGTAAACTATAATCCCTAATCTCAAATGAAAGGGAAAAAGTAGAAACTAAATTGAGAGCAACAAAGAACAAAGAAAATAGTCCAGGAAACAACTGAGAGAAATTCCAAACTATCTGATATAGTTTATAACATGGCTGAGGCTAAGGAAAATTACAAAAGTTGGACACAGCTCTGAACTCCCACCCCACTCCCAATAGCCAAAGTGTGAAGAGCAACAGGATAAACAGGATGGCTTACAAAAGACAAATGATCTAATAAAAACAGTCATTCGTTATTAAAAAAAAAAAAAAAAAAAAAAAACAAACCCTACCACTGGGCTCTTAAAAAGAATTTGTCTCTAAGGTACCTACCTCATAAGGCCCAGTAAATAAATTAGCAATGAAGATTTTTTTCATGTTGTCTTTTCTTATGTACCAATTGTAGATAAAAGTCAATGTCCATAACATTAAATCATAGTTCTCTGAAGAGGGCCTAAAGTAACAAAATGCAAGTATACTGACTTCAGGTGAGGTGTTTACTTCTGTCATTTGGTTTTAGGTTTTTATATGTTTTGTTTCTCTACTAGACTGTAAACTCAAGGCTCATGTCTAATTCCATTTAAACTTCTTTTGCTATTTACTAGAGTACATTACAATTTCTGCTCAGTTATAATGACTGATAAAATGCCAAGCAGTTAATACTTGTATTCACTCTATGTCAGTCTTCCCCTCTACACTATCAATTCCATGGGGGTAGTAACAGCGTTTTGGCTGTGCTGTATCCCTAGTCTGAAGGCATACAATCACTCATTAAGTATATACTGAATGAATGGATTAAGTAATAATTTTTTAAAAACACACACATATACAACCAAGAGGTATGTAAGGAGGGGAGAAATAATTCTTAAAACGGCAGTGATCTTGGGTTTTCAGGCTGTTTCCAAAAAGAGCTAGATGACCTTAGGTAAGTTACTTAACTTCTCTGACTTTCAAAGCTTTTATCTGTAGAATGGAAAAAATTAACATCTACTTCAGAGTTACTGTAAGCATTAAATGTTTTACCATACCTAAAGTACTTGGCAAAATACCTGGAAAGGAGTTCAAATGTTCATTCCTTCTCGCACATCCTCCATCTTATAATCAAGTATACAGAGTGGCCCCCCCAAGAATAAATGATTTCAGTGAAAATGCAATATACTTCACTATCATTTGCCTTCGAAAAGTTAAAATTGCATCTTAACAATCTTTAAGGGGAAATAACTTCTGGATCCGTTCCAAAATATTACAAATACAAGAACAAGTTAATCTCGAGAATGAGCCTGGAAGCAACAAGAGGGTAAAATCACTTACTCATCTACTGCTGAGAAACAGAGGTTTTGAAGGAACTGTTTCTTAAAAGAAAAAAGGATGAAAAAGTAATATTTATTTTAGCATGTTTTAGGGGAAAAAAACCTTCAAATTTGTTTACTTGGCATTTAAACCTTAAAAATCAGTGATTTTGAAATCTTTCCCTTAAAAGTGAAACATTAAATACTTTCATTCAAACCTAAAACATTCCTTCAAGACTTCCTTGACTCCAGTCATCCTTCAGTTTTTCTCCTCCCATTTTGCGCTTCATCGAATACTTCGCTGTTTCCCTCGCATCACCAGTTACACACGCTGTGTGCAGACTAAGTTCTGTCATTCCTATAATTACCACACCCCGGTCAGCCGCTTCAGGCCCATGTTGTTATGACATCTGTAAACTGCAGTCGTCCGTCTCCACCCCCGCCCCCCCCCCCCAACCACCGGCTCCAGCACGGGCTGTAACTTGTGAATTCCCGAGACGGGATTTCTACCCGCGCCCCCTGCTCCCTCCTGCCTCAAATCCCAGCACCCGGCGCTGCCCACCCCCGCCCCCGCTCGCACGGGGCCGCGGCGCAGGCTCGGCGCTCGCCTCCACTCAGCCCCGCTGCCTCGGCGCCCCGCAGTCCCCGGCGCCGCTTCCAGCCCCGCCGCCGCCCCGCCCTGCCTCGCCTCGACCGGCGTTCCCGATGGCGATCACACCAGCGATCCCCACCCCCACCCTCCCCTCCGCCGGCCGCGCGGCCGTTAGGACCGCCGGGCCGTGACGCATGGACGCGCCGCGAGCGCCCGGGCCCAGGAACCCAAGCTCGAGCCCGTCCGGCGCCCGCCCTCGCCCCGGGGCCTCTCCCGGGTCCCGCCGAGGACTACCGGATCCGCCGGCGGGAGGGGGAGGGGCCGAGGCCGCGGGGCCCCGCACTCACCAGACTCAAGGCAACCGATCCCGGTGCCGATGCTGGGGTTAGCCGCTTGCTCGCTTGCCTGCCCGCCGTTCCTCTCCCGCGCACAAGCTCCAACAGCCGGCCAGCGCCGGTGCTCACCAGGCCCTCGCTCTCCGCCGCCGCGCACCCAGCAGCAAGACCCTGCTCAGCGGGCGTTCGCAGTGCGCCTGCGCGCGGGGGCCGAACCATGCGCCTGCGCACTCCCCTCCGCTGCCCTGATGCAGAGGCTGCCGGGAGACGTAGTCTTCCAGCCTCTTTCTCTGCAAGCCCTAGAGGTTAGCGGGAACCAATGAAGAGTCCAGGATTTGGGAGGTTTCGCTGAGGAGGAGGGTAGTAGGCAAAGGCAAAGGTTGGAGAATCGTGGTGTAGGGACCATAGGACTGTACTTAGCTTGAATTGCAAAAGTATGTCTACAAACCTGTCTTCGTAGCTCTTCCAGGGCGGATGGATCCTTGCCTCACCTGTCCATAACCAGCCTCTAACATGGTTGGTACCTAGCACACGTTTATTGAACGAATCATGGAATGAATGAAGGCTGAGGGCGTATTACAAGTGTTAAAAGTCAGTGCCTCGTGGGTTGTCTGGGTGGCTCAGTCCGATAAGCGTCCAACTTCGGCTCAGGTCATAATCTGACGGTTCAGTTGGTGAGTCTGACAGCTCAGAACCTGGAGCCTGCTTCAGACTGTGTCTTTCTCATTCTCTGCCCCTTCCCTGCTCGCTCGCTCTCTCTCATAAATAAATAAATAAACATTAAAAAAAATTTTAAGTCAGTGCCTCATGTCTAAGGCATTCACAGGCAACACGTGTGAGGAAACTTCTGGGTATTCCTCCCCCCCCCTTCCCCTTTGCCTGATAATGTATGAGAAGTATCAAAAACAATTAAGAAATTGAATGAAGCATAAATAGTTGCTTCACTCTCAAGGGCTCACAAATGAAAATTTGGGCAAATGATTGTTACTGTTAAATTTGACGGAATTCTTTTTGAGCAGTACCTTCAAAAGAAGAAGGACTGAAGCCAGCCAGCCAAGCAGAGGTCACAGAATAGAAAGTCTCACATGTGACATGTTTTATCAGATCAATTTAAAACACTGGCAGAGAAGCAGTGTGAAAGAGGTCTGGTAGCTCAATTCATTTATAAGTATGGAAAGGAGGACTACATTACATGAATCCCAGGCTATGCAATGTTCATTTGTCCTGGATCTCTCCCTGCCACATCAGTATTCTCCACTGGTGAATGTTGTGTCTTCTAGAGTGAGTTGAGTTTGAGCAGGGGGATTGGGGAAAGGGAGGTTGTTGTAAGGGAGACACTTGGGGGCAAGTATACCCAACCATCGTTAAACTGAGGAGAGATCAATTCATTCCAATCAGGAACTGAGACTATTCAGAGCTGGACTTAGTCCTTGTGAAAACTAGTTTCTTTCCAGTTCACTCTTACTCCTGATGAGGGCCTTTTGTCCTTGGCCCAGCTTCCTCAGCCCCATGAGACAGCTAAAAGCTCCACTCAGTTTTTCAGCCACTGCTTTCAGAATTAGCAATCACCTCAGGTGGAAAAGTGATGGCAAATGTCAGGCTCACCTCTTGTGGCTTCCCTTTTCTTACAGATCTTGGACCCATAAATTCTCACTGCCATGGTATTTCCTCCATGCCTTAATGTTTTTGTGTTTTGTCCAGTGATTCTCAGTGGTGGGAGAATTTGTTAGACAACAGTAGGCCATTGCTGAAGCAAAATTCATATATATATATATATATATATATATATATATATATATATATATATATGATGTTACTTTTACAAAATGTTATACCACGCGCTGTTTTATTAGTGAATATCTCTCTGACTTCATCTTTTTGTAGTTTGAGACATTTTTAAATTGTAGAACAATAGGGTTTTTCTTTTTTACAAATGATGCTGCTATGAAAATTTTTGCACACATCTTCATGTGTGTAGGGAAACTGCTAGATCCTAGGATATTCCATCTTTAACCTCACTAACTGTGATAGGAAGAAGTCTAAGATGGCCCCCTGATCTTTGCCCCCTGGTGTTGCCATATTAATCTCTACCTGTCAAGTGTGGGTGAGATCTGTGACTTAATTTTAATATCCAATAGAATATGGCAAAGATAATTGGATGTTAGTCCCATGATTACATTTCATTATATAAGTCTCTATCTTAGCAAACTGGGGCTAGACATGCTCCTGTGGGGCTTGAAGAAGTGAGCTGTCATGCTGTGAACTGCCTAAGGAGAGGGCCATGTGGGAAGGATCTACTAATGGCTTCTAGGACCTAAGTGCCTCCAGCTGACAACCCAAAAGCAGCCAGGGCCCTCAGTCCTACAACCATGAAGAAATAAATTCTACCAACAACTTTAGAGAGCTTAGAAGTGACTCTTCCCCAGTCAAGCCTCCAGATGAGAAGACACCCTGACTTATACCTTGATTACAGCTTTGTGAGACCCTGAGCCAGCAAACCAGCTAAGCCTAGACTCCTGCGCCACAGGAACTGTGAAAATGCTTTACTGGTAATTAGTTACACAGAAATAGAAAACTAATACACTAAATATTGCTAGATGATTTCACAAAGTGGTTGTACCAATTTATACTCACAAGCAGTATATAAGTTTCTCTTCTAAATATCCTTGCTACCATTTGAAAATGTCTGGCTTTTTTTTTCTCAATCTTATAGGTGTGAAAATAAATAATAATTATACTCATGTTATCACTTTAACATAAAAACATGAAAAATAGGTATTTACTTGAAATTATATATTCTGTTATATTTCTTTTCTGTTGCATAAATGCTATTACTTAAAATAGCAACAGGACTAGTCAAAAGTGGTAATTCGTAATAAGAGGACTAATGACAGTTAAGTAAATAATATGTGTAAGAAAAATATAACAATATTTTTTAACATAATATTTTTATGTTCTTTTCTGTCCTTGGGTGCAAGAAATTATTTTAACTCTTTTAACTATTTCTTGCATATTTAAATTTTGTCAGCTATATTATTGTATATTCTCTTTTTTAAAAAGAACTTGTTGTTTTTTTTTCAGATATAGAATTTAGTGATTCATCACTTACTTATCACCCAGTGCTCATCCCAACAAGTGTCCTCCTTAATGCCCCTTGCCCATTTAGCCCATTCCTCCACCAAAACCCCTCCAGCAACTCTCAGTTTGTTCTCTGTATTTGAGTCTCTTATGCTTTGTGTCCCTCCCTGTTTTCATATTATTTTTGCTTCCCTTCCTTTATGTTCATCTGTTTTGTATCTTAAATTCCACATGAGTGAAGTCATATGATATTTATCTTTCTCTGACTTATTTCGCTTACAATAACACACTCTAGTTTCATCCACACTGTTGCAAATGGCAAGACTTCATTCTTTTTTATCGCCGAGTAATTTGGGCTCTTTCCGCAATTTGGCTATTGTCGATAGCACTGCTATAAACATTGGGGTGCATGTGCCCCTTCAAAACAGCACCCCTGTAACCTTTGGATAAATACCTAGTAGTACAATTGCTGGGTCATAGGGTAGTTCTATTTCTAATCTTTTGAGGAACCTCTATACTGTTTTCCAGAGTGGCTGCTCCAGTTTGCATTCCCACCAGCAGTACAAAAGGGTTCCTCCTTCTCCACATCCTCACCAACATCAGTTGTTGCCCGAGTTGTTAATTTTAGCCATTCTGACAGGTATGCGGTAGTATCTCATTGTGGTTTTGATTTGTATTTCCCTGATGATGGGTGATGTTGAGCATTTTTTCATGTGTCTGTTAGCCATCTGGATGTCTTCTTTGGAAGTGTCTGTCCATGTCTTTTGCCCATTTCTTCACTGGATTATTTGTTTTTTGGGTGTTGAGTTTGATAAGTTCTTTATAGATTTTGAATACTAACCCTTTACCTGATATTTCACTTGCAAATATCTTCTCCCATTCTGTCAGTTGCCTTTTAGTTTTGCTAATTGTTTCCTTCGCTGTGCAGAAGCTTTTTATCTTGATGAGGTCCCAATAGTTCATTTTTCCTTCTGTTTCCCTTGTCTCTAGAGACATGTCAAGTAAGAAGTGGCCAAGGTCAAAGAGGTTGTTGCCTGTTTTTTCCTCTAGGATTTTGATGGCTTCTTGTCTTACATTCAGGTGTTTCATCCATTTAGAGTTTATTTTTGTGTATGGTGTAAGAAAGTGGTCCATTCTTCTGCATGTTGCTGTCCAATTTTTCCAACACCATTTGCTGAAGAGACTATCTTTTTTCCCTTGGATAGTCTTTCCTGCTTTGTCAAAGATTAGTTGGCCATATGCTTGTGAGTCAATTTCTGGGTTCTCTATTCTGTTCCATTGATCTGTGTGTCTATTTTTGTGCCAGTACCATACTGTCTTGATGATTACAGCTTTGTAATACAGCGTGAAGTCTGGAATTGTGGTGCTTCCAGCTTTGGTTTTTGTTTTCAGGATTGCTTTGACTATTCAGGATCTTTTCTGGTTCCATACAGATTTTAGGATTGTTTGTTCTAGCTCTGTGAAGAATGCTGGTGTTATTTTGATAGAGATTGCATTAAATGTATAGATTGCTTTGGGTAGGATCGACATTTTAACAATAGTTGTTCTTCCAATCCATGAGCATGGAATGTTTTTCCACCTTGTTGGGTGTTTTCAATTTCTTTCATAAGCTTTCTATAGCTTTCAGTGTATAGATTTTTTACCTCTTTGGTTAGGTTTATTGCTAAATATTTTATGATTTTTGGTGCAATTGTAAATAGGATAGATTCCTTGATTTCTCTTTATGCTGTTTCAATATTGGTGTATAGACATGCAACCTATTTCTGTGCATTGATTTTATATCCTGCGACTTTGCTGAATTCATGGATGAGTTCTAGCAGTTTTTTTGGTGGAGTCTTTTGGGTTTTCCAAATAGAGTATCATGTGATCTAATATTGTATATTCTTAAGAAACATAAATGTAAGAGTTTTTTTTTTTTAATTTTTTTTTCAACGTTTATTTATTTTTGGGACAGAGAGAGACACAGCATGAACGGGGGAGGGGCAGAGAGAGAGGGAGACACAGAATCTGAAACAGGCTCCAGGCTCTGAGCCATCAGCCCAGAGCCCGACGCGGGGCTCGAACTCACAGACCGCGAGATCGTGACCTGGCTGAAGTCGGACGCTTAACCGACTGCGCCACCCAGGCGCCCCGAGAGTTTTTTTTTTTTTTTAAGGAGAATGTAAATACAGTAGGACTAATTAAACAGATACTACCTATATTAAATTTAAAAATAACAATGGTATGTTTCTTTGTTCTATGATACAGTGGAAATTTTTTTATTCATTGTTTCCTTTTCCATTACTACTTATCTGAATTGCCTGGAGTCTTTAGGTCTTTCTTTCTTTTTTACATAATAGCTAAAGTGAATACATATTCTATCAAAAAGTGAGCACAGGATACTTAGAATTTTATTTACGAGCACAGCACATTTCTAAATTTATAGGGATTCATTTCCAGCTCTCCAAAGTATCTACCTGCTTTGTATCTATGGACTTGATTTGGTAAGCCAGATGTTTGTCAATCAGGGTGTTTGCATGTATAAATTAACCATGTGAGCTCTCCATATCTAAAATCCTCATCATTTAAAAAACACTCTGAAGCACACTGTATGTCATCATAAGTTAAACTTCTCTTCTCCAGGGAAAATGGCTTTAGAGCACAGAAGTAATTTAAACTTGTGAAAACTGAAGTTAGCTTCCAAGTAAGTTTACAATTTTAGTAAAGAAATTCAGAAAGTTCTGTTTAACTTGGTTGCCTTTGGTGGGGGGGACTTCTTAAAAAGTTCTGAAACAGTTTTATTTCCAGAAAATTCATCTTTTTTTTTTAATCTGTTGGAGTTTTTGACTCAACCTAGTATAACACTGAATAACTCAGGTGAAGTTGGTTCATCTTTTTCTAGATTCCTTATGGCCTCTTCAAGATTATCACACATTTTTAGAGAACCAGCATGTTTATTTCTGTTTCACTGTAGTCCTTTCCATTCTCATCCTCAACATATTTCCAAATTGGAACAGGACATTCTTCTTGTTCCACACTATGAAAATATGATTTTATGGCAGGCCAGGATTTTAACATCTTTTCTAATGGCTAACAATAATAATAGTCATCTTTTTTTAAATAATGTGGTTTTATTTATTTATCTATCTTTTAAGTAACCTCTATGACCAATGTGGGGCTTGAATTCATGACCTTGAGATTGAGACTCATACTCTACCAATTGAGCCAGCAAGGTACCCTCAGTGATAGTCATCTTGTGCCTACAAGATGTTTCATGTTTAAGGTAGCTAACTCCTTCCATTTCTATAAAGCCAAAAATTTAATTAAATGCTTCTGCATATTTTGAGGAAACTGAAATGAGCAAACACTTCTATTATTAAAACCTCCATATCACAGGTGAGTAAACCACACCTTTTTTTAGTATTGTTATGTATAAGGTGTTTAGCAAATGAGATTGTTTCATTTTCTTTGGTAAGTAGTGTGGAGACTGAATAGAATTTGTCCAAATTAACATTTTCACTGAAAGCAGATAAATGAGCCAAGGCTACTTTGTCTTTGGACAAGATATAACACCCTTTGTTATGTTTATGGTTTCATTTAAAAATCTTAATAAACATTAAGAAGCCAATTTGAAACTCCATTTTTCAGGTTAAATTGGCTAAAGGGCTAGAGGAGAATTTTGTTTTTTTGTTTTTTTTTTTAAATCAGGAAATGTAACCTTTTTTAGTTCCATAGAGCAGTAGAAAGTACAATACAATAATGCACATTGGTTCATGTGATACGCCCAAGCTAATTCAGCAGCTGCTATTTTCAGTTGAGCAGTGGTATCTTTGAGAAACTAAAAAACTTTTGATTTTGAAGTACTTGTCTGTCTTATCTCAGACTTGCAAGATTCAGTCTCCGTATGTGCTTTCAAATCCTCTTCTCTACCATAGCCAATCCAAAAGTCTTTCTGCATATTGTGCAGTATGCTCTGTTTTTGTTATTTACCTTCCTAATCCAGTTATATATTGTCTTCCATTGGTCATTAATATTACATAGTTGTTTATCTTTCTTATGCAGTGATGTCTGGATCATGTTGTTGTTGGTGTTATAATCATTCTCATTTCATTATCTCTGCTCTTATAAAATATGGTCACCACATTCACAATGTTAAAAAAAATCAACTTGTAAAAGGCACAGCGGTTAATCCACAGGCAAAGCCAAAGGTGTACTGTTAATGCTTATGATTATAATGCACTTAAACTGCACATTTAAGTCATATTCCTCAGAACAATGCAACAATGGATGATAATTATTGTGAACTGCAAATCATGGTTACTAATATTAATGGGCAGGGGAAAAAACACTGATAGTGATTACAGACATCAAAGAATCTGCTATATCTATTTGACATGAAGCATGATTGCTTTCAGCTCCTATTTTCTGGGCTGTCATATGGATGGGTTTTGTAATTTTCCCCCAACCTTCCACACTCATTGAAGACCAGGATGTTTTGTGTGTCCTGGGAGGGTTTCCCCAGGATGTGGGAATTTCAGTGCCAAAACCTGGAAGATCAAGCAAATCAGGACAATTGGTCACTCTTCCCCACCTGTACGGGTGGGGAAATGAAATGAATCTACTCCATCTGGCCAATATACCCATTCCCCAACCTGATGTGAGTGCTGGCAGGTAACCCTCAACTGCCATCTTTGAAGAAGTGCAAGCCTAATAGGAGCCAGCTTGCTAGAAGGCTCCCGCTCCCACCCTCAAGGACAGACCTAGGCCAACAACTGACATTACTTCAAAAAGCTAACTTTTGGGGCGCCTGAGTGGCTCAGTTGGTTAAGCATCTGACTCTTGATTTTGGCTCAGGTCATAAACTTGAGGTTCGTGAGATGGAGCCCCATGTTGGGCTCTGTGCTAACAGCCAGAGCCTGTTTGGGATTCTCTCTCTCCTTCTCTCTGTCCCTTCCCTGCTTGTTCTCTGTCATAATAAATAAACTTAAAAAAAGAAAAATCCAACTGCTGCTACAGTGTTCAGCTTACTCTAACGGTACAATTTTTTCCCTAGAGCTTTCCCTTGGAATTATATTGAAGCTAGTCTTCAGCTGAGACTATACTCTTGCTAGCTTTCCCCTGCCCTATGCTGTCTCCTTGATTCCCACATTCCCAAAAGCACTCCCCCAATAAGTCACTTCAACAAGAATCCCCACAAGATCCAAATTTATTATTCCACTTCCTTAACCAGTTGTCTAAGACCTTTTGTTAAGATTGGTTTATTGTTTTCCCAATGATCCACAAGTTTACCTCTGTCATTCATATATATACACATATTCAAAGCTCTATACTGAGAAAAGTATGTATATAGTCACATGACACTCAGAAAATAAGAACTAGTGAGCAAAAATGCAAGCATCAAATAGCCATTTGACTTCATATGGAAAATTGAATAAGAAATCAACAGTATTCCTTATCACCTGAATTATGACTTTTAAATGGTACTTAGCTTCTACTTGCAAATATCTGCTGGAAAATTTTATAAATGTACCATAAAAATATGGACACCATAAACCTGCAATGTGAAAAAGTATATCATAAATATTGCAGAATATATAATTTTTATAGTATATATAATAAACTTGAGAGATATATTTATCTCATATATTTATAAATTTATTTGTATATATTTTATGTATATCATATATTTATATATTTTATATATTATTTATTTATAAATGTATTTGATATATATTTGTAAATGTATTACATATGTGTATATATATGTGTATATATATATATATATATATATATATATTCACTCAAGATACATATATTCTCAAATTTCCATATTGGTATAGGTCTGTTTTGCAGCTTTCTATTCTATTCAGTTGGTCTGTTTGTCCCTGCACCAGTAACACATCTTAATTACTGTAGTTGTATAGTAAGTCATGATATGCTGTAGGTCAAGTCACCTCCACTTTGTTTTTCTTCTTTAAAATTGCCTCAGCTCAGGGAGCGTGGGTGGCTCAGTCAGTTGGGCACCTGACTTCACCTCAGGTCATGATGTCACCGTTCATGAGTTTGAGCCCCATGTCGGGCTCTGTGCTGACCGCTTTGGATTCTGTGTCTCCCTCTCTGCCCCTCACCCCCACTCACACTCCTGTTCTCAAAAATAAATAAACATTTAAAACAATTCTTTTAATTGCCTCAGCTCTTCATGGGTCTTTTTATTTAATATAAATTTTACAATTACTCCATCAATTTCTATGAAAAAAAACTTTTATGATTTTGACTGAAATTTCATTGAATTGATAAGATTTATTTTTAGAGCATAGAGATTTTTATTATATTAAGTCTCCCTTTCGATGACAATATAGTATATAGTTCCATTTATTTATAAGGTCTTCTTTAATGCCTTTCAAAACATGTTGTGATGTTTTTCATGAAGTTTTTATACATCTTTTGTTAAACTTATTTTTAGTTACTTTATTTTTTTGGTGTTGCTGTTATAATGGTAAAAAAAGTCATTACATTTATTGTTTCTCATGCATAAGAATGAAATTGATTTATGTGTAATTTCTATTTAGCACCTCACAGAATGCTTTTATTCATTTTAATAATTGTCTCCAGATTTTCTTGGATTTTCTTTTTTTTCTAGAGAGATTTTTAAATTATCTCCAAACCTAACCTGGGGCTCAAACTCACAACCCTCAGATCAAGAGCCACATGCTCCACTGACTAAGCTAGCAAGGCGCTCCTTTCTTGGATTTCCTATAGACAACCATATTTCCTTTGATTAATGACATTTTTATTTCTCCACCACTAGTCATGTTTTTCATTTGTTGTTTACTGTGTTTGCCAGGAGTTCTAACTCATTGGAGAAGGTAAGTGGTGATAGAAAGCATCCATTGTCTCATTCCTGATTTTGCAGGGAATTGTTCTAATGTTTTACTATGAAATATAATGCTCTAGGTTTTTTATGAATTACTTATTAAGTGACTTATTTCTATACATTGAAATGAGCATACTCTTCTATGTATTTATATGGTGAGTTACACTAGCAGATTTTCTTAAGTTAAATTATCCTTGAATTTCTGAAATAAACCCAACTTGACCATGATTTATTTATTTATACAGAACTGAACTATATTTGTTAATAGTTTCAGATTTGTGCTTTGTATCTGGATTTTTCATATCTATACTGGTTGTCTATCTTTGGTATCAAGGTTAAACTAGCCTTGAAAAATTTGTTGGAGAAAGTTCCCTCTTAATTTCTCTAAAAAGTTCTCTAGAAGATTTTATATAAAATTGGAATTATCTGTTCTTTGAAGATTTGGTAGAACTCACTTGGTAAAATCATCTTAGCTTGTATTTGTTTACTTGGTAGGTAAAACTTCAATTGCTGATTCAATTTATTTAATAGATTTTAGAAAATTCAGGATTTCTAGTTCTTCAATCAATTTTGATAGGTTATATTTTCAAGAGAAAATCTATATTTTGTCTAAATTTTCAGCTTATTAGCACAAAATTGTTTCTGGCATTATCTTGTTACCTTTAGATCTCTAATGTATTTTAGTTACATCCTCTTTTTATTCCTCAAATTCTTAATTTGTACCTTTTGTTTTTTCTTTATCAATCTTACCAAAGGTTTGCATATTTTTAAAATCTTTACAGGGGCACCTGGGTGGCTCAGTCTGTTAAGCATCTGACTTCAGCGTAGGTCATGATCTCACGGTTTGTGAGTTCAAGCCCTGCATCGGGCTCTGTGCTGACAGCTCAAAGTCTGGAGCCTGCTTTGGATTCTATGTCTCCTGCTCTCTCTACCTCTCCCCCACTCAGGCTCTGTCTTTCTCTCTCTCTCAAAAATAAATAAACATTTAAAAGAATTTTAATCTTTACAAAGAAATAGCTATTGCTTTATTCCCTCTGTTGTAATGTTTTTGCATCCATTTCATTATTTTCTGTTTTTATCCTTTCAAATTTATTCTGATTTTCTTAAGTTGGATGCTTAGCTGATTAACTTATGCCTTTATTTTTTCTTAATATAAGCTTTAAGGTTATAGATAATTCAAGCACTATTTTAGCTTTATGTCGCAAGCTTACCCCCAGGCATACGAATGCTTCAGCCCTACTGCCCATGACCCAAACAGTCACTCTTTGACCATTCTTGATGCAGACTTGTGGCACAGTCCACCCTCAAGAGGACAGAACCAAGAAAGAGGTCGAGTTAGGCCCTGGAAATAGACTTGGAGCTGTTCAGTCAAGAAAGTTTGGGGTTCCAGGTACCTAGTGGGTGGTTTAGAAGTGAAGAATGAAGGCTTATAATTGATACATTCTCTTGACCCTATAGACTACTTATCTTGTAGAGATGAGAACACATAGAAGCAGACCAGAGTGGGGCCCTCTCAAACCAGAGGTTCAGGGCAGGGCCTCTTTTGCCCATATCCAAAGACAGTACCATATGAGATAGGAAGCATGCTTCTTTCAAGAGGAAGAATACTGTCACAGCAATCAGACAAGAAAAAGAAATAAAAGGCATCCAGATTGGTAAGGAAGAAATATTAGATTCACTATTTGCAGATGACATGATACTATATATAGAAAACCCTACAGACTCCACTAAAAAACCATTAGAACTAATAAATGAATTCAGTAAGGTTGCAGGATACAAAATCAATATACAGAAATTCATTGCCTTTCTATATACTAATAATGAAGTAGAAAAAAGAAATCAAGAAAACAATACCATTTACAATTATACCAAAAAGAATAAAATACCTAGGAATAAACAACCTAGGTGGTGAAAAACCTATACTTTGAAAACTATAAAACATTGGTGAAAGAAATTAAAGACAACACAAATGGAAAGATATTCCATGCTCATGGAGTGTAAGAGCAAACATTGTTAAAATATCCATACTATCTAAAGCAATCTACACATTTAATGCAATCCCTACCAAAATACCAATAGCATTTTTCACAGAACTAGAATAAATAATCCTAAACTTATATGGAATGACAAAAGATCCTGAATAGTCAAAGCAATCTTGGAAAAATACAAAACTGGAGGTATCACAATCCCAGATTTCAAGATATACTACAAAAGCTGTAGTAATCAAAACAGTATGGTAGTGACACAAGAATAGACACATAGATCAATGGGACAGAATGAGTTCGGAAATAAACCCACAACTATATGGTCAATTAATCTTCAACAAAGGAGGCAAGAATATACAATGGGAAAAAGTCTCTTCAACAAATGGTGGTTGGAAAACTGGATAACTACGTGCAAAAGAATAAAACCAAACCACTTTCTTACACCATACACAAAAATAAACTCAAAATGGATTACAGATGTGAATATGAGGCCTGAGACCATAAAAATCCTAGAAGAGCACAGGCAGTACTTTCTCTGGCATTAGCCATAGCAACATTTTCTAGATATGTCTCCTCTGGCAAGGGAAATAAAAGCAAAAATAAACTATTGGGCTATATCAAAATAAAGCTTCTAAGGAGCTAAGATGGTGGGGCATAGTAGGGGGGCCCTACACTCCTCTCATCCCTAGAGCACAATTAGATAACTATCAAATCATTCTGAATCCCATAAAATCGACCTGAATACTGACAGAGTAAACTACACAACTAGAGGGAGAGAAAAGGCCACATTAGGGAAGGTAGATAGTGTGGAGACATGGTTTAGGGGAAAAACAAAATAAAAAGCTTCTGCACAGCAAAGGTAACAAGATTAAAAGGCAACCTACAAAATGAGGAAAGATATTTGCAAATGACATACCTGATAAAGACTCAGTATCCAAAATATATAAACCAACACCCAAAAAACAAATAATCAAATTGAAAAATGGGAAAAAGACATGAACAGACATTTCTCCAAAGAAGACATTCAGATGGCCAACAGACACATGAAAAGATGCTCAACATCACTCATCAGGGAAATGAAAATCAAAACCACAATGAGATATCACCTCACATCTGTTAGAGTAGCTAAAATAAAAAAACACAAGAAATAATTAACTGGAATTTAAAAACTTCTTTAAAAATTAAAACACACACACACACACACACACACACACACACACACACACGAAACAACAAATGTTGGCAAGTATGTGGGGAAAAATTTACCCTCATGCCCTGTTGGTGGTAATGCAAACTGGTGCGCCCACTGTGGAAGACAGTATGGAGATTCCTCAAAAAATTAAAAATAGAATTACCATATGATCCAGTAATTCCACTATTCCCAAAGAATACAAAAACACTAATTTGAAAAGATATATGCACCCCTATGTTTATTGCAGCATTATTTACAGTAGCCAAATTATGAAAGCAGCCCATTGATAGATGAATCAATAAAGAAGATACGGTATAGATATACCCAATGGAATATTATTCATCCCCCCCCAAAATAATAAAATCTTGCCATTTGCAACAACATGAATGGAGCTAGAGGATATAACGCTAAGTGAAATAAGCCAGGGAGAGAAAGACAAATACCATATGATTTCGCGGATATGTGGAATTTAAGAAACAAAACAAAGAAAAAAAAAAAAGAAACCAAGAAATATACTCTTAACTATAGAGAACAAACATCGTTACCAGAGGGGAGGAGGGTGGGGTTGGTGAAATAGGTGAAGGGGATTTAAAAAAAGAGGAAGAATGCTGGTTACAGTAAGAGGAGGAAGAAGTGTTCTGTGTAAGGATATGAGGGTGAGGAAATTTTGGAAGCATAGGGAAATACAGATTTCAGAATAGGCAAGAGATAAATGGTGAGATTAGCTGGCTTTTACATTACAGAACTCTGAAGTCAAATTTGGGCAAAGTCACAGTGGATTCAGCCTTGATAAGAGCTTTTCTCTCTGCATAAAGTATTCTTCCATCTCTGCTCCTGATTTGCTGCATCCCTCTTTCACCTACCTCTTACAAATACTTCAGGTTTCATCTTGAGTTTCACTTTCTTTAGAAGGCCTTCCTCCCAACCCCTGATTAATTTATTCCTCTCCCTCTTAAATTTTTCCAAAGAATCTGTAAATCCTCTTTTATTATACTCAATCATATAGCTGCATTTCTGATTATTCAGGCTGCGAGCTGCCTGAAGATATTTGTCTTGTCTGGCATCATGTCCCCAGTATCCAGAAAAATGAAACACCTCTGATGATCAAGAAATATTTGGTGAATTAATCATTTGGCCTCATGATGCTTGAATGGCATTGCTTGATATGGCTGAATCCAAATATGATATCAGTAGAATATCAGCCTTTTGATGTCCTTCCACTTCGAATAATGTCATTTTACATATAACTTTTCAAAGCCAGTTACTCAGACAAAGGTGATTTATTTTGATATCTAAAACACTATATAAGATTATCTGGAAAATGCAAAAGCATCCTGCTATTACACTATCCATTTTAGAAACTAAAAAGTCTTGGATTGTATGCTAGAAAAATCCCTTCATTACATGTAAAACATTTTTGCTGTTACCTATAGTAAAAGAGGTGAAAGGACAACTTGAAGGAGAGGGAATGGTCCTGAGAGTGTCTTAGTTGGGATCTATCCACCTCAATCCCAAGAGATGAAGACAAAGATGAAAGAACTAAGATGTGAGGATGTGGTGGGTCCCTTGAATAACACAATCAGTCCACATGGACAACCCATTTGACATATTCAAGCCACTCTGACTTACTGATGGTCATTATTTGGATAGTTCCTCCAAAGTAAGGACATGCCAGTTGTCAAAATGATGTGGAGGTTAATCAACAGAGGTTAATCAACAGAGCTACCACTTGAGAATCTTTCCCAAGGCTGCTGTGAAGATAGCATCATTGGTCCTGCTGAGTCCTTCTGTGGTTGTACATGATCCTGGGTGCAAGTCCACAAATATCGAGGCATAGCCTGTGTGCCACTAAAAATAACAAAGGTTTCAGGGTTGGAGACATTGTCAACCACGCTGTCATGGCTATCTATGTCTCCAGGACTCAACGGTGGGGGGAAAATATTTAAATGATGACCCTGACAGAAGGAGCCTGTGAGTACTTCAGCTTCAAACACATAGATCAGTTCATCTGTGGCAGATGTATTCTTGACTTGGTATGCTAGGTTTTTCAGATTCTTGGTGAAGTATATACCAACTCCATATTTTGGATCTGATAAAAGAAAAAAAAAAGATCATTATGATCCGTTGAATCATATTGCCTATTTGGGTACTAACATGTATACTCTCTCTAGTCCTATTACATTTTCTAGTAGCCACATAAAAAGGTAAAAAGAAACAGGTAAAACTAATGTAATTATTTTTATTTAATCTGTTATATTCAGTATAGTATCATTTCAACATGTAATCAATATAAAAATTATTAAGGAGATATTTTATATTCTTTTCTTTGGTAGTGGTCTTTAAAATCAGTATATATTGGGGTGCCTAGGTGGCTCAGTTGGTTAAGCATCTGACTTCGGCTCAGGTCTTAATCTCATGGTTCATGAGTTCGAGCCCCAAGTCAGGCTCTGTGCTGACAGTTCAGAGCCTGGAGCCTGGAGCTTGCTTCATATTCTTTCTGTGCCTCCCTCTCTCTCTACCCCTACACACCCCAACTCAAAAAAAAAAAACATTAAAAAAATTAAAAATAAATAAATAAAATCAAGTGTAATTAATTTACACTTAGAGCATGTCTCAATTCAGATTAACCACATTTTAAGTGCACCATAGCCACATGTGGCTAGTGGCAACCATTTGGACAATGCAGCTCTGGGGCTTAAAAAAAATGACTAAGACATGATCCCTGGTCTCAACAATTCACAAAGGGAACTCCCCACATGTAAACACAATTTTATGTGGAGAGCAAATATTTTGAGATAAAAATCAAAGATTTATTTCCTGGGAGTTTCTTCTTGCTCTTGATTCCTCCACCCATTGAGTTCTTCCTACTTATTACTCAGGGAAAAAAGGATAGAGCTTAGAATAAGGTCAGTTGTGTGTGTTTGTGTGTGTGTGTGTGTATGTGTGTGTGTGTGTGTGTGTGTGTGTGTATAATTATATCCTATGTAATTAATTTTAATCAAAGCAGAGACTGTGGTCTTGAAAGTTAGGTTTTATGAGAGAGAAAAGGGTTTTTTGAACCAAAAATCTAAAAGCCTAAAGAATTCAGGGCGCCTGGGTGGCTCAGTCAGTTAAGCATCCGACTCTGTTTTGGCTCAGGTCATGATTTCATGGTTTCGGGAGTCTGAGCCCTGCATCAGGCTCTGTGCTAGCAGTGTGGAGCCCGCTTGGATTTTCTCTTTTTCCCTCTCTCTCTGCCCCTCCCTCACTCATGCTCTCTCTGTCTCTCTCAAAATAAATAAATAAACTTTAAAAATAAATAAAAATTAATAAAAACCTAAAGAATTCATAGCATGGTGTTTATGCCATATGTAACAGAGGAGAGAAGGATGAAAGATATTCTCAGAATAATTTTCTCACTTCAAAATAAATAAAAATTCTTCATTTCACCTGGTAGGAAGAGAAGAACCAGAGAGGACATGACTAGAACTCTTGGGGATTCTGAGAAGGGGCTCACTTCACTGCTCCATTCCCTCAAAAGAGCCCTGGGAGTCGAGATGGGGCAGAACAACAAGAATCTCGGAAAAACAGGGAGGGGGACTTCTAAAGTAGAAGGAACCATTGCCTGACTCTACTGGGTACAGCCCCCTCCTCCAGTCTGGCATCTAAGTGAAAAGTAGCAATGGCTGGGGAAGATGTCCAGAACAGTTGAGGACTGCTATATAAGACCTTGCACTTCAGCTTGGAGGATGTGCACACTCAAAAATTTCCTGTGCTCTAGGACAGGCACAGACACTGGCTTGGAAAGGAATTCCCTCAGCATGAAAAACAGAGTGCCCTGTGGAGACACTAAGAGCAAAGGGCACCATGAATTTAAGCACTGGAGGGTGCTAATGACTGATGCCCAGGATGGCTTATCTAGCAGAGGACATTGGGAGGCAGAGAACAGATAGATGCAGACCATGCACCAAACCACCTTCCTCACAAATGCCTGTCGCATAATCTAAAGCACTCTCAGAAGAGAAGAAGGGGAACACCTTGCAGGAACTGAGTTTAAACCCCAAAGGGACTAAGAAAACTCTGAAAATGACTGAGTTCATCTTGAACCATCAAGAGTTTTCCTCATCTGCAGACATAGGAGCATGAGATGTAGGTAAAGTTCCATTTTACAGCAATAAAGAAGACAAGACCCACACCCAGGTTTTGTGGAACTGTAAATTTTGATACTTATTGGAGTTACAGATGTGGTAACAAAGGAATACCAGAAGTGCAGGAGGACAGAAGAGGAAGCAAGTTCCTGGGCCTGCAGGAGTTAGGGAAGGT
Organism: Felis catus; assembly: GCF_018350175.1. Classification (NCBI taxonomy): domain Eukaryota; kingdom Metazoa; phylum Chordata; class Mammalia; order Carnivora; family Felidae; genus Felis; species Felis catus. The sequence continues at coordinate 67,993,518 of NC_058376.1, forward strand.
GTCAACCAGGACATGCCATTTGAGCTATGTCTGGAAGAAAGAATGGGACTTTGCGGGCTAAAAAAGGATGAGAGAGGAAGGCATTCCACATGCAAAGGCATAAAGGCAGGAAATCTCCAGCACATTTAGGAAACTCTTAAGCAGTTCATGGCTGAAGTGTTGAGGAACATAGTGACAAGGTGGGTGAATAATGTGGGGCTAGGGCCTTACGTGCTTTGCTAAGGGGTTTGGGGTTTTACCTTGTATGCGACTAGAAAAATAGATATTAAACAAGCATGTATTTTGATGAGCTCTGGTACTTGTTTAAAAAACATTGCTATTGGTTTAACCCTTCTAGAAAAAATCTTTTAAACCTTAAACAATGGAGATTGATTATGAAAACACTTAGGCACGCTTATCAAAATGGAGATATCATTTCTTTAAAAGTTTGGTCTTTATGCTCTTTAACTGAGATGGCTTTATAGCCTTTACAGTCTGACTCAGAACAAAATATAAGTTCACCTAAATTAAAAACTCATCAAGAAGAAGGAGATGAGTCGGATTTTACATCTGATAGTTTTAAGGATGAATCTTCTTCTGAAGAAATCAAGGCTATAGCGCCTGAGGAAGACACTTCACCAGAATGGCCTCTACCGCCACTCACAAATGATAACTTGGAGGCCACTGCCCCTCCTTACAATAAAGTATATCCCCCTCCTTTACCTGAAAAATTACCACTCATGTTAAATGAAAGACTGCCTATCCAGTCACTTCCAATCCTTTTCCTAATGACCAACCTCATTCCGAGTCGAGTATGAGGACCTTCACTTAACTGCACTTTGTTTGCAGGCTCATCTTTTGCAACTCCGGCCATACTCCCTGCAACACGTGTACTTTTTTAGGATGATAATTCTGGTAGCAGAGTAAAGGATAGGTTGGATAGGGTTGGTTTTGAGGCAAGGAAAGGACCTGATGATTGTCCAGGCCCAGGGGAAGAACAACAAAGGCAGTAGGAATAGAAAGGTGAGACTGGGCTGCAAAGGTCACCGAGAGAGAACCAGTAGGGCTGTGTGACTGCCTGGACATAAGAATGAGGGGAAGGAAGGAGTAGAAGATGGTAGAGTTTCCAGCTTAGGAGACCCAGTAGATAGATGGTGATGGTATTAGTCAGGTTAGGGAGTACTGGGGGGGAGGGGAGAAGCATATTTCTCAGGGTAAAGTATGGCCAAGAAAAGAGTTCAGTCTGAGGTGGCTCTGGAACATCTAGGCAGAAATGTTCAAAAGACAGTCAGAAATATGGACCTGCGGGTCAGGGGAGAGGTAGGGGGTCAGAGTCACAAATTCATAAGTCATCCATAGAGGTAGGAGTTTGAAGCCATAGGAATGGGTGCAATCACCCAGGGTGACACTGTAGGGTTACAAAAGAGAAGGATTCCTTTTGAACTCCAGAAAACACGAACATTTAAAGAGTGGGCAACAGATGGACTCACTAGATTATAAATTTTAAGGATAGGAACTCTGTGTGTTCTGTTTACTGTGGTATTCCTCTCACCTAGCACAGGGCCTGACTTATAGAACGTGTTCAAGAAACACTTGTGGAATGAATGAATGAACCCAATAAAAAAAATTGCAAGCATGTATTCTCCTTCTTGCTACATTCAGCCAAGCCCTACAAGCAAGAGATGAACTGGCTGGAATACAAGGCAATATAGAAAATATATACATACAACTTCATTAATAGAAGCCCCTGTGCCTATAGGTGGCCATCTGAATTGACCAAGAGTCTCATAATTTGGAACCTTGCAGGGTAAAAAAGACTTTGTAGTCCAAATGAAAACTAGGTTAGGGGCACCTGGATGGCTTAGTCAGTTAAGCATCTCACTCTTGATTTCGGCTCAGGTCATGACCTCACGGTTCGTGAGATCAAGCCCCACATCAGACTCTGTGCTAACAATGCAGAGCCTGCTTGGGATTCTCTTTCTCCCTCTCTCTTTGCCCCTTCCTCTGCCCATGCTCACTCTCTCTCTCTGTCTCAGAATATACATTCAAAAAAAAAAAAAAAACGAGGTTTAAAAAAGAGTTGCAAAACAACTTCGGGATAATAAAATATCTCCTGTGTTTCTCAAGCACCTTTGGTGAAGCATGCTCCCCACAGACATGTTGGTACAGTCACATTATGGGCATAATGACTCTAATCATCTGAACTGCCTCAGGCAGTGGGTGTTAAGCTAAGACCTAGGGACATGGACAGAGCACAGAGGCCAGTAGGTAAAAGACCAGAATCTTAAGGCTTAAAGACTAGATGGAGACAAGACCTTTAGCTGGGTTATAAAGACACAAACTTGACCAGAAGCAAACAGGTTTCCTGCCTGCTGAGGTTTTAAAGGAACTGTACTGCTGAAGAAACTGCAAGCCTGGCTACAGCAGCCTGAGAGCATTCTAGTCCCTGAGGCAATCCACGGACCCCTGATAGGCAAAGGGCCTAGAAATGACCAAGGGTGGCAACACATAAGGAAGATTCTTCCCAGAGTGGAAAACAAGGGTCTTACCACTCCCAGAATAGAGAATCCTCTCTATGCCTATCCAGCAGCATGATTAGTGGTATGGACCAGTGACTTTCCTTCTACCGTTTAGAAATGGGAGGGGTTTTATTTTTAAGTTTATTTATTTTGTTAGAGAGAGAGAGAGGCAAAGAGAGAGGAGAGAGAGAATCCCAAGCAGGCTCCACACTGCCAGTGCAGAGCCTGATGCGGGGATCGAACTCACGATGTGAGATCATGACCTGAGCTGAAATCAAGAGTTAATGCTCAACTGACTGGGTCACCCAGACACCCCTAGAAATTGGAGTTTTTATTGCAATTTTCCTGCTCCTTCTCCTCTCATTATATAACAAGTGGGTTAGGGCAATTACTTTGCTTTTAAGCTTTAAGAGAGGACTTTCTGTATTTGAAGCTGATGATGAGACAAGATGAGATTTGGAAGCTGTCTTCCTTGGGAGGTGGTGTATGTGTCTTTTAGGGAAAAAGACATGTACAGATGTCAGGCAGGCAATTAGCAGTGTCTGCCACAGGATTGAAAAGAAGGCACTACTGGATTTGAAAAATAGGACAGTGATGGTCTTAGAATAGTTTAGGTAAGGGTAGGGAGGGGGAGTGCAGAGAAGGCCAGTTACAATGGGTTTAGGAGCAAATGGATGTTGTGAATTTTTAAGCCTTTGCCAATATCACTTTTCTAGTTACAATCGAAGACTTCTTGGTGGGGATTCACTTGTGAGTTTTTACCCCCAGGAATTTTCCATGTTCAATTTTTACTCCAGGTATTGTTTATGTTCTCTCTGGGGCAAAGAGAAGATGATTTCTAGACCCTTTGCTTTCTAGAAATCAAGAGTTGGAGTTAGCTTCACAGCAAGGGTCATGCTATATATTTTGAAAGATAAAGATCAAGAACATAGTCAATAGATCAGGCAAAATCAAGCCTCATCGTTAGGTATCCATCACGATCATCACTAAACTTCTTAGGCTCCTTTGGAGACATCTGAAGGGGATAAAACAGCAGTTAAGTATGCAATATTTTCGTACAACTGAAAAGAGACATGAGAGCTACACATAGAAGCCCCATAGCTGAAAAGGATCTTAAGATGTTATTTACTTCCCCTGCCAGATATCTAATTCATTCACTAGCAGCCTACAGGAAATGAAGAGGATGGAAGAGAAAAGAGCAACTTTATGAAGTTCAGGAAAGTGCTCTTTTGATTAAGGGATGAGGTTTGGTAATGTTGATAATAATTTTGTGGAAATAAGCCAAAAAAAAAAAAAGAGAGAGAGAGAGAGAAGAGCTTCAGGGTGCTCTCTGCAGATAAAACACATGACCACAGAAAAGAGAAAAACAGTGAACTGTAGTCTCACCGTTCACTTTCGTCAACATTAAACCCATCAGCAATAAAAAATATGAAGGAAAAATAAAAAATATGACCCTTTCCAAATGACTTTACCACAAAATCCCAATTACAAGCGATCCCCTCACCACAGCAACAAATACTATTAGTGGTGAGTCATCTGCTGATGTCTGCTTACCAGTTCCCACATATAGAGCCCCCAGTGATGAGGGGCTAATACCTACCACAGGGCATCGAGTACATTCTTTGAAAGCCAACTCTGCATACTGCTTCACAGAACTGGTAAGGAACTTGCTGAAACAACCTGTGGCTCACAGGATCCCTATGTGTTCTTTCTTCCACCATTTTCTTCTTTCTTTGGAAGACAGCCATGAGAAACACATTGTCAATTTCCTCCACCTATGACCCAAGGATATGAAAAACTGAAAAAACTGAAAAAAAAAGGGTGAGAACCCGTATTTCAAGTGCCTGATACTCCACTTCAAAGATAATGGTTCTTACGTGCATATTACTTTGCAAGCAATTTACTTTTTATATAAAGTTTTTAAAGAGTCTCTCCGAGCCCCAACCCTCTCCTACTTTGACTTCTGTCTCTTCAAAACTCCCTGTCCCTTCTTTGATAAATCCATTTAATAAAAATTCACTGAGCACTCACTATGTGCCAAGAAGTGGTAACGAATTGGTCAACAGTGTATACACATTCTTGGCCTTCTTAAGAGCCCACAGTTTAATGAGAGGTAAAAATAGGTAAACAATTATAATACAGTGTGGTATATGCTATTCCATTTCTTTCACTTTGCAGATAACTTTCCCCCAAATCTTCTTCGGTGCTTCTGTATATCCTGACATCATTTCTACCTCCTGGTGCCCATCCCTGCCCCACTTTCAGTCTTAATCCCAGGGTTCCAGGTCAATGAGCAGCTGGCTTAGAGTCATCAGCAGGTGAATTCTTCTTTTGGTTATACACCCACAACAGGTCAAACCCTTCCCTTAATTAAGTATACCTTTATAACCTGCAAACCACAGCTTTCAAACTGTTTCTTCTGATTCTGAATTTCCTCAGTTGAAAGCTTTAGGCATTTCAGAAATGTATTCCTTTTCATTTCATCCTGGTTTTTGGGTTGCCAATCAGTCCATTGTCCTAAAAACGAGTAACACAAAACTTGGTCTCAATACTCTGTGAGATGAAAAAGGTTTGCAAAGAAATGCAATGAAACAAATTACAGATGTTTAAAGGAATAGATTAGCCAGTTTACACTGTATGCCTTACATGTTTAGGCATGCAAGGAGAGTATCATATAAGGAGAAGTCATAGGATAAGAGAGGGGGCTAATAAATTTGTCCTCACATGATTTGGATTATGAGGCTGAGGGGGTGAGAGAAAAAAGAGCATTAGTATATACTTCCCCCATCAATGTTGTAATGATGATGTAGAATTGTGTTGCCAATAGGTAATGTTTATATTTCTAGCCAGGATGCTCACCAACAAAAAGATACAGGCATAACAAAACATTAAGGAATGACGAAAAACAGTATGACATTTACGTAAAACTTCAAGATTCTCAAAAAGATTTCATATCTCAACCTCATTTGAGCATGTTAACACCACCACTGAAATAATTATAATTAACACACTTTTACAACGAAGGAAATTGAAACCCAGAGAAGTAAGTGACTTGCCCGATATCACATACCTAATAGGTACATACCCAGGAGTATAAACCTGGCTTTCATCAGTGCTTTCTGTAAGTGGCAAGGCAGAATATTTGGTACATGTATCACTCATATGCCACCCAACCACAAAGAGCAAAATTTGGAGATTCAGAGTCTATGGTGTCCTGTCTTTCCCCCCTTCCTTCCTTTTTTCCTTTTTCTCTTCCTTCGTTCCTTCCTTTTTAAATTCAAGGGACAACCTGTTATTGCCCAGCAACTCCTTATTGGACAAAATACACAGGTGGACAAATGGACCCCACCACCACTACCAAAAAGACTTCTTTTCTTGCAGTTTATTTTCAGTTTGACGTAAACCCAAGTACACAAAAATGACAAAATTCCCAGCACATTATTTAATTGAGTGGTCTCAATTTAACCACAAAAAAGCAGATAATAAATCCTAAGAGAGTCACTAGAGGGGCCAAGTTGTAAATCTGGAAAGCAGGAAGGACAAAATTTCATAGCAGAAAAACTCCAAACCCAGGAAATTTCTAAGGAAGAGACTGTAAATTAAATCTCAAGAGCAATAGCTGACATTAATAAAGTATAGTAATAGAATTCAGTTCACTTAAGTTCAGCAACTCATTTACTGAGCTCCTATTATATGCCTGGCCCTGGGTTGGGCACTGAAGAAGCACTCACCAGGAAGGATTTAAAAAGCAGCATAAAAGAGGAAATCCCTAACTTCTATTATTTAAATTTTATTGTTCTGACGGATAGTTGATGTTTCTTGTAGTAATAACTCATTGAAAATGTATCCATTTTGTTAATGAAGGTCTTAATCTGATTAAGAGAGGGCGAGTCTGTAGGAAACTCTGAAACACTGCTGTGGAATACTATGCTTAGTCATCACCTATCAAAAATGCCACCTTGCACCAGAACACGGGACTCACATGACTAAATTGCCAACTGCTGGGAGAGTGGATCAACCTTATGAATGCAGTTAGTTTAAAGTAATGTCACAAGTTTTATAGGCCAGTGTTTTTTTTGCCTCTTGTTCTCTTGGAAAGTATCAGAGTCAATTTAAATATCCACAGTCATTACAATTCAAACTAAGTAGAAATTAAAATCTTTGGTCTTATCCTTGTGTATTATTTTTGTGCATGTTCTTTGACACCGGTTTTTCTGGGGAATGTGGATAAAACACTTACTGTATACCCCCACTCACTTTGACCACATCTGCCTGAATTATTTTTACAAACACAAGTGAAAATAAGGTGCCCTTTAAAATTTCACATATGAATTTTTGTACCAACCCATCAACATCACAGTGATCTTTCTACAAGTCTGACCTTATCTTTGCTTAAAATCCTTCAAGGCTCCCCATTTGTTCAAGAAAAACTCTGAACTCTTCCATGTGATTTATAAAGTCTTTCATAATCTAGACCCTGCTATGGTCTGATTGCTTGAAAAGTTTCTTTACCTTACTAATTTCTACTTATTCTTTTTTTTTTTTTTTTTTTTTTTTTTTTTTTTTAGAGAGAAAGAGAGAGAGAGAGACAGCAAGCAGAGAAGGAGCAGAGGGAGAAGAGAGAAAAATCTCAAGCACACTCCACGTCTAGTGCAGAGCCCAAAGCAGGGCTTGAACTCACGACCATGAGATCTTGGCCTGAGCCGAAATCAAGAGCAGCACACTCAATTGACTAAGACACCCAGGAACTTCTCTACTTATTCTTCATTCTCCATTTATGACACCTTCTCTGAGAAGCCTTCCCTTGACCTCCCAAGTCTGGGTTAAGTGCCTAAATTGGTATCCTGAGACCAATTTCAAAGTCTCTGTGTGTAGGAGGGTTTCCCATATGTACAACCAAGCAATTCTGCTATTGTCTATCCAAAGATAGCATCAGATTCCACAGGTTAGGGGTTCAGTCCTACAAGACTGCTCTTCAACACACACATACTTCAGACACCAGTCAAAAGCCAGGTTGTCACCTGTGCTTCTGACTGACTAGCTACAAACTAGAGATTCCAATGACCTTCTCTGTGGATTTCAGGCACTATTTGCAAGTCCAGGTTGTTACCTGTACTTTTGACCAGCTGGTCAAAACATCTCCTCCTCAGGTTCAATTAATTTGCTAGAGCAGCTCAGAGGAACATTTTACGTACTAGATTACTGGTTTATTATACAGGGATATTATTCAGGAACAGCCAGACAGAAAAGATGCATAAGGCAAGGAAGGAATGGGGACAGGGTGCAGAGCTCCCATGCTCTCTCCTAGCAAGCCACTCTCCCTACATGCAACTTATATGCACTAAAACTCTCCACGTGCTCGCTGACCTGGCAGTTCTCTGAACCTGTCCTGGGTTTTTACTGAGGTCCATACATAGCCGTGGCTGATTAAATCATTGGTCAATGGCAACTGATTCAACCTCCAGCCCCCTCCCTGGAGGTTGGGTGGGGGAACACTGAAAGTTCCAATCCTCCAACCACAGGGTTTGGTGTCCTAGTGACCAGTCCCGTTCTTAGGGGCTTTCCAGAGTCACCTCTTTAACATAACAAAAGACATCTTTATCACTCTCAACACTTAGGAAATCCAAGGGCTTTGAGAGTTGTAAGCCAGAAATGTTGACGAAGACCAAATGTATATGACCATATATTTTGGTCATCTGAATGACCAAACATATCTTATAAATCGCAATATCACAGTGCCTCTCCCGAGATGCTCCCAGAGCACTTTAACCCTCCTCTTTCATAACTAACCTGCTTGCTTCTCAGTATCCTTACTTGGATTTTGAGTGGAAACAACGTCCATCTTATCACTGTATCCCCAGCACCCAGCACAATGCTTGGCACATACCATAGACACAATATACATTAATCAAATAAATAAATGAAATAAGTCTCTGTTTCTCAAGGTGGCATTTTCAATGGTATAATTTCTTAGCTCTAGGGCTATGTTAAAAGGATATCTCCAAACCCAAATTCCCAGTCATCATGATGAATTTTGCCCCACTGCATGAGAGATACTTGAGCGTACTTCACAGTAAGAATGAATAATTTATTTTGGTGAGGGAGCTCAAAGTAATTTTAGGGTTCCTAATGCTGCTAGCAACAATACATAAATGCAATAGAACTCAAAGAAATTAATTAATCAAGTGTAATGTGTCTGTCTAAATTTGAACATTCCATGTGTAGAATTAAGGATCCACTTTTTTCCCCAGAGCCTGGGCTTATGTTATCCTAGGCTTTTAACTGCTAGGCATTTAACTGCTTCTTAGGCAATCCATTTCATCATAAGTAAATCCAATCACTCACGTACGTGTGTGTGTGTGTGTGTGTGTGTGTGTGTGTGTGTGTGTGTTGATTTTCTAATTAACCTTGCTGGTAGAAAGAGAGCCAAAAAACTTATAAAAGTTTATGGCTTAACACAGAACCAACATGGTTTGTTCTCTCTCCCATGCTATATCTTACCCACATATATACAGGTGCACTCACACCCATAAGAATGAACAGTTGGGAGAGCCGACTTTTCAACTCAATTGGAAGTTACTCACCTGACAAGCTCCAAAGGGCTAGCTCCTTTTTTCTTGCCATTTCCTCTTGAACTTCACACAGCATATGTTCAATGTTCATAACCACCTCAACGAGGCTAGCCTGGGCTCCTTTAATCTCTAAAATTACCTTTTCCAGACTGATAATCTCTGAGATAGAGACCCTTAAATTATTCTGAAGCTGAGTCAAAATGTCATGTTCCCTTTTTCCAAGGTAGAGTATATGATAATTCTCAATGATGTGGTGGTCCTGGAGGGTCAGTATTCTTCGGATCCACGCTTGGGCCTCCTTCATCTTTTCCATGTTGCATCCCATCAGGCTGATGGCAGGAGATTTACTTTTGAGCCCATTTTCTCTTTTCTCCTCTCTGGTCAACTGGGGGACTGAAAAGACTATCATGAACAACCACAGAAGGCAGGTGGGCCTTAAACCGGAGCAGAACAAAACACCAATGCCAATATTTGCCCCGAGGATATCGTGACCACTGCCAGCAGCAGCAACTTCAATTAAGTGCCTAGCTCTGAGAGCTGTGTTGGATACAAAGGAAATCTAAATGTGTGGTTTACAGTCTCCTTGAGAACGGTGGAGCCTGTAAGGGGTTGGCTCTCTCATGTCTTGCTGCTGCTCTGTTGCATTTGTCAATTCACAGGTGAGTTCACCTTGATATCACCCTGGATGTTAACCAACTATTATAGACATACATGCAGTTTGGATTCCATATCACCGCAATAAAATGAATACTGCAATAAAGTGAGTCGAATGAATTTTTTGGTTTCCCAGTGCAGATAAAAGTTATGTTTACACTATACTTTAGTGTATTAAGTGTGCATTATGTCTATAAACCAATGTAAATACCTTAATTAAAAAACACTTTGTTGCTAAAAAATGCTAACCATCATTTGAGCTTCCAGTGAGTCATAATCACTGATCACAGATGACCATAACAAACATAATAATAGTGAAAAAGTTTGAAATACTGTGAGAATCACCAAAATGTCCTATAGAGACACAAAGTGAGCAAATGTTGTTGGAAAAATGGCACCAACTGACTTGCCCGATGCAGGGTTACCACAAATCTTCAATTTGTAAAAAAAAAAAAAAAAAAAGCAGTATCTGTGAAGCTCAATAAAATGAGGTAAGCCTTTATTTCCTGCTGACTGGGAGTTTCCTTAACCTCTTGGTACTACCGAGTTTGAAATCAAACATCTCTGAAAGCCATAGAACTTAAAGAGTGAAAATTCTTTTTGAACAATATGAGTATTTCTGATTGTAAAAATAGTACATTTATTTTTGAAAAATTAGAAAGTTACCCAAATATAATGAAAGGAAGAACTACTCATAATTCTACTACCTGGGATTCCTTTTTATATATCACCTGTATGGAAAAGGACATGTTATACCTCCACAGAATCTGGAGCTTAGCACTTCCTATTGCTTGACATGGTATATCCCAGCAGAAAAGATAATGGAACTTTATTCCAACCCATGTGGAATAAAGGGGGTACCCATGTGTACCCCTCTCTAAAACCCCCCTCCATAACAAGCAAAGATATATATAAAGAAGAGGAATCTCTTAGATGGATTAGAGTGACCCTGAACCCAAACTGAAAAAAAAAAAAAACAAAACCCAACTCAGGGGGCAATGGACTGAGAGGAAATTGATAGGTGAGGCAGTATCTAGAATGCATAAAGAATTCTCTCAAATTATCAAGAAAAAGAAAGAACCTAGTAGCCAGCCAGGCAAAAGATTTCACAAAAAAGGAAACACAAAGGGCCCCTATATGTGTGAAAAGATGCTCATCTTCACTGGTAATCAGGGATATGAAAAATTACCCACCAGGTTGGCAAAAATTCATAAGCTTGACAATACCAAGTTTGTGGAAGGATATAGAGCAGGGGCTCCTGTATATATTCGTGACGGACGTAAAACTGGAACAACCACTCCTATAATTATATCTTGCAAAGAAATTCTTGCATGTGTGTATCAGGAGATATGTACAAGAAAGTTCACATTCTCATTCGTCACAGCAAAAAACTAGAAATGACTCAATTGCTCTTCAACAATGGAATATTATTATAGCAATAAAAAGGAGTGAACTTCAGCTATTCAGAAGAATCTCAAAAACGTATTTTGAAAGGTAAAAGTAAATTGAGCACTTACCATGTTCTAGGCATTGCTCTAAGTGCTTCACATAAATTATTTTGTTCACTCCTAACAACCCTACGGGATAGGGGAGGCTGCTATTAACAGCCCCCTCTTACAAATGAGGAAACTTATTCAGAGTTATTAAGTAACTTGCCCATGGCTATAGGACTAGTAAGTGGTGGTCATGGAGCTAGTAGGTGTGGGCAGTCTGCCTCCCCAGGAGTGATCCCAGGTTAGTAGCAGTAATTAGCTTCTTTTACCCTTACATAACAGTTGGGTGGTACCAGGAACTATGAAATAGTACCAAGACAGACCTAGAAGTAAGAGAGGGAGGGTGGCTTCCTTTGAATAAAAATAAAATCCAATGTTTTAGACTAAAGAAGTGACAAGAGTTCTTAAATTGGAGGCATAGGAGCTTGTCTGTTTGTTTTTAACCCTTGTTCTGCCTGGGAGCTTATATTACTTTTTAGGAGAAAATAGAAGTAATACATGGTGATATTTCATTTATTCATCACTACCAGAAAAAAAAGAATTGTTCTTCTGGGTAACTACTGGTTCAGATCACTAAGGGATACTCTTCTAGCACCAAAACACATTAGTTATTTATTAGCTAAATTATTTATTTAATTACTTAAATATTTCTAATGAAAACACATTTCCCTGCCTTTCTTGTTTAACTTTTCCTTGATAACCTGAGATCATCACCATTAACCCATTTTAAATGTCAATTATTGTCCTGTGCTATCATAATTCTTTTATAGTTGCCCTCAAAAATTACTGAAATAACTGGTAACCTCTGGCCCTACTATTCAGGCTAACGACATAGAGACATTTGTATGTTCCTTTTCCGTATTATCCTCATCTAAGACTCCTAGCTACCTTTCCTAGATTCAGTGAAGTTCCCCATATATGTACTGCATTTATTTGCTTCTGTGGGTTTTCTTCACCTCGGGTGCCCAACCCCACCAGCTCTTGCCATTGAAAATCTGCCATCCTCAAAGCCTAACTTAGATCCACCTGTCCAAGAAGTCATTCTTGATCCCTTCCAGTCAGAAGGAATCTCTCCCTCCTCTGGGCCACCTGGGTTGTCTGTCCATCCTCTTGCTCATTATTCCATGGCCTTTATTTAATGCTTTGCATTTACAGAACATTTTTCATACATGATCTCCAATTATCCTCACAAAAGTCTGTCATTATCGTTTTACAGATAAATAAGCAGGTTCCTAAGAGGCACAGCCACAGACCACAGCTCTCCAGCACTGCTGGACCACAGCATATCCATAAGCAAACTCTTCTGTTAAAGGGTGTAAGCAAACCATTGTGACCCTACTGGGAAATAGCCTGAGAGTTTCTATTGCTGGTTGAATGTCTAGTGTTTTTAAGATTTATAGAATACCGTAGATTAATACTATTTCTAGAATACTGTAGATGTGTACTATTTCCAAAGTATACATCCTAGCTGTCAGGAGGCAATTCTAACTCCATCAACTCAAACTCCACTAAAGAAAAGGAGTTATGAGACAAAGTTAATCTTTCTCTAACACCAACCAGGATTAGTTTAGTCCTGTGATCCCCAAACCTAGTTCAGCAACAAAATTGACTAGGGGGCCATTGAAAAATATACATGCTTGGCCCAGACCCAGAGCTCCTGAATCAGAATCTACACAGTTGGGGCCTATACATATTTTTGTTTGTTTGTCTGTTTGTTTAAAGTTTCTGTTATGATCCCAGTGATTACCCAAGTTTGGGTAGCATCAGCTTAATCCATTTATTACTATTTGGTATTACCTAGATGTGTTTTCTAGAATGACTAATGAGTATCTCCATTTAGATGTAACCCCATTCAGAGCAGAAAGAGTAATTGGCTTCGTCATCTTATGAAGGGCAGAACTTTTTCTTAGGGAAAAAGTATAGACAGCTATCTATGAATGGACTACCCACACTGTGGATTACCCACTGTGGCTTAGCTTCTCTCTATTCATATCATGAGACTGGCCTGAGCAAAAATAGAATCATGATCAGATATAAAGCAGGTTGGTGTCCAAGCAGAAGCATAGTGAAATATATTTGGCTTATTTCTTCTTCTCCCTTCCATTAGTTCAGATGATAAAGAAGAGAATGAATTTCTGGTGGGCAGACTCTACTTCTAAGGCTGTGAATTTCGTACTCACCACTGTAATTATTGAAACCCTGTAGCCTGGACTTACTCTTTGCCATTTCAGCACTGAAAGCCTGTAAGAAGAAAAACAGGAGAGTCATAAGTGGGGCTTTCAGCCATTGTCATCAAAATCCCTCCGTCCACCTGCACATACCACACCTGACCTCATCCACTCTGTCAATCCCCATTCCCACTGCCACAAATCTAAAGCAGCCTTTTGGTAAGTGCTAGAGAATAGCAATTCCAGCCCCAAATTATGCAGTACCACAATCTATTAGAATATCTTGGGGAAACGAGAATAGAAAAGCTGGAAAGAAAACCAAAATCTGGTATATCAAAAAAAAAGAATGTGCATTCCAAGGCGAAATATAATCATTCATTCCACAAACATTCATGCTCTGCTTCTTGCATGTTAGACACTGAACTAAAGCTGTGGATGTGTCACTCAAGAAGAGAAACATAGGTAAATGTTCTTATAATTAACAAAACATAGATTCATTTTAAAAAGGTATGTGCACACACGTTGTCTGTAGACTGAATAGGTGATCAATTCTTGTAAAGTGCTTAAAACTCTACCTGGCACACAGTAAGCATTCAATGTATGTTAGCTCTTGTTGTAATTATTATTACATAATTCTATAGACAAAAATTTGTGTGTGTTGCCACGCAGATCCTTTAACAGAGTGTCTTTTTTAAAAAACTAATCTCTGCAAGGGTTTGGAGCCACTACCCAGTGTCTTCCTTATCTAAAGTTGATTCAATTGGCAGTAATTACTTCATTGGAAAGATGGTAAATAATGAGGTAAAGACTAGATTTGGCTTTGCACCTGAACTTTAACAATAAAGTTTCTTAATCTGTAGGACATTTTCTTCATCAATTGTATTTGCAGCTGCTATATCCAGAGCAAAAAGCCCTCAGTCGTACCATATTTAGTACCTGGAGAGGTCATGACAGGGTATTTCTTTTGCATCCCTGTCCAAGGACTTGGAAATAAAACAAATGGGATAGCATTATCTGCTGATAAATATAACATCTGTCATGTGTAAAATGAATAAAAAATATCTCTCTCTAGAAGTCATTTTCAATACCAGGATGTGGGGCACCTGGGTGGCTCAGTTGTTGAGCGTCTTGACTCTCGATATCAGCTCAGGTCATGATCCCAGGATCTTGGGATCAAGCCCCACGTCTAACTCTGCACTAAGCATGGAGCCTGCTTGAGTTTCTCTCCCTTTCTCTCTTTGCCCCTCTCCCCTACTCTCTCTCTCTCTAAAGTTAAAAAAAAAAAGTAAGGATGTATTACAGGGTTAGAAACAACTAGGCAAGGCTTTTGAACTAAATGTGAAAGAAAATTGTTACTAAGTCAACGTCAATAACACAGAAAGTATGAATAACAAGCAGATGGTCTGCAAGTGGTTTGGAAAAGTGGACCCAGACAGCAGGAATCTGGCAGATTCAGGGCTGCAGCAACTGTCCAGAGCACCTAACGTGAAGGATGTCAGCAGCATGTCCCTAGAGAAGGTATTCCCTACTCTGAGACATTGTGTCTGGCGCAAAGTAGATATGCTATAAATATTTGTTAAATAGCCAAAGGAACGATGATCCATCGACTTTTATAGATACTCTGTTCCATCCAGTAAACCTTATCATCATGAAATACCGGTAGATACGAGTATTTCAGTCAGCTTGGGAGTCATTTACTCACTGTCATTCATGAATTGGAAATTTCTTAAGTGTGTGAATGTAAGTCTCACTTTATTGGAAGTTTGGTATTGGTTGATCTTCTTGAGTCAGGTCAAGTCTAAATGTCTGACAAATCCATTCTCTGGAATGCAGGGACCTTGCCAAAGTAATGCCTCCTATAAGAAACTGTGTAAGTTGCTCTCTGCTCTTTCTGAAAACACACCCCTCATTGAAACGCTTACTTAGGAATAAAATAGGTGCTTATGAGAAGGCCAGAGGTTTCTACATATGTGTATACACAAGTCATATTCCAACATGGTTATAATATTGACGAAAACCTGAAGGAATGATCAATGTTCAGGGTATAATATAAATTACTGTGTAAGATATTCCTCATTTGAGTCACAAAACTGAAAGATGTATCATCTCTCACGTTATTTTGTGTGTTTTTTTTAACTTTTTAAATGTTTATTCATTTCCTGAGGGAAAAAGACAGAGTGCAAGCAGGGGAGGGGCAGAGAGAGAGGGAGACACAGAATCTGAAGTAGACTCCAGGCTCTGAGCTGTCAGCACAGAGCCCGATGCGGGGCTCAAACTCACAAACCGCGAGATCATGACCTGAGCAGAAGTTGGTTGCTTAACCGACTGAGCCCCCCAGGTGCCCCTCTCTGTGTTTTTGTTTAGTGGTTAAGAACATATAGGCTTTGGGGCGCCTGGGGGGCTCAGTCGGTTGAGCATCCGACTTCAGCTTGGGTCACGATCTCACGGTTCGTGAGTTCGAGCCCCGCGTCAGGCTCTGGGCTGATGGCTCGGAGCCTGGAGTCAGGCTCTGGGCTGATGACTCGGAGCCTGGAGCCTGCTTCCGATTCTGTGTCTCCCTCTCTCTCTGCCCCTCCCCGTTCATGCTCTGTCTCTCTCTGTCTCAAAAATAAATAAACATTAAAAAAAAATTAAAAAAAAAAAAAAAAGAACATATAGCCTTTGAGGTGAGACAGACCCAGGATGAAATCTTGGTTTGCCACTTGCCTAGCTGTGTGCCTATTAACCTCTTTGTATGTTTTCCCTTTTGTAAAATGGGGGTGACAATTGTGGCTTCATCACAGGATTGAGGAGAGGATAAAATGAGACAGCTTCTCCTTAGCATAATACCTGACTAATGCAATACATGGCAGCTATTTTTATTATTAATCCTTAGGAGAGCCCTCAATTTGTGGTTGACCTTTCTACTTCATTTGAACCGCCATGCACATTCTTGTTTGTGTATTGAAGAGAATGAACCTTCTTTTCTAGCTGCAGTTAATTCCCCTTGTAGGGCTATGATACTTAATGAGCAATTCAGGGATATGGCTGGGGCATTTATCTGGGCCCACTGATAGTGCTCTGCTTTTAGGGGGAATTTCATTTAAAAGACAGGATGATTCATTTTGCCTGGAAGGCAGGCTACTTGGCTGGGTAACTCTCCGCCACCTTGCAGGTCAGCTGCGGGTGAGACACAGTGGTATACTAGAGCTGGCTGACATCGGCTCACAAGAGCTCACTGAACATCTCTTCCCAACTCCACCTTCAGTGATCTCACATTCAGAGCTTGAAATCGGCAACGAGTATCAGCAAATGCTACAAACCTCCCTGTGTCTAGTCAGGCAGCAAAAGAAATAAGAACATTTACATTTGTTCCAGGAAAGAGCAAGCTAGAATAAGAATAAGTTCGTTTTCTTGTAGGGAGGGATAAAATGGCAACCACCCACATGGAGACAGGCTGGGAGGTGGAAGAGTGAGCAGTCAGAGGACTAGTGTTCGGAGCCACTCTCCCTGCCAGAACTGAGCAAGGCCCTTTCTACCCAAAGCCCAGACGCACGCCTGGGAAGTTGCACTAGCACTTGGCTGTTGCTATTGGCAGAATCAAAAACATGTCTTGAAAACCTATTTTAAGTTTCTGTATCTTATTTCACTTCCTTTTTTATTCTTCCTTAACATCATGACAGTCCCTTCTCAAAGTGCCAGCTAAGCGAAAATAAAGCACAGAGACGGTACTTTAAAGGCAGAACAGCACAGCACTATATACTAATTATGCTGACTACATCAGGGAACTTTTCACAGGTTAGAAACTCAGCTTAATCTGGCCACTCTAAAACAAAAAGCTGAGCTGAAGTGAAAACAAAGGAAGCTGGACACACAGATCTCTGCACTCAGACACATGGACACACTCTCCTACACACACATCCCTCCCTTTTGCATCAGAACACAACCAACTTCCCTCTGAGGTCATCTACATAGAACTTAAGAAACAACAGATTGAATTTGGGGACAGTACCAAGGACATGGCAAAAGCTGCCAAATATATCTGTGCCGTGAAAGAATTTATAATCTAATTGGGGAAAAAAGATAGCAAACGAGTCATTTAATTTAGTATACAGTTCAGCATTCAGTGTGTCACAGCTCCTTACAGCTGATACAACAACAGCTGACCTTCACGAAGGGCTTATCTGTATGCCAAGTACCGTTCTAAGTGTCTTATGTGTATACGCTCATTTAATGCTCACAACAGCTCCCTACGAGGGTAGTTATTATTCCCACTTTATTTTACTTTTTTTTTTCAAATAAGCTCTACGCCCAGTTCTACAGACTCAAACTCATGACCCCAAGATCAAGAGTCTCATGCTCTACCAACTAAGCCAGCCAGGTGCCCCTATTATCCCACTTTAAAGATAAGGAAATTGAGGCACAGAAAAGCAAATTAACTTGCCCAAAGAAGTTGACTGGAGAGAAGAAGATAGAATTTGTTTTAAATATGTTGGATTTAAGATGACAATCAGATAACCAAATGGAAACGAGAGAGGCTTAGGTGTACCGGTCTGAAGGTGACTCAGAAGACAGGACTTTGCAGAAGTTATGGTAGAAGTTGTAAGAATACTTGTGTTCTTGTAGGGAGAGAGAAGAGAGAGGAGCAGAGGACCTCATACTAAAACTAGAAACTTGCTTACCTTTAAGGAGCAGAGGGAAGAATAAATTCCAACAAAGGAAAAAGAGGGAAGTTAGGTAGCAGTGAAAAGATGGCTTCTATAATGACATTCTTTACTAGGTCAGAGGTGGGCAATTTACAAAAATTAAATTCACCAAGTTAGAATATCACCGTGTTGTACGGGTGCTTAGCTCATGTCTTCACAGGAGATACTAAACAGATGTTACTGAGTGAATGAATGAATGAATGAATGAACAAACTACAAGACATTTCTAAGATATTAACTTACATTATAGACCTCCAGTTCTTCTGGAAAGATCACAAACTTTACGGTTAATTGTTTTTTCAAATGGCATTTGGCAAACTTTAAAACTTCATTAAACATAATCTTAGCTGCTATATTCATCCATATGCCAATGCTTCCAGTCCCAAGGGCAGGAAAGGAAATGGAAGTGTTATTCAATTCAAGGCATTTCTGCAAACATTCATTCACTGCCATTCCCAGTGTCTGTAGGAAAAACAGATCAGCCTTTGAGTCAAAATAAAATTTCACTTACCCCTTGATTCCCCCATATTTTACAATGCCAACCTCCCACTCTCCCTCAGGATCATGTCCATGCCTCCTCAGAGAGCAGGAAAGGCCCCACTCCATGGGGAACCCATTGCAGCCATAAGGTTAGATGATGATGAGATGATGAGAGGTTAGATGATGAGAAATAATTAAGGGTCTGTTTTATCCTCTTCAGGACATTTGGGCACCGTGATTTCTCCCAGTTAATGTAGCCTTGCCCATCTCCCCAGGTCAGGTCAGAGAGCCAAACATCAGTTTATCCCCACTTACCTGCCACTTCCAGGTCAAAACAAAGAGCTCTTGGAAGTTTAATAAAGGAGACAGAGGGTAAAAGAAGCAAGCAGCTTTATCCAGAGTCTTTAAGATATGTCCTAATGTCCTATGTGATTTCTCCTCAAGAAGTGCTAATATATTGGGCACATTTAAACTTTCCATCAACGTTTCAACATCCAGACTGAATACGAGTACAGGAAGGTTGTCTGTGGAAGAGCCTCAGAAAACTGAGGGGTAGAGAGTGACTGGAGAACCAGTTTGGGTTTAGAGGGCTCTTAGTCAAAGGACCAGAAATGGTGACAAAATAAAGTCAGAGAAGGGGACTGTTTGCCTTTCTCCACATCTGAGGGGGTACCCCCTACTCTTTAAATTTTATTTATTTATTTATTTATTTATTTATTTATTTATTTAGAGAGCAGGGGAGGGGCAGAGAGAGAGATGGAGAGAAAGAATACCAAGCAGGTTCCACACTATCAGCACAGAGCCCAATGTGGGGTTCAAACCTACAAACCATGAGATCATGACCTGGGCTGAAATCAAGAGTTGGATGCTCTGGGGTGCCTGGGTGGCTCAGTCGGTTGAGCGTCGGACTTGGGCTCAGATCATGATCTCGCAGTTCGTGAGTCCAGCCCTGCACTGGGCTCTGTGCTGACAGCTCAGAGCCTAGAGCCTGCTTCGGATTCTGTGTCTCCCTCTCTCTGTCCATTCCCTGCTCATACTCTGTCTCCCTCTGTCTCTCAAAAATGAATAAATGTTAAAAAAAATTTTTTTTAATTAAAAAAAAAAAAGAGTTGGATGCTCAACCAATTGAGCCACCCAGGCACCCCATCCCCCTACTCTTTAATGTGTACATTGTATGTGCCTCAGGTGAAGAGCTGGCCAGAAAGCCAATCTCTCTCTACCACAGGCATAGGTGGGAAGATACCTTAGGTAATAGATTTACCTGGAATAATGCTGGAAGGGAAATCCCAGATCCTTCTGGCATTTAACAGATGGAGGGAAATATGGAGAGGCTGAATTCCAGGCCCTCTTAGGAAAAGGCCGACAGGGTCATGGTGTGGTGAGGTGAGTGGGTGTGTAGACTGAGGGAGCCCTGCTTCCATGTCTCTTTGCTCACTTACAATCTAGACATGGGTTATGTAATATTTTAAATTAAACTTCTTTTCTTTTAATTTTTTTAATGTTTATTTATTTTTGAGAGAGACAGAGACAGAGAGACAGAGCATGAGCAGGGGAGGGGCAGAGACAGAAGGAGACACAGAATCCAAAGCAGGCTCCAGGCTCTGAGCTGTCAGCACAGAGTCCAAGGTGGGGCCCGAACCCATGAACCGTGAGATCATGACCTGAGCCAAAGTCGGATGCTTAACCAACTGAGCCACCCAGGCGTCCCTTAAACTTCTTAAGATAACTTGTGACAACACCTTTTCCATATTTCAGGGTGGTGGAAAATGAGGACTATCCCACTTAACAACGTTTCATAAATGTAATGACATGATGGAAATCCAGAAAGACTACACAGACTATGGAACTATGTAAAGAGAAACTTATTTTGCACTTACTGTTGTCAGTTTGGGGTATCTTAAATGCCATAACACATGGTATACATATTGACAGGACAATTTAAATCCTTTTGTGATCAGTACCAACTGAGACTCTTGAGGAATCTCAGTAATTTTTTGGTTAAATTCCAATTCTATTTCTTCTCCTGCTTGTTGTAGAATTGATGTCGACACAGGTCCGAACTTAAGACCATACAGTGGATTTACAGAATTAACAATTACATCTGTCTGAAAAGAAAAAAAAATGGACAGGAATCTTTGTTAAATTACTCTTTCTTAAATCTTTATTTTGCTGAGGAGCTTTTAAAAATACTGTTGAAGACCCTAAATTCACAAAATATCATTTGACAGTAGATAGAAACTCTTAAGTCCAAAGAATGACCATTTGATTGCCATGAGTCCATTTGTCCAATTCAGAAATTAGGTAAAATGTATAAATGATACAATTTTTATTGCAAACATCTGTCAGCTCCTTGCTGCCTTATACCCCCTATATTCCAAGATTCTAAGCATCTCCTGCGATTTGTTTTAACCTTTATCAAGAAATGGTTTCATTCCCTGCCCCATTTTACTATTTTTGTGTGAATTCTGTTTTGTTTTACAGAGAGTGGAAATAAAATTTCTCAGCAAACTTCTACCTCCTGATGTTTTTATTTATATTTTTTAAATTTTTTTAATGTTTATTTATTTGAGAGAGACAGAGTGTAAGGGAGGGGCAGAGAAAGAGAGGGAGACACAGAATCTCAAGCAGGCTCCAGGCTAGCAGCAAAGCTGGAACTCACAAACCTGTGACATCATAATTTAAACCCAAATTGGCCACTTAACTGACTGAGCCACCCAGACGCCCCCTGATGTTTTTATTTTTAAGGGGAGCAGTACATGGTTAAAGAAAGTACAAATGAGTTGAAAAAAGTCTTCAGTGGAACTAGGCTTCCCTCGTGCTGGGTTCCCTGGATGCCTCACTCACCCACCTGTCCTACAGGCAACTGCTCTTACCGGTTCTTCGTCTGTCCTTTCAGCAATGAGCTACACATACACATGGGCTGTATTTTCAGTAAAATCACCTCCTAGGCAGCCCTGAGAGCTGTGTGACAGGGGCTGGTGGCCTTATTTCCCCTCATGCTCAAATCCTCCTAAATCATCCTGATGGCTTTGGCCCCCTTTGCGGGCAACCCAGGTACTTTTCATGGATGTTAATGAATGCTTCGCTTAGAAAGTGCGATCGGAATTTCCAATCTGGGGGCACTGGCACCCTTTAAAAATTTTATAGTTGTTGGGGCGCTTCGGTGGCTCAGTCAGTTAAGCCTCTGACTTTGGCTCAGGTCATGATCTCACAGCTTGTGGGTTCGAGCCCCAAGTCAGGCTCTGTGCTGACAGCTCAGAGCCTAGAGCCTGCTTCGGATTCTGTGTCTCCCTCTCTCTCTCTCTGCCCCTCCCCAACTCATACTCTGTCTCTCTCTTTCAAAAAATAAATAAAACATTAAAAAAATTTTTTTTTAATTTTAAGGTCCTTAATGGTGCTGGCAGTAAGTAAATAGAATAAAATTTTACTTTTATAAAAATAAAAGTAAACTGAAAGGGGTAAGTTATTCAACTAGGATATCTCCACTTTAATTTAAAAAAAGTTTTTTTTAATGTTTATTTATTTGTGAAAGACAGAGAGACAGACAGAGTGTGAGCAGGGGAGAGGCAGAGAGCAAGGGAGACACAGAATCAGAAGCAGACTCCAGGCTCCCAGCTGTCAGCACAGAGCCTGACATAGGGCTTCAACTCATGAACCGTGAGATCATGACCTGAGCTGAAGTCAAACGCTTAACCGACTGAGCCACCCAGGCGCCCCTCCACTTTAATTTTAAAGTGGCATATTAATGGGGCACCTGGGTGGCTCAGTCGGTTAGGCATGTGACTCTCAGTTCCGGTTCAGGTCATGATCTCAATAATCGGAGCCTGCTTGGGTTTCTCTCTCTCTCTCCCCCTCGCGCTCTCTGCCCCTCCCCTGCTCACACTGTCTCTGTCTCTCTCAAATAAACTTAAAAAATTTTTTTAAGTGGCATATTTTTTTTTCAACGTTTTTATTTATTTATTTTTTTGGGGACAGAGAGAGACAGAGCATGAACGGGGGAGGGGCAGAGAGAGAGGGAGACACAGAATCGGAAACAGGCTGCAGGCTCTGAGCCATCAGCCCAGAGCCCAATGCGGGGCTCGAACTCACGGACCGCGAGATCGTGACCTGGCTGAAGTCGGACGCTTAACCGACTGCGCCACCGAGGCGCCCCTTTAAGTGGCATATTAATGACTTATTGAATAAATGTTTCATCTTGTGGGGTGGGTCCCCTCAGTCTTCTTCTCTAATTGTCTTGCTGGCGATTTGGGGTATTTTCTCACTTATGATTAAGTCTATTTGATTGTGGCCATAGGAGAAACTTAAGTGTGACATCACTGGTCAGAAATAAAAAATATAGCCTTACATTCTTTCTCTTCCTCTTCCCTGCTGCCCCTTAACTTTTTCATCAATAATTTGCTGAACACCTAGATGCATGCATGCATGCCCAGACTGGGCCCTGGGGCCACAGAGATGAACAAGTCATGATCCCCATCCTTAAGGTGCTCTGCCCAACAGGGGAGCTTCACTAACCCAGAAATATCCAGGTTCATGGTTACCCTGATTCTCTCTCCTCCTTGCCAGGGCCCTCACTTTTGTGCCCAATGAGCCCTGGCTAAATGCTAAGTTACCCTCTGTATTCTCCACAACCCCTGACACAGAGCAGTATACTAAGTATACAACTTACAGCTTCACCCAGATCTCCTGACTGGTCCTGACCAGTCCTGACTTGTCTAGTCCATTATTTTCAGTCTGTCAACCACTTCTGTGTCTCTCTGATCAAGTCATTCTAAGCAGCCAGGCTGCCACTCTCATCAGTTCATACCCATCATAACTTGAGATCAAATTCAAAACCCATGTCTCCTGAAGTAATCTTTCTTGGTCTACTACATTCTTGTCACAAATTTACATACTCTTAAATACTGCAAATTTATTTTGTATTAAGACTTTTTTGTTTAATAGTGATAGGTTGCTTCAGAAATGTTCAGATGGTTTGTTTCCCCAATGGGATTTTTCAAATAGAGAATTTTTTTCTTAGATAAAAAGAGGATAATAGGGGCGCCTGGGTGACTCAGTCTGTTAAGCATCTGACTCTCGATATGCGTTCAGGTCCTGATCTCACGGTCGTGAGATTGACCCCCACATCAGGCTCTGTGCTAAGTGTGGAGCCTGCTTATGATTCTCTCTCTCCCTCTCTCTCTGCCCCTTCCCCACTCACACTCTCTCCCCCTCAAAATAAATAAATAAACATTTTTTAAAAGTAGAATAGATTTCAAGTTCCTTGGAATCAAAGATTGTTCTATTTCCTCATGCTACCTAAGAATAATGACAATAATAATCATAAATAGTTATCATGTGGCAAGCTCTATTCTAAACATTTTATGTGTATTGATTCATGCTCTAAGATATAAGTGCTATGATTATTCTCATTTTACAGGTGAGGAGACCCAGGACCAAAAGATAAATGAACTCGATTCAGATCACCCAGTTAGCAAATGGCACAGCTGGCATTCAAATCCAGAGGGACTGTCTTTGAAGTTCATACTCTTAGCCTTAACAAGATGCTTTCTAAACAGCACCTGAAATAGTATGTATTAAGAAAAATACCTGAGTGGTTCATTTGGTTAAGTGTCCAACTCTCAATTTGGGCTTAGGCCATGAACTCATAGCCCATGAATTTGAGCCCAAGTCAGTCTCCACACTGACAGTGCAGAGGCTGCTCAGGATTCTCTCTCTCACTCTCTCTGCCCCTCTCCCATTTGTCCTCCCCATACCTGCCTGTCTCTCTCTCAAAATAAGTAAACAAACATTAAAAAAAAATACTTGGTAGGTAATCAGGGATCTCCTTTGGCAGGGCAAGAGATCAGAAACAAAGACTTACCTCCTGCTGTTCAATGTAGCCCTGGACAATCTGGAGAGTCAAATTGTTTACAATAATCGTGTTGACAGGTGGGGTGGCTTCTTGATTCACCCGGGATCCTGGCTTGTTCACCCTTAGGATTACTTCTGAAGCATTTTTAAAGGCAACAACAGTAGGGTACTCATTGCTTACCAGGTGAATTTCTTTCAAATTACCAGCCAGTTGCTTCCTTTGGAAATAAAAACTGATAGTTTCCACAATGGTCTGTGTACACAAGTCCAGAGGGAACTGGAAAATCCCAGAGCTCAGGGCTGGAATCGCTACTGTCTCAACATCTGACTCGGTAAGGGTGACATAATTCAGAATATTTCTAATGGCCTTCTGCAGCTTACAGATACATCTCTGGCGATCTTTTGCCACCCACCGGGGCCCAACAGCATGGATAATTAACTTGCAGGGAAGTCTCCCTGCTCTTGTGATAACTATGTTACCAGTTGGTATTTTACCAAATCTGGAAATAAACCTTCGGCTCTCCTCTTGGATTTCAGGGCCTCCAGCATTCACCAGGGCCTGGGCCAGGCCTCCCGCGTGAATAAGTTCTTCATTGGCTGCGTTCACCACAGCATCAACAGTGTGTCTGGTGAGGTCATCCCTCCAAACAGATAACTCCAACCCAGGAATGAGCATTTGTCTGAAGACTTGCAGAGACTCACTGTTACCTTCTGGGGATGGAGAGATGAGGGTACAGATACAGTCAAATTTATTCTGAAGGACTTCACACAGCTGACTCTCATTACTTTTTAAAATTGTGAAGGCATTGTGATCAATGGGAATTTGCCAACCATAGCCTTCTTCAAGAGTGGCAGTCTCTGGAAAAGGAGAGAAAATAAAAAATAAATGAGCAAGGGTTCCTTTGCAAAGGATGTAATTCCATTTCACACCAGGACACTGAGCTTCCCGCGTGCAAAAGAGATGAACTTTCTCTCGCCCCCTTCCTGGTTCTCCTTTTCAACCAGACATGTAACTAGGCCACGGATATACAAGAGTTGTTCATGAGAGGTCACCTATAAAGTGCTTAGTTTTGTGTCTGGCACACAGTAAGTACTCAGTAAAGGGTATGTTACAGTGATGGTGGTGAGAAAACTATGTGTATGGGGACTCCCAAATTCTTAAAATCTATGTAAATACGGTGATTCTGGGAACCCATGCTTAAGGCCTACGTATGGGAAAGGACCTAATTATGAGTCAAATATATATGGAGGCTTTATTCCTAACTTGTTTGCTTTTGTCAGTGTCTCAGTTTGGGTTCTTTTAAAGCAGGCTCTGAAATAAGGATTTGAGTGTAAGTTTATTCGGGAGGTGACCCTAGAAAACACCAGGGGTGGGTGAGGATGAGGAGGGCGGAGTGAAAAGGAAGTAAGACCTGCAAGGAAGGAAATGAATACAGGGTGTGTTACAAAGCAAATGAAGTTTCACTCCACTAGGGGGCAGTGCAGATCATGTGTCTCAGTTCTACCACCAGAGGGGTAAAACCTGATTATTTATTCAACTTCCATCAGTCACCGGTTGAGAATGCTTCTGTGGGGGCACGGTCCAGCAAGTGTGTGGAGCACTGGTAGTGCTACAGTAAATGATTCTTCATCATACTCTACTTTCATGGCACAATTCTGGTGGAATTAAACCTAAGAAGTATTCTTATTGTATGTGGCAGATAAGATGTGCTGCTCGGACCCCCCCTCCCCCAAACTTCAATGCAGTTATGAAGGGAGGAATAGGGTAAGGTAACAGCTTCCAGTTGTTAGTCGTCCCTCAGGGTCCATGTCAGCTTTCCAGCCAAGGTCACAGCATCCTCAGGGTGGCACCCATCAACAGCTGAGCCCGGTCATTCACGTTCAACATAGGGCTTCTGTAATGGGTACTTTCAGGCTGGCAGAGCTCTGCCAGGTTTTCATCATAGTCTCCACCACCCAGTCTGGTTTCTTTTCTTTTCCTTTCACAATAAACCTTGTGTACCCCTAACTCCATCTCAGTCTCTGCTTCCTGGAGAAACCAACCTGTGACACTGTATTTCATGAAGCCTAAGCCATCATTATCACATGCCACTGAGAGAGGAAACAACGATGCCAGTTAAGCCAAGGCACTCTACGGACCGTTAGGGAGTAACCCTATTTCAGAGATGTGAAAAAATGTGTGTCACAAAACAGAAAAAATAGTAAGTAATTACATTTTACTTCAACTCCCATTTTTATTTTTTTTAATTTTTTTTTCAACGTTTTGATTTATTTTTGGGACAGAGAGAGACAGAGCATGAACGGGGGAGGGGCAGAGAGAGAAGGAGACACAGAATCGGAAACAGGCTCCAGGCTCCGAGCCATCAGCCCAGAGCCCGACGCGGGGCTCGAACTCACGGACCGCGAGATCGTGACCTGGCTGAAGTCGGACGCTTAACCGACTGCGCCACCCAGGCGCCCCTCAACTCTCATTTTTAATCTGAGCCACCTAGAAAGATCTCTGGTGGCCTCAGTCTCTGGTGGCAGCATATGAATAGTCAAATCAAGTTGGCCTGTGCTTTGGTCAAAAATCTCACGTGGGCCACTCCTGTGATTAGGCAGGTTCCATTCGGCTCATACAACTTGCTAAGCACAAGGACAATCAGTGGGTCACTTCTGGCCACTATCAGCTCTGGGGCTGTGGTCAGAAGAGTCTCACATCTGGTGGGCAAAGCAAAAGATCAATGGGAGCACTAAGAGAATACGCCTGCTGGTGTCACACTGCCCCTGAAGCAGTCTCCCTTCTGAGGAATGTGCTGGGTCACCATGATGTCCTCTCACACCTGAGCACCTGGGGAGGGAGGACACATTCTGCTTCTAGATTCCCCTTTCTCCAAGGAGGAAAGGCCTAAGCAGAGATCCGCCGAAACAAGAGTGAGGTGATCCTACCTGATTTCTCACTGTAAGCCACTGCTCCAGGACCCTGTGATAAATAAAATGGTTTTTAAAAAATTGCAAATGAACAACTACAGAATTACTGATAACAATTACAGCCTAATAAATACATAGCAACAAAAACCCCACAAAAAGCACTAAGTTTGAGGGGGAAGGGGAACGCGTGTTTGTTTAATCTGTGTACCTGACATACTTGAAATACTAAATGTCCCAGCAAACACTGACCCTACCCTACTTCCCTGAAGGCCAATGAACTTCTAATTCAGGGTGAGATAAAGGGTTGGAGATTAACACATGAAAAGGTCCAAAGGTCACAAACCAAAATGACCCCAAACTCCCAGAGAGGCCTCCAATCTCCAAAGGTTTGCGGGGTTTCACTAGACAAAACAGGAGACATGGGCACATGAACCTCATCAGCTACACCTCCCCATCTACCAGTAAGAACCTACTTTCAATGGTTTATTTCAGGACACAAGCCTGCACACAGAATTTTCAGTTTAAACACATGAGGTGCCTTTTCTCTATTCTCTGATTTTCAGTCCTCTCCTATCTTCCCCAACTCATCCTGCAAAGGCAGAATTGCTGAATGAGTAGATAGAATCAAAACGATACCGAGATGACATTTTTTTAAAAATCACCCATCCTTGGGGCACCTGGGTGGCTCAGTGGGTTAAGTGTCTGACTCTTGATCTCAGCTCAGGTCTTGATCTCAGAGTCAGGAGTTCAAGCCCCGTTGAGCTCCGTTTGTCTAAAAAGCAAACAAACAAACAAGCAAACCACGCCCATTCTCATGTTGACTCTGTTGCTTACATTAGCACATTCTTGATTGCCCATCTCTCACATGGTGCAAGGTAAAAACTTTCATTGGGCTATTAAAACCAAAGAAGAATGCCAAGTAGAACTAAAGACCCCAGGATTCTGTTACAGGGAAAACTATTCATGTGCCGATCAAAGTTCATCATGTGTAGATACTTACACTTTCTACCTTGGAAAAGTCCATCCTCTAGGCCCCTGGGATCTTTAACCGTTTATACTGTTTTGTGTTTCCAAGCATAAACTTGTCATTCCCAAATATGGTTCCCTGCTTCTAGGAATGAATAGAAACGATGAAATAAGCATGGACTAGTTTCTCAGGGAATTTGGTAAAAATACACCATAGGAAGACTAAATATGATTTCTGATCTTGAGTAGTTTTTAATTTCGTTGGTGAAGAAGCACACATTGTTTTTGCTGCTGTTGTTGCTGTTCGCCTTCTATCCTTCACAGAGAGGTTCCAGTTGAAACCTTCCCCGTAGTGCAGAGAAAGAAAAGAGCTATGTGGACAACAGCAGGGAAACCTTTATGGGAAGAGGCAAGGGCAGAGCCAGGCCTTGAAACATGGAGCAAGCTTTTACATATCTAGGAGAGGAGGATGAAACCAAGAGGTAGGATTGAGCACTGCATTCAAAAGAAAAAAAAATGAGGAAAAACCGGACTTACGAGTGCATGAAGACGCCTGAAGGGTATCTGAAGAAAGAAGAAATTGTGCTTGTGCCAGTGAAGAGTGTGTGTTACTAAGTTTGTGATAAATATCCTTGATCAAAGTACAAAGCGGAATGTCAGGGGCGCGTGGGTGACTCATTCAGATGAGCGGCTGGCTGACTCTTGGATTTTGGCTCAGGTCATGATCTCACAGTCGTGGGATTGAGCCCTGCCTTGGGCTCCGTGCTGGCAGGATGGAGCCTGCCTGGGATTCTCTCACTCTCTGCCCCTCACCCACTTGTGGTCTCTCTCAAAACAAATAAGACTTAAAAAAAAGGGGGGGGGGGATATTCTGGATAAAAATCAGAAACTCTCAAAAAATGTATCTTAAAAATTGTCCCTCTAATAGGGAGGAATTAAAGACTGGCAAGTTTTAGGAGAATGATGATGGCAATGCTTGAAGATACAGTTGCTCACCTTTGTGGCCCACATAGTTGCCTTCAGGCCTCTGAAATGATTTCTAATGCCTCTGTTGCAGAAAACTTTTGTTGCACTATCGACAGCAGCACAGCACTATCATTCTTTTATTGATTTATTGATTTACTGATTTATTTATGAGAGTGAGAGAGCGAGAGAGCATGAGCCAGGCGAGGGACAGAGAGAGAGAGGAAGACACAGAATCCGAAGCAGGCTCCAGGCTCTGAGCTGTCAGCACACAGCCCAACGTGGGGCTCAAACTTACAAACCATGAGAGCATGACCTGAGTGGAAGTTGGATGCTTAACCAACTGAGCCACCCAGGCGCCCCCCCACCCCCACCCCCAGCACTAATCATTCTTAAGAATCAGGAAAAGCAGCAAGTCCAATAGAATCCCAAAATGCAACGACAAGATACATTTCTGCCTTTAGAGGGCACTGCTGCTTTCACAAAAGAAGAATGGCTTCAGTGTCTGCTTGGCTATGGGCTTCCAGTGGGCTTTTGCTTTAGATGCTGTTGTACTTGTTTTTCCTTCAGATCTAGGGATTCTCCTTGAAGACCTAGGGATAGACTTGGCAGTGGGAGTGGGGTTCACTTAAGCCCAAAGAAATTAGAAACAAGGAACATATTGCCCCATTCAGTCTCTTCCAATTTAAAAACAACAGTAAGAACAAATGCCTTCCCGATTTTCCATCAATGGTTCCTATTCTTTCTCTCCATGGGTAGTATGAAGGAGCTGACTCTCCTCTTGTCCATCTGCACGCTCAGCACACTGTAGTCTGGCTCTCCATCTCACCCCAGCACTCCTCCATATGGTTAATCTCAGCAGTCTATCTTTTGTTTTAATCTTTATTTGACGGTTCTCTATAGCATTTCATTCTTTGATTCCTGAAACTCTGCCTTCTTGGCTTCTCCTATGCCAACTTCCGTGGGTTCTTTTGTTACCTCTCACCTTGCCTTTACAGGCCTTTTGCCTGGATTCACTTCCATGGTCTACTCCTTAATTGAATGCCCCAGAAATCTGTCTGACCGGTGCTTCTCAGCTCATTCGACCCACTCTCCAAGGGTGATCTCATCCACTCTCAAGGCTCCAACTCACCAGTCACAAATATGACTTCCATACCTATCTCTAGGCTATGCTTCTCCTGATCCTCAATTTTCAACTTCACCTGGATGTCCCATAGTCCCCTCACACACAGCCTCTGCAAAACTGGACCCATAATCTCTCCCTCCCTACTCCCTAACCCCTACTGTTCTCACCAGCCCCTCCAAAATCCACACATTATCTCCTGGATTCCACAGTACAGTAAGTGATATACCATTTTCCCACTCAAATCAGAAATCTAGAATCTTCTCCATTGTGCCATATTCAACCCATCACTGGGTCCTGACCACCTAAATTACTTTCACATTTGCCCCTACTCTCCTTGCCCACTGACAAAATTTCATTTCAGGGCCTCAGAGCCTGTTGCTTTGAGGCAATACATTCTCTTTCAAGATTGAAATGTAGGGGCTCCTGGGTGGCTCAGTCAGTTAAGCTTTAAGCATCCAACTCATGGTATCAGCTCAGGTCATGATCTCACAGTTCGTGAGTTCAAGCCCCACATCAAGCTCTGTGCTATCAGCACAGAGCCTGCTTGCAATTCTCTCCCTCCTGTGCGTGGGCGTGCAATCTCTCTCTCTCTCAAAATAAATAAATAACCTTAAAGAAAATAAAGATTGAAATGTATTCAAGTTTACATTTTATTGTTTGAGCAGGTATAATGTTTACTGGTTCACATTTACAACAAATTTAAAAGTCTCCCTCCCGTACCCCTAAGCTTCCTTCCCAGATGCAATCAATGTTATTAGCTTGTCCTGGATCCTTTCAGAGGCATTTTTACACACAAGGTAGCATCTTTTACACACTCTTCTGCATTTTGCCTTTTTCATGTCATGTATCTTTGAGATCTTTCCATGTTACCACATAAAGGGTTTCTTCATTCTTTTTGCTGCTTTTTACATTCTATTGTATAGATGCACTATAAGCTATTAAACTTCTAGGTCTCCCTATTTATGGATAGTTAAGGAGTTCCCAATCTTCTGCCATTGTAATAAAGGCTGTAAAGAACAACTTTGTACTGAGGTCAATTGACACAGGTGTTAACTGATCAATGAGCATATACTTTTAAAAATATGGGTACTAAAAAAACTTAAAATTACCTACACACCTCCTATCCTATTTCTATTGGTCGGCATTGACCCAGACACTTCCTCTGTCCCATCTCACCTCCTCCAAGACCAAGTGCCCCTCCCTCTGTGCTTCAGACCCAGGGATCCTAGTGCCTCAGATGCTCCCCACCCCTCACTCTTAATTAAGATTCTGCTTCCAACTTACTCTTGGAGGCCTCCAAAAGATTTTGCTTCTTTATTCACAAGTCCACCTTCCTTTCCCAGCCCCTGAGGTCGGGGCCTCTGCTCTTATCTTTATTCCCTGGTACGCAGGACGTTACCCAGGTCGGTACTGTTAGCCAAATCGAGGCCTCAGGGTACAAAAGTCCCAAGGGCCACTCTAAAGGATAGAGTTGGAGGGAGAGAACTGCTGACATGTCATAATGCAGGTAAACAAATTCAAATTTTAAAAGAAATGTAGGTACGTTTTACCCGAATTCACAATGTGAATTACATTTTCGCCGCAAATAATAGTAACAACAAGAAGAGTTAATAAAAGGAATCATAAACACAGGAGAAACTTAGTTTGACGTAGAGCCCTGCGCCGTCCCCATCCTCACAAGGGGACGCAGGGCCCTGGGAACCCCCACCCCCACCCCGCCCGAACCCGCAGGAGAGAAGCGGCAGCGCCCCCCGACCCCAGGCCGGCGGCGGGTCAGGGGCTGGGGGGCTTGGACCTACTCACCCGGCGGGCGGGCCACAGCAGGGAAGGCGGCCCAGAGAGGAGGGGGAACGACTCTGCAGAAACGGGGAGGGATTTCCGGAAAAGCGAAACTGAAACTTTGCGGCCCAGGGCGGCGGGGCGCGGCGCACTCGCGCCCCGGCCTAGACGCACCCCCGGAGCCCGACGACGCCGCGAGCCATGGCCTCGACCCTCCGTTCTCCGTCCCCGCTGCTGGTGCGGGTGTCCGAGTCCAGCCCCCGAACACGCTTGAAGCTGGGAATCTACTTCCAGAGCCAGAACTCTGGCGGCGGGGAGTGCACCGTCCAGCCCCTCGACCCCAGGGACCAGGTCACCTTCCAGGTGACGTTCATGGAAAGGGAAGGTGAGCATCGGGCCGCTGCGGGTGCAAAGGGACAAGGCCCTGAGGGATTCCAAGCAGACCCAGGTCAAGGTGACGTAGGAGACGGCGGGAGAAAGCACAGCACCGGGTCGTGAGCACGGGGTGAAGGTGCACACAGGAATTGTGTCTTTCCACAAAGGGTCAGCTTTATTCGGCATATATATAGCAAAGTTGACCACAATTATAAAGCAGGTTCAGGATTCCACACTCAGTGACATTTCACCATGTGATTGAACTTCACTTCTTACACAGCACACGGAGCGGGACAGAAGACGAGCCACACAACAAAGTAACAGAAGGGTGTAGGAAGTTAACGAACCAAAGGTGAAATCAGTCTGTGAGCGCGCAGTTGAGCCAAGGCCTCTCTCTCGTTGGGGTCATCTCTCAGCACTTACTGCTTATTATTTTCAAGCGGTGAAGGATCTCAGCTCTCTTCGTAGATCAGTCGGGCAGGACCTTCCTCTGCAGCTGCCTTTTTTTAAGTGGTCCGACATAGAGAGGTCATGTCTGAAGAGTCTGACAGTTTGCTGCAAAAATCCCCTCCTGCTTTTTAAAGGGATTTAATTGGTCTTGGGCCCCTGCCGACCTCCTCTGCTTCTGCTTGTTATCAGTTCTGGGGTGTCAGCTGATGCTGGGCCCAGCGATGTCTCTTAGCTGCAGTACCTTTAACTACTTGTGTCATTGCTTGACCCAGGCCCCTGTTTGACATAAGAGACTCGGTTTTGCTTGCTACACACTGTCTGGTGGGGAGAGGAATGGTGGGGGAGGGCCTCTTGCTGCCCAAAGATGCAACCCAACAGGGAGACGAGAGCCCAGTAGTGCCCAGTTGGTTGGTGATCTGATCTGACCGCATTTTTTTTAATTAATCAATTAATTTATGAGAGAGACAGAGACAACATGAGCAGGGGAGGGGCAGAGGGAGGGGCAGAGGAAGGGGAGAGAGAGAATCCCAAGCAGGCTCCGTGCTGTCAGCACAGATCCCGATGTAGGGCTCGAACTCACGAAACCGTGAGATCATGACATGAGCCAAAACCAAGAGTCAGATGCTTAACCAAGTAAACCACCCAGGGGCCCCTGATCAGACTGCATTTTAAAGTTGATGCTTTCCAGTATCCTCATCCTGACTCAAATTTCTTAGCTCTGGGAAGAACACCTTTCCCTCCCCTAGATACCTGTAAACTCTTGTCATTTAGGAATTCTATTTTTGATTCTTGCTCTTTTCACTTAACTTTATATAATGAACATTATTCCATATCATTAAAATGGGAAGTTGGAGACATTTTCAGAAACGCGACTTTTAAAGAGTAGACTGTATTCCATTATCATGAGCTTTCATTTCTACAGCTGCCCCCGTTAGAGTTTGAATAGCTCCTGCACAGATGCCCTGTCATCAGTCCACCATTCCAGGATGCAGGGAGCAGCCTTCCTGGGAATCTGCTGGGGCAGGGTACAGGTGCGCGAATAAGAGGTTTATTTGAAGCCTTTCCCATGTGTATGTATGTGTTAAATGTTTCCATTGAAGCTAAAGAGAGAGTCTTGAAGAAAGAAAAGCATCAAATTATGGTTGACAACAAACTTGTGACTGTTTTTCTGGAGCCCACTGAGAATCCAACAGAGAAGAATGCAAGACCCAGAACATCTTCGCTGGCACAGTCACAAGATGCTTCTGGTGAGAGGCATCCAAACAAAGAACATATTCCTAATGCCGTGGATTCCTGTGTCCAAAAGGTGAGGACTGAAAGAAGGAGGTGGGTATGTTCCTGCACCTTCTTCTCCATTCACCATATCTTTCATGATTGATCCAACCACCACTTGCTGAAGACTTACTTGGAGGCGGGTACTCTTTTAGGCCTTGGGGCATAGAAGTGAGCACAATAGACAAGGTCCCTGCTGGGTGGGGAGGTACATAGAAAGACAAGAAGCAAGTAAACAAGATAAGTAAAATAATTTCAGGCAGTGATATGTGCTATGAAGAAAATATAATAGGGTTTTGCCTTAGAGGGTGACAGGGCCAGGGTGAGGAAGGGGCAGGGAGTGGTGCTGCTTCTGACCAGAAGTCAGAGACAGTTTCTCTGAGGAGATGACGTTTGGGCTGAGACTTGAGTGATGAGAAGGAGCCAGCCATGCAGTCATTCAACCAATCAATATCAACTGCCTGCTGTGTGCCAGGCACTGTCACAGGATCTGGAGACCACTGTTGTAAATAAGATATCAGGAAAAAACCTCTCAAATGAGATAGTGTCTGAGTAGAGACATGAATGAAGTAAGGGAGCTAACTAAGTGAGGTAAGAATGTCTGAGGCAGAGGGAAGCACAAGTGCAAAGGCACTGAGACAGGAGCTTCTATCCTCAACCCCAAGGCTTCAAGGAGGGAGACAGGTGTGACTAAAAGGCAGTGGGCAAGGAAGAGAGTGACAGGAAAGGAATTGGGAGAAGTAGCCAGAAGTCAGGTTTTGGGGGGATGAAGGTAGGGACTTTGGATTTTAACTTCAATATTAGGGGATTCATCTGATCAATCATTTTGAACCAGGGGAGTAGGGTGATCTGATTTACATTTCTAAATGTAATGTAACAGTTGCTGTGTGGAGGACTGAGTGTCCTCAGAAGGGGCCAGAGCAGAAGCAGGAGGTGAGAGCCCAGTTAGGAGGGCTTGCAGCAGGCCAGGAGCAAGATGACAGTGGCTTGGAGTCTGGGTGGTCCTGATGGAGGTGTAAGAAGTGGCCGCATTCAGAGAAACATTTGAAAGAAGATCTGGAGGAAGGACGTTACATGTGGAGGAGATAGCACATGCAAAAACCTTGAGGGGAGCAGATCATAGAAATCTGGCTTTTCGATTACATTCAATTTGCCTCTGTCCTTTTTAGCTTAACTGCTGTTTTTTTGTCCTATATTAGAGCTTCTCAAAGGACAGGATTTAGAGGGCCCAGCAATACTGCATGCAGTTAGGTGTTTAATTTTTGTTTTTGTTTCTGTTTTTAAAAAGGAGGGGAATTGAAGAAGTGAAAAAACTGAATAGGAAAAAAAAGAATAGGAAAAAACATCCTTTTCAGATTTATGACTCCCTTCCAAGCTCACAGACTCTTGTGAGAACCACAGCTGCTGGCCCGAGAGCAGAAGTACCTTCCCTTCACTCCATTCCCCAATAGCGGAGAGAGTGGGAGGCTCTAGAATCCGGAATTCTTGTCCACGTCACTTGTTAAATACGCCTCGTGCCCAGGCTCTACAGTTACATCAGACTCTCTGGAGATGGACCTGGTCCTTGGCTTTTTTGTTTGTTTGTTTGTTGGTTTGTTTTTCTTTTGCTTTGTTTTCATTCCCCAGGTGATTCTAATGTGCAGACAGAGCTGAGAACCTCTGGGCTGTAGCATACGGCATCCTCCGCAAAAAGGGTTTGAAAGCAGTCACCCTCTCTGCTAAGGGAAGACATAATGGCTATCTGTCTGGTCTCTAGACACTGTCCTGACAGGAGACTGTTGAGCTGATGTCTGAGAGATTTTGTTTGTTCCTTTTAAAATTTCAGATCTTTCTTAGTGTCACAGCTGACCTGAACTGTGACCTCTTCTCTAAAGAGCAGAGGGAACACATAACCACCATCTGCCCCAACATCAAAAAGATGGAAGGGCACAATGGAATTGAGAAGGTGTGTGGTACCTTCGGAGATATTGAAAAAATACATCACTTCTTGAATAAGCAACTCCGGGAAAGGGGGCAGAAACATGAATCTTCCTCTTTGACAACAGAGAAGGAGTCAGTCCATCAGCACCAGAACGGCTGCCCTTATTCCCCTGAACCAAAAAACAGGGCAGAAGAAAGAAGTGGCCATTTTGAAATTCCCTTGCCTTTCTTTGAATACTTCCAATTTATCTATCCTGATAAAATGGACTCAATACAGAACAGATTTGGTGTAAAAATAATAATCCAGCAGAGTTCGAACATAGTCTATTTAGACTTCACCTCGAATCAACCAGGTGACCTCAGAGCAGCTCAGGAGTTTTTTGTCAGTGAATTTCAGAAAACTGTAGGACTTCTGGAGCAACAATGTGTTGCTTTCGCAGACAGTAAGCAGGCAAATAAAATCAAACAGGAATTGAATCATCGGTTTACAAAGCTCCTTATAAAGGAGAAAGGAGGAGAATTAACTCTCCTTGGGACCCAAGATGACATTTCAGCTGCCAGATATTTTTTTGCTCTGAAAGACTCTGAAAGTCTTGTCATGGGACCTGTGAAAATATCAACCCCCAGATGCATGATGAATGGAATTGAAGTTGATACTTTTCAGTATAAGCTTTTAGAAGCTGAAATACTCCAGGAGATACCAAAGATAGAAAAAAAGTATGACACTCAATGTAAGGTTTCAGGAAACACTGAGAAAACCTGCATCCTATTTGAACCTAAGGACAAGGAATTAGATCTGTCTGCCCATGCTTATGCAAGTTTCATTGATGTCTGTCAACATGTGTCATGTCAAGTGATGACAGAAGTTCTTTCGCTGAAACCTTTGGGCAAAGAGAGAATGCACTTACATGGGACCAAGTTTGCTGATGGCTTTAGGAAAAAGCATCCAAATGTACACTTTGTACTGAATCAAGAGTCAGTGACTTTGATTGGATTGCCAGATCACCTTGCAAAGGCAAAGCAGTCTATCTTTAAAAAAGTGGGGATGTCCCCATTAGCTGGAGACAAATGGAATGAGGACCATGAAACATCCATGGACATTGACAGTAATGATTCAAAAACAGCTTCACCCACATTCCAGCACTCTGCCGGTTCTGGGGCGTCAGGCATGGACAAGGAAGAGGACATATGTAGCATCTGCATGGACATGATTAGTAACAAAGAAGTGCTACCCAAGTGCAAGCACGCATTCTGCTCCCCTTGTATCAACAAAGCCATGTCCTATAAACCGGTCTGTCCTGTGTGCCAGACTTCCTATGGTATCCAGAAAGGCAATCAGCCAGAGGGAACCATGACTGTCACTGTCCTAGAAGACTCACTTCCAGGTTATGAATCCTGTGGCTCCATTGTGATTAATTATAACATGAAAGGAGGCATTCAAACAGTAAGTGTTTCTTGAGGTACATGGGTTTCTATCCAGTATGTTCCAGAATTACAGAGCAAGAGACTGTTCTCTTGCCAATTACTGGATTTCCCAGGGTATTATTTTCATGGTTATATATGCAAGGGCTTTAAATAGTGATAAAGGTAGCAATGTTTGCTTATAACTTAGGTATCTTTTGTGTCTATTAAGGCAGAGAAAGAGTGAGTGGTGATTATGTGTTAGAATGGTGCAAATCAGAAGATGAATAGTGTTTCCAGCATGAATGTAGGGAGAGAGGAGATATATGAATTATTGGGAATACGCACAAACCTTTAATATTTTGTTTGTTTTTGATTTTCCTTATCTACAAATGAGCATGTCTATCTGTAGAGTAAAATTTAGACATGGGAGTGTTTTCAGGTGATATTTTCTTGTCTTCATACAGGAAAAGCACCCAAACCCAGGAAAGGCATACTCTGGAATACAACGAACAGCATACCTGCCCAATAATGAGGAAGGAACCGAAGTTTTGAGACTGCTTCGTAGGGCCTTTAACCAAAAGCTGATTTTTACGGTGGGGGAGTCTCGAGTATTAGGAATCTCAGATGTCATTACATGGAATGACATCCACCACAAAACATCCCGTTTTGGGGGCCCGCAAAAGTGAGAACCTTCTGAAACATAATGATTGCTAAATAGGATTTAGAGGTTATAAAATATGGCAATTTGAGGATGTGGCTATAAGGAGACTGTATAGCAGTGGGATTGGATACGATAAAGTCTTTTTTTGAAGTATAGTTGATATACAATGTTATATTAGTTTCAGGTGTGCAGCTGTTGATTCCACAATTGTGTACATTAGGTGGTGCTTACCACAAGTGTAGTTAGTTACTATCACCATACAAAGTTGTTATTATATTCTGACTATATTACATATATATACAATATATATATTATATACATAATATAATGTATATTATATACATTATAGACGTAATATTTATAATATCCTGACTATATTCCCTGTATTTTTTTCATCCCTGTGACTTAATTTATTTTACAATTGGAAGTTTGTACCTTTTAGTCCCTTCACCTCTTTTGCCTATCTCCCCCAACCAGCAGCCTCCCTTACTCCAGCAACCACCAATTTGTTCTCTGTATTTGTGACACTGTTTCTGTGTGTGTGTGTGTGTGTGTGTGTGTGTGTGTGTGTTGTATTTTAGATCTGACGTGTAAGTGAAGTCATATGGCGTATTTGTCTTTCTCTAACTTATTTCACCCAGCATAATCATCTCTAGGTCTATCTGTGTTGTTGCAAATGGCAAGATTTCATCCTTTTTTAAAAATTGTTTAATATTTATTTATTTTTGAGAGAGAGAGAGAGAGAGAGAGAGAGAGAGCGAGCTCAAGTGGGGGAGGGGCAAAGAGAGAGGGAGAGGATCAACGAGGGCTGTGTGCTGACATAAGCAAGCCCGATGTGGGGCTTGAACTCACAAACTGTGAGATCGTGACCTGATCCAAAGCCGGGTGCTCAACCAAGTGAGCCACCCAGGTGCCGCAGATTTCATCCTTTTTTATGGCTGAGTAATATTCTATTACATAGCTATAGAGTGTATATACATATAGATAGATATAGATACATATCACATATTCTTTGCCCATTTATCTATAGATACTTAGGTCACTTCCATATCTTGGCTATCATAAATAATGCTGCAATAAACATAGGGTGCATATATCTTTTCAAACTAATGTTTTTGTATTCTTTGGGTAAATACCCAGCAGTGGAATTACTGGATCATATGGTATTTCTATTTTTGACTTTTTGAGGAACCTCCATACTGTTTTCCGTCATGCCTGCACCGGTTCACATTCCCACCTGTTGGGCTCCCTTTTTTGTACATCATTGTCAACACTTTGTTTCTTGTTTTTTTAGATACTAGTCATTCTGACAACTGTGAGGTGATATTTCACTGTGGTTTTGATTTGCATTTCCCTGATGATTAGTGATGTTAAGTGCCTTTTTGTATGTCTGTTGGCCATCTATATATCTCTGGAAAAATGTGTATTCAGGTCCCCTGCCCATTTTTAAATCAGGTTATTTGTGTGGGTTTTTTGGTGTTGAATTGTAATAAGTTCTTTATGTATTTTGGATGTTAATCTCTTATCAGATTTATCATTTGCAAGTATCATCTCCCATTCAGTATTTTGCCTTTTTGTTTTATTGCAAAAACTTTTTATTTTGCTGTAATCCCAACAGTTCATTTTTGCTTTTGTTTCTCTTGCCTGAGCACATCCAGAAGAAAGTTGCTAAGACCAACGTCCAAGAGATTACTACCTATGTTTTCTTTCAGGAATTTTTTGGTTTCAAGTCTTATGTTTAGGTCTTTAATCCATTTTGAATTTATTTGGGGTATGGTGTAAGAAAGTGGTCCAGTTTTATTCTTTTCCATATAGCTGTCCAGTTTCCTCATGGGTTCGAGCCCCGCATCGGGCTCTGTGCTAGTAACTCTGTGCTGGCAGCTTGGGGCCTGGAGCCTACTTTGGATTCTGTGTGTGTGTGTGTGTGTGTGTGTGTGTGTGTCCCCCCCCAATCCACTCATACTCTATCCCTCTCTCAAAAATAAACATAAAAAAGAACTTTAAAAAAAAGGAATGCATCCTGAGACTTTTGAAAATTTACCAAATTTGAAAATTCTCCTGTAGAAAATTATTATTCTCCATAAAAATATAGTATAGTATGACTTTAGGAAAGTGACTGCTTACCAATGAGCTGAAAATGAAAACATCTTGTTTGAAGGCAGATCCTGGGCAGACAGCTATGCTCACTTACCAGCTAAATGACTCACCTCTACACACTTACAAGTGATTATAAGTCATCTGTCTTTAAGATTGTTTTCAATGTTTGCAACACTGAATGTTAATGCCAGGAATCTACTGTACAGATTTAAGACCATTTGTGAAGAAGCTAAAGGGCTTTTTCCTTCTGCAGGTTTGGCTACCCTGATCCTGGTTATTTGAAACGTGTTAAACGAGAGCTGAAAGATAAAGGAATTGAGTAAGAAAACTGCTGGAAGGATGTCTTGAGCCAAGCTTTCACAAGACACAGTTGAAGAAACATCTTTAAATGTTTTTTCATCTCAAGAAGTGGTCTGTTTAGAAGTAAGAATCTACTAGTCTGTCATTTCTGGAGTGTTACTTTTTATGGAAGATAAAAGTTCCAGGGGCGCCTGGGCGGCTCAGTTGGTTGAGCATCCAACTTCTGCTCAGGTTGTGATCTCACAGTTCATGAGCTCCAGCCCCACACTGGGCTCTCTGTTGTCAGCATGGAGCCCACTTCAGATCCTCTCCGCCCCACCCCCGTCCCTCCCCTGTACTTTCTTTCTCTCTCAAAAATAAACATTAAAAAAATTAAAAATTAAAGAAAGCTCCAAAATCAATGTGATTTTGCTGCAGAGGTGTTGTGCCTCATTCTTGTGTCTTCTTTGGGGAGTAGGGAGTGGAGTACTGGGGGTCTGAAATAATCTGTGTTCTTTAGTTGAAATAGTAGCTGTCAATTGATCCTCTTTCTACTGCTGTCTCTGACATAGCCTTTTGGGGTTTTTTTGTTGTTTGTTTGTTTTCTCTTTACCCTAAAAGTAAAATCCTAGTATGAGTGGCAGAGGAAAGGGCTTTGGCTATGGAAAATTAGAGACACACATTTTCCTCCCTCCCTCATGGCCAAAAAAGTGGCCAGAAGCAGAGATTGGGCAACAAAGGAATAAGTCTATTATTTTTCACAGTACAGAGCCTGGTATGCAGTTGGTGCCTCATAATGCTTTGCTGCCTGACTCAGGTTACTAATAACCCAGCAGAGGGTTATATGCTCCCTGAATCTTTGACAGAGGCAGGAGTAAGGAAGCCATATCTGGAGACCTTACTACTGATGTGGAAAACTGAGTTTCTTTAGTCCAGAACACTTAACCTCTAAACTCTGAACTCTGACCAGTCCTCTAACTTGGTCCTTGTTCCTTCCTGAGTTTAATAATCTGCCATATGGGGTGCATTTGTCCTGTCGTACTAATGCTACACGTTTCTGAACATTTTTTCCTCTGGATATCACTATACTTTTTAAGTATACCCTGCTTCCAGATAAATAACCTTTCCTTAGTTTCCACAGACTATCATTTTCTCAGTTACGTAGCCCCCATAATAGGTTTTCCATTCTTTTACTAAGTCCCACCAAGTCCTGTTTTCTTCCTTAAAATCTCTCTCCCTGGTACTATCTCTGGACAGAGACAAAGCAAGTTGAGCCTGCTATTAATATATGACATGTCAAAATGCACTTTTAAATGGTTTTCCAAGTCAGAAGAAAATTATACTAGCACATTATCTGGTTATCCATGTCCCAGCCCCTCTCCAAAAAAGATGAAGTCTTTTTCTTTTCCTAAAGATACACATACACACACATATACATTTTTTATAATCAGATGGTAATAGCTTAGCTAATATTTATTATAGATTTATTTTATCCTCTTTTTAAGGGCTTTATACCTGGGACGAATACTATTACTATCCCCATTTTATAACTGAGAAAACTGATGCATAGAGAGGATAAGTACTTTGACAAAGGTCACATCGTTTATAAGTAGAAGTTCTGGGATTTGAAGAAGGTAGTCTGGCACCAAGGCTTCTGCACCCCAGAGCTACCCTGCTCCAACTGGGCAAGCTGAGGAGTCCCATGATTCTGGGCTTCTCTCAGAAGTGGATTCCTGCACAGTGCCCAAAGAAGATTTCCTCCAAGGAGGTCCTATATGAAGAACTTAAAAACCCAGAATCTTTTCCTTTGTCCAGAGAGTTAAGGGATAGGTCTTTTTAAAAAAATCATATTATACATTTAGTTTTTGATGATTCAAGTTTTTACTATTAGGATTGTTTTGTGTCTACAGATCTTTTGGCTAAATTTGCTTCAAAAAAGCAAAAGTTTGCTTCCTGCTAAGTTCTGGATCTTTGACTGCAATGTGTGCTCAAAGGCAAGTTTCATGGTGCCAGCGGTTGGAGAGCCTTTGGATTACCGCTCTTGTTCTGTGACGGTATTATCATCTGTATCTGCTTCATTATTTTTTTGTATCTGCTTTAAATAAAGTTATATACGGGGTGCCTGGGTGACTGAGTCAGTTAAGCCTCCAACTTCAGCTCAGGTCATGATCTCACGATTCATGTCATGAATCCTGTGTCAGGATTTCTGCTGTCAGCATGGAGCCCACTTCAGATCCTCTGTCCCACCCCCCCATCCCCTCCCCCACTGTTTTTTTCTCTCTCTCAAAATAAACAAACAAATAAATAAATATAGTTATACACGTATTAGGAACAAATTGTGTTATTTCCCTACTCCTTTTTTCTTTTCCCTTAGGAAAGAATTGAAAATAGTATTAAGATATTTGATGTTTTGGGGCACCTGGGTGGCTGAGTCGGTTAAGCGTCCGGCTTTGGTTCAGGTCATGATCTCGCGGTTTGTGGGTTCGAGCCCTGCTTCAGGCCTATATGCCCCTCCCCTACTCGTGCTCTCTCTCTCTCTCTCTCTCTCTCTCTCAGAAGTTAGTAAACATTTAAAAAAATTTTTTTAAGATATTTGATGTTTTTCTAAAGATAGCTTCTGCACCCAATTTCCATGCGTGGGTTTTCCCTCCATACATACAAGCAATTATCTGACACCAGCTGGGTGTCCTATAGCTCAACTCAATTCAGACATTCTCTACCCAGAGACATCATCAGATTCCCCAGACTATGGGCTCAGTCCCACAGGACTTCCCCCCCCCCCCCCCACTTTCAGATGCCAAAAGCAAGCCTAGGATGTTACCTGTGCTTCTGACTGAAGGGCTATAAATCTCTGGTTCTCCATGACCCTCTTCTTGGATTCAGTTAATTTGGTAGAGCAGCTCAAGCAGTTGCTGAAACTCCATTTGTTTCGGGGAAATTCCCGGTCTTCTCTTGTCTGATGTGGACTCCATATTTCCACTTTGGTGGAAAAAACATGGCGTCTGCTCCTCTGTCTGAGTTAAGGTTTTGAATTAGGTTTTCCTTCTCTGCCTTCTACTGGCACCTTGCCTCTTCTGCCTTCCCCTCCCCCTGCTGTTTCTGCACCAACTTGGATGTGGTCTACATAACTGGGTCCTGTATCCCCCTCAGTGCTTCAGGCACCATTGGTTCCTCCTCCCATCCTCAAGGTCGAAGAGTAAAGTGCACCCCTTTGGACATATAGGTCTTTTCCAAATAGAATGAATTGCTAAAGCTTTGATTACTGAACATAGGTTTGTGTTTTTAACTTCTTATTGCAGAGAAATTAAGGCTATTTGAACCTATTGGAAAACATGCTTTGTACTTAATTGGTTCATGAATTCACCATCTAAAAAAATTCTGATGGTTGGTTACTAAGTCCTCAATTGGAGACTAAGGTTTCCTAAGAGTTAAAATTCTGTTAAGTGTACTTAAGACTGATGGAAATAAAGAAAGCAACCCTGTATGTAGGAAAGTAGAAGGTATGTAAGAAAGATATAAGGAATGGAAATACATTTTTGTTGAGGGTAGAAGAAAGTAATTTTGTCCTAAATGAGACTGGTTATTTGGAGAGAAATGACTTTGGGACAAAGTTTGAAGGCAAAGCAAAGTTGTAGAAGGTTCATGAAGGGTAATTTTTGGAAAGGAATTTTATGTGTGCTCAGGATGGACTAAGGTTGAGATGAATGGAATTTTACAAGTACACTGGTATAAGGTTGAAATTCTGCTTTTCTCTCTGCTCAAATGACAAAGTTTTCTTGGACTGTTGATCTGTTCTTGATAAGACAATGCAAACAAAGGTTTGTCTTCCAGGAAAACCAAAGTTTTAGGTTGTATCTTTATCAGGTCTTTGATTACTTAGTTAAAACTTCTCAATGTTAAAGGAGCTAGGTTTTGGTAACAACTATATAATGCTATACATTCACCATTAGGATCTTTTTTTTTCACCTTGATTGAATAAATAAAGTTTTAAGATTTGTAATGATCTGTAATCCTATTTGGGATGTACTTATAACTTCCTAAGGTTTTAACAAACTTCCCAGGATTTAAATGGTAAACGAAGTCTTTTTTTTTTTTTTTTTTTTTTTTACCAATTAGGCCCTTTTATTTGGGATGCTAAGTTACTTGGAAAAGCACTGTCATACAATGGTAAACCTTAGGTTGTATTGCACAGGTAAATGTTGTAACTGCCGAAA
The DNA here is from genome assembly GCF_018350175.1 of Felis catus. NCBI lineage: Eukaryota > Metazoa > Chordata > Mammalia > Carnivora > Felidae > Felis > Felis catus. The sequence goes on from NC_058376.1 coordinate 68,038,334, forward strand.
TATATGTTCAAGTCCTAAAGTTATTTGATGTTTTGGTATAAGGCCATCACTTAATATTCTGATTACTTGAAATGTTATGTGTCACAGAAATAACCGAATTTCTTTGTCAATTGCATCATAATGAACTCTCATCAGATCTTTAACAATGTCTGTGCCTGAGATTTTGTCATTTATTTTATTTTATTTAAAAAATTTTCTTTTAAGTTTGTTTATTCTTGAGAGATAGAGACAGAGCACAAGCAGGGGAGAGGGGGAGAGAGGGGGAAGACACAGAATCTGAAGCAGGCTCCAGGCTCTGAGTTGTCAGCACAGAGCCCAATGCAGGGCTCAAACTCACGAACTACAAGATCATGACCTGAGCCAAAGTCAGACGCTCAACTGACCAAGACACCCAGGAGCCCCGAGATTTTGTCATTTATAATTGTTTGTATTCTCTCACAAAATGTGTTTCTTCTTCAACGAGATTTATAAAAAGGAATTTGGGGACAAATACAGGTATTCGACATCTTTAAGATTAATACTAAAATGGGTAAGAATTTCCAGAACTAAAAAGCTGAATTCAAATTGAACAAGAATTAGGAACATAGGATTAAATGAACTAAGGAAGATTATAGTTTTGTGATTCTTGTTGAAAATATTGCTGGTTGTCTAATGTTTGCTCTTCCAGATTAAGGAAACTTTCTCTTAAGATATCTATGATATACAGAAATGTCATAAAGTATTCATTTGTAAGCTGAAGCATTTATCTTTTCTCTCTACATAACTCCCCTGAAATTCAAAAACTCTCAGTGAGTATTCTTTCTTTCATGGCAATTACAATTGTTTGCATAAGTTCAATAAGAATCTGTTCATCTTGTAACAGGTCACCATTGGAAATACTGGTTAGTTTACCAAGGCTTTGATTGGAATGTCATATTTGAGAGTGACATTCATAGACTCAGATATGACCAGACAGGTTTAAGGAACTATGGTTGGCTTTATGAAACATGGAGCCATAAAGCCCCTTGGAAGTGTTGACATGATACCTTGCTTACAGAGTTCCCAGCGGCTTCACCAGGTGAGTAAGTAAAGAAGGTCACTTCCTGGCAGGTGCAGGAACCTCAGGATATCTTGGGGACCTCATGAAGAGGAATTCGCCCAATTCTACAGGTATTGCAGGCCTGTCTGATGGCAGGTATTTGGCTTGGCTTCTGGCCTGGAGAGGCTACTAAAAGTTCAACCTGGAGATTCTTTATAAAAGGTTCCAGAAAAGCAAACTTTAAAAGATCCTCATGATAAATCGCTATTCTTGCTGGGCTTACGTAAATAATTAGGCCAGGTTTGTTAAGACTGGACTTGTTCTACAAATGCATTGGTCTCAATTTGGCTATCTCTGGAAAGGGGGGTTTTTAGAGAGAAAAACTATGTTTCAACAATGCACCACTATGGATATTAAATTCTAGTTATGATTGTCTTTAAATGTTTGTTGTTTGCCTAAACTAGACAACTTGAGGTAAATTTCAGAAAAATTGTTACAGTATTTCATGTATAGACAATCTGTGCTTGTTATTCTGTGGGGATAATAATAAGACCCCATGGGCATATGATTATTTAAACAACTAGAAAACAGGATGGATCTCTAAATATGCAAACCATATCTTCCTTAAACCTGATCTGACAGTTATCAGAAACCCGCACCTTTCGAAGACTTGGAGGTGGACTTTACAGATATACAACCAAATAGAGGATTCAGTTTCAGGTATCACCCCATGGGTCCATCACTCCAGAGTTAAGAAGGCCAACTCAGGGGAATCCACAACCTGGAGAAGTGATCCAGATCCAATCAACCCGCTTAAACTGACCCTCAAAAAGACACTGGACCCTGAGATCTCCAGCCCTGCTCCAGCCACACCCCAGAAGCTGGCTGGCCTGTGCACGGCAGAAGCTTGAGGAATCAATGTGTGGACTGAGCCCAGGGGTTCGGATGCAACTCTGCCAGCCCTTGCCCCTTACTGGTGTCATAGCCCTGATCTTGCTTCTTGCTGTTGGACTGAGAGAGACTGCACCAACAAGCTGGACAAGGAACGGATGGCAGACTCCCTGGTAACCTGACAAAGCCAAATAAACTCCCTGGCAGCAGTGTCCCTCCAAAATAGGCGAGCCCTCGATCTCCTCACTTCAGAAAAAGGAGGGACTTGTATCTTTCTGGGGGAGGAATGTTGCTATTTCGTAAGCCAATCAGGAATAGTCAGGACTAAGGTTAAAGAACTCAAGGAAAGAATTCAACGTAGACAACGGGAAAGTATCCGTCAATGGAGAGGATGGGATCTCACAGACTGGGCATCCTGGCTCCCGGCCCTGGCAGGGCCCCTCCTCTCCATAATTTTACTTGTGACCATCGGCCCCTGCATACTAAATACCCTGGTACGTTTTACTTAAAACATTGTCGCTCGCCAAACTGCAGCATGTATCTTAGCCCTCCGAGGGTACCAACCGCTAGAGCTAAAAAGTGATGCCTAATAAAAGATTTTTAAAAAGGCAGCAAAGGGGGGAATGTTGGGAAAATGAATAAAGTTTTACACCATAAGATGGCCTATGGGACTAAAACAAGCTCTGGTCTCTAGCTTAGAGACCCCTCTTCCAGGTTCTTGCCCTGTTTGCCATGCGCGAAAACTCGCCATAGATATGGAAGCTGACAACTATAAATTACCCTTCCCCCCTTCGTTCGGAGCTCAGATCTTTGGAGAAACGGTCTCCTCTGAGCCCGCCAGTGTTAAATAAATCTCAGATCCACCAAGATCTCCGAGTGCCGCTTGGTTTTTCTGCCAGCATTCCAGCCTGGTTCCGTAACACTTTCCTCCAAATTTGTCTTCAAATTACAAAATCCCTATTTCCTTGTGTTCCTAATACTTTATACCTATCTTTATTAATAGAGATGTGCTATCAAAATCCACCACCTTGGGACTTCATCAACTCCATTCTGTGCCCTGATTGTTGGTCAGGTTCAACAATGGTAAGTACCAGAAAGAGATAGGAAGGTAGGGGAAGCTAGTGGTTGGGGGACTTATTTCCCTTGCTGTCTCTGGAAAGCAGCCATGGCTCCCCTGGAATGGCTCTCTGCTGTAGGTATATGGCTCTTACCAGGTTTGAAGCCGTTGCCTCTGCCCCTCCGGCCAACTTAGTAGTCTAAGTTTTAGCAAGTACATTTAGCCCGTGTGATTGATTAACTAAATCTTTCTTGGTATATCTATAGATCATGCATTGTTTCCTAGAAAGACTGGAACCAAACCCTCTTGCACAACCCAGCCCCCACACCAAAACACAACCACCATGAGAACTTCTGTAGCTGGCACCATTGAGTCTGCATGCAACCAAGAAGTGTTACAGGGGCACCTGGATGGTTGAGTCCCACAAGCTTCCGACTTCGGCTCAAGTCATGATCTCATGGTTCCTGAGTTCCAGCCCTGCATCGGGCTCTCAGCTGTCAGCATGGAGCCCCCTTTGGATCCTCTTTGCCCTTCTCTCTCTCTCTCTCTCTCTCTCTCTCTCTCTCTCTCTCTGCCCTTCCCTCCACTCATGCTCTCTCTCAAAAATAAGTAAAAATAAAATAAAATAAAATAAAATAAAATAAAATAAAATAAAATAAAATAAGAATTGCTACAGACTACAGACCACTATGCTCTCCTTTTACTGATTAACTTCCCTAAAGTTCCTGTAAAAATCTATCGGCCAGGCAGAAACCTTGAAGTTGGTTTTCAGACAAGAGTCTGCCTTCTCCCCAGGTGGTCAGCCTCCTGAATAAAGCTTATATTCCTTTTCAGTGAAAACTCCTCTCTTGTGTATTGGCCTTTCTAACCAAGGGCAGTCGAACTTGGGTTCCTGTAACAGGTGTAGAACACACTCCTCCCTTGTCCCTTCAGTCTAGATGGTAAGGGGAGGGTGAGGCTGCTTTAACATTTCTCACCGATTTCTCTTAACCCCTTGCCTCCACCTATATAGGTAATTACTTTATTAAACTCTCTTCGATTACCCATTTTGAGTATACACGTGGCCCGAGCCCCTTTTGGAAAGCTCACCTTTAATGTTTTCTTTTCTTTCTTTCTTCCTTTCTTTCTTTCTTTCTCTTTCTTTCTTTCTTTCTTTCCTTTTTTTTTTTTTTTCAAGTAGGCTTCCTACCCAACTTGTGGCTTGAACTCCAGACCCTGAGATCAAGACTGGTATGCTCCATGGATTGAGCCACCCAGGTGGAAAGTTCACCTTTACAGACACTTTGCTTTTATGACACACCTACATTTCTTCCTAATGCAAAGAAATTCGAAGAGTATTTCATACTTTGCCTCATTTAATCGCCATGATAATATAAAGTAGCTATGCCCACTGTTAACAGGTGGAGTCAACTGGGGTTCCACACCTGACCAATCGCAGAGCTCAGAATCTGGCCACCAAATTTGTGACAGCAATGTCTGTCCCCAATGGATGATATAATCTTTAGGCAGCTGTTTGCAACCTCAAGACCACAAGGAAGGCAGAAGTGCTTTTCACAGAAAAGAAAGTGAAAGAAAAGGCACACGCCGGTTGGGTGGGTCCGGGGCGGTGACAGTGGACCGGCGAAGCTGGGGAGAGCTGCGCCGTGCTTCTCTGGGCCCGGACACGCGAAGAACTTGTGCACCAACTTGTGGCTGTGCGAACAGAACCCAAGCGATCGGGAGGCCGGGAAGCCGAGGTCGGCCGGGAGCCCGGCAGCCCGACCCGCTTCCTGGCCCCCTTCCTCCGGGAGAATGGTGAGGGGCGCCACGGGAGGGGGTGAGGAGGGCGGCGCGCGACACAGCAGCACCAGGTGTCGCGGAGACTGCTCGGCCTTCGAACCCTCTCTTCCTAGGGAGGAGCTTACCGCCGCGACTTGTTTCGGAAGAGAGTAGAGTGTCGGGCAACATTTTCCTGGGAATCTTTGGTCTCTTTGCTCTCAAATTTCAAAAGTTCCTTATAAATCAGGGATATTAATCTTTTATCTGTGATAATAATGTTATCACTAATATAATGTTATGACTGTTACCTTAAGTATGTCATTTGTCTTCTGAGTTTGCTTATGGTGGCTTCCCCCCCCCCATGCAAATGGTTTTTATTTTTATAGGAAAATTTACCAATCTTTTATTTTATTGCATTTGGAATTTGGGGCATATTTTAAAAGCTTTCCTCATCGCCCAGGTTATAGTCACGCATTTTATTTGTAATGCTTTATTTTTTACATTTAGATCTTTGATACATTTGGAGTTTATTCTTGTTTATGATTTGAGGAATGGATAAAACTTTTATCTTTTTCCCAAATGGGTATCCACTTGTCCCAGCACTATTTATTAAAAAGATTAGCACTGCTTCAGTAACTTGAGATACAACATTTATCATATACCAGATTTTTGTACGTACTTTGGCTGTTTCTAGAACTTCTGTTTTATTCCACTGACATGTTTATTCATCTGCTGCAGAGAGGCTTTGTTATATATTTTAATATCAGGGCTAGCTCCCCTAAGAGCTCTTCCTTCCTGCTGTTTTCCTAGCTATTCTTATGTGCTTATCTTATAAACTTTAGGATTGACTTCTGATTTATGATCAGTGTCAAAAAAAAGCTCACTGGGATTTGTACTGGATTTGCATTAAGCTTATAAATTACAGACAACTGACATCTTGAGATAGTGTTGAGATGTTCTAATCAAGAACAAAGGATATCATTTCATTTGTTTGGGTTTACTTTTGTGTCTTTAAAGAGTGTGTATAGTTTTTTTACATAGAATATTTGTTAAGTTTGTTCCTAAATACTTTATCTTTTTTTTTTGCTACTGTAAATGAGATTTTTCATTCATTATATCTTCAATTTGTGTATATGAATGCTATTGACATCCTTTCATTTTTAAAATTGAGGTACAATTTATATACAGCAAATTTATAATTTTTAGTATACAGTCTGTTTTTTAACAAATGTACACAATCGTGTGGCAACCACAAGATATAAAAGATACAAAGACAGAAAGATAGAAAAAAGAGTTTCATCACCCCCGAAAATTCCCACCAGTTCCTTTGGAATCAAGCTCACTCAAGGTGAGTCCCTGGCAAACACTGGTCAGATTTTGGTGCTGATAGTTCCAGAATGTCATATAAGTGGAACCATACAGCACATAGTCTTTTGAGTCTTGCTTCTTCCACTTAGCATAAGGCAGTTGATTTTCATCCACACAGCTGGAACTATCACTAATTTGCTATTGCTTTCTAATTTAATTTCACAGTGGTTAGAGAACATGCTTGTGTTATTTGAATCCTTTTAAATTTATATACTGAGATTTGTTTTCTGGACAGAATATGGTTATCTTGATAAATCCTGTGGTCGTTGGGTTAAGTGTTCTATTGATGTCAGTTAGATTAGGTTGGTTGGAAATATTGTTCAAGTCCTCATATCCTTACTTATGTTATGACTAGTTGTACTATCAGTAATTGAGAAAGGATGCTGAAATCCCCAAGTATAATTACAGATTTATTTCTCCTTGGAGTTCTATCAGTTTGGGCTTCATATATTTTAAAAATCTATTATTAGCTGTACACATGCTTAGGATTATTAATTCCCCTTAATGAATCTATTTGTCACTCCAAATGATGTAGAATAAATGTTCTTATATTTACAAGCATATAAATATATAAATGTAGAATCTATATAGAAATTAATAATATTATAGACTATAGATTACAGATACCACATTATATATAGATATTACATTATAGATTATACATTATAATGTATAAATTATACATTATACATTATATATAGATATTACATTATAGATATATATTATACATTATAGATATTACAGTATAGATATATATTTATAGAAATATATAAGTATAGAACCTTTATTCTATTACTTTTGGAGTGTTTAAAATTAACATTTAAAAAATTGTGTTAAATTTTTTCAACACTTATTTTTGAGAGAGAGAGAGAGAGAGAGAGACAGAGTGTGAGTGGGGGAAGGGCAGAGAGAGAGGGAGACACAGAATCTGAAGCAGGCTCCAGGCTTCAAGCTGCCAGCACAGAGCCCGACGCGAGGCTCCAACTCATGAACCTGAGCCAATGTTGGATGTTCAACTGACTGAGCCATGCAGGCACCTGGTATATGTGTTGTTCTTCCTCTGACTGACTAATTTCACTTAGCATAATACCCTCCAGTTCCATTCACATAGTTGCATTAGCAAGATTTCATTCTTTTTGATTGCCAAGTAATACCCCATTGTATATATATACCACATCTTCTTTATCCATTCATCCATTGATGGACATTTGGGCTCTTTCCATACTTTGGCTATTGTTAATAGTGCTGCTATAAACATGGGGGTGCAAGTGTCCCTTCGAAACAGCACACCTGTATCCCATGGGTAAATACCTAGTAGTGCAATTGCTGGGTTGTAGGGTAGTTCTATTTTTAGTTTTTTGAGGAACCTCCATACTGTTTTCCAGAATGGCTGCACCAGCTTGCATTCCCACCAACAATGCAAAAGAGATCCTCTTTCTCTGCATCCCTGCCAACATCTGTTGTTGCCTGAGTTGTTAATGTTAGCCATTCTGACAGGTGTAAGGTGGTATCTCATTGTGGTTTTGATTTGTATTTCCCTGATGATGAGTGATGTTGAGCATTTTTTCATGTGTCAGTTGGCCATCTGGATGTCTTCTTTGGAGAAGTATCTATTCATGTCTTTTGCCCATTTCTTCACTGGATTATTTGTTTTTTGGGTGTTGAGTTTGATAAATTCTGTGTAGATTTTGGATACTAACCCTTTATCTGATATGTCATTTGCAAATATCTTCTCCCATTCTGTTGGTTGCCTTTTAGTTTTGCTGATTGTTTCCTTCACTGTGCAGAAGTGTTTTATTTTGATGAGGTCCCAGTAGTTCATTTTTGCTTTTGTTTCCCTTGCCTCCAGAGACGTGTTGAGTAAGAAGTTGCTGCAGCCAAGATCAAAGAGATTTTTGCCTGCATCACATCATCTATTCTTAATTTAGAACTGTTTAGCTTTATAATTACTACTTAAAGATACATTTTTAAAAATTGGGCAGAGGATACAGAAAGTTCCCATATACCACCTGGCCCCCCTCAATTTCCCCCACTATCAACATCTCACACCAGAGTGGTACACTTGTTACAATTGGTGAGTCTACATTAACATGTTATTATCACTCAAAGTTCATAGTTTACATTAGAGTTTACTCTTGGTATACTACATTCTATGATTTTTGACAAATGTTTAGTAACATATATCCACCATTATGGTACCATACAAAATAGTTTCACAGCCTTAAAAATCTTCTGTACTCTGCCATTCATCTTTCCCTCTCCTCTAATCTCTAGTACCCACTGCTTTTTTTTTTTTTTTTACTGTTTCCATAGTTTTGCCTTTTCCAAAATGTTATTTAGTTGGAATCATTTGTTAGCCTTTTCAGATTTGGCTTGTTTCACATAGTAATATACATTTAAGTTTCCTCCATGTTTTTCATGGCTTGAGAGCTCATTTATTTTTAGCACTGAATAATATTCCATTGTCTGGATGTACCAATGTTTATTTATCCACTTACCTATTGTAGAAGAACATCTTACTTGCCTCGAAGTTTTGGCAGTTATGAATAAAGTTAGTATATCCGGAATTTCTAGTATACTTCCTGTAACATCATCTATTCTTTTTTTCCCCCCATAATATTATTATTTTTTTATTTTATTTATTTATTTTTTTAATTTACATCCAAATTAGTTAGCATATAGTGCAACAATGATTTCAGGAGTAGATTCCTTAGTGCCCCTTACCCACTTAGCCCATCCCCCCTCCCACAACCCCTCCAGTAACCCTCAGTTTGTTCTCCATATTTATGAGTCTCTTATGTTTTGTCCCCCTGTTTTATATTATTTTTGTTTCCCTTCCCTTATGTTCATCTGTTTTGTCTCTTAAAGTCCTCATATGAGTGAAGTCATATGATTTTTGTCTTTCTCTGACTGACTAATTTCACTTAGCATAATACCCTCCAGTTCCATCCACATAGTTGCAAATGGCAAGATTTATTTCTTTTTGATTGCCGAGTAATACTCCATTGTATATATATACCACATCTTCTTTATCCGTTCATCCATTGATGGACATTTGGGCTCTTTCCATACTGTGGCTATTGTTAATAGTGCTGCTATAAACATGGGAGTGCATGTGTCCTTTCAAAACAGCACACCTGTATCCCTTGGATAAATGCCTAGTAGTGCAATTGCTGGGTTGTAGGGTAGTTCTATTTTTAGTTTTTTGAGAAACCTCCATACTGTTTTCCAGAATGGCTGCACCAGCTTGCATTCCCAGCAACAATGCAAAAGAGATCCTCTTTCTCTGCATCCCTGCCAACATCTGTTGTTGCCTGAGTTGTTAATGTTGGCCATTCTGACAGGTGTAAAGTGGTATCTCATTGTGGTTTTGATTTGTATTTCCCTGATGATGAGTCAAAATCTTATTTTAATTAAGTCCATTAGATTGAATGTCTTAGTGTTCTGGCCTAAACTAAGTTGTCACACTCAGATTAATTACTCCTAGAAGAGAAGAAGCAACTAGGATCGTAGACATGGTAAATCACTCATCACTGGAAGAGGCTATTGATTGATATTTGAGGAGTATTATTTACCTAAAATGTCCAGTGATACACTGTTGGATGATAATATTTGCCCATTTTAAAATCAGGTTGTTTTCTTATTGTTGAATTGTAAGAGTTCTTTATATTTTTGGATAAGAGCTTTTTTTTTTTTTTTTTTTCAGTTTTGTCTTTTGCAAATATTTTGTTCCAGGCTGTGGAAAGATGCATTTTAAAGTGTAGCAGGCCAAAGTCCCTTATCATTTCATTTGGTATTATCTTGTTTTTTAAGTTATATTTGCTTTCATTTTGTCAAATTTTATAATTTATCATGTTGGTATCTTTAAAAATTTTTTTAAATGTTTTTATTTATTTTTGAGACAGAGAGAGACAGAGCATGAGCAGGGGAGGGGCAGAGAGAGAGGGAGACACAGAATCTGAAGCAGGCTCCAGGCTCTGAGCTGTCAGTACAGAGCCTGATGCAGGGCTCAAACTTGCAGACTGTGAGATCATGACCTGAGCTGAAGTCGAACGCTTAACCAACTGAGCCACCCAGGTGCCCCAAGGATTTAGGATTTTTAACACCTGAATTCTGGGGGCACACATTCTCTCCGTAGCATTTGTGAACAAGTTTTTGTGTGGGCATAGGTTTCATGTCTCTTGGGTATATTCTTATCTGGGAGTGAAACGCTGGGGTCATAAGATAATTCTAACTTTTCGAGGAACTGCAAAAGTATTTTCCTAAGTGATCGTGTCATTTTATAGTCCCACGGTATGAGGATATGTCAAGGTATGAGGGTTCCAATTCCTTCACATCCTTGCCAACATTTGTTATTGTCTGTCTTTTTAAATTTTAGTTATTCTAGCGGGTGTGGAGTAGTACCTCATTGCAGTTTTCATTTGCCTTTTCTTAATGACTAACGATTGAACATTTTATTATGTCTTTATTGGCCATATATATATATCTTTCGTGGAGAGGTATCTGTTCAAATCCTTTGCCTATTTTTAAATTGGATTATTTGCTTTTTTATTATTGAGTTGTAAGAGTTCTTTATATATTCTAGATATGAGTCCCTTATCAACTCTGATTTACAAATATTTTTTCCCATTTTATGGATTGTCTTTTCATTGTCTTCATGGTGTTGATAATTTTAAATTTTTTTCATAATATGTGTTTGTAGTATTTATAAAGAATGACTGTTTTGGATATCTTTTCCTTTCTATATTTATCCTCATTTCTTTTCACTACCTTATTTTGATGACCAGGAAGAATTCTGAAAAATATATCAAAAATAGAAGTGGTAACTGAGCACATTTTTAGTTTTTGTTTTATTTTGTTTTTCACATTTCTAAGGAGAGTGACTGTCATGTTTCTTCACTGTGAATACTGTTAACTTCTGAGTTCAGAGTAAGCCTCTTTATCATGCTTAAAGTTCCTTTATTTCTCTTTCAAGGGTTAAAAACAGTGAAAAATGAAAGCAATAGTCTCTATTCTCCCCATAAATGTCTACCCCATACCCAGTCTTCTTTGTGAATATGTAGTATTTTTGTACTTTGGTTATCTGTAGATTGCCCTTTCATTATGCAGTAACAGGAACTTCTTTCTTTTCAGTAATAAGTTATAGCTCTAGTAATTTATGTCAGCGGATGAGCATCATCATTTATTGTCATGTTTGTGTGTTTTTTTTTTCCTTGTGATTTGGTGAGAAGATCTGACCTTACAAAGAATAATATTTAATTTTACATGATCATTTAGCCAGAGTTACTATTTTCTTTTCCTTTATTTCCTCCTTCCTTTCTTCCTTCCTTCCTTTCTTTCTTCTTTCCTTGCCTGTCCTTCCTTCCTTCCTTCCTCTTTCTTTCTTTCTTTCTTTCTTTCTTTCTTTCTTTCTTTCTTTCTTTCTTTCTTTCTTTCCTTCCTTCCTTCCTTCCTTCCTTCCTTCCTTCCTTTCCTTCCTTCCTTCCTTCTTTCCTTCCTTCCTTCCTTCCTTCCTTCCTTCCTCTTTCTTTCTTTCTTCCTTTCTTTCTTTCTTTCTTTCTTTCTTTCCTTCCTTCCTTCCTTCCTTCCTTCCTTCCTTCCTTCCTTCCTTCCTCTTTCTTTCTTTCTTTCTTTCTTTCTTTCTTTCTTTCTTTCTTTCCTTCCTTCCTTCCTTCCTTCCTTCCTTCCTTCCTTCCTTCCTATAAGGCAATGAGTGAAATCTATTTTCTTCCAAAACATCAGAAAGTAATATAAAGGCCAAAGCCTTTCTAACATCTTAAACATTTCTGTCTCCTTAAAAATTGCTAAGTTGGAAGACCTCAGTATAAAAGTAATACTTTTCAGAAGAGTGGATAAAATGGATGAAATGGAAGAGGATGAAATAGAGGAGTTTTCAAAATACCCTTTACAAGCCTCCATTTTGATTGCATTTCACAATATCTAAGACACCATGCCTGAGAATGTGCTCTCCTTGCTTGTGGAGTTGATTAGTGGCCGGTCAGAAGCCAATGGTGACTTCAGGGTGGAAATAATGCCCAATATTAAAGTTGCTGTCATGACTTTTCTCAAAAATGCTGGTAAGACAGTATCTTTTAACCTTTCATTTGCGAATTACGTTTGTATCTTACTTTGAGATTCTAGACATCTCACAGTGGGTTTTGTTTAAAAGTTGTGCTCTTTCTAACTCCCAGTAAGACAACTGCAAAGGATTATGTATTATTATTTCCGGTACTCCTAATAACTAGCATTTATCAAGTGCTTTGCTCTATGCTAAGCACTGTGCTAAATTTTTACTTGCTTCTTCTTAAAACATATAGCACTATGAGATAGGTACTGTTATTACCGCCATTTTGCAGATAAAGGAATCTAGGTTTAGAGAGAATTAAATGATTTGGTCACAGTCACACCGCTAGTAACATTCTGACTTCTGAGTGTATTTTTTTCTTTCCTTTTTTTACTTTAGAGAGAGACCATGAACAGGGGAGAGGGGCAGAAGGAGAGAGAGAGAGAGAGAGAGAGAGAGAGAGAGAGAGAGAGGGAATTCCAAGTAGGCTCCATGCTCAGCACAGAGCCTGACACAGGGCTCGATCCCTTGACACTGGGATCATGACCTGAGGCAAAATCAAGAGTTGGACACGCAACTGAGTCATCCAGGCACCCCCTGAGTGTATTTTCTTAACCACTGTGACTATGCCCTCAAATTTCCTATGAGCATAAACAAATTTATTTTTATGACAATGATGACAATGACATGTCCAAATAGAGACCAAGATATGGTGAAATTGGTGGGGGGGGGGGGGGCAGAGAGAAATTAGAGTGAGGAAACAATATCATATTATAATCATTATTATTATCAGCTTACACAATGGCTGCATATACTTGATTTCATTTAGAGAGATAGCTGTTGATACATGTTCCCAAAACGGTCTTAAGTGGAGGCCAGTGTGCACTCATGCATTCTCGGTAAGCAACATGGGATAGGTTGAAGTTGATACTGTGAAATTTAACTTTATGTAGAAATATAGTATCTAAATTTTAATTCTTAGTTATGGCCTCTAAATCAAGTTACTATTTAAAATCTGTTTTCTTTTGCCATGAAATGAGATTATAGTACCAATAAACTGATTTTTATTTGTAGATGACAAGGCATTTGTTAATGTTTGTGTCAGACACTATAGAATTCAGCAATTTCAGATTTTCCCAAGACTTCTGGAACTGACAAGAACCATTAGGGTTGAAAATCTGCCACCTCATGTTGATAAAATTACATAACAATTTTCTTGGAAAACCCCACAAATGGAGGAGAAGGAGTAACCAATGCACAGCTTTTCCCAGAGAAGAGTTCAGCCCTGGTTGAGTTTTCTGACTACCAAGGTAATTGATTCTCTTCTTTTTAAATCTTTACAGTTATTATTAACCATTTCATGCACAAATGAAGTCAAATTAGAAGCCACACAAGTGGTTAGGAAAACCATCAAAGCCACCCATTCTTACTGGAATATGCCATGAATTAACTTAAGGCTTTGAATAGGTCTTTGTGAAGACCTAGATAAAAGAATTGTTTTTTGTGCAGTAAATAAAACAAAAAACAAAAAACAACAACAAAAAAACCCCCAGAAAACAGAAACTTCTCTTGACCTCAATTTCTCTGCAGTTACTGCTTCATTTTTTTGTTTCCCTTTGCAGAAAAATTTCTCAGGTGAGTTTGTCATTACTCACCCCCATTTTCTCTCCTCTTACTCTTTCTCAAATCCATCCGAGAGGAGGCTTTACCCCCACCATTCCATCAAAATTGCTCTTGTCAAGTTCAGCAATGACCTCCTAAACTAAATTTACGAACCAGTTTTCAGGCTTAATTTTACTTGATCTCTTCATAGCATTTGACTCAATGATAAATAACTCTCTCCTTCTAAGTGCACTTTGTTCACTTGCTGCTAGGATGCCACACTTTGTTCTCCTACCTCGGTAGCTGCTAATTCTCATTCTTCCTTCATTTTACCTTTTCTTCAACTTTTAATTTAGAGCTCAGTTCTTTACTTCTTTTTGTCTACACTCAGTTCCTTGGAGATCTAGTGGCTTTAAATACTGTCTACGTATCCATGACTTTCAATTCATGTCTCCAGTCAAGACTCTCTCATAAACTCCAATGTCAATTTTCACTGCTACTAGACCTATTCACCTGGTTGCCTAAAAGTATATGACATAAATATAACATGTCCAAGACAAAACTCCCAGTCCTTCTCACCTTATGCCACCAACCTGCATTATCCACAGGCTTTCCCATCTCAGTTGATAGCAGTTCCATCCTCCTAGTGATGAGGGAGCTTGAGGCAGGCTGAGGGCAAAATACAGACTAGCACACACCACACACACACCCTAGGTGGGACATGTGTGATATTCCTCAGGCACTCCTGGCTACCCTAGGACAAAGGAGAGGAAAGAAAACAAATGACTAACTGATAGAGATCACAGTCATATAGGACATGGGTCTCCATCAGTTTACAAATGTCTTGGTAAATTATAAGAAAAAGGCAATCTTGTCAATAGACTAATCTCCAGAAACCTATAAACTCTGTTTCCTGGAGCCCCAGCATCACATCACCCCTTAATAGTGATATGGGAAACAAAGGCAAGAAGAAAATGGCAGGTAAAATTGAATATCCTTATAACCGGCAGCCCATTGACAAATACTTAAGGCAAATACAGAGTGTAGCATTTCTCCTGGAACCCCCTACCATCCTAATGTTAATGCCTTAGTAGAGGGAAAACAAAGCTTGACAATACCAAGGCCTCAGGTATCTTAGGAGTCCTCTTTAGCATATCAAAGTCCCTCTGGAGGCCTCCCTTTTGACTTTACGTCCCCAACTCAATAGTATAAAACCAGCCATTCTTCACAACCCCAGTGCAGGTCTTTCTGCCTATGGGTCCTGTCCCTGTGCTTTAATAACATCACCTTTTGCACTGAAGACGTTTTCAAGAATTCTTTCTTGGTCATTGGCTCCAGCCCTCTTTCCCCCCCTCCCCCCCCCCCCCGCCCTCGCACTTAACCTCAAAAACTCATCATTTTTTGCTCAGGCCAAAACCTGGGAGTCTCTCATATCCCACACCTAGTCTTTTAGGAAATCCTGTTCACTCTAGCTTCAAGATGTATTCATAATCTGATCACTTCTCAAAGAGCATGATAAGAATTTGGAAAATTAAATGAACCATTTTAAAGGTAGTAACAAACTCCCAAAGAGCTTATGCCACAGAGTAGTTTATATTTTAGATAATATGACTAAATAAATACCATTATTAATGGCCATATTTCATCTACACATCCCCTCCTAACTATGATCCTTAGGAAGAGTTGCTAAAGCCAAAAAATATCCCTGAAACTGTAGGTGGAGATAGAAGGCTGGGGGATGGAAATGAATGAGGTCAAGAGAAGAGAAGCAAAAATTAGGATCTTTCTCACATAGCTTGGAAGGAAACCAGTCAAGCAGGAAAGCCAAAAATTGAGATCCTCTCTAGAAGGAAAAGGAGCTTAACTTTCAATAGTAGTTTAAGAAGCTAATAGTCTTAGGACTAGACTGAAATAATATCTGATTCTTCATATAGCAATGAATTGATACCACTGGACATTGTTTTTAATGTTTATTTATTTTTGAGATAGAGAGAGACAAAGCATGAGCGTGGGAGGGGCAGAGAGAGGAAGACACAGAATCTGAAGCAGGCTCCAGGCTCCGAGCTGTCAGCATAGAGCCCGACATGGGTCTTGAACCCACGAACCATGAGATCACGACCTGAGCTGAAGTCTGACACCTGACCATTGGAGCCACTCAGGCACCCCATACCACTGGACATTTTTAATTGGCACTTTATGAGAAGACAAATGTTTAGTGTGGGTATCCCTCACCTAGCAGACTTCTACATTTAAAACGGTATAATTCTTAGGACTCATACTAACCTCCCAAAGTTGCAAAATATGAAGGTCCCATCTCTCTTGCATACTTGTCACCTAGTCCTTAGCTAGTGTTGACATCTGAAGAGCTTTTTTTTTTTTTTAACAGTTAATTATGGTTATACTCTGGTAAATGGTTAGTGGCTAAGCACAGTCAATGTCTCTGGAGATAATGTGCAAGTTGGGTTAGCTAAAAGCCTGAGTCTGCACTCCAACCATTGTGAGCTAAAGTAGCCATCAGGAGAGGCAGAGTGATATAGGGTGTAGTGCAGCATTTTACAAACTTTTTGTAAACCATGGGGCACCATAAAAATAGGTGTTTTATATCCCAACCCATACCTTATGTAAAAACAAAAACATTTGTTACAATTTGGAAAAAAAGTTTTGCTGCAACATGCATTTCTTGCTAAGGAACTGTTATACTCTGTTTTCTATTATATTCTGTTTTGTTTTTGTTTGGTTGGGTTTTGAGGCTTTTGTTGTTGTTTATATTTTTTTTGTTAAGATCCTTAAAATTCATATTGTTGGCATAGTTATCAGAGGTTGGCATTCAGCAATGACTTTGACACAAAGGATTAGGGGGTAGGGGTTTTAACCTTATCCCCTCTGTCTCCACCAGCCTGCCTCTTCAAGCCATCCTAAATAAGCATACAGTCTGTGTTAGTTTTCTATTGCTCCATACCAAATTTAGTGGCTTTACATAGCAACCATTTATTATCCTACTTTCTGAGGGCGAGGAATTTGGGAGCAGCTTAACTGGGTGATTCTGGATAAGGACCCCTGATGAGGTTGCTATCAACCTGTTATTTGGGGCTGCAGTTATCTGAAGGCTTGATGGGGACTGGAGAGTTTCTTCTAGGCTCACTCACATAACTGCTGCCAGAGGCCTCACTTCCCTGCCTTGAGGGCCTTTCCATAGGGTTGTTTGTGATGTGGCAGCTGGCTGCCCCCAGACCGAGTTATCTGAGAGAGAGAGGGTGGCAGGGGAGGGGGCAAGGGCTATAGTGCCTTTTGTCATCTAGCGTCAGAAGTGACACAGCATCACTTGTGCCATATTCTGTTGGTCACAGAGACCAACTTTGATACAAGATGGAAGGAAATTATAGAAAGGCATGATTATCAGGGATCATTGGTGCCATCTAACTTACACAATCCAAGGAAATACAGCTTTAAGACAAGTTCCACATACTGCCCCCTACTTCTAGCCAGATTGTCACTCCTAAGCCTTCTATATAGAAATAGAGCATCACTGGCCTTTAGAATCCCAAAGATACGTATTTAAATTCTAGAATTTACTAGCTGGATAGTGATAGCAATGTTACTTCCTTACTCTGTTCCCTCATTTAAAGTGGGTATAAAACCTATCTCACAGGGTCGTTATGAAGATTAAGTAGGATAATATTTGTACACTGCCTGACACAAACCAGGTATTCAATAAATAAAGTTATTATAACTATCAAATTAGGAAAGAATGGAAAGCATAAGTTACTAATTTGATGGGAAATAATAGATATGAATTGTGTTCTAGATAAATGTAGGTCTCAGCTGCTACAGGATAAAGTGCTATTATTAAGTGATGTTTGAATAGTTCAGTGTCCTTCATTTTGATACTGTTATCACCTCTGACATAAAAGTACTGTAATAAACTATTTCTACTGGGTAACATGTATTTGAAAATAGGCTAGTCAGGGCATCTGGGTGGCTGAGTCGGTTAAGCATCCAACTCCTGATTTCGGCTCAGGTCAAGATCTTAGGGTCATGAGATGGAGCCCCACAGCAAATTCTTTTTCTCCCTCTCTCTCTGCCCCCCATCACTCCTGCACACCTGTGTGCTCTCTTTCTCTAAAAAAAAAAAAAAAAAAGGAAGGAAGGAAGGAAGGAAGGAAGGAAGGAAGGAAGGAAGGAAGAAAAAGAAATAGGCTAATGAATTTAATTTAGAGAAAAATCTCCCTTGCCCCCCCAAAAAGAAAAATGGTTGTCTTAGGTGTAAAATCACATCCCTAAGTGATGGTCCATCTTCTGCTTGGCTGGGAACTCATTGTCCCCCCAAGTTGACCCATTCTTCCTTAGGACAGTTCTAATTATTAAAAAAATTTAGCAGCATATGAAGCCCAAATATGTTTTACTTATTAGTCCTTGTTATTCCTTTTAAAGTTGTAGAAATAAATCCTTTATAAGATAACCCTTCAAATGTTTAATGACAACTATTACGTGCGGCTCCCTTCATCTACTTATTATCTGTACTTCTGCAAGTTAAATATATTCAGTTCCTTTTATATATCCTCATGTGATGTGGTTTTGAATCCTTTTACAGCATCAGTTTCCCTCTTCAGAACACCATAGCTAGTTTTCATAATCCCTTTGCAATGTTTGGCACCTTAAACTAAGTACCATACCCCAGGTATTGCCTATTTTTACCAGTCAAAAGTAGAATAGGGTTATTTATTCACCATACATATTCTTGTTACTATGTTTTTTTTTAAATTATAGCCTCAAATCTCATTACTACCCTTTTTAAGATGAATGGACTTTATTTTTAGAACAATTTTAGGTTTATAGAAAAATTAAGCAGAAAGTAAGGAGAATGCCTCCTACCCCTAGTTTTCCCTAGTATTAACATCTTGCATTAGTGTGGTACATTTGCTACAATTGATGAAAGCGTATTGCTACATTATTATTAACTAAATTCCATCACATTAGAGCTCACTCTTAGTGTTGGATGCTTCTCTGCATAATGCATAATGTCATGTGTCCTCAATTATAGTTTCATACAGAATAATTTCAGTGCCCTGAAAATCCCCTGTGCTCACCTATTCACCCCTCCCTTCCTCCTCCAAACTGCAAGCAGCACTGATATTTTTACTGTCTCCACAGTTTTGTCTTTTCAAAAATGTCATGTAGTTGGAATCATATAATATGTAGTCTTTCAGATGGGCTCCTTTGCTTAGCAACAGGCATTATATTTCCTCTATGCCTTTTTGTAGCTTCATAGCTCATTTCTTTTATCTCTGAATCATATTCTGTTTTATGGAGGCATCATATCTATTATGTATCCATTCATTTATTGAAGGACACCTTGGTTACTTCCAAGTTTGGGCAATTATGAATAAAGCTATATTGCTACTATAAACATTCATTTACAGGTTTTGTGTGGACATAAGTTTTCAAGTTATTTGGATAAATATCATAAAGTACAAATGCTGGATCATATGGTAAAAGTATGTTTAGTTTTGTAAGAAATTGCCAGACTGTCTCCAAAGTGGCTGCACCATTTTGCATTCCCATCAGCAATGGATGAGAGTTCCTACTGCTCCATGTGCTTCCCAGCATTTGGTGACTTTTTTTTTCTTCTTCTTTCTTTCTTTTTTTTTTTTTAACATTTATTTTTACTTTGAGAGAGACAGAGATAGCACGAGTTGGGGAGGAGCAGAGAGAGGGAGACAGAATCCCAAGCAAGCTCTGCACTGTCAGCGCAGAGCCTAATGCGGGGCTCGAACTCATGAAACTGTGAGATCGTGACCTGAGCCGAAATCAAGAGTCAGTTGTTTAACCGAGTGAGCCACCCAGGCGCCCCCTTTTTTCCTTCTTAAACACACCTACATCACTGTTGATTTATACAGAATTTACTGTCAACCGAAATCCCTTAGATGTTTTTATACTA
This sequence comes from Felis catus, assembly GCF_018350175.1. Taxonomy (NCBI): domain Eukaryota; kingdom Metazoa; phylum Chordata; class Mammalia; order Carnivora; family Felidae; genus Felis; species Felis catus. The sequence continues at coordinate 68,058,030 of NC_058376.1, forward strand.
GCTGCTAAGCCACACTGTCTTTCTCCCAAACTTGTGCAGTTATTCTTTGGACTTTTCTTAGTGCCCTTCCTTTCTTTTGGTGCTTCTCCAAAAGTCCTGGGGTCTCTTTTATTTATTAGGTTCTTTCATAATTCAACTGCTATAGGTGAAGGACTGTGAAGGACTCACAACCTTCTCCAGAGGGATTGCCTTCAGGAGACTAAAGGCCTGGGAACTGGAGGTATCTGGGAGTTTACATTCATCACCCAACCAGGATGACCTGTAGACAATAACTGACTGGTATGAGGTTCTAAAACCCAGCTCCCTGTCTCAAGGTTGGGATAACACCATGATACAATTTATATACTCCAGAGCTCCTTGCAGGATTAGCAGAAGCCAGGCTTAACCTGAACCACATTCTCTGTCTTTGTCTCTCACATCCTACAGGTTTCTCCTGAGGGTACAACTTTAATAATTCACATGAATCCTCATCTCAGGCTCTGCTTCTAGGGAATCTGAACTAATTTTATGAAATTTTTTTATTACAGCATGCAATTGTTTTTAACTATTTTTGACTATTACAACTATTCCTTTAAAAATGGTATTGGTTTTACTTCTAACAGTTCATTTTTAATTGCTCATGCATTATTGTTTGTATTTATTGAATCTTTAAGAGCCAAGTTTGTTTGTTTGTTTGTTTTCAGAAAAAAAAATCACCTCCCCAATATTGTAATGAATGTCAATGGGAATACCGGATTAATTGTATAGACCTTCACTACAAAGTAAACATGAATGGAATAGATCTATTTCATTCAGTGCGAATTGGGTCCATTGCATTCATGAATGTCACATCTTTCATTGAGCTGCCTGACAGTGGTGGTACCATTTTAGGGAGATATACTATATTGCAGAGTCTCATTAGTATCAGGATTTCTTTTTGTGCCAAAGATTTTGTCTGAATACCTACCTTTTGCTTTTTCTTTTTTTAGTGGTCGACACCTACTTGGCCAAAAAGCTTGTCTTCAATGAAAGGCCCATTACTGTGTTTCCATATTATGTGACTTTGGGCATAGCCTTATATGGAAAGGAGAAGCCCCTGAGAAAGTTGCTAGCACCATTTTGGGTGGCTCTGCATCCTTTCATATGGAAGATCATGCAGAAGAAGCATTGCCTGATTGGAATGATAAATTATAAAAGGGGAAGGTGACACTCTGAGGTAACATGGCACCAAGTCAACTGTAAGAGGCTAGAGGTAACATTCAGGTCTGCGACCACTGAACTCACTCAAAGAAGAACAAAGATCAATGTCATCAAGACTTGGAAAGAGGACATTTCTAAAAACTTCTGCCATATCATCTTTAAATATAAAGTCACCGAGTTGAATATGAAACCAGCAGTATGGGAAGACATAAAAAACAGCATAGAGGATGATAGGACTTCAATTGAGTCTGATATAGTCAAGGAGGTGGTCATAATAACAGGTTGTTTGGAGGATGTGAAAAGAATTTAACACAAGACACCAATCATAACATTGAAAAGGAAAAAAACAAAATTTGATAGAGAATGTGGCTGGTTCTTCTGAAAGGTTTTCTAGTCTTCATATCAGTGCTTTGAAAGAGTCTATACCCGAGCAATTCTCAGGGTGGGAGATCGAGGTCATTTTTTTGTTTGTTTGTTTCAAGTTTTTATTTAAATTCTAGTTAGTTAACAGAATGTAATGTTGGTTTCAGGAGTAGAATTAGGCAATTCATCACTTACATATAACATCTATTGCTAATCACAACAAGGGCCCTTCTTAATACCCATTTATCCCACTGCTCACCAGGGTGGGAAGTCATTGATAATGCTTGCAGCAAACATACCACAGTACATGCAGGAGAGTATAAAAAATGAAATTCTTGAGCAAGTGAAGGGGACTGTTCAAGCCCATTTCCAGTCCTTCTGGAGTTTCCTATTTGTTATAGAAAGTAGAGTGTGGAAAATTCTCTAAGATTATTTTAAGCAAAGAAAAGTCACATCCTTTCTGAGTTAGATCAGACATGGAAAATACATTTCATTTCATGGGTTACCTCTGATCAAACGACAGTTGTTGCCTGGAGGTCTGCGTTGAGCAAGATTCTGAAACTATCTGCATTGATTGAGAAAGAGTGTTGATACCAATTAATGTCTGTGACAGATGTGGATGACAAGGTTTATGGGATGGGGTGGTGATGTATCCCATGTTTTTACCATTGGTAAGTGCGACAATACCGTCAGGCAGATCAGCTCCTCTTGAAGATTCTGTGAAGAGCAGATTCAAGGATTGTGTCCTTTATCAGCTAATAATTTGACTTTAAGTAGGTGGTTTCATCTCTTTGTACACTGGTCTCCCCCTCCCCCCCCCCCCCCCATGAAGTTTCTGTACTGGATGATCTGTGATGACCCTTTAAATTCTAAAATTCTATGCCTGATGAATAGTCAAGTTATAAATGCGATGTTGTGGAGAACTAAGGGGTATGTCTTAGTTTGGGTTCCCTCAGAAGAGAACCTGAGACAGGATTCAAGTGCAAATGATCTAAATAGGGAAGTAAAAGATACTGATGGTGTGTTTTCAAATCCATTACCACTAATCCCACTGGGGAAACTCAGAGCGAGGCCTACCTGGAAGGCAAGGTTGCTGGGGTGGTTTTACAGGAACTCCTATCAATCGTTGGATGAGGACTTGAGAGGGGGTGGTGGGAGGGCTGGTTAATTTACCTGCAATTCCTCTCTGCTACACCTGCAAGCAAAGCAGGCTTTGGCACTACAGAAACTCCTCTGACAAGGAATACAGCTGGAGGGGTGCCTGGGTGGCTCAGTCTGACTTCGGCTCAGGTCGTGATCTCACAGTTTCGTGAGTTCTAGCCCTGTGTCAGGCTCTGTGCTCAGAGCCTGGAGCCTGCTTCAGGTTCTGTGTCTCCCCCCCACCCCACCCCCTCTGTCTCTCTTTCTCTCTTTGCCCCTCTCCTACCTGCTCTCTTTCTCAAAAATAAATAAATAAATAAATAAATAAATAAATAAATAAATAACATTAAAAAAATAAAAAAGAAAGAAAGAAAAGAAATACAGCTGGAAATAAGACCCAACCAAGTGCCCTTAAATAGTAAGAGCCAGGGGATATGAGCAGGGTCTCCTAAGCTAGAATTCTTGGGGGAATAAGTAAAAGAGCTCACTGGCATTTGAAGTGTTAAATACATTGTGGTAATACATCATTTGCTTTTGAATCTTAGGGTTGGGTTATGAGTTGAGTTAGAGAGATGATGAATCTAATAGGTTGTGTTTGGACACCTATGAGGAAAGTCTCCAGATAGCATTGCCTGGTAATTATTTTTACTGTTTTGTCCACAGTCAAGAGACCAAGCCAGCTGGAAAAATGATCTTTCCAACAGACATGTGATAGCCTCAACCCAAACCAAAGAAGGTCTAAAGCTTGTGATGATAAGTGGAGATGTTATTTATTTCCAGGTAAGTGGTACTATTTAGTAAATCCATCAAGAAACAATGGCGTCTAATTAACTGGTTCTGTGATTTAAGATCAAAGATGAAGACCATATAAATTTGGGAAGTTAAACCCACCCGAGGTTCAAGCAGGACTATACTCACCATCCCCTGGATTCCATGTGTTCTCATGTGAAGAGATCCAAGTTGACCACAAACCAGGCTGTGCATATGCACCTCTTTTATTTCTCTATAACTTATCTTTACCTATTTTCAACCCAGTTCTGTTTTTTCTCTCCTGTTCCAATCGACATTTATGGGGAGGACATATACACATCCTATTATAATATTATCCTTCACAAATACCCTGTTGCTCCTGTCTGAGCACTTTCTGAGACACAGGCAGAATGAGAAAGGAGAAAGATTACCAGTACAGGTACTAAATGCTCAGCCTGCCTTTTGCTGCCTCCCCTTCTATTGCTCCCCCACCCCTCCCCTTGGAATCACCAATTAGCAGGAGGTGCAGGCACTATATCCCATCTGTAGTTGACATCCATGATACTCAGTGCTGGCTGCACATCAGAATCATCTGGGAAGCTTTTAAAACTATAGATGCCAAGAACTTACCCCTAGAGACTCTGATTTTAATTGGTCAGGTATGTGGTGGTGGGGGGGGAGGGATCAGTAGTTTTTAAAAGAATTCAAGGTGATTCTAATATGAAGAGATTTACTGATGTGGATTCTTCTTCAGAATTCTGTGGTTTCCACCATTTTGACACTTGATATTTACCAGATGGCATACACTCAAGATTAATGAAAGGAGAATTCTTCTGAGAAATTTGGAGACTCATGGATTATAAGCCACTGGAAATATTCTTTGCTTTTGCTGCAAAATGAGACAGCAGCAGGGAGGCAGCCAGCCAGTTTCTTCATGCTCTCTAGAGTACCTAGAGTCCTTCTCTTTGTCACATGGTTTCAGGACCTTCACTCAGAGCTTCAAGGTGAAAATTTGAATCTTATAATTTTACCCAGAAAGGTGGCACTAATCAAGTTCAGAAGACTTATTTATAAAACTGGAATTATAATTATTTAATTTGCAAAGAGGAAGCTAATTGCCATGGCTGTGGGTAATAGAGAGCTCTGTAGCTGCCTATTATGAGATTGTTTGGTGAGCATACTCAGACCAGAAAACAACTGGCTCATGTAAAAGTATAGGAAGTTTCTTTTTCACTCTAGAAGGCATAGTGTAGTGGTTATGCAGACCAACTCCAAAGTTAGTCCTGGCAGGGTTCAAATCCCACTTTACCACTGACCAGCCATTGATCTTGGTCAACATTCCCCCTTATGTCTCAGTGTCCTTACCTGTAATTATGGATGATGACAATATTAGGGTTCCTGTGCGGTGGGTCAAGTAAAATAATCCACACAAAGCACTTAGCACCTTCTTGGCACATAGTGAAGACTCAAAAAATGATAGCTATCATCATTATCCACTTAGGACAGACCACTTGAAAGTTTACCTCACCCAATCAGTGCTACAATCTGAGACAGATATTACATACCCTCATCTTATAAATGAGGAAACTGAGATCTTTTCACGGCATAGTCTGTTGATAAACTCTCACCAACCCTGTCAGGATACCTATTCTCATGGTTGGATGGCGCCATATAAACTTTGGAGCCCTTTAAATCTTTCTTCTCTGAGTTCCTTTCCCTATCCAACTGGTTTCCCAGCCTCCTTGCACACTGTCTCTTGTACATGCCCTTTCCTTTTCATTCCCACAGTCAACTCGTCTTTCAGCACTCCCAGTCACCCCTCTCACCCTCCTGTCTGTTCTCTCCATAGCTATTTGATGCATATTTATCAGGTGCTCCCTACTGCCTGCAGCATAAAGCCCAAAAAAGTGTGAGCTTACAAAGTCTTACATCATCTGGCCCCAAATCTCTTTCCAGCCCTGTCTCTTATCATTAATACTCTCTGTTCGCTAAATTGGACTGCTTTCTGACCTTTTGCAATTCTGTGTGTTTTCTTAAATATTTACCCACCTAGAATGCTTACTGCCTTCTTTTCCCCTATCCCAGATTCATCCCTTATCCTCTTTGTAAAGACTCTACTAACCAGTCCAGTCTAAAGGATTCCTGCTTTTTTTTGAAATGCTATAGCAATTACTAATTGTATTTTTAACACAGTTTCTTTTGATTATCTTGAACGATATAAACATTAAGACTATTTTGCTGTTTTACATGTTAATATATTGCTTCCCCAAACTGTGTAGGAATCAGTAAGCAGGGAGCAGGGTGAAAATGGGCTGAATCTTGTTTTTTTGGAAAGCTTACTGACTTTTTTTTTTTAGTTTATTTATTTATTTTGAGAGAGAGAGAGAGGCAGAGAGAGAGGGAGAGAGGGAAACCCAAGCAGTGCAGAGCCCAATGTAGGGCTCAATCCCATGACTGTAAGACCATGACCTGAGCTGAAATCAAGAGTCAGATGCTTAACCAACTGCCCTGTGGAAGGCTCACTGACTTTTCCCTGCAGGAATCTTCTCAGGTCCTGAGATTAGTTTATGTTAACTAACCTCATACAAGACTGAGGTGGACCCATGATAGTGAGAAATGTAACTGTTATGTGGCCCAAAGACATATACACCTTTTAATTTACAATGAAGAGCTCCCAAGGAACCAGACTACTCAAAATCCACATGAGCAAAGCATTCTGCCCTCTAAATTTGAATACAAAATAGGAGTAAATAGAATTGGATGAATTGAATATTTAACATCTGTTGGCATCAGGTCATGACCCCATCTCACCAAGGGGATGGCCTCAGCAAGCTTTGGAGATCCCCATACCCCTAGAATGGCTTGAGTGGACACTGCCTACCTTCACTTCAATGACCTTCCTTTGTTTAGGGCTTTGTTAGACCTTTTTTAGGCCTTTGTTAGACCAGAATCTGCACCCCCTTCCTGCCCCCGCCCTTCAGATGGACCCATTCTTTCTTTAGGTATGTTAATCAAGTCAGAACAATTACTCTCAGTTCCTGCGAGCCTAAAAGATACTCTTTCTTCCTCAGTGGTCTCTTTCAGAGTTCTGTTTTTGTTTCCATCTGTCTAGCTATCTTTCTGTTTCCGCTTCTACCTTTCATTCTGACTCTCCCTTCTGTTTGCTCATTTTCGTAGCCCTACTCTGACTCATCATATGTTAACTTAACAGTAGTGGGTGATATATTTCCTTAATTTCTAAGTTTTGGGGCTCACCCCATTACAATATCTAAGTACTAACAACAGATTGTAAGCTCCTTGAGGGTAGGGCTGGGAGGTCAGTATGATAGACAAACGTATCTTGTGCATTACCTCATAATACTTGGCAAGTCATAGGTGCTTAATAACTATGGATTGGAACTCTAACAAACATGTTGCTGTTTTCCTTAAGGCCGATGTCATTGTCAACACTGTTCCCATGAATCTTCAGCTTGGAGGAGGACCACTATCTCAGTCTCTTTTGCAGAAAGCTGGTCCAAAGCTCCAGGAAGAGTTATATGCCACCAGGCAGGGAACAGAGGAGAAAGTGGGTAGCGTATTCATGACAAGTGGCTGCAATCTGAACTGCAAAGCTGTGCTCCACGTCGTGGCACCAGGCTGGGATAATGGAGCAGGGTCTTCTCAGCAGGTAGAGAAAATCCTTAGTTCTCTGCTACATTGATAGCTCTGGTAATCCTCTGGCAGGATATAGATCTGTGGTTCTCAAGCAAAGTGAATTTATTCCCCAGGGGACATTTGGCTTGTTACACTGGCTACTGATAGCTAGGAAGTGGGGGCCAGGGATGCTGCTAAGCCTCCTACAAAGCATACATGAGCCTTCATAACACAGACTTTGCTGGCCCAGGTTGAGAAACCCTGGTATTGACTGAGCCTTGTCAATTTACTGAAATCTTTATTACATTCCATGAACAGTCCATCACAGCTACCAGTTATTACAGTATAACTGACCTTGAAAGTAGTAACAAACCTTGGGGTTCTCCGAGAATGATATCTGAAAATTAGTGTAATGATCCTTCAGTATGACAGCGATGCAGCTAGAGCTGTGGTAAAGGATGAAGGGTCATTGCCCTCTTTTGATGACTTCTCACCTCTATTCCCAGTTTAACTTCCACTTTCTTTTTTTTAGAATATAAAAGTAATACATGTACATTGGACAAAATACAGGAAGTACAAAGACAAAAATAAAAATTATAATCCAGCCATCTAGAGATAACTTTGGTGACCATTTTATTGCAATCCCTTTGAATCAATTTTATTCATACTTATTTCTTAGTTGAGACTCCTTCCAAACATTTTTTTAGTCCTGCTTTTTTTTACTTAAACATTTCCCCGTGTTGTTAGAAACTCTTCATAAACATCGCTTTTAATTGCAACAAGACACCATTCTTTATGTGACCATTCCCATACTATTGGAACCTTCTTCCTGCATGAGTTAGAATCTCCCTGGAATGTCCTCTTCCCTCTTAGGTTCCCTTTCTGACACCCTAGACCCGAACAAAGCCAAGAATAGCAGAGAAGCCCTAGTCAGAGTTTTTGGAGCTGTAGCTCTCTCTATTTCTCACCAGCTTACGCCCTAACTTACAGAAATGTATTTTGTACATTTCAGATCATGGCAAATATAATCAAGAAATGTTTGACAACTATGGAAGAGTTATCTTTTTCATCAATCACATTTCCCATGATTGGAACAGGAAATTTGAGTTTTCCCAAAGCTACTTTTGCTGAACTAATCCTTTCAGAAGTGTTCAAATTTAGTAGCAGTGCATGGCTGAAAACCTTACAAGAAGTTCACTTTCTGATACATCCAGGTGATAACGAAATCCATCAGGTACGGTTACGTATCTCTTCTGGTCATTCGGGCAAGTGAACCTAAGTGCAGTCAGATGTCTTTGTAGATCTATAAATAATAATGTTTTCACTTCCCTGTCCATAAGTGTTGGTTACTGATAGGGAGTTGTCGTAAGACTTATAACACTGAGAACTCATATAATCTTTCCCAGATAGTTTAGCAAGAGGCAAGATAATTTGTACTTAATAAATTCTTAGGAAAAAGCAGAAAGCTATTGGCATAAAATTGGCCAAGGCATTTTAACACTGACTGAATGAAAGCTAAGTCATGGCTTTATTTATAGGGAAAAGACCAACTGAGAGAAACCTCAAGAATTTAGGGTGTTGTTGGTGGTGTTGTTTTCGGGCTAGAATATAGCCAGTCTATCCAAATCTATGAGGGTCTTAAGCTAGAAACATCAGTAGAGTATTCAGTAGTAGAGAAGCAGTCAAAGCACAGTTAGTAAGTACTTAACCCCTGACACCTGACCTTGTAAGGTGACATTCCTTGAGATGCACTCTTTAGCTGATTGGCCCACTCTGAGTACTGAAATCTGTTTTTCACTCTTGAAAAAGTTATATTGATTTTATATAAATTGTGCTTAGTTATAGCAAAAATGCAAACAATATGAAAGTACAAAGAAGAAAGTTACCGCTAGGTTTGCATTTCAATTGTGCCATTTAAAGGTTGAGTGAGGCAACCTCTCTGAGTCTCAGTTTTATCATGTGTAGAGTGAATATGACAATAATGCCTTTTTGAGTTGATGCGGGAATTAAGAGAAGATGTATTTGAAATGTTCTGCATGGTGTCTAGCATATAGCAAGCATCAAAACTGGTTGCAGAAGTAGTTATTATTATCTTTTCGTTACCTGACTTTAAGGGCTATTGCTATAAACTACTAACATGAGTACTTTAAAAAGATATCAAATATAGTGTTCTTTTCTAAGTTCTTAGTTATTCTCAGGTATCTGAGATAGAATTGTGGGCTTTCCTTGAAATAAACTAAATCAGCACTGATATATACTGCGAAAATTCCTAGGTTGAACTGTAATCCTTTAATTAAAAAGTCTCTGGGTAAGTGGAAATCTAGGGAGAACTATTGTTCCTAAATGATGTTTGGTGATCAATGCTCCAAAGAATTGGATTGATATTTTTACAGGATATTGTTGTAGTCGGTAACTATATTTCTATTTCCAGGCATTTTTAGATGAATTCACTAAATGGTCAAGAGGAAATCCTGACAAGGACAGGATTCTCATGGCTGGAGATGGTCAAGGTCTGGCAAAGTTGTTCTGCTGAGGAAATTACTTCCCTCTGCTTCGTAGCTCTTCAGTGGTAGCTTAAGGCCAACAGAAGGAGGCAAAGCTAATTCACATGAGCAACAAATCAGTGATGGAGAGGGTATTAGAGCATGTGTTAGAGCATGTTCTGTTGTCTGAGCACACAAAGAATAAATCACACAGACCCTGTGCTACTGCACCCCAGCAAACTCTAAGCCTAGGGTGGGTGTTGGTCCGGTGAGGCCAAAGAAAAGAGACACCAACTGAGACATAGCTTTACTGGGGAAACTTATGTACAGGGAGTCCGGGAGTGGCTGACGGGATAAAGGCTCTGCTGCTGGGATCTATATGCAGCAAGTTTTCGTATCACAGCAACTCACCCTAGCAACTATCAGTGGCCCTTCCCCTCCTTGTGTGGCCAGCATTTCCAAGGAGATCAAGGCCTGACACTTGGACACTCTTCATTATAAGAGGACATTCAGGGTTGGCCAACCCCCCACAACCAGCCCCTGGCCTTGAACACTGAACAACATGCTCTTCTGCACATTCTGCCTGATGGGAATGTAGAGGGAGGACAGGATGTCTACATTTTCAAGATAGTGATTAACAGGGCCATTCAGGGGATGCTTGCACAAACCAGCTATCCAGCATGTACCATAAGGATACGAACCAAATCCCTGGTAATGAGGCCAGGGTTTCTAAGGTATGATAATTAAAGATAATTGAAGATGGAGGAACAAGACAGAGGCCAGGGGTGGGACCGGAGACCACTCCGTGGCTTCCTTGATCATCCCTGTGTGCTGCTTCACCCGCGGCAAAACCCCCACACCAAGTGGGAGGCCTACCTGGGGCTGCTGCGGGCATAGTACGCTGAGGGGGATGCCCTGGATGTGCTGGCCTGAAGCACTGCTCTTGCCTCCACGTGCTGTTGGCGCACATGTATGTGATAAGAGGCCGTGCCCCTGGAGAAGTGAATGTGCTGGAGCCTGCCTTGCCTAGAGTTCATTCCACTGAGGTGTGGGTAGCTGGGAGCAGGACCTCCTGGGCCTGTGTCCTCCCACTCTGAAGGACTCATCCAGTAAAGGCCTTTGAAGAACCACACACACGCATACATAACTAAAATACGTACGACACCCTAAACTTCACTGATTGCTTTCATATATTTTTTTTAAGTTTTCTTATGTTTATTTATTTATTTTGAGAGAGAGAGGAGTGGGGAGAGGGGCAGAGAGAGAGAGAGAGAGAGATTGAGAATCCCAAGCAGGTTCTGCGCTGTCAGCACAGAGCCAGATGTGGGGCTTGATCTCATAAACCGTGAGATCATGACCTGAGCTGAAATCAGGAGTCAAAGGCTTAGCCAACTCAGCCACCTGGTGCCCCTTCATATATATTATTTAATCTACACAATGGCTGCCTGGGCAGGTGGTTCTGTTGCCACTGTGTCATATTGAAGGGGAGACCTGAAGAGCTTAAGGGATGAGTATAAATGGCACAGCTAAGTTGTAAAGCCTCAGAGTGTAGAGTGGACGGTGATGTGCCAACACAGTCAAGGTAATTTCCTCCAAGCAGCCTCGATATGGCTACCCCAGGGAGATGTGAGGCAACAGGAAAAGCTCATGTTTGGAGATAGTGAGCTGTTGTTGAACATGAGACAAATGACCTAGTCACTGAGACCATTTCCATTTCTATAAAATGGCAATAAAAGAATCATTGGAGGTACACACTTTCAGTCACGAGATGAATAAATTCTTGAGACCGAATATGTAGCATGGGACTAAGGTTAGTAATAATGTTTCATACTCTTTTAAATCGATTTTTTTTTAAGTTTATTTATTTTGAGAAACAGAGAGCAAGTGAGGGAGGGGCAGACAGGGAGAGAGAGAGAATCCCAAGCAGGCTCTGTGCTGACAGCATGGAGCCTGAGGTAGGGCTTGGACTCAAGAACGGTGAGATCATGACCTGAGCCAAAACCAAGAGTTGGCCACTTAACAGGACCACCCAGGCGCCCCTAATGTTTCATATTTTTGAAGTTTACTAAGAGAGTAGATCTCAGGTGTTCTCACCTCTCCCGCATGCATGTGCACACACTCACCCACACACACAAAGTGTGAGGCGATGGGTACGTTACCAGCTCAGTTGGATAATCATCTCACAATGTATGTGAATGTCAAAACGTCACATTGTACACATTAAATACCTACAATTTTTATTTGTCAATCATACTTCAAAAAAGCTGAAAAAAAGTCCCCAAGAGGTGTAGGGATGACACGAGGGAGCATTTTGCCCTCTATCCTTCCTCTTGCCTTTCTTATAATGTTACAGCAACTTTTGCAGACTGGCAGATGGACCAATCAGATGTTTCTGCCTCATCCTATTTAACTCAGAAAATGATACTCCTACTGCTACCAAACATTATTTTCTAATTTCCTCAAAACAAACAAACAAACAAACAAACAAAAAACCCAGCAGCTTAACAGGCTGGGAGGCATGTTACTGTTTGGGTTTATACAGGAGAAAGAAAGAGGACTGGGAAGAGAATAAGGCCCCATTCTTTTTGTTCTTTCTCCAGCCACTCTTTCATTTGCTTGCTTGCTTTTCAGGAATCGTCAAGACTGTCTCCAACCCTGGGTTCACAGCATATGAAATGAAAATTGGTGCAGTTACTTTCCAGATTGCTACTGGAGATATTACCAAAGAAAAGGCAGATGTGATTGTAAACTCAACAACAAGGACATTTAATCTGAAATCAGGTATTTTATTTAAGCAATGTAGTTGACTGTAACTATTAAGATGACTCGCGTCTGGGAGGGAAATTGTGGCTAATGTTGCCTCAGTAGATGGAGCATATAGCAGAACATAGGTAAGCCCTGGAATTAGAAAGACCTGGGTTTGAATCCCTACTATGCCTCTCACCATTGTGTGGCCTTGGAAATATCATTTAACCTCTCTGAGCCTCAGTTTCTCTGCCTGTCAGATGTTGATTTCCCACAGGAGGATTAGACAGGGTGTAACCATGTAAAGGTGAGGTGTAACTGACATGTCAGATTTAGTCTCTGTTAGCTCTCGTCCCCACTTTAGCCCTATCAAAATGCCACACTTCTAATTTAGTAAGTTTAAGTTCTATTTTTTTTTTCCCTTTTTAAGAAAGTTTTATTTATTTTTAATTTTTTTTAATGTTTATTTCTGAGACAGAGAGAGACAGAGTGCAAGCAGGGGGTGAGGGTATAGTGAGAGAGGGAGACACAGAATCTGAAACAGGCTTCAGGCTCTGAGCTGTCAGCACAGAGCCCAATGCGGGGCTTGAACTCACGAACTGTGAGATCATGACCTGAGCCAAAGTCAGATGCTTAACCGACTGAGCCACCCAGGTGCCCCTTTTATTTCTCTTTTTATGTAACTCAGTGGGCACTCATATCTCACCTCTTGTAACTCTTCCCTTCTCTATGTCACACTGATCCAGAAATGAAACTCAGCCTTTTCTTGATTTTTCCTGGAATATCTGACCACCTCCATTGATGTAACACCTCTGAGCATGCCCTCTCCACGTCTATTCGTTTATAACTTACATACATATAAGCTTATGTTAATATATTTTTAATACAAAGCATTAAATTTGAGATTAAAAGGGTAAGATAATACATAAATAGAAATAGAAGTTTAAACATTTTCGAAACCGCAAAATATTATGGAACTTACTATGTGGAAGTGAATATGTAGAATATCCATCCAATGTATTGGTCATTCAAAATGCAGACATAAAGAACATTCAGTTATGTGAAACATGGTAAATTGAACATATGCATTTGTTCCTGCTACCTTGGAAAATTCTATTGAAGCAACAGTAAAGGAGGGGCGCCTGGGTGGCTCAGTAGGTTGAACGTCCAACTCTTGATTTTGGTTCAGGTCATGATCTCACAGTTCGTGGGACTGGACCCCATGTTGGCTCTATGCTGACAGTGAGGAGCCTGCTTGGGACATTCTCTTTCTCTTCTCTCTCTCTCTCTCTCAAAATAAATAAATAAACTTTAAAAAAAGCATCAGTAAAGGAAATAAAAGGGCATAAACCCACAAGGAAAGGGAGAGTCAGAGGGAGACCAATAATGAACAAGAGACAACAATGTACTTTTAGAATATGAGAAGCAGAGTGGTGAAAGCTTAGCATCAGCAGGAGAGAATGGTAGACCCTAGAGACACAAGAGTTGGAGGCAACAGGTACCTGGGAAGGCAGAGGACAAGTAAAGAGATGAAAACAGAATTGATGCAATTCTGGGGTGCCTGGGTGGCTCAGTCAGTTGGACGCCTGACTTCAGCTCAGGTCACGATCTCACAGTTTGTGGGTTTGAGCCCCGCATCGGGCTCGGTGCTAACAGCTCAGAACCTGGAGCCTGCTTCCGATTCTGTGTCTCCTTCTCTCTCTGTCCCTCCCCCACTTGTACTCTGTCTCTCTCTGTCTCTCAAAAATAAATAAATGTAAAAAAAAAAAATTAAAAAAAAAAAGAATTGGTGCAATTCTGTATGAGTAGCACTCACATCCTTCATTCTATCCTCCATCCATCCGATGCACCAGTAACTTCCCTTGCTCTTCCTTGGCCAGAGATGGGAGGTTTATTCTCTGGAGAAACAGAACCAGAGAGATTCTGGACTTAGAGCAGGAAGCACAGGTGAGATGAAAGGGGGAGCTGGATAGTATTCAAGTGAAAGTTTCTGTACTGAACCGTGAGTGCCCAGCCCCTGTCTTTGTGGGGCTCCCAGAACAGCACACCGGCTTCTGCCCTCCAAGACATGAGATCGGCGGAGCCCTCTGGGGAGAAACCGGCTGCCTTAAAGCCTAGTATTTACTTCCTGCTTACCTTACACTAAAGCCTACTAGTCAGCAAGCGTCGTTTACATGGTCCTCCCAAACTCACTCTTAAACATGAATGGACTGGTGAGGATCATCTGACATTTGAAGAACACCTCCATTATTGCAAAGTCAGAGACCCACACATACTAAGAAAAAAGGAATTTTTAAAAAAGAGACAATTCATAATGCACACACAGAATCAAAGAGACACAGTAGATAGATAGAGGATAGAAGATAGATTGTTAAAATGATAAAATAACTGATAATTATTCAATGCTTTCTGTGTACCAGATTCCACGCTAAGCATTTTGTATGCATTGCCTCTTTTCATGTTCAAATAACCCTGTGAGGGAAGTACTGTGCTAGCCTCTGTATAACAGGTGAGAAAGTGACTAGTCACATATTAGCCGGTAAGTGGTGGAGGCAACTCTAACAGTCTGTCAAAATGCATAGTCTGTGTTTTCAGCCATTCAACTCGGCTGTCATTAGTGGTGACCAAAGCGGTGAAGCCACAACCTTGACTGGAAGATTCACTGGCCTGAAGGCAGCTGCCTACCTGTGAAAAACAAAGCTAAACAAAACAAAAAATTAAAACCAAAAAGCTTATGCAAAATGCTCAGTTTTATTTTAGTTTTGAGATCCATGCTTCCCATTAGCATCAGAACGTTCATTTTTATATTTTTCAATTTTATCAGATAGTAAGGGTAGAATGCAAACAATTTCACATAACCGCAGAACTATCCCTGTACAAATGGAGCCTGTAAAGCTGCAGACACAGGAGACTGTCGGCTGTTGGGCAGCACCATCATGCTGCAGCTCAGATTGTTTATTGATCAGCTACTGAATGAAGGTTGCTATTGAAAAGGTGGGTTTTTCTGTGGGGGGTATCCATGAATTATGCCCCAAGGGGCTGGCTGAATAAAAGTCTAAGGTACAAAAGCTACCGTCTTGTATTGGATTTTAACTAATGCTTTTTACCACTAACATGTCTTATTTAGGGGTGTCAAAAGCAGTTTTGGAAGGTGCCGGACCAGCTGTGGAAAGTGAATGTGCTGTACAAGGTATGGTCACATGTTACTTTTGGCTACAATCTACTGCAAATTAGAGGGCTGAGTACTCTAATAGGACCTACGGGAGGAGTGTTGAGTGCTTTGGAAAAAGGTCGATTCCCTGGGAGAGCAGATACAGGTGGTGTAACTGTGGCCGTGTGGAAGATGTCCTTTCTCCTACCATCTCACCTGTCTCTTCCTGACTATTAAAAAGAACTGGGTCCCAATGGTCCGGGCTCAACTGTTTACTGAGGGCTCCTGGGCATGCCATCTAATCTGTCAGAGCTTTGTTTCTCTCATCTGTAAGATGACTCTACTAAGGAGGGGTATGGTAATGGCTGGCTCACACGTGGTTGTGAGGATCAGGACAATGAGTGTGAAAAGTTACGTAAACTGTAAGTGCTGTATAAATTATCTTTCAGTTTTCCCAACCCTGTTCTACTTCCTATAGCGCCACATCTACTTGCTGTGAAGAAATGTGGAGCCTGGGTGGGTCTGAGGTGTTTTCTGACCCCAACCAATTCTCCAATTCTAACACTATGTACCTGTAGAGTTAGCATTGGATCCCTCAGGGTAAAGGGCTCAGTCCCGCAAGACTTCCCCCCTTCAGACACAAGTCGCCAGTCCTAGGGGCTACCTGTACTTCTCACTCATCCTCTATATAAATTCACGCATTCACAAAACCCCCTTCTCAGGTCTGGCAGAAACCTAGAATGACTCATAGAACTCAAGAAAACACTATTTTGTTTTATTTTACATTTACCAGTTTATTATAAAGGATACAACTCAGGAACAGCCAAATGGAAGAGATGCAAAGGGGAAAGTATATGGGAAGGGACGCAGAGCTTCCCTGCCCTCTCCAGATGCACCACCCTCCCGGTACCCAGATGTGTTTACCAACCCGGAAATTCCCCAATCCTGTTTTTTTAGCAATTTTTATGGAGGTTTCGTTATGTGGTCACAATTAATTAAATCATTGTGTTTTTGATGGAGGTCTGCAAAGGTCAGAGGGTGGGACTCTGACCATGGCTTGGTCTTTCTGAAGACCAGCCCCCATTCTGAAGCTATCTAGCCTCACAACCCTCAAGAGTCCTCTCATTTGCTTACAAAAGACTTATTACTCAGGAGATTCCAAAGTGTTCGAGGAACTCTGTGCCAAGAACCATGAACAAAGATCAAATATTTGTTTTTTTATTATACCACAGTGGGGAACCTGTAAGAGTGATGCTAAACTATTTATCCTTCAAAGTCAGGACTCATGTCTTGCCAAGGAGACTATCAGCTACGAGCGTGATTTTAAAAAGTCACAAGATCTCGTGTTTGACAAACAGTCCCACAACTGACTTGCTTTTGTGCCTCAAAGTTCTATCTTGATAGCTCTCCTCTGATTAAGACGTTTTCTCTGGAATGAATGTATTCCTGGAGAGGGGTCAGAGGAAGGGAATACTGACCACTAACATGAGGATGTTAGCAGGAATTTGTGGGTTGGAAAAGCTAGCTGTACCTTGGAAGGCAGAAGCAGAGAATGAAGCAGGGTATCGAACAAGCTGGAAACCGAGGCTGCCTGGGATGGGACAGCCATTGGGACACCCGAGGGGCAGCAGCGAGTGCCTGGGCAGGGCGGGGTGGGCCCACTCTCCTCCTCCTGTATTTGCCAGAGGCCCACCTTCCTCAGGTACTTACTCAGTGCCTTAAAACAAGCTCTGGTGATTTCCATGTGTTCAAGAGCCCTCAGGGTGGAGAGAGAGGGAGGAGTTTTCATCCATTCACACCTCCACACCAATGAATACATTGCTTTTGTCTCCTAGAAAAATTAATCTAGCTAAATGAGCACATAAATTGCTCTTCTGGACAGCAGCTTGGGGGTTAAGAGCTCTGGACACTGACTGCTTAGGTTCAAATCCCAGGCAACCTTTGCTATGGACCTTACTTCTCTGAGCCTCTGTTTAACCTGTGAAATGGAGAAAACAGTACCCACCTGATAGCCTTGTTTTGAGGACTGAGTGGATTAATGCAGGTACAGTGCTTTTGAAAAGCACCCCAAATATCAACAATATAGTTGTTGAGTAAAAGAATCCTGCACATCAATCAGAATGGCTAAAGTTAACAACTCAGGCAACAACAGATGTTGGCGAGAATGCAGAGAAAGGGGAACTCTTTTGCGCTGCTGGTGGGAATACAAACTGGTACAGCCACTCTGGAAACCAGTATGGAGGTTTCTCAAGAAATTAAAACTAGAACTACCCTACGACCCAGCAATTGCACTACTAGGTATTTATCCAAAGGAGACAGGTGTGCTGTTTTGAAGGGACACATGCACTCCAATATTTATAGCAGTGCTATCAACAATAGCTAAAGTATGGAAAGAGCCCAAATGTCCATCAACGGATGAATGGATAAAGAAGATGTGGTGATGTGGTGTGTGTGTGTATATATACATATATATATAATGGAGTATTACTCAGCAATCAGAAAAAAAAAAGAAATATTGCCATTTGCAACAATGTGGATGGAACTGGAGGTTATTATGCTAAGTGAAATTAGTCAGAAAAAGACAAGTTTCATATGACTTCACACATATGAGGAATTTGAGATACTAAACAGATGAACATAAGGGAAGAGAAGCAAAAATAATATAAAACAGGGCTGGGGACAAAACATAAAAGACTCTTAAATACAGAGAACAAACTGAGGGTTGCTGGAGGGGTTGTGGGTGGGGGGATGGGCTAAATGGGTAAGGGGCATTAAGGAAGACACTTGTTGGGATGAGCACTGGGTGTTATACACAGGGGATGAATCACTGGAATCTATGGGAAATCATTATTGCACTATATGTTAACTAACTTGGATGTAAATTTAAGACTAAAAATAAATTAAAAAATAATAATAATAAGGGGGGGGGGGAAGAATCCTGATTGTAAAGAAAATGAGCCTGTCACAGTCCCAGTGAGGGAAACTAGCTAGATGGAGGGAGGCTGGACTTGGTCAGGAATCGTCACGGCTTTTCTGAGTTCAGCTGTTTTCATTTCTCAGTGGTCATCGTGTTGCTTCCTGTAAGTAATGTGCTATGTGTTTCCTTCTTTCTTTTGTTCCAGCTGTACAGCCTCACAGAGATTTTATAATTACACAAGGTGGATACTTAATGTGCAAGATAATAATTCATGTTCTTGGGGAAAATGATGTCAGAAAAACGGTTTCCACTGTTCTGGAAGAGTGTGAGCAGAGGAAGTACACTTCTGTTTCCTTTCCAGCCATCGGCACAGGTTTGCAGCCTCTCCTCACTCACAGATTCTGAATAATCCAGATTCCTTTAGACTTAGGCTCACTGTTCATGAACTCCATGCTGAGTCCAGGCAGTGATAGTGATATTAAACCAGAGTAGGCAAACTTTCAGACCCTGAGGGCCATCTATGGGGCCTATGCCTCTCTCATACATCTTTGTCCTTAATTGTATGTTCCCTAAGTATCTTTCCATGTTTGGTCCTTAACTTCATGGTTTTCTTATTGTTCATTTTTTTTTTCCTTTGGGGGATTTATTTGTTCTTATTATATCAGTTGCCTTTTCTGCACTGACTCTCAGATCAGCGTTTCTCCTTCTCCCAGATCTCCTCTGGGAGATTTCTGTTACCGGAAACTTTATATCAGAATCCAGATTCAACATCATCATCATCCCTTGCAAACAGCCACTTTTCTTAAATTTTTTTTTTCCAACGTTTATTTATTTTTGGGACAGAGAGAGACAGAGCATGAACGGGGGAGGGGCAGAGAGAGAGGGAGACACAGAATCGGAAACAGGCTCCAGGCTCCGAGCCATCAGCCCAGAGCCCGACGCGGGGCTCGAACTCCCGGACCGCGAGATCGTGACCTGGCTGAAGTCGGACACTTAACCGACTGCGCCACCCAGGCGCCCCAACAGCCACTTTTCTTGAGTTGCATCATTTCCTGGTTTCCTCCTGCAGGGGTGCCATGATGCCCCCAGCTGTTCTGTACCCTGCTTCTTTGTGCCCCCAGACCACACAGTCAGCACATTCTACTAAATCTTCCAGCGGTTGTTCTGTTTCAGCCTTCCTGTTTATTTCCAAAGCCTTAATACCTCCCCCATTGGGTTTACAGCAGCATCTCTCACTGGCTCCTCATTGGCACATTCACTAGATTGCAATGCTCTTTCCCAGGCCCACTGCAAATTCCTAGGGATAAAATCAGTGAATAGGATGCAGTCGCCATCCTTTAAGCAACAAGCTCAGGTCTGTCCTGCTCACAGTTTTGAGGAACACTTTCCTCCCCCATCTCTATCATAGCATACAGTAATTTCTTCTCAGTTGAAGGTGATGCTAATGACCCACCCCATGATTCATTCGTGCCCAATTACACAGGTTATTTATTTATTTAAAAAATTTTTAACATTTATTTATTTTTGAGAGAGAGAGAGAGAGAGAGAGAGAGAGAGAGAGAGAGAGAGGCAGAGAGCAAGGGAGACACAGAATCCTAGGCAGGCTCCAGGCTCTGAGCTGTCAGCACAGAGCCTGACGTGGGGATTGGACTCATGGAGCGTGAGATCATGACCTGAGCTGAAGTCGGAAGCTTAACTGACCCAGCCACCCAGGTGCCCCTACACAGGCTTTTTAAAATGGACTGAGAGGGCCCTAATGAAGCCATCACATGGTTATATGATTTAGTAAAGCTTCAGAAGTAAGGCATTTTAACCACTGTGGGTTAGGATCACCGTTTCTTCCCACTTTGACTCCTCAGACTTTTCCTGGCACTGGGCATTGGAGAGGCTGCAAGCATTTTCGGAATATAGTTAAGGAAAGTTGACTTGAGAATATGATTTTCAACATTTTAAAATTTATACTGTGTTGTGATTTCTTTTTTTTTAGTCTAAATATTCACTTATATGCATAATTTTATATTTTTATTTTGTTTTGTTTTCCAAGATGTATAAGTTTCAAATCCTACAAAACCTGGACCCACCCCTGACTCCTAGTTTTCCCATCTTGCAGATAAGAACTTAAAGTATTAAAGCACAAGGTCATATAGCTAGTGAGCAGTGTAACTAGGTTCAAATCCAGGAAATCTGGTCTTTACATTGCAACCATTACATTTTTTTTTATGTTATGTGGGTTTTGTTACCATTTTGCCCTTTATTACTATATTCTTAGCTGCCACGTCCTTATGTCTCTTAGCTATTACCTTCTATTATCATCCCAATTTTACAGATGAGCAAACTGAAGTTTGGAGGTGTTGTGGGCTGAGTTATGTTCCCCTGGCCAAATTCATATGTTGAAGCCCTAACCTCTGTACCTCAGAATCTGACTGTATTTGGAGATAGGGTCTTGCAAGAGGTAATTAAGTTAAAGTGAGGTCATCAGGGTTCTCCCTCATCCAATACGACTCGTGTCCTTGTTAGGAGATTAGAGCACCCATAGGTACAGAGGGAAGACCACGTGAAGACCTAGGGAGAAGACCACCATCTACAAGCCTGAGAGAGAAGCTTCAGAAGAAACCAATCTTTCCAGCACCTTGGTATCAGACTTCTAGCCTCCAGAATTGTGAGAAAATACATTTCTGTTGCTTAAGCCACCAGTCATGGCAATTTGTTATGGCATCCGTAGCAAACTAATGTAAGAGGGATCAAATGACTTCCACAAGATCACACAGCTAATCAGTGGAGAACCAGGGCATAAACCCAGATCTTCTGCACCCAAATCACCTGTTCCTTTCTCTGTGCTTCCAAAGCCCTTTAGTCAGAGACCACCAGGAGCACGCACTGTAAAGAACCACACAGCATCTCACCAAGGGGTTGTTAAGGAATCATTGAGGGATGTGAGCTTGTGTTGGGTGACTTTCTGGCAGTCTAGGGTAAGTGGGCTTTTGCTCTGGATTGGATACTTGAAGGAAGCAGACATAGTTCTATGACTGGGTATCTTACCTGGAACAGGAGAAAGTGTGGCTGAAGCCATGATTATAAATGAGGCAGCACTTGCTCATATTAGTCAAGATGGAGAGTGTTTGGCCATTTTTGTGATTTGGCTGGTGTTCATGTTTTTATCTGTGGTCAGACATGATTATTCAGTGGTGGTTTTTGACTTGACTCATCACAGCCACAGAGTGGTTACATTTGATGCTGTTCTATGAAGTTGTTTGAGTTCAGCCAGAGAACGCCAACACCCAGCTATGAGCACCAGATCTGTTCTGGCTGTTAGGGGCTGTGTTCTTTCTTGGCACCAAAAACTGCATCTGCCAAATATTATCACTTGACTAACACCAGCTAAAGCTTCTTTTTGTCATCTAAATTTTTTTTCTTTTTCAGGCAACGCCAGAAAAAACCCAGTCATAGTTGCTGATGACATGATCAGTGCTATTGTAGACTTCGCCTGGAAACATTCCACGCCATCATTAAAAAAAGTTAAAGTTGTCATCTTTCTGTCTGAACTGCTAAATGTATTCTATGACAACATGAAAAAGAGAGAAAATTCTGCATCACCCGTCTTTCAGTCCACATTCTTCGAGACTGCATGTAAGATGTTCTTCTTTAAAAAGATCACGTGGTTCTCTCTCATATCACTTAGCAAATGTTTAGATATTAATGCTCAGTGTTTTATCAGTTTTAGGATTTTACAGACAGCCTCCTATAATATGTGGGAAAAGTGCACGAACTATGGAATGCAGCCTCCTGTCAGCTGATTATTCTTCTGCGGGGCAAAATTACTCCTGGGGAAACAGGAATAGCAAAGGAACAGGAAGAGGATAGAAGTGAGAAAGCAGGAAGAGGAGGATAGGCTTTGAAAATCCTAGCTAGTTGTCTCATTATATACTTATTGATTAGTGTTACTCTCAGTGTCCCTCGTAGCTGTGAACAAGTGGACCAATACTGGTTTATTGATTATCTACCACCAGACAAGTTAGCCTGGGAATAGAAGCAGATGCAAGAAGAGAGTGGTCAGGGTCATTTGGTTGTGCTACTTCATGAGCAGGCAGATTCCCAGCTGCTTCTCTGTAAGGTGTGTGTGTATGCATTATGCTTAAGCATCTGTGTTGACCTGCCCCTCTGTCCCCCATTTTGTGGCTTCTGTACTGCCTAGAAAAACAGCCTCCTCTTGCGATCACTGTTTTTGTTTATTTGGAGCACTCACTCATAGAGCACTGTGAGTTTCACTAGTGATGAAATGTACCTGTCATCAGGAGCCTCCCTAAACTGGAAATTGTTGTCTGACACTACCAGTAGGAATTTCAGTGCTCTCTACACCTATTTTCTTTTTTTTTTAATTTTTAAATGTTTATTTATTTTTGAGAGAGAGACAGAGCACTAGTGGGGGAGGGGCAGAGACAGAGAGGGAGACACAGAATCTGAAACAGGCTCCAGGCTCTGAGCTGTCAGCACAGATCCCAATGCGGGGCTCCAACTTGGGAACTGGAAACGGTGAGATCGTGACTTGAGCCAAAGTCGGACACTTAACCGACTGAGCCGCCCAGGCACCCCTACACCTATTTTCTGACAACTGTTCTTCTCAATGTGCCTCCACATACAGCATATGTAAGAGTTACACACACACACACACACACACACGAATGCACTAAACAGAAATGAAAATAATAGTTGGATCTGTTAATACTCTTGTAATAGCAAATAATAGAAAATCCTATTTAAACTGGCTTATGCAAAAAAAATGGAATTAATTGGCTCACATGACTATAAAGTTGACTCATACCTGGCTTCAGGTCCAGTTTGATCCAGGTGCTCATATTATATAATCTAGACCCTGACTTTATTCATCTCTCACTCTCTTGTCAGCTGTGTTGTCTTTAGGCTTAGGTTTCACATGGTGAAAAATGGCTGCTAGCAGCTTCAGGCTCATATCCCTATATGGTCAGGTCCAACAGGAAAGAGTATATCCTGTGGCAATATATACTTATCATCAGGAACATGATGCCTGGGAACAGAGGTGTTCACATATAGCTGAAATTCTGATTGAATCAGCTTAGGTAATTATTGCAGCGAGGGAACTGGCATTACACTAATTAGCAATACAGAGTCTATATGCTCTATACTTGAACTGAAAGGGATCACTCTCCGAAGCAATGGGGAAGGGTTGTTCACCAAAGGAAATTCAGGATGCTTTTATCAGAAGAAGGGGAAAAGGCTGCTGGATAGTTAAAAATTATAATACCTACTAGAGTATCTAGGGATTTATAAATTAACATGCCCCCCACTTTGGTCTTTGTAGAGGAAAATTTGTATTTAAATACAAGAGCAATAAGTCATTATCAGTAAAGTAAAAAATTAAGAGAAACTGGTTCATCCATTCCCTGCTTACACCGAGAATTTAAATTGACTTATGAAATTTACAAAATAGACACGAAAGTTAAAGAGACAAGCAAATAAAAGCTAACTAAAATGAGTAGACCAGTGACCCTATGGCACTTGGAGCAAAAACAAACAACAAAACTGCCTTACATAATCTTCGTTGTTAGATGAAAGTAATAATGCAGATAAAATGTCAGATAAAAGGAAGTTTGTTGGCAGACACACAAACTTGAATTTTAGTAAGAATTTATCATGTGGACTTCTTTAAAAAAGAATTTACAGAGGACAACTTTGAGTTGCATTTGAGCCGATGGTCCACAATTGCTTTTCCAATGCACATTAAAGCTTTGATTGATTCAGAGAGCTTTTACTGAGCACCAGCTGAATATCAGACACTAGAGACATGGACTTGAGAGTCGTGTAAGTAGGTGGGAGTTGAAGCCATTGAGTGTGGACTGGATTATCCATGGAGGCTGTGAAGGTGGAGAGAGTAAAGGCTGAAAGCAGAGCCAGGATTCTTGGTGTATAATTCCACCTCCACCTGTGGAGAGGAAACTGAGGCAGGGTGCACAAGGAGAGGTGCAGGGGGGCATTTATCCCAAACATCAGGAATGGGAAAGTAGAGTGACATTTATCTTTTTTTTTTTTAATTTTTTTTTTTTTGCAACGTTTTTTTATTTATTTTTGGGACAGAGAGAGACAGAGCATGAACGGGGGAGGGGCAGAGAGAGAGGGAGACACAGAATCGAAACAGGCTCCAGGCTCTGAGCCGTCAGCCCAGAGCCCGACGCGGGGCTCGAACTCACGGACCGCGAGATCGTGACCTGGCTGAAGTCGGATGCCTAACCGACTGCGCCACCCAGGCGCCCCTGACATTTATCTTTTAAAAGAGATTTATAGGAAAAGCTCTTGGGAAAGTGACTGGTGCATGGTAAACACTTAAAGAAAAAGAGCCATCGTGTTATTTCCCATGAAGCACTGGGCTGCAAGTCAATAGAACACAATTCTGTTCCTTTGGATGGAGGCCTTCCATGTAACAATGGATGTGTGAATATTCAGCCTTCCTGGGACTAGGTTTTCTCATCTCTAAATTGTCCAACCACAGTCATCTTTTGTCCACAGAGTAAGGTAGCACGGTTTGGTGTGGTTTAAGTGTGTGACTTAAGCTGTAGCTCTCCATAAGCTTTACTCCCTCTTTAATATACCTCTGGGATGTAGGAAAGATCAAGATTAATTGTTTTTTTGAGAATAATAACCATGTTAATAAAGGACTTGGTATTCCCTAAAAGTGCTTTCACACCTTTCATTATGTTTTAAATTTGAAACAATCCCATGAGGTGATAGAGCAGATTGTATCAGTTCCATTTTGCAAAAGAGAGCATGAAAATTCACTCAGAAGTGGTATTACTTGTTCCATGTCTTATGGCTGGTCACAGGTTGAGGCTGATCAGGTCTTCTGATTCCAAGCACTGGTATTTTCTGCTCTGCAAACTCATGACATGAAAGAAGAGAGAGCCCAAAGAAAAACTTTACTTCCCAGGCTTGCTTGCTGTATTCAGAGAAAAGAATGTAGCAGGTCCAAGAGGACTCTAAGACCTAGGACTAGACATGATGAGGCCAAAAGATCTGGAGGGAGTGGACAGTGGGAGAAAGGAAAGAATTTAATTTGCAGAAACAACACACTCTGTTGCTTAAGTATTTAAAGCAGAATTTGAAAAGAGCTTCTAGATTAGGGTTTGATGTTTCCTTTTGTCATCAGAACTTCATTCCCTGGATAGACTCGCTAAACAGGAAGAGAGTTCCTGGATTATTATATCTTTCACTAACAATGAGCAAATTCTGGCTTTGTTTGTAAGGAGAAATCCTTTGGCCTTTATCTGTGGTATTGTGCCATTTTCTGGCATTTTATTCTCTACTACAGTCTGTCCATATTTCTATTCATCAAGCCATCTCAGCAACTTGGTGTGTAGCCTCAATGTGTTAGAAGGTTCCGGAAGCCATTGGAAAGCAAAGGAAAATTTTGAGCATCATCATCTTATATGAAAGCTTTCACTTAGAATTTCCACTGTTTTCTTTATATAGTGCTTTCTCTATTTCGTGTAGAAGATAGGGTACAAAACAATGTGTTTTAAATAACTTTGGCAAGGTACATGTTTCAAAAGAAAAATAATAAAGGACCACGCTAAATAAACTGATAAATATGAAGACATCAATAAATCGGGTTTCATGTTTATAATCAGTTTCTTATGGAATTAATTGTGCAGCGCTGTCTAGGAAAATTATAATTTCAAGCTATAGTGAACCTAAGTTTACCTAAATATTTTAGCTAGGCATTAATATATGTCATGTTAGCATCAGAACCATTCATTTCATCTGTGTTTGACAAATTGAGGATGATAAAAGAAGCAACGATGAAATGTATAGCTTTTTGTTTTGTTTTGTTTTGTTTTTTCTCAAAGACCAGGATTAGATGAATGAGAAAAAAGAGCATAGGAAGTGCCCTGATTTTCAATGGTCCCTGGAAATGGATATTGTGTTTTCACCAAATGTTAACTTTCCAGATAATATTCCTGAACACTGGACTGACATGAATCAGCAGCTGTCCTGTGTGATCGAACTACAACCCGGACAGTCAGAATACGACACCGTAAAGGACAAGTTCTCTGAGACTTGTCTTTCCTACAAAATAGAGAAGGTAATATTGTGCCTAAAAAATTACTTCCTTCAAATATTGAAGAACTAACATCAAAGATATCTTTTTAAAATAACACTCTTCCTTCCTTTATGCCTTACTAGATTTATTTTAATTTGACTCACTCAAGCTCCTAGACTTCAAATCTCATGGTTCCTTCCTTAGCAGTAATGAAGAAGATTCCCAAAAGCGACATATATATGTTTGGATCCTTTCACTTAACAATTTACAAACAAACTCACTCAAACTGATTGAACAAGAAGAAATGTATTTGAAATTAATGGAAAGTCCAGAAGTAGGATGGTCTTTGGAACAGTTGAATCCAGTGACTCAGTGATGTCTTGGATCCAGTTTCTCTGGCTTTGTCACCTTCATCCGAAGGCTGGACTCCCTTCATAATTGTGGGATGGCTGCTGGTGGCAATCAGGGGGTCTCTATGTCCTCCATTCACATACCATGGAGGGGATACAGCCACTGGCTTTGTGTTGAATGTACCACTACAGCTAGTCTGTGTTGGGAGAGTGCTATGTGCTGACTGGCTTATACCTGGGCTATCAGATGCCATCATTGTGTGATCTCATCATGAGATTATCCAGATTGGTTAAACCCAATTAGGCTGCACCTGGGAGCTGTAAGTGAGGCCATCTCCACCCAACCAGGAGTTGCTGTACAATGGCAATGAAGTGGAATGGATGTTCAGATTCTCACAACATCCACTATGCTGCATAAAAATTTTAGCCAGTACAGGAATTTATTAGGTCATTATCATACCATGTATGTCAGAGCAGGGTATGGAAATTGATATTTCCATCCTAGTCATTTAAAAATCTAGCTGCTACTTCCATACAACAGTGTACTTAACCATATTATAGCACTTAAGAAATTGTGCTTTCATAAGCTTTCACATGCCTGACTGCTCCATTACACAGTGGGCTTCTTAAGGTAGGAGTTGCGTTCCTAGTACATCGCACGGTAGCTAGCATATTGTAGGACACAGTACCTACTAAATGAACTTAATTCCTGAGAAAGAAAGAGAATCAAAAGAGGGAGACTCTTGCAGAAAGGAGAGAATTTAAAGGAAGAGATGCTTCATTGATGTTAAAAGATGTTGAGAGTACAAGAACCTCATTCAATTGTGTTTACCCAATATCTCCAACTTTCTTGGCTCTTATCCTTCTATCATATCCATTTTGAAACACCTCAACTTTGGATTAATTCCATAGCCTACTTTCTCTCCTGCTGCCCCTGGATAAAATCATTATTAATTCATGGTCCCCAACCTCTGCAGCACTGTCCGGGTGCCTGAAATTTTTATTGCTTCCTCCAGTCAACTCCCTCACGCATTCTCCATTGCAAAATTTCAACACTCTCCTTGAGGTCTTCATCTGTCTCAAAAAAAACTTTCCCTCCTGCTTTTATTACTTGGCTCCTCCTCAACATCTGCTACAGGTTACCACTCCATTCTTCTTATTTATGTATTTGTTTTTAATTATTTACTGAAATTGAGGAATAACTGAAATATATTAGTTTCAAGTATATAACATGATTTGATATTTGTATATATTGCAAAATGATTACTACAATAAGTCTAGTTACCATCCATCATTATACATAGTTATGAAAATTTTTTTTTCTTGTGATGAGGACTTTTCAGATCTACTCTCTTAGCAACTTTCAAATATGCAATTCAGTATTATTAACATAGACACCATTCTGAGCATTTCATCCCCATACTTACTTCTTTTATAACTAGAAATTTGTAAATTTTGGCCCTCTTCACTCATGTTGTCTACCCCCCCAGCCCCTGCCTCTGACAACCATCAATCTATTTTCTGTATCTGTGAGCTTTGGTTTGTTTTTTGTGGGTTTTGTTTGTTTTAGATTCCACATGTAAGTGAAACCATATGGTATTTGTCTTTCTCTGTCTGACTTATTTCACCTAGCATAATGCCCTCATGGTCTATGGCAAGATTTCATGCTTTTTAATGGCTGAATAGTATTCCTATTCCTATAGTATGAATTCCTATAGTATGAATTCCTATAGTATGAATATAGGAATCCTATATTCCTATAGTATGAATATATATATAGTATATTCCTATATATAGAATATACATACATAATGGAATTATATATATAATAGAATTATATACATATATATAATGGAATTATATATATAATGGAATGCTATTATGGAAAAAAAAATATATATATATCACATCTTCATTATCCATTCATCTATCAATGGACACTTAGGTTGATCCCATATCTTGACTGTTGTGAATAATGCTGAAGTGAACATGGGGGTGCACTCGATCCTTCTTGAACTCTCTTCTTTTGTTTCTAGAACATCATTCTTTCAGATTTCCTCCTCTCTCCCTAGACCTAGATTATCTGGATCCTTTTCTTATGCTTTCATACTCCATGTGTATTCTCCTAACCCATCCCTTATCACTCTGGGAGGTAGTGATTTTTTTTTCTTGTGTTTCTCCCCCACTAGACTGAGGGCAGAGATCCAACACAGTGCTTGATCCATAGTAGATGTTCAATAGATGATTACTGAATGTATGTTAATAAGTTCATTTTCTAGAAGGAAATAGAACTGTAGGGAATGATATTTTTAAAAAATTTTCAAGAAAGACAAAATTTCAAGGAGGGGATGATTTATGGTTTGAAATGTTATTGAAGGTCTAGAAAGAAATAGTCATTAGATTAGGCAGTTACGAGGTCATTTGTGACCATAATCAGAGCAATACAAGAAAACTGTTACTGGAAGAAGCCAATGGAATGGGTTTAGAGATCAGAGGGCGTTAAGGAAATCATTACTTGACAAATGTTTGAGTAGAAATTTGAATGTTAGTAAATCTCCAGGAATTCCAGGTAAACATTTTTATGTAAGTTATAAGTTCTGTTATATAAAGTAGATAATAATCAGCACTATTACAAAGTATAGGTACTCTTAACCTAGCCTTTTTCTAAAGGTGGAAAGCTACCTATTCTCTGAATTTGCTGTTTATTTGCATTTTATTTTTCTTTTCCTTCTCATTTCCTTCCTCCAGTCCTCCTGCTTCTCCTCCAAATTGCTTTTTTAAAAACCCACAACAAACACAATATACTGAGCTCTAAAGTCATTTTCAAAGCGTTTTGCTTTTTTGTCATTTGCAGATAGAGAGGATACAGAATATATGGCTCTGGAAGAGCTACCAGATAAAGAAAAAGCATATGGACATCAAGAATGGCCATACAGATAATGAGAGAGTCCTATATCATGGGACAGCTGCAGACTCAGTGCCATATGTCAATCAGCACGGCTTCAATCGCAGTTATGCTGGGAAGAATGGTAAGGAAGTGAGTAATCTGGCCAACCAGAATGAGGTGAATGATAGTTCTAGCGTTGATTATTAACACCCAAGCAGTGTAGAACCATATATGGCAGCCATATTGTCATTGTCAGGATAAGGCTCATTGTGTGTCACCAGAAAGGAGGATGGCAACCTTCTGAGGATAGATGGAGTAAATTTTAGAAATGATGAAAAGTGGTTTTGGTGGGCAAGAACTACATTGAAAAATTTTTGTGTCAGGTTTGGGCTTGGTTCTACATACTGTGATAATTTTATGTTCTTAGAAAGGCTTTTGTGTTTCTCTTTACAGCTGCAGCCTATGGAAAGGGAACTTATTTTGCTATTGATGCCAGTTATTCTGCTAATGATAAGTACTCCAGACCAGACAGCAATGGGAGAAAGCATATTTATGTTGTGCGTGTACTTACAGGAGTCTACACACTTGGATATGCGGGATTAGTTACCCCTCCATCAAAGAACCCTCACAATCCCACAGATCTGTTTGACTCTGTCACAGACAATGTACAACATCCAAGCCTATTTGTGGTGTTCTCTGATAATCAGGCTTACCCAGAATATCTCATAACTTTTAGGTGTTGAAAAATAGGGGTTGTTTTTTTTTTAATCTCAAAGAGATGATTTAGTCGTCTATTCACAAAAACAATTTATAGGGGTTTTGTCTTTGCCTTTGGCCTGTTTTTATAGATAAAAATCTGTCAGGTGCTAAAATGCTGAAAACAGCCTTTTAAAAATGCTCTATTGAAATTTGTAGCATACCTCTCTTCAGAGCACATTGATGGGTGGAAGCTAAGAAATGTAAATGACACAATTATAGCTACAGCTATTTACAGACAGCAAGTCTGTAGGAAAACAAAGAGCACATTACTTTTTTCTAGCAGAGAAAACTTAAGATGAATCACTTTAAAACCAAGCTGTTGTCCTTACAGAACATGTTAAGACATCAAACTGTGTTGAGCTCAACTGTACTATTAAATGAATAGGCTGCTGTTGTGCATCTGTAATAACTGTGAATTTTGCCTCCTTAAGAGGCAAGAATACTTATTAGCTAATAGCTTATTAGCAATAGCTCAGCTTTTAATGACAGAATCAAAGAGTATTACCTCAAATCTGTTGTGGAACAAATCAGGCAAAAATGTGTTGTACCATTATCTAATGCTACATAACAAATTACTACAAAATTTAGTGGCTTTTTGGGTAAGGAATTCAGGCATGGCTTAGCTGGGTCATTCTAACTTAGGGTCTCTTGACTCAGGAAGTTGAGTCAAGATGTTGGCAGGGGATGCAGTCATCTGAAGGCTTGACTGGGGCTGGAAGATCTGCTTCTATAGTAAATCACTCAAATAGCTAGACAGCTTTTGCTGGTTGTTGGCAGGAGTCCTCTCCTCTCTAGACTGCTTGCAGCTGGCTTACTCTACAGTCAACAATTCAGGAGAGAGAAAAGAAGAAGCCATGATATCTTTTATGATCTAGCCTCTGAAGTCATACTCCATCTTTTCTACAGTAACCTATTGGTTACATAGATCAGCTCATTCAGTGTAAGAGGGAATTACCCAAGGGTATGGACACCAGTAGGCAGGGATCATTGGGGACCATCTTAGAGGCTGTATAAATGAGTGAATGACTAATACTTTGATAAAATGTTAGCAGTGAAAAGAACTCTAGAGGCCATCTAGGCCCACTGTCCTCTCATCTTTCTCTCTCACCTTCTCCTACTCCCAGGGCCAAAAGTCCTTTAGCCTCTGCTTGACCGCTTCTAACACTCCACATCTTAAGGATATTCCATTTGAGACAGTTCTAATTATTGGAAAACTCTTGTTTACATTGAATTGATATCTGTTCTTCCGAATCTATTGCCTGCTAATCACTGTTCCACCTTCTGGAGGATGCAGTACATATCTCATTCTTTTTACAGATGGTGGCCCTTCAGATTCATCTCTTCCTTCTATTGGAGTTAGGCAAATTCTTGAAATGTTTAGCAGATTATTTGTCCTGAAGCATCATTTTTTAAGAGTTGAAGACTTTTAAGATGGGTTTATATCATAAATAAGCACATGCACATTAAAAAGAGTGACGTATAAAGAAAACAGCACTCTTCACCATACTCTATCACCCATAACTGCAACATTCAGAGGAAACCACTGCCAACGTTCTTGTGCATTCCCTTCTAGTTTCTTCTACATCCACCTTCAACAAAGTCAAAATCACACTTTATTCAATTACTTAATTATACAATATTGCATCTACCTTTTTTCATTTAACATTGTATTACTCTCTTTTTACTATAAACATAATCTTAATCGCCAAGTTATTCCACTATATATTTTCCTTCTATGTATATATAATTATAAAGTCTTAAAATGTCATAGTCTTTCCTTATAGTTTAATAATCCAGTTTTTATTTTGAATATATCTGTATTATTTCCCCCATGTCATTAAATATCTTACATATAATTTTGATGATTGTATAGTATTTCATTGTATGTTTCTACATAAATGTCATGTCAAAGTAGGGTGCCCTATATTTCTAGAGAAACATATGGTTGGATTATGAGGTGCAAAGGACCATAATCTACCTTCAATGAGACACCACCTCCTGAACTTCTTGAGGGAAATAAAGACCTAGAGAACAAAGCAAGGTTAAATAACGCTCTGCTACTACGTGGGCCTTGGCTCCCAGCTCCAGTGTAGAATCCTAGTAAGCCAGGTTGAAACATGGAAGGACTCTTTTTACTTAGGTTAGGTAGTAGTACTGCAACTACATTGCAGTTGACTTGCAGTGTAAACTGCTGTCTTCTGTTTCCTCCAATATTCAAGGACTCCCCACTTGATTTTGCTATACTCCCACTTCACTAGAAGACATAGAAGTCTTGAATATAATACACCCATGCTATTAAAGTTGTGATCGTTTCTTGAGAAACAAAATATAGGCCAATCAATTATTACATAGTTATTATATTTTTGAAACAGAGAGAGAAACCAAGTGTCAGCAGGGGAGGGGCGGAGAGAGAGAGGAACAGAATCCAAAGCAGGCTCCAGGCTCCAAGCTGTCGGTACAGAACCCGCAGTGGGGCTCGAACTCACGAACTGCGAGATCATAACCTGAGCCAAAGTCAGACGCTTAACCAACTGAGCCACCCAGGCTCAGACACCCCAATAATTATATAGGTATTATAAACTCTACCTTCCACCAGTCTGAAGCCAAATCATGTTTTTCAACCTTTTATGTCTCTCTCCTTCCCAGTTGGCTTAACATTCTCTAAA
The DNA here is from genome assembly GCF_018350175.1 of Felis catus. Classification (NCBI taxonomy): domain Eukaryota; kingdom Metazoa; phylum Chordata; class Mammalia; order Carnivora; family Felidae; genus Felis; species Felis catus. Next base: position 68,091,121 of record NC_058376.1, read on the forward strand.
CATATGACTAGAATAGTCTCTACTTCTCTCTTAATAACGCACTGTTCCCAGTTAACAAAAATTGGAAGGCTTTAACTTTGCTAACTACTGATGAACTAGGTTTCTTTTCTATGGATTTCCAGAGTTCAGGCTGATGGTACCTGATTGATCTGAGACCAGAAAACCTAAACTACAATTGTGACTGGTAGTCAGATGGCTTTACTCTCCCATATATCTTCTCTCCTTTTCTCTGTTTACTTCTTTTAGCATCTTTCTCCTTCTCATTCCTTTCTTTTCCCTCTAATCCTTCCCCTTACTTGTGGGAGGATGAGGACACACATTCTGCTTGAATGAATCAGAGGAAACATTTTATTTATTTTTTTCTTCATCTAGAGTAGAGAAACAGATTCCATGTAGTATATATGCTGACAGGTTAGTTGAACCCAGGATTTGTGAATTCATTTTCAGCTGGTAGGCTAATTATCACAATGCTGGTAAGATTATTTACAGCTAATAGGAACCAATTCAGTTTCTGCTAAACTGTTTATTAGAACAAATACTGTTTCTTATAGTGAACATGCTTTATGAGCTTAACTGATTAAATTATCACATTTACAAGCTGTGTAGGAAAAACCGTTGCTCTCTATTTCTCCTTTACTTACACTTCCACACTCAGAACACTTCCGACAACAGATGTGTGGGGTCTTTCCCAATGTAAATAATTCTCTACAACATTATATGGGGGTCCCACAATTTAACTCAATTCTGACACTACCTACATGGAAATAGCATCAGATCCCACAAGGGCTCAGCCCCATGAGACTATCTCACCTCCCCATCACTTCAGATGCCAATCTCAAAGCCCAGGTTGTCCCCTGTACTTCTGACTGATTGTGCTTCTACTGATTTATACTCAGTGTTCCCACATCCCCCTCCTTGAGTTCGATAACCCAGGCGCTCTGAAAGTTCCAACCTCCTAATCACGGCTTGACCTTTTTAGTTGACTGATTCCAAATCCAGGAAACCAGCAAAAGTCACTTCATTAGAACAAAAGTTACTGCCACACCCAAGAAATTCCAAGGTATTTAGCAACTCTGTGTCAAGAAATAGGGTCAAAGACTAAATTTTAGAAGAGAAGATGAGGTCTTAGGTACTATAGCAAAAACAGAGGAGTCTGTGGCTAAATGCATACCAAATACTAAATCCTGAGAGGACAACTCTCCCAAAGCTCCCTTCCCTGTTTGACTCCCAAAATAGCAGAAGCCAGACTTTTACTTTTCAGGAAAGACATTGGACATTTTTACTTTGCACCTGTCCACATCAAGAGAAAATTTTACCCTAAAGATACTGACAGCAGGGGCTCCTGGGTAGCTTAGTTGGTTGAGCGTCCAACTTCGGGTCTGGTCATGATCTTGTGGTTTGTGAGTTTGAACCCCGCATCAGGCGCTGTGCTGATGGCTCAGACCCTGGAGCCTGCTTCAGATTCTGTGTCTCCCTCTGTCTCTCTACCCCTCCCCTGCTCATGCTGTTTCTCTCTCCTTCAAAAATAAACATTAAAAAAAATTTAAAAGAAAGAAAGAAACAAGAGGGGGAACCCGAGTGGCTCAATCAGTTAAGTGTCCAGCTTTGGCTCAGGTCATGATCTCACAGTTTGTGAGTTCAGATCCTCTCTCCCTTCTCTCTTTGCCCCTCCCCCACTTGCTTACTTGAGTGGGCTCTCTCCCTCTCAAAAATAAACTTAAAAAAAAAAAAAGAAACAAGAGGTCTTGAAATTAAAAAGTGTAATAACATGTGAAAAATATGGGAGATAGAGTTGAGGAAATTTCAGAAAGTAAAAGCACACAAAGATGGAAAAAAGGAAACAAGGATACAATTAGGAGACAGCTCCAAAGGGCCCAACATTGGATTAATAGTAATTCCAGAACCAGAGATCAGAAAGCACAGAAGAAATCATCAATGAAAGAAATTATTCCAAAAATCCCCAAACTAAGGCACATGAGTTTCCAGATTGAAAGCCTGTAGTTAGTGCTCAGTACAACAGCAAAAAAAAAAAAAAAAAAAAAAAAAAAAAAAAAAAAAATAGACTAATCCTAAGGTATACCATGGGAAATTTTCAGGAACACTAAGGACAAACTGCCAGAGGGAAGAAAATAAAACATACAAAGGATCAAGAATCAGAATGGTTTCAGATTTCTCAACACCAACACTGGAAGCTTAAAGACAGTGAAGTGAATGATTTCAAAATTCCAGTAGAAAGAGATTTCTAACAGTCAGTATTGGCAAAAGAGCCTTCTGGTCATCGTAGTCTACAATGCAGGAGAAAATACAAGTCTGGCAAATAAGAGAAATTCTTCCAAATTTTCACACATGTTTGGATATGCATAGAATATCTCTGGGAGGATACACAAGAAGCAATAACTGTCAAAATCACAAGTGCATTATCCTTGACCCAGGGATCCGACTGCTAGGAATTTGTCATACAGATAAAAATGAGGAGTGATAGGGCGCCTGGGTGGCTCAGTTGGTTAAGTCTCAGCTCAGGTCATGATCTCACAGTTCATGAGATCGAGCCCCATGTCAAGTCCTGGGTCGAGCTCTGCGTTGCACTCCATGCTGGCAGCACAGAGCCTGTTCGGGATTCTCTCTCTCCCTTTCACTCTGCCCCTCCCCTGTTCGTGCTCTGTCTCCTTCAAAATAAATAAACATTAATGTTTTTTTTCTTTAAAAGTGAAGGATGATTGATATATGTACAAGGTTACTTAATGTAGAATCATAGCATTTTTGCATTGTCTTCTCTGCAAGGAAGGAAACTAGATGGCTAGATGGGATAGGAGGAGACTTTTCACTGCATACCTCCATACTTTTTGAATTTTGAATCTCACAAATGTATTACCTATTTAAAAAAACAAATACTATCCCTTAAACCTTAAAAACTTCTGTACGATAATTTTAAAAAGCAATAAATAAGGTAAAAAAAAAAAAAAACACTGGAAGATTTGTAATGCAGACAACCAGTAAAGGACTCATATCCATGACAATATCAAGAACTATGCATCAACAGAAAAAGCAAGAATCTCTACAAAAATATGAACAAGACCACTGAAAAGGCAGTTCACAGAAGAGGGAAACTAGAATAATCAATAAATAGATCGTTTAAATGCTCAACATCATTAAAACAGTAATGACATATTATTTCACATATATCAGCTTGGGAAAATTTAATAATGTCTAACAGTATCGAGTATTGGGGATGTAGAAGAATAAATTATAACAGCCACTATGAAAAGCAAGTCAGGGTGTGCAGGTGTACCATAGATAAGGCCTAATTAAAAACATACCAAATAGAAGAGGAAAGATAGAAGAGACTGTACATTTAGAAACCGTAAGTAAACGAATTCCCAAATTAAAGAAGACAAAGTCTCAACTCGGATTCAACAATTCTTTGCCCTTAGGAGAATTTCCATTTCCCTTCCACAGAGGGTAGAGGCTGTTGAGGTAATGTGACCCTATCCAAACACTGGCACAGTCATCCCCCAGAGTGGGCCCCGTTCGCATTGAGGTGCTCAGGTTTGTCACTAACTGGGGAGGTGGGAGTGAGAGAGTTACTTTATTCCCCTCTCTTTGTGGGGTGAACACATGTAGGCCACCCAGTGAAGAATGCTCCAAATGCTCGTTACTCCTGGTTCCCTAGGGGAAGAAGCCTCACTGTAGGGGAACAAGGGGATCACATACATCTGATATAACTCATCCCTAGGGACCATACATGCAGTGTCCTCATCCAGACCTTCATAGGTGAAGCATGTAAAATACGGAATCCTCCTCTCCTCCTTACGCTGCCTCATTCTCCCCTCTTCCCTCTTCTACTTCTCCCAACTTTGAGCCTTCCCTCCTTTCCCAGCCTATGGCCCTTTCCCCAGCAATTAGCAAGGCCCACGCTTCCTTTAGTGTCTGCCAAATCTTCACAACCTATGACACTGGTTGGAAGTCATAGCCATTCCTTCTCCAGCCCTGTTAGGCTGCTGCATAGGAGGAGGAGCTGGAAACTGAGTGCCTGAAGGTGGAGGGAAGGAAGACGATGTGAAAGTATTTTTTGCCCTGAGGGAGGTGATTCTTTAAATTTTTTTTAGTGTTTATTTATTTTTGAGAGAAAGAGAGACACAGCCCAAGGGGCAGAGAGAGATGGAGACAGAATCTGAAGCAGGCTCCAAGCTCTGAGCTGTCAGCACAGAGCCCGATGCAGGGCTTGAACTCACAAACCATGAGATCATGACCTGAGCCAGAGTCAGACGCTTAACTGACTGAACTACCCAGGTGCCCCTGAGGGAGGTGATTCTTATCCTTCCTTCCTCCCCTCATTCCTTCCTTCTTCCTTCCTTCCTTCCTTCTTCCTTCCTTCCTTCCTTCCTTGTCTTTCCCTTCTTCCTTCCTTCTTTCCCACTTATCTATCACCCTAAAGTATTTTTTAAAAAGAAAAGAAAAAGAAAATATTAAATGTAGGCATGATTAATTTTTCAGTATATACAAGTGTCATATCTGTCATAACTTTTAGACCATATTTTGCTAAAAGAGCTTCCAGGTCATTTCTACCTTCCAATTATAAAAGTTAGAAAAGCCCTTTACTATTAAATTTACTATTAAAAAGCCTGGGAGGCACACAACTGTATTAGTCAGGGTTCTCTAGAGAAAAGGAACCAAAAAGATGTGTATACAAATATAGAGAGATTTATTTTAAAGAATTGACTCACACACTTGTGTAAGGTTGGTGAGTCCAAAATCTGCTGGCAGACTGGATACTCAGGGATAAATTGCAGTTTGAGTCCAAAATCAGTCTGCTGGCAGACTTCTTGCTTTGGATAGGTCAGGCTTTATTTTATTAAGGGCTTCAACTGATGGAGTGAGCCCCCGGCCCCACATGGTGGAGAGCAATCCGCTTTAATCCATGGATTTAAATGTTAATCTCATCCAAAAAACATCCTCACAGAAGAATCTGGAAAATGTTTTACCGGGGTGCCTGGGTGGCTCAGTCGGTTAAGCGGCCGACTTCGGCTCAGGTCATGATCTCACGGTCTGTGAGTTCGAGCCCCGCGTCTGGCTCTGTGCTGACAGCTCAGAGCCCGGAGCCTGTTTCAGATTCTGTGTCTCCCTCTCTCTGACCCTCCCCTGTTCATGCTCTGTCTCTCTCTGTCTCAAAAATAAATAAACATTAAAAAAAAAAAAAAAGAAAATGTTTTACCAAATACCTGGGTGCCATGGCCCAGCCAAGTTGACACATAAAATTAATCATCACAATAAAATCACTCATTCCAGTCCCTGAGTTTGCCACCTCTAACTATAATGGTTGGGGGAAGCACTGCCGTGTCACACAAAACCAATTTATTTGCTGCTTAGGGTTTACATAAATAAAGAAGCCGGGGAGGAAGAGGCCAAAATTTAAAAGTTGATCAAAGTATAGCAATCAAATGCAAATATATTTTTCAAGTCAAAAAGCAGTAAACTAGATCTTTGATGATTACTAAGCATATGGCTAAGTAAATAAGTTTAAATTTATAAAAAAAAAAACAGACAAAAAATATGAGGCATTAAAATAGAAAAAAACAATCCGAAAATGCATGAAGAAATTGAAAGAAACTGATCTGAATATCATTCATTAATTCAACAAATGATATTCATTGATTCATTCAATAATTATTGACTCTATGTCTGACATTGTATTAGGTACTGGATATCTAACAATAAACAAGATAGATAAAGTTCTTGCCTCCAAGGAGCACAAAATTTAGCAGGGGAGAGAGAGACATTAAAGGAATAATCACATAATTAATTCGTCAAAATTGCAATAAGTACTAAAGGGAAAATAGAGAGTGCTGTAAGATGTACTTAACTGAAGATTTAACCGAGTCTTAGAAGTCAGGGGAGGCTTTCCTAAGGAATGAAGGAAACCAGAAGGTGACCCCAAAACAGCCTTTTGACGTAAGAATTATCTTGAGCTGAAGACAATTAAGAAGCAGCAAGTGCAAGTAATAAGAAAAGGTCTCCACTCTTTCCCTATTTGCCTAAAAACAGGGTATATAAATTAACAAAGGCGTCCCTCCCCTCTTTACTAGAAAGAACAAAACTCAATCGCTGGAAACATTAGACCCTTCTCAGCCTGGAGATGGCAGCAGGGGAATCCATGAAACAAATTTTACTGCCTAGTCTTTAGTTGCCAGTAGTTTTCCATATATTTGCCTTCCCACGATTTTCCACCCATAGAGACTCAGGGTCTTTTCCTTTGTCCTGTTACTTCTCTAAAAATTTATTGTTCCTTTGCTAGGATGCTATATAAACTCAAGTGCTAACCAAATCTTTGAGTTACTCATCTCTGGGTACATACACCCGTGTGACACATGGGTAACCCATGATGCACGGGTTAATAAACTTGTTTTTCTCTTTTTAATCTGTCTTTTGTCAGTCCAATAAACAGGGCCATGGGTGGAAAACCTAAGTAAGAGGAAGAGACTTTTTCCCCCTTACAGGGATATATCAAACAGAAGTAAGACTTTAAGGTGTTACTAATGTTACTGTAGTAATCACATTGCAATATATAAATGTATCAAATCAACCCCTTATATACCTTAAATGTACACAATGTTATATGTCAACTATATCTCAATAATGGAAAAAAAAAGAGGATTTGATTTTAAGTGGGGCGCCTATATGGCTCAGTTGATTGAGTGTCCAACTCTTGATTTAGGCTCAGATCATGATCCCAAGGTTTGTGAGATCAAGCCCTGCATCTGGCTCTGCACTGGCAGTGTGGAGCCTGCTTGGGATTCTTTCTCTCCCTCTCTCTATATATGAAGGTAAAATGAAAGTGTTTCAGGTGAAATGAACCTCTGTTTCCAAGTAGGATGGATGAACTAGTGACAGACCAATGCTCAAACCACGAATAACCAAAAGTCCAAACAAAAGAGAGATCATCTATTTTAAGGCAGAGGAGAGCTGCTGAGTCACTGAAAAGGGGAAAAGCTCAGAGTTCAGAGAAGAAGAAACTTGGTGAGGGAGAAGCTTCCTCCCACAACCACTTTACCCAGGGGTCGTTGCTGCCTCCTGGGCTGAGCCAGAGGCTGGGCATCCAGGGCCTCATGCCCATAGAACACCACTACCAGAGAGAGACCAGCAGAGCTACTGGAGGAGATTTGAAAGTTCCCTTCAGAATGTCTGTTAAAATCTGGGGATGCATGAGGCTGGGGTTTAAAAATAAAAGCAAGGGGCGCCTGGGTGGCTCAGTCAGTTGAGCGACCCACTGTGGCTGAGGTCATGATCTCATGGTTCTTGAGTTCGAGCCCCGCACTGGGCTCTCTGCTGTCAGCACAGAGTCTGCTTTGGATCCTTTTGTGTCCCTCTCTCTGCCCATCCCTACTTGGCTCTCTCTCTCAAAATAAACATTAAAAAAATTTTTTTTTACCTTTTATTTACTTTTGAGAGAAAGAGACAGAGCGTGAGTGGGAAAGGGGGAGAGAGAGAGGGAGACACAGAATCTGAAGCTGGCTCCAGGCTCTGAGCTGTCAGCACAGAGCCCGATGCAGGGCCCGAACCCATGAGCCGTGAGATCATGATCTGAGCTGAAGTTGGATGCTTAACCGACTGAGCCACACAGACATCCCAGACATTTTTTTTGTTTTTAAACAAAAGCAGAATCCTCCAGAAGCAGAAGAGAGCTTTCAAAAATCTTGTGAGACAAAGATTAGAATTCGGGGTTAACCAGGGGATTTCTGCTGAATATCCTGAAGAGACAGGAGTAAAATCAAGGTAAACTGAGGCCTAACCAGGGCTGCAACTCAGCCTCAACTCAGCATGACACATTATTGGATTCAGGTGACCAGCCACTATTTAAAAATAAGATGCTTCATAAAATTAACATAATTTTTATTTACATAGGAAAATAAATAGGCCAGAATGTCAAACAGTATGCCAAATTCAAAAGGGATTATGAGGAGAATTTGTGCTAGCAGACATTAAAATGTACTGGTAACCAATTTGAGACCCTTGGTGCACAAGACTATCAATAATGAGAATATTCAAAAGACCCACACTTTCTGCCATACTCTCCAAAAAAATTCCAAGTGGATTGAAAGTTAAATACTTTAAAATCAAAATAAATACACTCCCACATATGTGGACAGACTAGCATTAGTGGGGGGTCACTTTTCGACTATTGATGGAATAGAAATGAAAAAGAGATGGACAGATTCATTACTTAGACAGTTTTAGCTCTGATGGCGGGAATACCAATAAAGCTGAGAGTTAAAAATTCAGAAGAATGGAGAAAATTCTTGCCCATAAACACAGAAGTCTAACGACTAAAAAGTATGAAGAGCTCATATAAATGGGTAAAAATACCAACCATCCATTATACAAATGATTAAAAGTTTACAACAAGAAGAAACGTGATTTTATTTTATTTATTTATTATTTTTTTTAAATTTTTTTTTCAACGTTTATTTATTTTTGGGACAGAGAGAGACAGAGCATGAACGGGGGAGGGGCAGAGAGAGAGGGAGACACAGAATCGGAAACAGGCTCCAGGCTCTGAGCCATCAGCCCAGAGCCTGACGCGGGGCTCGAACTCCCGGACGGCGAGATTGTGACCTGGCTGAAGTCGGACGCTTAACCGACTGTGCCACCCAGGCACCCCGAAGAAACGTGATTTTAAAACATGATTTTTGAAATATCCAGTCAACCTTGTTGGCGAAATAACTGCAAATTTAACCTTCTGTGAAGTTTCATTTTGTACTTGAACAAGAATTAGAAAAACTTCTGAGAAGTGACAGACCCCAAAGCCTGCAAGGCTTCAGGAAAGCAGATATGCTCATGCATTAATGATAGCAAGGTAAATGGATCCAGTTTTTCTGAAGGGCAACATGCTACTTTATTCAAAGAATCATAAATACGTCTAACCCCTGACCAAGGAATAGAATGTATCCTGAGGAAATAATGTTTAATAAAAACCGAAAGTATACATATACAATGTTTATTTTATGATTATAAAACACTGGAAGAAAGCAAAGAGCCCAACAATACAGAAATATAGAGATTAATTGTGCTGTATCAAAATGATATACTCTAGTGACACACTAAAAATGATAAATATGAAGATGATACAGGAAACAGAGAATATTTGGTGAAATCATGTTACATAAAGGGATGAATACCAAATTGTGTATACATATCCATTATAACTATCATACAACCATGAATATGTATAGGCCAAGGAGGCAAAAGGACAGAGTAGGGAATGTTTCGAGTTGGGTTAAGATCAACGGGCTTATAGTGAATTATCCCGTAAGGTTGTTAAAACTAGATTTTTAAAGAATTTAATATTGTTATAAGAGAGAAAGATTTTTCCTTAAAGGACATTTCACTGGCTTATAGAAATACAGTTATTTGCTGCCTGCTTAACTACACAAGATGGAAAGATGTTGGTGTTTCCAGCCAGTCATGGGAACCTTACTGAAACTAATGTTTTCATAGAAAAAAGGTCAGAGGTAAATGATGGCTAGGGTAGGTCTGCTCCTCCAGGGCAATGTTCTGTAGTGGAGGAAAATTAATTTTTCCTCTACCCTTCTGAATTCTTGGCTGAGATCCCTGTAATATAAGACAGATTAGCAAGAGAAAAGCAAACAGAACTTTAGTATTATGTATACTTCACGTATACGTGGGAGATACCCAGGGAGAATGGATAACTACCCGAGGTGGCTCAGAATTCAGACTTAAACACCATTAATAGGGAAAGGGGTTGGGGGACATAGGTCTCTTAGAGGAGAGTAAATCTGTCCCTTCTTTAGGACAGATGAATAGGCCCTTAGAAGAATAGATGGGAGGTATGATAGTTTGTGACAAAGTTTGTCTTGGTGTGGTGTTGACTTCTAGTCTTACTTCCTGTGAAGTCAGTCCTCCCCAGTTAATGAAATTCCTTGGGAGGGGATTTATGACAACCAAGTCCTTTTTGGAGGATCTGTCTTTAGGTAGATAAGGGGAGTTCAGAGAAAGCCTCTCCCTGCATTTGTTGTTCTATAAATGCTCAAAATAATCAATATACCAAAGCAGCATGTTTTGGGAGTGGCATGTCCTGAATTTCTACAGTCATATTTTGAGGGGGCATACTGCAACTGAGAGTGTTAGCAAAAAAGAATGTTTTCTAGTTAGTGAAAACAAAAGAACTATTAGGTCCTGGCCACTTCCGGAATGTGATTTGAGAAGTGAAACTGCAGTGGGTAGAATTGTGTCCCTCCCCCAAAAAGATACGTTGAAGTCCCAACCCCCATATCTGTGAATGTGAGATTTGGACACAGGGTTGTTGCAGATGTAATCAAGCTAAAATGAATTCATACTGGATTAGAGTAAGCCCTGACCTGATGACCACTGTCCTAAATCGAAGATGGGAATGTGGACACAGGCAGACACTGGGAAAACAATAGAAAAATGGAAACAGAGAAAGGAATGATGTGGCTGCAAGCTAAGGATTGAGGGGCAAACACCAGAGCTAGGAGAGAGGCACTGGAATGTTCTCCCCCAGAGCCACCAGTAGGAACCAACCCTGCAAAGAACCTTGATTTCAGACCTCTGGCTTTTAGACGGCAAGAGAATAAATTTCTGTCATTTTAAGCTACTTAGTTTGTGGTGCTTTGTTACAGCAGCCCCAGGAAATTAAGACAGGGACTAAATATGTATGGTAGAAATACTATCTAAAACAAAAAACTAACTGCAGTTGACTCCTGGCTTCCAAGGCAGTGGCAAAATCCATATTTCATTATTTTTAGGGAAGCACCTTATATGGAGTCCCCAGCCCTGTCATGGGAGTTGGTAAACTGTCCTGCAAACCAAACCCAGCCCACTGTCTACAAGCTGAGAATGGTTCTTACAGTGTGGAAATAGCAGCCAAGAAGCAGATTTCAATGTGGACTTTCTCTAGGAAAATGTAGTCCTTTGAAAAGCGGTATTTTGGAGAGGGTTCTTGACCTTCCTGCAGTGCATTGGAGGGGAACTTGGGACATTTCATCTGGATAGTAAGTGAAGAATAATCCAAACAGGATAGAGAACTTGGGAACTGAGTAATGACCACATAGCAAGCCCTCAGTAAAGTCGCTCTTGTAACTACCTGTTGTTTTCTGGAATATATATGAAAACATGTATCACTTGGCCAGGATGAAATACCTATCAAGAAAGAAACAAAGGAAACTCAACTGCTTTTCAGCTCAAAAGAAAAATGTGGGGCAATGTGATGGTTTCAAACACATCTGCAAGTTCTGAAACACTCCTCCCAATAAGAGGTGGAGGTCCAATTCTCCTCTCCTTGAATATAGGCTAGGCTTAGTGACTTGCTGCTAGGCAATAGAATGCTGGAGAAGTGACAGTTCTGAGGGCTAAGTCATAAAAAAGGATACCGCTTGGGTTTCTCTCTCTCTGCCTGTCCCCACCCACTCTTGACATGCCTTAGTTACTGAGCTTCCCTGGAGCCGCTGCCATGTTGGAGGGACCAAGTGGTAAGCCCACACTGGGAGAGATGTCAGAGGAGCCCCCAGTTGTTTCAGGTTGTCCCGGTCTAGCGATCAGACCGCTGTGAGTAAAATGGCCTTTGAGATGACTTCAGCCTCAGTCATAGTCCGATTACAAACCTCAAGAGACTTTGTGGGAGACTGCCAGCATGAGCCAGAATGTCGAGAGATAATAATAATAAGTGTTTGTTGTTATTTTATATCACTAAATTCGGGGGAGTATTGTTCAGTAGCAAAAGACAACGAATAATTTACTCATCTCCTGCTGTGCCAAGAATTTTTAAAAGTGAGTTTGGCTGCCTGATACAAAAGGAGAGTAATTTATATTGAGATTTCTCTATGTTTAAGTCTTTATTTCACTGGCAGATTATGGAATTTAGGGAAGAAGTTGATATGTAAGATGAAGGTTTTATTTATTTTAATTCAGGCATATGACTAATTTATGGAAACAGAATTTACCAAACCTCTTTCACAGAGCAATGACTTCTAGAATGGAAGGGCCTTGAGATATCCACCTTATTGTACGTAGAACAACCCACAAGACTGTACTTTCAGACTGATGATAGATATAACATCCAAATACCTTGAATCTGAGCTACAAGGCAGAAGGACACTGGGATTTCTTCAGAAGGTGCTCTGGTTGGGCTGTGAAAGACACACGGATTGAGCAGATGACACTTGTTCCCAGTTGCTGATCTGCCTTCATTCAAGAGAGTGAAAAGATGCTTTGAAATGTCATACCCTATTATGTTATAGGCTGGCTTCTCTAGGGATCAGACTCTGACATGAAATGTAATGTGCAGGATGTTTATTAGGGAGTGCCCTTCCGATCAGCACCTTTGGAAGGGAAACAGAGGAAGCAAGAATGGGAAAAGAGGTCGAGTTGCCGTGGGGGCTTGACAACGGCCTCAGTCGGCTCTAAGGGTTGCTTGAGCACTAAAAGGGCACATCCGAGTTTTTCCACATTGGGCTAGAAGGGCTGAATCTCTGTACTCCTACCAGAATCAGTCATTGGAGTGGGGACTGCCCCAGGAAGGGCATGACCTTGGGCAAGGTAGCTGTGCAGCTGATGCAATCCCTAATGGGCTAAGAGCTAAAGGCTGTTGACTGAGCACTCCCAGTAGCTGAGTCTACAAGTCCCTCCTTCTAGGGCACTCTTTGTGGTTCATCACTGTGACCACCACAAGTTGCTAAATACTTCAAAAGAGGTGAAAACTTTGGCTTAGTGTGGATCATCCATTTTGTTTCTAAGAATGTCTTTGGAGTGCAAATGGCAGGGTTCAAACCAGGGCAATCAGTTCAGTGGAATTGACTGAGCTTTCAGGAGACTCAAGAAGATGACAAAGTCTCCCCAGAGGTTTAGGGAGGATTTTATGACCCTCTGAATTATTCTAAAGTTTCTGGCTATGTGGCCAAATTCTAGTCAAAATTTGTGCCAACTCAAGGCTATGGGTATATTTTGGGTTCTGGCTATGAACTACATTTCTACAACTTTATTTGGCTGAGTTTGGACTTGACCACATCTCTCACTGCTCACTGGACTTGAAAAAAGTTTTTGAGTAAAATTACTAAGGACGCAGGATTTGATTGAAAAAAAAAAAAGATTTGGATGTTATATTGTCAAAAGCCACTTTTCCTGTACCCTATAATTTAATTATAGAAAGCTTGTAATCTCAGGTGATCACCTTGTATTTCGAGTTACTACTTTGAAGAATATGGCTTAATCCAATTGATTTGATAGGAACATGGTTGTGTAGAAAAGAATTAACACAGCAAGCCTGCTATCTTTAGAAAGGCCTGCTTGCAAGAGTGGCCCCTGGCTGGCATCTGAACTTAGGGAGGGTTCCCCCAATTCCCTAACTGATAAGAGAATTGGCTCGCAGAGTGCCTAAACTGTTTGTACAAACACCATGGTTTGTGCTGAACATCTGCTTTCCTTCAGGGTATCTGGAGTCTTGGTGCAGGCTTGACAAAAACTGCCTACATGATGACCAGCATCCCAAAAAACCTTGGGCAATGAGTCTCCAAAGAGCTTCCCCGGTAGATAACCTTTCATATGCATTTTCACAATTGGATGCTTGAGGAATGAAGCATATCCTGTGTGACCCGTCTGGTAGAAGACCCTGAGAATCTCAAGTCTGGTTTCCTTAACCCTCTTCCCATACACTTTTCCCCTCTGCCAATTTTGCTTAGTAGTCTTTCTCTGTAATAAGTCACAGCTGTGGGGCGCCTGGGTGGCTCAATCAGTTAAGCGTCCGACCTTAGCTCAGGTCACGATCTCATGGTTCATGGGTTGAGCCCCACATCGGGCTCTGTGCTGATAGCTCAGAGCCTGGACCTGCTTCAGATTCTGTGTCTCCCTCCCTCTCTGCCCCACCCCTGCTCATGCTCTGTCTCTGTCTCTCAAAAATAAGTAAATGTTAAAAAAAATTAAAAAAAGGGGCGCCTGGGTGGCACAGTCGGTTAAGCGTCCGACTTCAGCCAGGTCACGATCTCGCGGTCCATGAGTTTGAGCCCCGCGTCAGGCTCTGGGCTGATGGCTCAGAGCCTGGAGCCTGTTTCCGATTCTGTGTCTCCCTCTCTCTCTGCCCTTCCCCCGTTCATGCTCTGTCTCTCTCTGTCCCAAAAATAAATAAACGTTGAAAAAAAAAATTAAAAAAAAAACCACAGCTGTGAGTATGACTACATATGCCGAATCTGGTGAGTCCACCTAGAGAATTACTAAACCAGTGGGTGGTCTTGGGGACGCTGAACACAATGTTATTGTAGATGTAATTAAATCATTTTTTCCATTTGACAGTCTACACGTGTAAATCGTAAGTTCTCAATTATGCTTTTTCCTTAACGAAGCCAGAAATATACATATTTACTCATAAAATTAAGCGAATGAAAGTTTTGTGGTTAATATGGAAGACAAGGGCTAACTATGGAAATAGCTATATCCACTATTAGCCATTTCCAGAGAACTGATGCAGACTGGGACCAAGAATCTCTAACCAAGAATTCTAGTATGTTTTCTTTAAAAAAAAAATTGTTTTATGTTTATTTTATTTTTGAGAGCCAGAGAGAGCACAAGCGGGAGAGGGGCAGAGACAGAGGGAGACACAGAATCGAAAGCAGACTCCAGGGTCTGAGTTGTCAGCACAGAGTGTGATGTGGGGCTCAAACTCATGAACCATGAGATCATGACCTGAACTGAAGTTGGACATTTAACCGACTGAGCTACCCAGTTCCCTCTCTAGTATGTTTTCTAAGGAGCCCAGAAAGAAGCCTTCACTTCATCACTCCTCATCACCCTTTCCTGCCCTCCACCCCAAACAAACGGTGAGATAGATGCTTATATTTTTATTTATTTATTTTTAATGTTTATTTATTTTTGAGAGAGAGAGAGCGAGCGAGCGAGCGTGGGTGGGGGAGGGGCAGAGAGAGAAGACATAGAATCCAAAGCAGGCTCCAGGCTCTGAGCTGTCAGCACAGAGGCTGAATCAGACACTTAACTGACTGAGCCACCCAGGCACCCTGATGCTTATATTTTTTAAGAAAGAGAAAGATCTCAAGACAATGGTATAAACTTCTGTCTTACCAAACTAGAAAAAGAGGAGCAAATTCAACCCAAAACAAGTCAAAGAAAGGAAATAAAAGAAAAGCAGAAATCAATGCAATCAAAATTAGGAAAAGAAAGAAAAAAATCAATACATCTAAAAGCTAGTTTTTTAAAAATAGTAATAAATTGATAGACCTCTAACAGACCTCTAGCAGACTAATTAAATATAACAGGATAATTTAAACTTATGACTCAGGTACTACATAGTGCTGTTTATATACTTATCTTTTTATCTTATATAATCCTGAAAACACCCTATTCTAGAAAGTAACATTATATCTATTTTTAAAGATGAGAAAACTAAGATTTATAGATTTTGGTTAATTTGCCCAAGGTCACCTAGCTGGTAAAATCCAGAATTAGTTTTGAACCCAAGTCTATCTGACTTAGGCCTTCATCACCATATTACATAAAGGGGTGTCCATCCAGATCCCCATTTTAGGAATGACTATCTTTTCTCCCAGCTGCTAGGACTATCTGCTGCTGACAGGTCACAGCTGCATCCCTCACTGTAAACTGATCTGAGCCTGCAGACAACTGCCCCTCCCATAACTGGCTGATGCAGAGATTCAAACGAAAAGATCTCTTTCCTCAGCTTGGGACAATTACAAAACCTGTTTTAGTTCCACAGTTCCTCATAGGTTGGGCTGAGGCTTCAGCTGCAACTATATTGCAAGTCACTTTCTCCCCGTGCCCAGATCTGTGTTATCCAATTCTTTACAGATCTGTCGCCCTAGAGGGCTCCTTACTAAACCTCTGCACTCACCTCTCTGTCTCAGAGTTTGCTTCTAGGGGACCCAATTTGCTTCTAGGGGACTCATATTGTGGTTTGCTTTTCTCAATAAAATTAAGTATCAAAAAATTGTGATACATTAATACCATTATACATTATGGAAAATAATCACATCAACTACTTACTTTCAAATTGTTCAGAAAAAAAAAGTTCTTTGTACTCCTCTTGCTCTCACTCTCTCTTTCTCCTCTCTCTCTTTTCTGTAAAGTAAACGTTATTTCAAAATAAAAAAAATCTTTAAGATTAAAGACATTTTCAGACAAACAGAATGAGAAAGTTCACCATCCATAAGCTCTCAAAAAGAGAACTGTAAAGGGTAATTGTCTACATTAGAAAGAAGAAAATTGAGTGAAAAAGAAAGGAGAGGGCTTCAAAAACAAAGAAATTGCCAAACATGTTGTTAAATCTAAATACATATTGATTATTTTTAAAAAGATTAAGCTTTTAAAAAACAGTTAACAACAAAAGGATAGCAAGATAGGGATATATTTTTCTCAGGTTTGAGAAGATGTATTGATTAATTTTAGACTATTAAGTCTAAGATCTGCAAAAGAATAGGTATAGAATTTGTTAATTCAAACCAAATAGTGAAAGACGGAATAAAGAAAAACTATCAATCTAATACAAAACAAGAAAGGAAGAAAAATAAACAAGGAAAAATCATAGGTAATTAAAAAAGTCATGAAACAAAATGGTAGGAATAAGACCTACTATATTAGTCATATATAATGTCTATACACTTATATTTACTAATTAGAAGAAATTGGATTAAAAATAATGCAGCCACATTCTGCTAATGAGAGATACAAGCAAACTAAGGACACAGAACATTTGACAAAAAGGAATTAAAAAGTTATTCAGGTATATCAGAATGCTTTCAGCTGTAGGCAACTGACTACCTAACTAAAATAGGCTTAAACTACAAGAATGTTTACTGACTCATGTAATAAGAAATATGGAGATAGGTAGTACTAGGGCTGGTTCTTTAGTTTAATGACGCCATCAAGGACTTAGGCTCTATCTCTCCAATTTGCCATTCTCAGTGTTTCTGAAGTATCGGGCTTCATGGTTACAAAATGGCTGCAGCATCTCCCATGATTACATCCACTTGACAACATTTTTAAAAAATAGGGAAAAAGGATTTCTCCTAAGTGTCTCTTTATGGAGTAAGAAAATATTTTCTAGGACAGACAGCATACTTCCCCTTAGATCTTTTTGCCGAATTGGGTCACATGACTATGTTTAAACCAATCCCACCAGAATGTAATTAGATGACTAAAACTGGCTTAGCCAAATCATAAGTTGAGTGTAGGTCTGAAAGGGTATCTACTTTACCTAAGCACTTCGCCGCTGAGTATCGAAACAAAATTGAAGTTCTCCTGACAAGGAAGGAGAGACTGCCCTTGTGTCTAACCAACCAACCTACTCAAAGTGTCTGTCACACTCAGCAAGGACCAACCAAATTAAAGTGGTCAGAGCAATATTAATATACGACAATGGATTTTTAAGGCAATGAGAATCAATAAAGGAGAAAGACAGGCACACATTAATGATGAAAAGGAACAATTCACTTGTATATAAAAATCTGAAACCTAAACAGGTTTGAGCAAAACAAGATAAGCTCATAAGGTGGCAAAATTACAAGGAGAAATGAACAAATCACCCATCACACAGGAGAGACCCCATTTCCCCACAAGCTCACTACCCCAGCTTTGTTATTGAGGCCACATAAATACAATATGATTAACTTGGCCTGGGGGTAGAGCTGGACTCAAATGTAGGAGACAGAAATATTCTCTGCGATGAGGAAAGGCAAGGCCAGTGAAGGATACTGCTGTGAGATACTGCCGTGAGCTGTGGACAGCGAATATTGCCAACAGCTAGAGAACTGGTTTATTACCCTGAAGAAGGGATCTTAGTAGAACGTCACTACACGGATACAGCATCATGTTAGCTTGGGTTTGTATTCTAGCTTGACCATTTTTTAAAAATGTTTATTTATCTATTTTTGAGAGAGAGAGAGAGAGAGAGAGAGAGAGAGAGAGAGAGAGCATGAGCGAGTGAGCATGGGGGAGGGGCAGAAAGAGAGGGAGAGAGAGACTCCCAAGCCAGCTCCATACTGTCAGCACAGAGCCCAAGGCAAGGCTCCATTTCACGAACCGTGAGATCATGACCTGAGCCAAAATCAAGAGTTGGTTACTTAACCTACTGAGCCACCCAGGCGTCCCCCTAGCTTGACCATTTACTAGCTATGTGAACCTGGGCAAGTATTTAATCTTCCTGTGCCTCAGTTTCCTCATAGTAAGATGGAGTTGATATTAATTTTCTTAGAGATTGTTGTATTAATAATTATATTGACAGAAAAATGCCAAAGACTGCTAAGTAAAAGAAGCAAATTGTGTATAGTACCTAAAATTTTCAATAAATGTATGTAGTATGTGTAGAAAAACGTATGCTGTAAACCATTGACAACATCAGAGTTGGTTGTGTTATTTCATGCATTAGGTATGCCTGTTGTGATTAGATTCTTTGAAGCGTCATGTGTTTGTTTTCATGAACAATTACTTAAGATAATAACTGAGCCCTTTACATTCAGCAGTAAAATTAGGATAGAGAACATCAAAAGTAAAAAGGAATTTACTAAAATCTTCCATAGAGGGGGGAAAACAGATCACAGAGAAGAATAGGAATCAATAGTGCATAAGACTCACAGACTCACATACCCTAAGAACACAATGGAGCTCTCTGCAAGGATCATTGTCAGCAAACTATTAGCAGCCAGAATTTTTAGAACTTAGATATTGATAAGAGAAAGAAGCAAGCCATTTAGAGAAGAGGAAACTCAAACAACCAAGAAATACATGCAAACATATACATTCCCGCAAGTAACTGGCAAAATACAAATTAAATCTGTCGTAAGGTACCAACCCGTATGCATCAGACGTGGCATTCTCACCAATACTTAACATTGTCAGCCTTTTACAATGTTGGCAATATTTACTAAGGATGAAGACACACATACTTTTCAACCTAGCAGTTTCACTCATGGATAAATACCAAGAGAATACCTTCTACATATCTATCTAGAGATTTATACAAGAATGTAGCAGCAATCTAAGTGGTCTGTAATGCACTTAAATAACTATTGATAACTATTTGGGGACAATATGGGAGGAAAAGTGGGCATAGTGGTGTAAGAGCTAAATCTTCATCTGTCATATCAGGAAATCACTAATGTGTAAAGTAACAAATTAAGATGTGACCAAATAATTATTTGCGAAAAAACAGCAGAAGAAACTGCTAAAAGTTAAAAGCCATATATCTGGAGAACTAGGGAGGATGTGGGGCAAGAGACTGCTCAGGTTTTTTTAATAAACTGTAAGAGTCTAAAAATATTTACACTTCTTAAGACATGCATGCATTTGAAAAACTACCAAAGTGGGGCGCCTGGGTGGCTCAGTCGGTTAAGCGTCCGACTTCGGCTCAGGCCATGATCTCGCCGTCTGTGGGTTCGAGCCCCGTGTTGGGCTCTGTGCTGACAGCTCAATGCCTGGAGACTGTTTCAGATTCTGTGTCTCCCTCTTTCTCTGACCCTCCCCTGTTCATGCTCTCTCTCTCTCTGTCTCAAAAATAAATAAATGTTAAAAAAAAAGTAAAAAAAAAAAAAAAGAAAACCTACCAAAGTAATTAATGGGGGTGGGGTGGGGAGAAACATGAAGACGATAACTACCAGAAGGAAAATCTAAGAGAATAGAAATGCTTGCCAATGAAAAGGACAATTGAGGTTGGGGAGACTGCTGCATTTACTGCAAGACTTTTGGAACCATTTGATTTTATGCAACCATTTTCAGTATTTCCTTAGTAAAAACAATTCTTCCCTAAATAAAGTAAAATAAAATAAAAGTAAAATAAAATAAAGTAAAATAAAATAAAAATAGATTATATTTTTTAAAAATAATAAATACTGAAAATTCATCATTTCCTAATTATTTTACTACATTTTATTATTGTCTATGGTTGAGTTATTTCTGTCTATTGTATCTGTATGGTAAAGTATTATATAATGGTGTGTTACTGTTTATCCCTTCTCAACTCTGCATTCAGTGACATCATGTTGGGAACTCAGGTCAGCCATAGTGGGAATATTTACACCATAGAATTGGCAAACACCACAAATCAGGGCTTGATTTATTGTTCTGTTAATTGTCTAGACTTAAGAAAATGATGGAGAAGATGTTAATAAGGCAGATTAAATTGAAACATTTCTCATGTCTGCATCCATTACATTTATTTTTATTTTTGAGAGAGAGAGAGCAAGCACGCGCAAACGGGGGAGGGGCAGAGAAAGGGGGACAGAAGTGGGCTCTGTGTACACAGCAGAGAGCCCAATGTGGGGCTTGAACCCACGAACTGTGAGGTCCTGACCCGAGCCAAAGGCAGACGTTTAACCGCTTAACTGACTGAGCCACCCAGGCACCTCTGCATCCATTACATTTTAAAGAGCACAAATGAAGAAATATTCTTCCAGCATTTGAAAACTATTGTCCAATCCAGCAAAGAAGGAGCTCATGTCAGTGACAGATAAGAGTTCTGACACATGTCTTCCTTGTTTCATTTTCATCTCACTTAATGTAAACAGAAGCATCAACCAACATTTATGTAAGAATTATACTCACTCATAATTGCAACCATAGGCTGGCTACAAAGATAAGAGTTGGGCAAAAATCTTTGAAACGTTCTGTGAGGATCAACTGGTTATTTGAAATTTACAATAAAGAGGATTATATATTTAATTATTATTTGCAAAGTATGTGCTATGCAATCTTTATATCCACAAAATGTATAATAAACCAAAACGTATGTGCAAACTATTTTTCTCCAGAGAGCTGGTTGTTCAATATTTAACAGCACGTCACTGGGGGAGGTCATGCATTGTATGATATGGGAGTAAAATATTTTAGGTTTTTCTTTTAAAATATGATCTAGAGTGTATTATCTCTGAGAGTTAATGCCTGTCTTGAGACATGCATGTGTGTCTGATTCAGTGGCCAGGAAGGATTGTTGCTTTGCTTTACTGTTCACCTTGCACAGACTTGTTAGATCTAGACTACTCTGAACTCTTCTGCAGAATCCGCCCTCTACTCCCCACCCAATGATAATATTAGTGAACCTATATGACTCCTATTTGGGAAAAAGTACCATTAGGGGTTGTTACTATGCTGGCAGGGTGACGGGTATTAGGGACTTACCCTGTGGAAGTTCGAAGAACACAAAGCTTCTGAAGGGGACCTGAATACAGGGAGTGAGGCCAGAAACTGGGTGTGACCCTTTGGTGACTCCCCCTGAGGACTGAATTTGGAGTGGCAACAGAGGGTGGCTTGCCTTATTTCTGATGTCACATGCTATTGTAGAGAACTGGGCCAGGAGCCTCAGGACGAAAGGGAGGTGGAGAGATGAGCATGAGGCACTCACAACTCACTGATTCAAGAGACAGGAAAGCCACCCTTTCCCCAAAATACACTTCAGTGGGAGACATGGGGGCCTGATGCTTGTTTGTAGAGAAGTTGAAAGGAGCCTGATGCTAAGTTATAGAAGTCTGCAGAGAAGCTGAAAGGAGAAATTTAGATGAAGTAAGAAAGGGAAGTTAGCCCCAAAATGCAGATGTGGGTTTTATAGCAAGATCAGCTGAAGCTATGAGGGGTGTTGACCAGGAAAAGAGGCAGAACAGAATTATAACAAAAGCATTTATCTGGGGTCTTAAAATTGCAATTCTGGCAACACAGATTTGGGCAGCAACCCAAATATTGTTTCCCTAGGGAGCAAAACTCTGGGGTTTTTAAAGACAAAGCATGGAAGGTTGTTATGTTGTTTACAAAGAATTTTGATTGGTGTTGGTGGCAGAAAACCAGCCTTGGTTAAACCTAATTGGTTGCTCAGGCTATGTCTGAGCAAAAGTCAGCTATGTAGGAAGTTGTAGGTGTTTATGCAGAGTCCGTGGAGTATTTGTGGTTTGGCTTAGTTCAGAAGTTCCACCCAGTGAGGAAGGGCATAAGACCTACCTCCTTAGTGGCCTCCAGCTCCAATTTAAAACCCGACATAAATGATTCCATTTCGTTTCACCTTTCATAGGTGGACATAGCCTCTTCTATGTTGGCCACTCCCACTTCCCTCCCAGGCCCTGAGAGGACTTGCTTCCTTGGAAGGAAATGAGTTTCAGGAGATAGAGAATCGAGAGAGGATAAGCACACAGTGGGAGGGGGTAGGGTACAGACTCAACAAGTGAATAGGGACAAAACCATTTAGGATAAAAGACAAATACTTCAGGGGCTGATGATGAGCAATTTGCTTTTCCTAGAACTTTCTTTCCTTGGTTTTCAAGACCTGCCATCCTGATCCTCTGATAACTCCTTCCCATTCCATCCAGGGATGATGAACAGGCTTTGAGTATGAGCAGCCCTAAGACATTGCTGATAATTAAGGAGATTCTTTTTTTGAGAGAGAGAGAGAGAGAGAGAGAGAGAGAGAGAGAGAGAGAGCGCAAGCGAGCAGTGGGGAGAGGGGCAGAGAGAAAGAGAGAATCTAAAGCAGGCTCCACGCTCAGCATGGCACCCAATCTCACGACTGTGAGATCATGACCTGAGCTTAAATCAAGAGTCGGATGCTTAACTGGCTGAGCCACCCAGGTGCCCCAAATTCTTGAAAAAAAATCCAGAGATAGCCAAATAAAAATTCCACTATAAATTAATGATTTCAGTTTCACTCTATTTCTTGTATAATGATAATGTAAGGAAAAAAAGATAAACTGCCCAGTTCTGGAATCCCAAACTCTGGGGAAAGAAGGGTGCTGATTTTAGTTGTTGTTTGGGGTGAGGCATCCTAGGGCAAGCAGTCACCACAGTGTGGTGAGAGCTATGTCTGGCCTTCTGTGTCCTCCCCACCTCCCCTGCTGGGGTCCAGGGTGCGGTGGACTGGATGATGTGCGCCACCTGCAGGTAGAAAGCTGGAGGCAGGAGAAAACGCCCGCCTACAGTTCAGCATTGTTACTTACTGAGCAGGAATAAAAGCCCAGTCAGTAATTTCTTTTGGCCCATCCTTGATTCTCTTCACCCTGAAATTTAGTTTCATTGTGATTAAAATACAACATGTGAGGTCCAATCCTGCAGGGGAAGCCGCTCTAATTTTGGCTGTGCCTGAGACCTCACCACCTCCTTCAAGAAGCAAACAGATCCCCCAGGGAGAATCCCCATAGCTTCCCACCAACAGTCAGTCAGAATCACCTACTTCTTTTTTTTTTTTTAACTTAAAAAAAATTTTTTTTTTATTTTTTTATTTTAGGAAGAGAGAGAGTGCGAGTGGGGAGAGGGGCAGAGAGAGAGAGAGAGAGAGAGAGAGAGAGAGAGAGAGAGAATTTTAAGCAGGCTCCATGCTGAGCATGGAGCCTGACACAGGGCTCTATCCCACCACCCTGGGATCATGACCTGTGCCAAAATCAAGACTCAGATGCTCAATGTACTGAGCCACCCAGGCACCCCCATAGTCACCTACCTCTGTTCTCCACCTCTTCCTGTCCTGGTGCAGTGAGAAAAGTGTTACCTGCCTGAGGCTAATGCCTCCAGAACCCCCTCCCACCTTCTCCCACAACCTGTATTTTCAACCATCCCTTCCTTCGTTCCCCCAGTATTAAACATGCTTAAGACTCTGCCATCTTAAAATATTTTTAAAGCTAGAAAACAAAAACAACAGCTCCCTGATCCTATAACCCCATACACTGCTAACTCCTTCACAGTCACACTTCTGGAAAGAGCTGACTATGCATGCTGCTTCCGCTTCCTTCCCTTCCTTTCAGTCCTTTGTCCACTGCCATGTCCCTCTCCTCCCTCCTCACCAGGAGATAGTGCATGTGGTCCCCGCAGTCCACGAGATACTTCCTTATATGGTGGTTTTTGAATGATAACTGTTTCTTCTCATTTGACACCCTCTTTTATTTATATTTTATCTTTATTAAAGTTTGTTTACTTATTTTGAGAGAGGGAGAGAGAGTAGGGGAGGGGCAGAGAGAGAGAGAGAGAGAGAGAAACAGAGAGAGAGAATCCCAAGCAGGTTCTGCACTGTCAGCACAGAGCCCAAGGCAGGGGTTGGACCCAGAAACTGTGAGATCATGACCTGAGCCTAAACCAAGAGTCAGATGCTTAAGTGACTGAGCCACCCAGGTGCTTCGACACCCTATTTTATTACGGGTCAAAGGTACATACATTGCTAGCCTCCCTCTCACATTCCTGGCCACAGGTGATGCTCCCATCTGGTTGATGCCCTTATGTCTAGCCAGTTGCTTAGGCTGTCCATGGACGACCATGGAGTCATACCTGAGCATCTTCTCCACTGTGCACATATTTCAGCAAGTCCTGCAGCTGTGCCTTCAATGTCAAACTGGAATGTCACCCTTTCTCAGAAGGTCTTCCTCTGCCAGCATCCTGCTCTCAGCCACCCTTATCCCTCACTTGGGAAACTACAGTAGCTACTTGGCTGACCTCCCTGCCTCTACTCCAGCGACTACACAGCAGCCAGAGTGATCCTATACAAGTAAATTACATTATGGGAACCCCTCCCTTCTCAGCCCTCCAAGGTTATCCCCCTGTGAAAATTAATAAAGGGAAACCTCACTGAAATGGAGCTGGGAGGCCAGAAGGAAGAGCTGTCTCGGCATAACACTCCATGTCAGTCACAGGCAGAATTGTCAATTACAGACCCCAACAGAAGAATACTCAACAGGAGAGAGTTATCAGTGAGGAGCCCCAGCAGGAAATTGACTACCCCAGCCACTCAGCCAATGAGAAACTGTCATCACCCTGAACTCCTGCTTTCTCCAGTAGCCTTGTGTGCAAAACAACCCCTCCCAACTTCCTCCTTCTTGTCCTCAGTTTTGTTTCTTGGACAAGCAGATGGTTTTTGCAGTAGTTTGCTTGCCCTGAAGTGCAGTTCTCTGCTATTACCAAATAAACCCATTTTTGCTGGTTAAAATAACTTTCACTTTTAGCATCGATACCCCCATCATCCTTTGGCCTCGGGTCACATGTCACCTCCCCATAAATTCTCCCTGAGCTCTTACACCGGGCTAGAAGCCCTCCTAATTTGTTCCAGGAACACCTGTATATTTCCTCCTGAAGCACCTCTGCACAGTCATCATTCCTATGTCCCCACAGCTGTGTGAACTCAATGAGGGCAGGAACCATGTTCGTTGAGACCATCCCAAGGGCATGGCACCTACTAAATATTCCACAAAGAACTGTGACTGTATGGCCCTCCCTTTCTGAATTTCTAGACATATAATATTAACAGATCAGCGAACAAAATGCAAAAGAAAAGCAAGGTAAAATTCCTATGATTTGTTTGGGGCCTATTTGGGGACTTCATTACACATTTTAAAGAGTCACAGTTTGCCAATACATTCTATTTTCTCGTAAAATGCTGGCCTCCAGAAAAAGTGAAGCTTTCTGTTTGCAAAAGGTATTGTGCGTGACTCAAAGATGCTGGTTTCGGCTGTGACTTGGGTGAGTGGCACACAGTGCCCGAGCTTTGGGACGCAGGTGCACAAATGGAGGAAGACCAGATGCTTGGAGTGGCGATGCCCAGCACTTGCTGTGGGCCAGAGCTGAAGGTGAAGAACTGGGTGGGCGGCGGTAAGTAGTTCAATCCTGGGACAGCTGTTCAGAGCCAAAGGCCAAAAACTAAAGACAGGGAGGAGTCTTCTGGGAAACGAAACCGAAAGGGGCAAAACCAGCCGCCCTCTGCTGGGGTGGGTCGGGCGGCAGAGGCAGCCTAGCGGAGCTGACCATGGCTGTGTCAGGCTCCGTCCCGCTGTTGGTCGAAGGGTCCTGGGGCCCCGACCCCCCGAAGAACCTGAGCACCAAGTTGCAGATGTACTTCCAGAGCCCGAAGAGATCGGGAGGCGGGGAGTGTGAGGTCCGCCAGGAACCGGGCAGGCCGGGGCTCTTCCTAGTGTTCTTCCATCGAGAG
Source organism: Felis catus (assembly GCF_018350175.1). Taxonomy (NCBI): domain Eukaryota; kingdom Metazoa; phylum Chordata; class Mammalia; order Carnivora; family Felidae; genus Felis; species Felis catus. The sequence goes on from NC_058376.1 coordinate 68,117,048, forward strand.
GACGGTGAGGGGCGCGAGGGATGGGTGTGAGATGGGACAACCAGGGTCTTCCCCCAGGGTAAACTTGGGCTTGGGGCCTGCAGCGGGAGAATCCTCCCGGCTCCAGCAGCAGCCATGAGGGAGGGCGAGGGGCTGCCGGACCGACGAAGAGCGCGCGAGGGGCGCTGTGCTTCTAGGCGCTCCCGGTGTTGCCTGAAGGTGGCGGCAGAACCGCGCAAGTGAGTTCAACATGTAGCACGGAGAAACAGAAAGGAGTTGACAGGCTGCTTTATTCACCTCACTTTACAAGGCTACATAGTGTGTTGGTGGCAGAGTTGCAAGTCCATTGCAGTTTTTCCCTTCCTATTAAAGCAGCTGTTCTAGAACTCCAGAGGTTAATGGGAGCACAATTTTAAGGGAAGAGAAAGCTTCCGGGGAGAATCACATGTAAACTGATTCCTGAGAGCCAGTTCAATTCCTGATAGGAAGAATATTGGGGAAGGCTCTTCAGATGGGAGCACGTGGGCTGCAGTGCAGGGGGCAGGAAAGCACAAGGCATCTTCAGGCAACATGCATGGCGCTCTCTGGGAGGTTTGGCTTGAGTAGCGAGCGAGTCTACTAATCCCTGTGTACAAGCAAGGTCTGCAGACTGGGTCCTAAAATAACACGTGGGGTCTGGGAAATTTCATAAGGTCATGAAGGAGACACCTGTATTTTAAAAATCTTAGGCCTTCTGTTATTAAACCTCCTTCTTACGAAACGATGGGCAGGAAATTCAGGCTAAGAGAAAGTTGAGATGGTAGGGGGCCTTGTAGGATACCATAAAGAGTAGGAACGCCCTCCACCCCCTTGGCAGGGGAGAGGCATGTCCAAATATACTTTCAGGAGATAAATTTGGTTGAAAATAAGTACTTTGACTTCTTTTGGGAGAGAGCTTGGAAATCTGAACTTTTAGGAGAGTCATGCAATATTCTAGGTGAGGACAAGCGAGTCCTTGAACAATGAAAATCAGCCTGGGGATGGAAGATACGTATTTGTGTGGTATTCTGGATTTGGTAACTGAGGTCAATGCTCTGAGAGAGAGGGAGGGAGAGAGACAGTCTCTTTTCTTCAGTTATTTTTTTAGGTGAGGAGTCATAGGGGTTTTCTCCCAGTGTTTCTGGGGTCACTTGGGGGCAAAAGTGCTGCCTAAAATCACATTGGGTGTAAATATAGAAAGTTATTGGAGGGAGAAGGCCATGTGCTGCTGATCAGCACACAGAATCTTTGTTGAGGGTGCGTTGGTACCTCTTCCCTTGGTTTCATGGTGGTCCTTGGCCTGGGGGTACGGGTGACATTCTGAGTTGATCTGGGTTGGGAGTTTTGAGCTTTGTGGGTGGGAAGCTTCCTCCCTACAGGCAGCTGAGTGGCTGAGTTCGTCCTCCTCCGGTTTGTTGTCACCCTTAGGAAAGGGTGCAGATAAGCACCCACCAATCTGCTTGTTCAAAACACTATCGGGTCTGTACTGAGAGGCTTGTGACCTGTTGTTCCCAGAGCATTTGCTTTTTCCTTTGGACTCTCATAGGAAATGATGTGGACAACCCCTGCTTCCAGCTTCCTGTCACTGGATTTGGACAAGTATTTGATCCAGAGGAGAGGCAATGAGGCTTACATGTGAGAAATTGGAATGCTCTAGGCAGAGATCCAAAAAGGAAAGAATGAAACCCAGAGAGAAGAGGGGTCCACAACTAAGTGTGTAAAAGGCGAGGCAGGTAGGGGACAGGAGATCTGTTAGGCTCACAGCCCTTATGAAAACAAAGTACCAAGTTTTCCAAGGATTAATTTCACCAAAGAATGCTGAGAGGGCAACTGTGCAATGTAAGCCGTGTCCCCTGGGTTTCATTTTCCTCAAGGAGTTTTACCACTTTGATTACAACTGTCCACACCATATGAGCCTGGCCCTTAGGGACCCTTCTTCCTTCTCCTTTAGAATCCCGTTATCCTCGTGAGTAGTTCAAATTGGGGCCACAGACCTCTGCATCTGACTCACAGCAGGCTAAACAGACACAGTCCCAGCTCTCTCTTAGAGATTTAGGAAACCTGGGTTTGGGTCAGCGGGAATCTGCACATTTAAACAGCACCCCAGGTGCCTCTGGTGTGCTAAAGTTTGAGAAACCCTGTTGTTTGTTGACAACCCTGAATGAATGTGATTACAGAAAGTACAAATGGCATAAAAATATCAACAGTGCAAAATACGGTTTTATGTCGATAACCATTCTCTTCCAGCCCTGAAAACAGAAATGGTTTCAGTGTCCTGACCAGGCTTCTTTCCTCACATTGCCCAGCCCACTACCCCTACCTCCATCCCCAGGCTACAGTAGTGGCCCCTCTCAAACAGACAACTCAGACTTAGTACAACTCAAAACCTTTTATGGACAAAGACCCTGGGTGGTTGGGGGGAGGGGGAGCGTTCCTATTCAGTTTCAGTTTCCTACCAGAGGAACCATTGCCTCTGTAACAGGTTATCAGAAATTTGCCAACAATGGTTGACCCACCCTAGTGGGTCCTCCGGGTGTTCTTTCTTTTGCAGGAATTCCCTCCACCCTCCACTCTAGGAACTGGCTTCAACAGGTGTAGGCCCACAGTGTAGCACAACTTTATCCATATAATTCACATAATAAGAATGAACCCAACAGCACTTCTCTATAGAAATTAATGCATAGCAAACAGAAGTATTCGGAAGCTATATCTTACTTTTATTTGTTTGTTTATTTATTTAAGTTTATTTATTTTGAGAGAGAGAGTGTGTGTGTGTGTGTGTGTGCACTTGCGCACGCTCACATGAGCAGGGAAAGGACAGAGAGAGAGGGAGAGAGAGGAGAGAATGAGAATCCCAAGCTGACAACGAGGAGCTGACCCTGATGTGAGGCTCGAACCCACAAACTGCAAGACCATGACTTGAGCCGAAATCAGAGCTGGATGCTTATCTAACTGAGCCACCCAGGCACCCTGCTGTATCTTACTTGTAAATAGTTCACTCAATTTCTGAAACATCAAGTATAAATTGACTAATATGATTTTAATCCGTGTTTCAGATGTGTGCATTTATCATTCTTTCTGGTCATAATTTGGCTCCTGATTATTTTCAGTCTCTTTGGGGTAAGGAAACCCGTCTCCTTAAGTAAATTAAATGTAGGTGGTCTGAAGTTAGTGCAGAAGGGAGGTTGTCCACAGGGGGTAAGGGTGGCTGGACATCAGAGTTTCAGCTCTTTTTCCTCCCAGATTCACCTCTCCTTGTTGCAGATCACTTACTGATATTGCTCCTGCCTGCTCTCTTGAAATAATGGTGCCGTACATATTGTGCACAATCTGAGAACAGGCTTTGGCATTTAGATGCCTAGATAGGACTCTACCAAAGTCTAAGGAATAATAAAAGGAATGTATCACAGAAGCCCACGACTCTAGACAACTTGGCTTATAAAACTTGGCTTGTCCTAAGGCTTCAGGGGTCTTATCCAGTCCTCAGTCCTCACTCTAGCTTAGGACAGCCCCTTAAGAGTCCGTGTGAAAATCTCTTCTGCCTGATAAAGAGCGAAATTAGAGTCTGGCATTCCTTCTCATGTTGTTAATGGGGCTTGTTTTCTTTTCTTTTTTTTTTTTTTTAATTTTTTTTTTAACGTTTATTTATTTTTGAGACAGAGAGAGACAGAGCATGAACGGGGGAGGGTCAGAGAGAGGGAGACACAGAATCTGAAACAGGCTCCAGGCTCTGAGCTGTCAGCACAGAGCCTGACTGAGGGCTCAAACTCACAAACCGGGAGATCATGACCTGAGCCGAAGTCAGATGCTTAACCGACTGAGCCACCCAGGTGCCCCGGGGCTTGTTTTCCAAGTTAGTATCCAGTTAAGGCCTCACTTCTCCTACCCCTTCATGGATACGTGAGGTGGGAAAGTTATTCAAGCTCCTCTTAATGACTCCCTATATCCTTGGCCTCTCAGACCATCCACATCAGAATACAACATGGTAGCCCAACATTCATGTCAGAGCTACATCTGTGAGTAATAGGGCACTTTCAAAGGTTCCCCTTCACCCTGACCTCTTTGCGCCATCTATTTTGACCACATCTCCTCTCCTCTAAAGTCACTCATTCCCTATTTTCTGTGGCCTTAGGTACAGATTTTCCTTTTCTCTCTCTGGCCGTTCCTCATAATTATAACCTACATTTGCATAACTCTTGTGGGTGTTACAAAATTCATTCACAGGCACTGCTTTAAGGGAGGAAACAGACTCAAGAAGTTAAGATATTTTCTCAATGTCACTCATCTAGTTTTTGGCAGAGTTGGAATTTGAATCCAAGTCTTTGGACTCCTATGTTCATTGGTCAGTTTTTTCACTACAGCCCAGCTGCCTGGAATGCTAATTCTATTTTTTTTTTTTAATCTCTCCCCTCCCTTCTTTTCTACTCCTTTTATTACTGGATGTGAGGCTCTTATCACAGGTTAAAGAACTGAGTGAAACATCTTTTGCACTAGGCACTTGGCCATTCTGCTCATGGTCACTCAAGTCGCCTTCCTAAAACACAGCTGTCATCATGCCATGTCCCAGCACCCAATCTTCACTGGCTCACCATGAGGCATGCTTTGATTACTTTCCTTCACTTGTGGAATAAATATTGCTACCTTTCTGAGTGCCTACTGAACATCAGGTACTGAACTAAGTTCTTTATAATGTTTTTTAACACACAACACTTGTACAAGACAGTCTTCATTAATAACTTATTATAGACAAGAGACTGAGGCTGTGTAAGTAAGACTTATTAAAGAACATGCCCAAAGTTTAAAAAAAAAAAGTAGGTATAAAGATGGAATTGAAATCCATGTCTACTTGCTAAACTTTTCCTCTTTTCACCACACAAGGACTCACCTGGGAAAATGACCAAGCCATTGAATGATGATGATGAAACCCTCTGGAAATCATGGAGTAATTTTGTGAATAAAAATTTCTTGACAGTTTTTTTTTTTTTAACTTCAGTTCGGCAAAAAGTTCTGGAGAAAAAGAACCATGAGTTAATATGGCCAGGAAAGGGAACATTCAAGTTAACTGTCCAGTTGCCCACAGCCCCAGACAAGGTCCAGGATGCCTTTGAGGGGGAAATTCCAACAAAGGTAAGTCAAAACATGAGTAAAAGGGAAGTAGGTTGTTCTGCCGAGGTGTGTGGGAAGGGAATCACAACATGGGGAATACGGTGGGATGAGAAGTATAAATCAAATTGGAGTAGAAAGCACCTTACAGATGTGGAGGGAGTGAGAGTGGTCATGAGGTAGTTATGGAATAATGAAGGAGGGGGCGCTTTTTGTTTGATTTTAGGCACTTTCGGAAAAGTCAGAATTTTCAGATTGTAATAAGGGTGGTTTGAAGGTATAAATTTTTGGGTTTGTTTGTCCTGGGTGCTTTTAACCTGGAACCTGCTCTGTTTGCTTTATCTTTACATCACTTTGAGGGGACAGTGATCCATACTGCATGTACTATTTCCTTGACTGTCAAATGGGATAGTCATAGTATCTACCTTGTTGGATTGTTGTGAGGATTAAAGAGACAACCTCTGTAGAGTATCTCGCCCGGTGCTGGTTAATAGCAAACACTCAATACATGTTAAATGGGGGAAAAGATTTAGGGCCCACTCCATACCCCAAACGCTTGGTGTTAATTGGAATTTCTGTTATTTGTGACTCATTTGACCACTGATTTTGGAGCTAAGTAGATCGAACACTACACACGAGGTGCATTCAACAGCATAATTGCTAGAGCTTTTTATTATTGTTTCTATTGACCCTACGCCTCCAGGCCAGTCCCCAGGGACAGTTTCTCAATGTAAAGAAATTATTAGTAATTTATTGATGCTACTCTATTGTCTATTGGATTTCAGGAACCGGAAGGCAAAGAACATGTCAAAGAACCAGGTAAGGTCAAAGAACTGAGACAGGTGGCCTTCGCCAGCAGTTTTGCTTTCATTACAGATGGCACCTGCAGGGGTCATCCTTCTCTTCTTGACTTCACAAAGCAGGGTGTGCTCAGCTTAGAGACGCCTCAGGCTGCCTTATCTACATACTCTCGCCAGTTGTTCTCAGGGTGAGCATCGGGGAAACCCCCTGAGATCTTAGGGCTCAGGTAGAAGCATGGAAACAGCTCTCTCTGTGGGGACTGGGAGACACCTTGCAACTGAAGGGAAGCAAAGAGGTGCCTGGGAGATGGTGATAAGCCAACCTTTAGAGCCCATCAAGAAGCAAAGACATGATGTGTCAGTGGGTGCCGTATGTGGCTAAGTCTGTTTCTGAGCACTGAGCGTGGAGGGTGCTGTCCTCTGGAGCCACAACAGGAGGGTGGACAAAGGCTTCTAAGTGCTGGGTGCAGGATGTGAGTGCAGCACCCCCCAGGCCAGCAGCAGCTCTTTTCATCCCATCTGCTGTAGGAAACGGCCTGCAACCTAGCAGCTGTTGTGGATCCTGCTGCTTCACCTGTGTCCGGATGTTGGCCTGTAGGACCACCTGCCAGTTACTAAAGAAGCAATTAGTTTTCCTGGCTAAGCATGCTGTTATAAAGGGGAGGGATGAGGACCTATGCTGAATGGCTGAGTAAGAGTGATAAAATGATGTATATACCCAAATCTTAGGCAAAAGGAATTCCAAAAAATGTATAAATTATTGTCCTCTACAATTGAAATTGTCTTGAGAACATGTTTAGAGGTTTGCAACCTTCTCTTTTGAAAATAGCACTAAGCTGAGGCCTGCCTTTACTTGGCAAACCGACTGGATAGGGATGTATAGATTGTTTTCATCTAACATGCTATTAAACTATAGAATCTAGGATGCATGGTTTTCTTAGAAGCTCATGATTCTTATAAGATAGGAATTTTTTTTGTCTGTTTGGAGTAATTCCTGCTTTCTATTCTTCAGATATGGAACTGGCTTACACAACTCCTGGTGTTCATTGTGACCCCCTAAATCTTTATCTATTCTTGGAAAATGCCTTATGTGTTGTACCCTCAAACTCAATTTTAGACCAGGAAGTGGTTTTATACTGGTACATTTATATCTGTACCACTTCCTGGGTCTAGAATTAATCGAGTCTGTGTTTCTTACGGTTTCATAGATTTTACCCTCACTGTGTCTTAACTGATTTGTCAGCACTATTTCAGATTCACTTATAACCTCAAGTATAAGTGAGTAAGTATAAGGAAGAGCCATCCAGACCCACCCACCAGTGGAATTTTCATCATACTGGAGATTTTAGACTCATTGGCTAGCCTGTTTTTACATGACCCAGACTCTAATGATGGTCACCAGCCAGGAAGTTGGGCAGTCTTTGACAAAATACTTAATGGTCCCCTTTAAGAGACATAAGAGGAGGTCCTTTGTTGAATGGTTACTCCACACTGAATCCTAACAGTGAGCCTAAGGCTAGGACTCTTGAAATTAATTGGGATGGTATAGTTTTCAGAACGAGTAAAATCAGGGTGGAGGGTGGTTCCCTAATAGGTCCCGTATTTCAGGAACGATAAGAACGGAGAATGCTGCCCTGAGAGTGCATGGGGCATGCACGAAATCCTGAAGTTGGAGATGGACAAGCAGTTGGCAGAGTAAGGACAGGTCAATCAAGCCACACACCAACACCAGGGGATGTGAGCCCTGAGCTAATGTTCGATTCCCGGCGAAGCAGAGTTGGGCTGGGTCTGAAAGGTGGAAACCAGCAGTTGGAAGAACCTGTAGAAGAGAGACACGCAAGAGCAGAGAAACACTGGCCCTTGTGGTCAGCAAACTCTGGCTTTTTCAAATCTATATTTCCAGCCTGGACTCTTCTAAATTCCAGACCTTGTGTCTGATCTTCCTGTTGGAAAATATGTGAGAGCCACCTTGTCTGAAGCTACCTGTGTCATCTTCCTCCTCCTACCCTTTCCGGCTACTTTATTTCTCTTGAAGTACACAACCAGTCTGCCCGTCACCTACTAGAAACTTCAGTCGTCTCTCCTCTTTAAGCCTTCACAGACATCGGTCACAGAGACGATCAATGTAAGTTTTCCTCATCTGTCCCTCCCTTATGCCAGACTCCCATTATTACCTCACAAATCCAGCATGGCAGGAGTGCCCTGTATCTGGGGTCTCTCTGATGTCCTTCCCCTGAAATCTGACCAGCCCTTTGTACTATTGCTGAATATCCTGTCACCCTTATCACAGAAACCTTCCACAACTCACTCTTACTACCAACTGCAAGATAAAGTCCACACCACATTCTGGACAAAGACGATTTTTTTTGGCCTCACTTTTGTCTGCACACAAGTGCTCCTTGAGCTTCATCAGTCAGATCACCTTTTCCTAAGTAGTTTGGGGCAGTCACAGCACCCTGCCTGTACTTCTATTGCTCACGACCCCTTCCATCCCACTTCTCTCTACCTACACTCTAGAGAGCTTTCAAGATCCACTCAGCCTCCCCTTTTCTCTGAAGGCTTTCCAAGGCAGCCCAGTCCCATTCTTTCTCTCTCGGACTCCTGGATGGATTGTTGATGCTCTTTATTTGGCAGTTAACCAAGCCTCAAGCCTCTCTTGTGATGGAGCTTCTAATAGTCGTAGAAGCTTATGTCTCTGGAAAGGCTCTAACCATCCGGTTAATCCAATACTCTTCATTTTGTAAAGAGACATGCGTGAGGTCACATGGCTAAAGAGTGGCTGAGTCAGGGCTTGAACTCAGGCAACCTCATCCCCAGCTCAGCAGTCCTCCTGCTTCATGACATCTGTCTCATTGAAAGATAATTTAGGTTATTATTGAATCCTCAAGCCAATTTTTACTTGGCATGAATGTGTATATGTGTGTGTGGTGTTACATCTAGCATGTAACAGGAGTATGTGTGAGGGTGATCCGACTGGGGTAACAAACAACCTCCTAAATCATAGCTCGATATAGTTGGCAGCTGGGGAGTGGAGGAGTCTAGACTGCTTCACAGTCATTCAGGAATCCCAGATTCCTTCCATCTTTTGACAATATTACTATTGATATGTGGCCTCCAAAGTCACTGCAAGGGAGAATGGAGAGTCACATAAAGGAGATTTGTACTGGCCGGGCTTGGAAGTACAGTTCACACTTCCACACGTATCCCATTAGCCACATGAGCTTGACTGTGGGAAGTCTGGGAAATGTTGCTCAGAGAGAAAACAAAATGGATTTGGTGAGCACAGAGCATTTTACTCTGTCATAATAAACCTTTACAAATGTCGGTTCCTTTTGTCATTTTTCTTGTATGCCTCCATGAGAAAAATCTGTAAGTTCCTTATCTCATGTTTTGTGTATGCATCCCTCTGTACACCTCTAGTGTCTTGAATGTAATAAGGGCCCCAACTGAATAGTCACTCACAGAACGTCTAAAGATCTTATACACATCATGCTGCAGTGAGTGAGTGAGTGAGACTGACCTGATGCAGAGATGGAACTCACTTAGGGCCAACAGCGGAGAGGAACAAGCTGGCTGGGGTGATTGCTGTTCAGTGAGCTTGACATATACATACAGCTCTCTAGGCAATTTTACTTTCTATGTGTCTTCCTTGGTCATTCAGCAAGTATCCTTTTTTTCTCTTCGGTGATGAAAACTTAATACTTTTCAGAGCATAACGTGTTACATGGGCATCGTAAGATATTCTCGCTTTCCTCCAGTGGCCCGAGCAGTAAATCTCCAATTCAGCAAATGCTATTGAACCTCAAGAATATACTATGTGCCAGCAATACAGGATGAATAAATATATCCCTTGCTTTTGAGAAGCTGACTTCAATAACTATAATAAGGTGCTTGATAGAAGCATGTGTCAAATACTACAAAAGGCAGGTTCCTCAGAGAGACAAGGCAGGAAAGGATATAATAAAATCAAACTTAATAATAACAATAGACTTTTAAGTGCTCCATTTTATTTATTAAAAAAATTTTAATGTTTACTTATTTTTGAGAGAGAGAGAGAGAGCGAGCAAGTGAGTGTGAGTGGGGGAGGGGCAGAGAGGGAGACACCAAATCTGAAGCAGGCTCCAGGCTCCGAGCTGTCAGGACAGAGCCAGATGGGGTTCAAACTCATGAACTGTGAGATCATGACCTGAGCCGAAGTTGCACACTCAACCAACTGAGCCACCCAGGTACCCCGCTCCATTTTACTTTTAATTACATTAAGCAAAAGCTTTCTAAAATCTGTTTGAGTTAGCCAAGAGAATGAGAAGGAAAGAGGACAGTGTCTTAAGATAATTTACTTTGCTAAGATCATGGTAGATTAATATAACATCTTGTATCTTTTTGTCCTTCTAAAATCAGATGTGTCCGAAGAATTGGATACAAAACTTTCTCTCAACAGAAGATCAGAAAAAGTGGAAGATACCTCAGAAGAATGTGAAAATATTTCCTCTTTGGTTGCATTTGAAAATCTCAAGGCAAATGTAACTGCTTTAATGTTAACCTTGCTAGTGGAGAACATAAGTGGCCTGTCCAATGATGATTTTCAAGTGGAAGTAATACGAGATTTTGATGTTGCTGTGGTTACCTTTCAAAAATGTATAGGTAAGATCAAGTGATGCTGTATTTACCAATCTCTCTTTGCACCACACTTTGGGATTTGAGACATCCAGCTAATGTCTTTGAAAGTTGGACTCTTTCCAGTAGCTAGTAGGAGAGGACTCCAAGTTAATATCGATGCTTTTTTATTTTGAAAGAGAAGCAACTTTGTTTTAAAACTAAATTCTGATATATACAGTAAATCGGGCTTTAGTGTATGAGTGGTGTGTGTGTGTGTGTGTGTGTGTGTAAGAGAGAGAGAGAGGGACAGAGACAGAGACAACACACCCAAATAGAAATCTAAAGTCTAAGGTTATTAAAGTGATTCCACCTGGGTGGCTCAGTCAGTTAAACGTCCGACTCTTGATTTCAGCTCAGGTCATGATCTCCTGGTTTGTGAGATCCAGCCCCACATCGGGCTGACAGCACAGAGCTTGCTTGGGATTCTCTCTCTTCTTCTCCCTCTCCCTCTGCCCTTCCCCCACTCATGCTCTCTCTCTTGAAATAAATAAACATTAAAAGAAAAAAATTAAAGTGATTGCAGGCAGAGGAGTCAGCATTTTCACATGTGTTATCTTATTGGGAGAAGTAAATATTGATACGTGTTACCAAACTGGACTTATTGGAAGGTAATAATAATAGCAGGCAGTCATATAGTGATACTGTAAGTCAGGTACTATGGTAAGCTCAGTACATGTATTTATTTCTTCTTTTCAACAACCTTTTTTTCCTAAAGTTTATTTACTTTGAGAGAGGGGTCTAGGGGCAGAGAAAGGAAGAGAGAGAGAATCCCAGGCAGGCTTCACACTGTCAGTGTGGAGCCCGATGTGGGGCTCGAGCTCACAAACCAGGAGGTCATGACCTGAGCCAAAATCAAGAATTGGATGCTTAACCAACTGAGCTCCTCAACAACCTTTTGAGATCATTATTATTATTCTTCATTTTACAGTTGAGGAGACAGAGGTGCCAGGATGCTAATAAATTCTTGGATTTGAACCCAGGCAGCCCTGTTCACTTATCTCCTTTACAATATATTTCCTTAGTACTTTCATGGTCATCACGTAGGCGGGAGGGTAAGTGCATGGGATGCAGGAAATGAATGCTTTTCAAGGTCTGTGGGAGGAGTCGTCTTCAGAAGGACAAGAAAATTTCCCAATTCCAAGCCTTCGCTATTCCGTGGCCATGGTAGTAGAATGGTTAAATAAGAGCACAGGTCACGAAGTCAGAACTCTGGCTCCAACATTTGACCACTTATCTGAGGTTGTCTGAGTTACTACCCTCTGTGCTTTACTTTTCTTATCTGTAAAATGGAGAAAGTAGTAGCTACCTGATATGATTTCTAAGAGGATTAAATGAGATAATGTTTGCAAAGCTCTTAATATAGTATCTAAGACATGATAAGGATTCAAGAAAGAGCTATTCTTATATCAAATTTATAATTATTTCTTATAAAGGTAAAACTAAATGGCCCTGCTTTTGTTCATTAATCAAAACTCTTAAATTTATCTACTATGTGCCAGGCTAGGTGCTATGGGTACAGAGATGAATAATTCTTGGTTCCTGCTCTTGAGGACCTCATATGGAGTTGGAGACCCATATGTAAATGAAAAATGGCAGATGCAAGAGGTGAAGCCATGAGCAGCAGGCTGTGGGGAATGGGAGGAAGGGGAACCCAAACAAGGTGGCTTGGTTTTGCCTTGCTTGCTTGCTTATGCCAGTGATCCCAGTCTGCTGGGTCCCTGGTACACTGTTGTTTCCTGCCACTGCTCTTCTCTCTGCCTGAAATGTTTCCTCCCCTTATCTGTCTGCTAATCTCTTCTTTATCTTTCAGAATTCAGATCAGCATCCACTTTCTCTGGGGATCCTTGCGGGATTCCCTGTATTTGTCTTCCTGCCTCATCTGATCCTACAATAGGTCCTTTGTTTGCTTTCAAGATTCCTTCCCTCCTAGGTGGTGAACTTTCAAGGACTTGTTACACTCATTTCTTTATCCCCAGATCCTAGCAGAGTACCTGTCACATTGTGGGTCCACCATCAATATCTGTGAATTTTAAAGAGATAATCAGGCTGAGTCCTGAAGGAGGAATAGGACAAGGGTATTTTTTTTTTTAAATCAGAGAAGGGCATTTCAGGCATAGGAAATTGTATATATGGAGGCAAAAGGGAATGGGGTTTTCAAAATAATGACTAGGTTTTTTGGCAGTATGGAAAATAAAACGAATGGCAGAGAATAACCAGAGGTGATGTTTGGAAATTAGTTTAGACTCAAATAGCCAAACAAGGGCATTTTTAGCCTAGCTGAGGAGTGTGAACTGATGCTTGCTGCCTACAGGTAACGGGGAGCCATTGTAGGACTTGAGAAAGAAGTGAAATGAGACGATTTGTATTGTAGACAGAGCTCTCCGGTAGGGGTAGGATGTCAAGTGGGGTGGGGGAGGGCTGTGACTGGAAGCAGGGACACAGCTCAGTGGCAGTAATCCAGGTAAAACATTCATATGTGTATCACTGTTCAGAGACCAGGAGTTTTAAGCATGTAAATCCTCATATAAAAGTAAAATATTGCCTCTAAAAATTGAGTGTTTAGCTATCTCCTTTATCTCAACTAATATTCAGACAGTTTCTTCTGTATAATATAAAGATATAATCATAATTTTCTGATTGATCGATTGATTAATTTTGATTTGTAGATGCTGTGAAATTTGTTGATGATTGTGCCAGGCACCATTCAGTGAAACAACTTCAACTTTCTCCACGACTTCTGGAAGTGACAAAAACAATCAGGGTTGAAAACCTGCCACCTGGGGCTGATGACTATAATTTGAAATGTTTATTTGAAAATCCTCTAAATGGAGGAGGAAGAATTGCCAGGATTCAATGTTTGCCTGAAGAGAGTTCAGCTCTGATTGAGTTTTTTGACAAAAAAGGTAATATCTATGAGCTTGACATTATAAACCTACCTGACATAATCTAAACCATTTTAGCGGATTTTAGTAGTTATCAGTTGAGTTCTGATGCATGTTATTTTTTATTCATAAATTTCATTGGAAATCCAATTAGTAATCCCATTCATCTGGGATATCACAGTTAATGGGCCCAGTGATTTAAACATTAGAGAAGCAATGCTGAAGACATAAGGAGATTCTCTCATGAGTCTCTACCTATAATGGAAAATACATAATTCTTAGAATCTTTAAAATACTGTATTAAAGAAGAGGTGATCTGTTTTAGCTGTATACTTGGTAGAAATTTTCAAGTTAATTTCCACAAGATTAGGTAAAGAAATGCTCAGAAACACATACAGTTCTTATAAAGTATCACTACTTCCCTTTCACTTGTCAGTATCATCATTCAGAAATTAATAGGGGTGGTTAGTGGCATCCATTGGATGCCTGCTGGATAGTTCTTTGCAGCAACCCTGTGAAAACCATGTCCAGCTGAATCTCAGGGAAACGCTTCTGAGGGTTTTGTGGATATTAGATTGCCAGTTCTCCGAGGCATGTGCAAAGTCAGCGCAGAGATTCCACTTGATGTTCAGAGGTGAAGGCTGAGGAGTAGGAATTAGGGGGTCAGACATTTTAGGGAAAGAAGGAACAGTGAGTTTGGGATTACCAGGGGGAGCATGAGACAGGATCACGTGGTATTCCACCCACTGAAGATAAACTGCTTCATGAACATAGGGGAAGGACGCTCCCTTGGGCTTTGATGAGTTAGGGAAACGGGTGAAGGTATGGTTTAGATTAAAATGGAATGAAAGTCCTAGTATTCCTTGGACAAGGGGACAAAAGAGGAGCTTCTGTCACAATTTCTTTAAATCTCCCTGAGCCTGGGTTTGGGATTAACAGCTGTCTACCCGTAGTTCCTGTTAACTTCCCAGTTTACGGTGGGGCTTCCAACCTCTTGAAGGCTTGGGCAGTTGACTGTGTCCTCAGAATGTCTACATTACATTCTGTATGGCTAATAACAGGAACTGCTTAATCTGGGTTACTTTATGCAGAGCTGCATCTGTGAACAGCAGGGTACTCTCAGAGGTTCCCCTTCACCCTGACCTCTTGATGCCGTCTGTGTTGACCATGCCTTTTCCTCTAAACCCACAAACTCTGTGTTCTCTGTGGTCTGAGATATACTGATCTTCCCTTTCTTTCTCTGGCTGCTCCTTCTCGTGATGATGACTTACATTTGCATAACTCTTCAAGGTGCTACAAAATACATTCACAGGCACTGCTTTATGGGCATTGCTATTACTGTGATTCCTATTTTACAAATGAGAAACTGCAGCAGAGAAACGTCAAATAACTTGACCAAGGTTACACAGCTAGTACGTGATAGAGCCAGGGTTGGAACATGGCTAGACTGGACCCTAATCTATGCTCTTAAATTCTCCACTCTTTTCTAATCTCCCACTCACCTATACCATTAATTTTTCTTATGGGCCATCTCACCACTTACAACAGGTTATTAGTAATGAGGCAAACTGTAGCTAAAGCTGGATTAAAAGGATAATTTATTTAGCAGTCTACATTTTATGCAGATTATTTAAGAGGAATAAGTAAGGCACTTACTCTAAAATTATTTTGTTCAATTTTACAAAGCCTGATTCACAAAATCTTTTTTTTTTATTTTTTTAAATTTTTTTTCAACGTTTTTTATTTATTCTTGGGACAGAGAGAGACAGAGCATGAACGGGGGAGGGGCAGAGAGAGAGGGAGACACAGAATCGGAAACAGGCTCCAGGCTCCGAGCCATCAGCCCAGAGCCTGACGCGGGGCTCGAACTCACGGACGCGGGGCTCGGACTCACGGACCGCGAGATCGTGACCCGGCTGAAGTCTGTCGCTTAACCGACTGCGCCACCCAGGCGCTCCGCCTGATTCACAAAATCTTAAGGAAAGGAACTTTTTTTTTAAGGAGAGGGGAACTGTTCCAGACTTTTAAAAACATATTTATTTGTTTTGAGAGAGAGAGTGAGCAGGGAGGGGCAGAGACCAAGAATTCCAAGCAGGCTCTGCATTGCCAGCACAAAGCCCAACTCATGAACCATGAGATCATGGCCTGAGTCAAAACCAAGAGTTGGATGCCTAACCAACCAAGCCATCCAGGCGCCCCTTAAGAGAAGGAACTCTTATTGAATACCTGTTATAGGTGAGATCTTTTGCTGTATTTTCTATCACAGTATTTCACTGAATCCTAGTAATAACTTACATATAGTTACTTTTTCTTGTACAGAGAAGGAAACAGGGTGGAGAATTTAAGCCACAATAAGGAGTCATCTGTGATGATTCTTGGGTCAGACAGATCCTGGCTTTGATGCTTATTAGCTTTGTGATCTTGGGCAAATTACTTTATTACTTTATTATTTTAAATATATTTTTTATTGAAATATAGTTGACACACAATGTTACATTAGGTTTAGATGTTCAACATAGGGATTCAACAACTCTATACCTTATCCTCTATACCTTATCACTGTATAGTGTAGCTACTGTCACCATACAGGGCTATCACAATATCACTGACTGCATTCCCTATGCTATACCTTTCATCCCTGTGACTTATTGATTCCGTAGCTGGAATGTATCTCCCACTCCCCTTTATCCATTTTGCCCATCCTCCAACCCACTTCCCCTTGGCAATCATCAGTTTTTTGTTCTCTGTATTTATGGGTCTGCTTGTTTGTTCATTTATTTTGTTTTTCAAGTATTTATTTTTGGAAGAGTACAAGCAAGGGAGGGGCAGAGAGAGGGGGACAGAAGAGAGTCTGATGTGGGGCTCCAACTCACAAACCATGAGATCATGACATGAGCCACCTAGGTGCTCCCATTTGTTTTGTTTTTTAGATTCCACATAAAAGTGAAATCATATGGTATTTGTCTTTCTCTGACTTATTTCACTTAGCACAATACCCTCTAGGTCCGTCCGTGTTGTCACAAATGGCAAGAGCTCATTGTTTTTTATGGCTAATTAATATTCCATCGTGTGTGTGTGTGTGTGTGTGTGTGTGTGTGTGTGTGTGTATTATCACATCTTCTTAATCCATTCATCTGTCAGTGGCCACTTAGGTTGTTTCCATATCTTGGCTATTGTAAATAATGCTGCCATAAACATAGTGGTACATGTATCTTTTTAATTAGTAGGGTTTTTTTTTTGTTTGTTTGTTTGGTTTCAGTAAATACCCAATAGTAGAATTACTGGACTGTCTGGTCTTTCTATGTTTTATGTTTTGAGGAATCTCAATACTGTTTTCCACATTGGCTTCACCAATTTACATTCCTACCAACAGTACATGAAGGTTCCTTTTTCTCCACACCCTTGCCAATGCTTGTTATTTCTTGTCTTTTTGATCACGTTAGTGATCCTGCCCAGGCTTGGATCCTGCACAAAGCCATGTTGGGAAGTTCATATTATGTGTAATGACCTCTGAAGGCCACATCCTTTTCATGATGTCTGGCTCCAGGCCTAAGAGACAATCATGCACAAGGGGAAATTATTTTTAACACCTTTCTACAAGGATGCTATTTTAATTCAACTTGTTACTGGAGTTCATTCTAATTCCCTTCCTTCTTAGACCTCTTGTGCCCATCTAATAACTAACACAAAATGAAGAGGGGCTTTGGGAAGAAGAGTACCCGCCCATACACACACACACACACACACACACACACACACACACACACACACACACATCCCACCCTAGGAACAGTCTCAGTAGAAGTGGCAGGAGAGGGGGTCATAGCAGGGACAAGGGGAGGTTCAGAACCTACTGAATCAGAATCCTTGGGGTTGGGCTTTCTAATGACTAGGAGGTGATCCTCTTTGGAACCCCTGGTAAAGGAGCAGGAGCATTGGCTTGAGAGTTAGACACTGGCTCAAATCTTAGCTCAGATAATACTAATATTAGATGACCCTATTTGAGTTCTCTAACCTTTCCTAGCCTCAGTTTTATCATTTGTAAATAGGGATGATAATAATAGTGTCTCTATCTCAAAGGGTTATTGTGAGGATTAAATAAATACATATATGTAAAGCACTTAAAATGGTGTCTGACACATGGTAAGCTATGGTAATTATTACTACGCTCCCCCTCTTAGAGGTATTAACGGAATCTAAATCATCTATGAAGCCTAAAATTGTGAGACTGTATAAGAAGCAGCAAATAGCATGGTTCTTACATGAGCTTTGCTTTCAGCACCAGAACATTCTTTACACTGGAACCAAACATTGCCCCCATACTTGTGAACAAATTCTTATCTATTTGTTAATCTGGTGGTGATATATCAGTGTTACCAGAAAACAGAAAATAGAGGGGTGCCTGGCTGGCTCACTCAGTGGGGCATGCGACTCTTGATCTCAGGGCTATAAGTTTGAGATCTATGATGGGTGTAGAGATTACTTTAAAAATAAAATAAAATAAAATAAAATAAAATAAAATAAAATAAAATAAAATAAAAAGAAGATAGAATTTGCTTAGCAGAATTTCACCATGGGGTGATCTTGGTTGGAAAGTATTCCATTAAACAAAGGATACCTATGCAGTATTAATACAAATCTATTTATATTTGAGCATAATAACATGCTTTTTAATAGCATGTTATAACATCAAAGTTCTACAAACACTAGGCTTTTTTTTCTCTAATAGAAAAGATTTTTTTTTTCACTTGAAATACATTACTCTGGGATTACTGTATTTGTTTCTTTCCTTTTAAGTGTTACACACCATCACGACCAAGAAACTTGGCCTCAGTAATATGCCGCTCTCTGTGTTTCCATACTATGCCTCTTTGGGCACGGCCTTGTACGGAAAGGAGAAACCTCTGATTAAGCTTCCAGCACCATTCAGAGAATCGTTAGATCTTCCCTTATGGAGATTCTTGAAGAAAAAGCACCATCTGATGGATGAGATAAATGATGAAGTGAGGCGTTGTCACTCTGAACTAATGTGGTCCGAACTCAGTGGTGAAGTTACCATCAGACCTGCAACCACATTATTCAGTCTAGGTAGACTAAGGATCAGGACTTGGCGGAAAGATGTTTCCACAGCATTCTCTAGCATCAGGTCTAAATATAAAGTCACCCCATTGAAAGTGGATCCCATCGTGTGGGACACCATAAAAAATAGTTTAGAAGACGACAGGATTTTGACTGAATTTGATACACTTATGGGGGTTGTAACCTTAGTGGGGAAATCAGAGGACGTACAGAACATTGAGCCACAAATCAAGGAATTAATAGAAAGTACAACTCAAAAAATTAAAAAAGAAGAGCAAAGTGTAAAGGAAAAAGTGGCCATTGCTCCAGGAAGGTATTCTCTTTTGTGTCACAGTGGCATCCTGGAGCGTCTCCACACTGAGTGCCCGGAGATGGAGATGTCTTATGATGAAGCTTCTCAACACATGAGCTTCAAAGGATTCCGCACAGATGTGTATAAAGCAAAGTGTGAAATACAGAAAAAGATATACACCATGGCTCAAAAAAACATCCAGCTTCCCCCCGAGATTTTCCAATTTTTGCAAAAAGTAGACTGTGCAGAATTCTCTAAGTCTCTTTTTATAGCACAGAAAATTCTTGCTGTTTATGAGCTAGAGGGTACAGCTGTTCTTCTAACCAGCTATTTCTCTGAAGTCCTATTAGATGCTGAAAAGCAAATGGTCAGTGCCTTAAGTTCTAAGCGCATAGACATTGAGGACAAGGACATTCTTAATGGCAAGAAATGGAAAGGGCTCACTCGCAGATTGCATAAGAAACATAATTCCTCGTCAAAGACTGTAATAATCGATGAGTTAACTTCAGGAACCAAAGCTGAGGTTATCATTGCAGGCTGTGTGAGAGAAGTGAATGAAACCCATAGCTTGCTTTTTGACTTTGTGGAAGAACACACGAAAATAGAGAGATTGGTTGAAATAGAGCCTTCCATAATCATTGATTATTTGAAGATAGAAAAAAAGCCATTCTGGCAAAAGATAAAGAAGACAAATGTTCAAGTAATTTTCAATGCTGAGAATAAAAAAAAAGGCATTTTACTAATTGGCCCAAAGGCTAAAGTCCTGGACGGCATGCACATCATCAAGCAAGCCTGGGAATCCATCTGTGTTGAAAGCATCCATATTGATAAGCCAGGAGTCAGCCAGTTCTTCCAGGAGAAAGCACAGTATTATAAAAGTGAAGTCAAAAGGTTATTTGGATGTTTCATTGAACTACAGGAGAATGGAGGAAAGAAGGAGGGAGGTCGCACTGACGGACAGAAGTGCTCCTCTCGGGCAGAGCTGGCCCCTGGAGTCTCTCTGATTGTGCAACGGGGCGACTTGACACAGTTTCCTGTGGAAGTGGTGGTGAGCACTGCAAATGAGGACCTGAAGCTCTCTGGCGGCCTAGCGGCTGCTCTTTCTAAAGCAGCTGGCCCTGAGCTCCAAGCAGACTGTGACCAGATAGCGAAGACGATGGGCAAGATCCCCCCTGGCTGTGCCGTCATCTCCAAAGCAGGAAAGCTCCCATACCGGCATGTGATTCATGCCGTGGGGCCCAAGTGGAAGGGAGATGAGGCCCTGAAGTGTGTGCTCCAGTTAAAGAAAGCTATAGAAGAAAGTCTCCATTTGGCTGCAAAATACAAGTACCGATCCATAGCCATCCCTGCTATCAGCTCTGGAGTCTTTGGCTTTCCCTTAGCCCGGTGTGTGAAGACTATTGTTTTGGCTATCAAGAAAAACTTCCAGCTTAACCAGGATGGAAATACCTTGAAAGAGATTTACCTTGTGGATACAGCAGAGAAGGCTGTGGAGGCCTTTGCAGAGACAGTGAAAACTGTATTTGAAGACTCCCTGTCTGTTGCCGCTTCGCGGCCCAGTTTACCCGAAGCAGTCCAGCCCAGTTTGATAACAGTTCATGGAAACGGACAAATGTCATTGTCCCAGGGAAATCTGAGGCTCCTGCTGGTGAAAGGGGATGTGCAGAGTGCTACGGTGAGTGTCCCTACCTACAGAACACCCACCAAGGTGCTGTGACTCCAGTTAGCCTGTTGCCAAAGGAAGATTAGGATCGAGGGAAAGAATCCCATGCCTGCCCTCCCGGCCTCAAAACCGGTTTCCTCAGAAAACTGGGCTGCTTCATTGAGGCATTTACTAACAGCGATTGGCCAGTTAACCGTGGGGACTGCAAGTGTATTCAGATCGCTGAAATGTGAAAACCCACAGGAAGATCTTACATTTACACTTATCCTCACCACTTACACATTTATACTTTTTCAGTGCCTTTATACCTGTCATATTTTGGCAAATCTAAGGTTAATTTCCTGTCAAATTTACAGAGAGCAGATACAGAAAAATTAGAATATTTGATGCGGGCAGAGGACAGGAATCTTGTCAATGGCGCTGAACCAGGGTGAGCCACGTTACTCCTCAGTGACCCATGTGGGGCAGCTGTGAACATCGCTTGGTCACATTCCCTCTCCTGTCTTCTCTTGGTGCCTTAATCTAGCCTGATTTAGAAAGTCTCTATCAGGTCCAACCAGTCTGCTCACAGCTCAAACGTACCGGGCTTATGTTCATGCTGGCCCCCTCCCAGATGACTGTCCTGTCTTCCTCTGCCTGCTGCAGGGATTCCCATTTTCTAGACCCCCGAAGTCACTTCCTCTGCGCTGCTTCAGTGACCCCATACTATTTATATATTGCTTTTTGACAGCTCTCTGTTGTCCTAGAGTGTTAATTAAATAAGCTTCTAGTAACCCTTTGCCTTGGATGGCATTTCAACCTCTGAAATCAATCATCTTAGTTTCCCCCTCATCGTGCCAAGCACCTGGCTCAAACATAGTCCTCCTTGATGAATGCTTTTTGTTAGCATCTGAGACAAATTGTTGGCTTTCTCTTTAAGGCTGATGTTCTTGTCAACTCCATTCCCATGGATCTTGAGCTTAATAGAGGGCCCCTTTCTCAGGCCCTCCTGGCAAAAGCTGGGCCAAAGCTCCAGGAGGAATTGAACATTGCTGGACAAATGGCAATTGTTGGCATGGGCACAGTTCTCCAAACCAGCGGACACAGTCTGCACTGCCGCCGTGTGCTTCACGTGGTGGCTCCGAACTGGAGAGATGACAGCACATCTTCATACAAGGTGGGCCAGGAGTTAGGTTCTCTAGGAAACTGGGTAGCCCTCTGGACCCTCCTCTCAGGGTAATGTAGCTTGCCTCTCTGTCACATTCTCAGCAGGTTCTATCATTAGGGCTGTTTGTTTTGTTTTGTTTTGTTTTGTTTTGTTTTAGCCCTAGCTGACTTCTGAAGACTGGTTGATAATATAAATTGATTATAGTGCCCAGTCATTATTGGGGCTCGTTAAGAGGTATGGAAAATGGCGCGTCCTCAGTGGGGATAGCAAGGCGAGGGCATGGAGAATGGAAGAGGATGAAGGATTAGAACAGTTTTTGCCCTGCTTCTTATCTTCATTGCTGAGTAAGTTTGGATCTTTTTGGAGGGCCTCTGACGTTCTCTTTTTCTTTTCCTCATCAGCTCCTATACTCTTCTTTCCTTTTTTTGACTGCCCTTCACCTCTGTTGAAAGCGGAGGAGTAGACAGAGATCACAGTCAAAGTTGCTAAATTTTTGTCCTTTTTGTTCTGACTCCCAATTCTAGGAAAGATGCATAAAGTTGTGCTTTGTGCCTTTCAGATCATGGGAGACATAATCAGAAAATGTTTGGAAATCACTGAGAGCTTATCCTTGAAATCAATTGCATTTCCAGCCATAGGAACAGGAAATTTGGGGTTTCCTAAAACCATTTTTGCTGAATTAATCATTTCAGAAGTGTTAAAATTTAGTAGCAAGACTCAACTGACAACTTTACAAGAGGTTTACTTTCTGCTGCACCCGAGTGATCACGGAAATATTCAGGTACAATCTCACTAACTTCTGGCTGTTTGGGAGGCTGAGCCCTCATGTTCTCAAATGTCTTCTTGGTCTATTAGGTTGTTTTTTCGTGTATTTCCCATACATGGGAAAGTAAAGGAATAGTGTAGACTAGTTGTAGCACAGCAAATTTCAAGCAAATTTATGGATATGGAAAAAAATTTAACTTCTTATCAAGGAAATTTTTAAGCATTAATGAAAGTAGACAAAATAGTATAATGAATTCCCTGTACCCATCACTCATCAATGACAATTATCAACCTCTGGCCAATATGTTTCATTTCTATCTCTATTTATTTCCCCTCTTCCTATGTTATTTTTTCTTTTTATTTATTTATCCTTTTAATTTAAATTTTAGTTACCATAAAGTGAAATATTGGTTTCAGGAATTGAATTTAGTGGTTCATCACTTACATACAGCACCCAGCGCTCATCACAACAAATGCCCTCCTTAGTATACCCATCACCCATCTAGCCCTTCCCCCCCCACCTCCCTCCCTCAACCGTCAGTTTGTTGACTATCCTTAAGAGTCTCTTGTGGTTTGTTTCCCTCTCTTCCTGCCCCCTCTGCCCATGTGTTCATCTTTTTTTTCCCCCTAAATTCCACATATGAGTGAAATCATATGGTATTTGTCTCTCGAGCAAATCCTAGACATAACTTTATCCATAAACAATTCAGTGTTTATTTTATTTTAAACAATAGGATTCTTTTTGAAAGGTAACATGGCCACAGTGCTATTTCACACATAAAATAAATTGAAAATCATTTCATTATTTTAGCAATTACCAAATCGATGTTCAGATTTCCAATTGTCTCATAAAGGCCTTATTTTGTTTTTATAGCTTGTTTGTTTTAATCACAATCCAAATAAGGCCCATATATTGCTGTGGAGCTGACATCCCTTAATCCTCTTTTAATCTATAAGATTCCCTTCCATATGAACATGGAAATCTTAATACATAATATAAAAGTTGTAGTCCTCTAAATAGGAGAAAAAACAGTTGTAGTCCTGTAAATAACATGAGGAGAATGTCAGGATGAGATACAACTAAAAGGTGGGGTTAGAATGAACTCAGCACATCCCCATGTGAGTAGGAGAGTTGGGACTAGAAATACCAGACTCCCCTTCGGTTGTAGAAAGTCTTTCAACTGGCTGTTCACCTTTACACATGGAGCTTCCCTAGAGGCCCATGAGCCTGAGACCCTGGCTCCATAGTCTTCCCTGGCCCCCTCCAGCTACTGTATCAGTCTTTTAGCAAAAAAGTTACTCATTTCCCCCCTCCCCCCCCCAAAAAAAATCTCTCCTGCTTGTTTAAAAGGAGAAATAAAGTGATGATTTGATGGTGTCACTAACATGAAAAGAAATGGAATTCACAGGCTCACTAACTCTAGAATATATACACCAGCCTCTTATCCCAGAGAGGACTACTCCCCTAGTGGTTCCTCTCCTGGTACAAATAAGAAGTTGAAAAATAAAGTGTTTCTGTCCATGTGACTATCTTTCTCATAATACTGCGGGTTTTTTTTTTAACAACTGGCAAGATACCTGCTCTCACTGATTATGAAAACAACACATATTCATTGTAGAAAATTTGAACCATACAAAATGTATTCATTCTTTTAGTTGAATTTCATCCTGGCCTTCTTTTATACATGTGTACTTTTTTTTTTTTTAATATATATATATAGAGAGAGAGAGAGAGAGTGAGTGAGTGCAAGTAGAGGAGGGGCAGAGGGAGAGAGGAGAAAGAGAATCCCAAGCAGGCCCTGTACTGTCAGCACAGAGCCCAATGTAGGGCTCAAACTCATGAACTGAACTGTGAGATCATGACCTGAGCTGAAATCAATAGTCGGACGCTTAACCGACTGGGCCACCTAGACACCCCTGAAAATGAGATTTGAAATGGCTACTAAATATTCCAACACATGGATATACTAAAATTTATTTAACCATTTCCCTGTTGGATTGTAAACTGTTTTATATTTTCTCTGTTATAAATAGCATATAATGAATATGCTTATATTTATATCTTTGTTCACATATTTAATAGTTTCCTAGAATGCATTTGTAGAAACAGAGTTATATGTATTATTTTCATAGTTTTAAAAATCTATTATGAAAATAACACTTTGAGAGTTGTTCTCTCCTGAGTATGTGTGCATGCAAGATCAAAAGCCCTGATGAATCAAATTTATTCATCTACTGAGGATTGTAGTGGTCAAAACTGTCTTTGTATTTCCAGGCATTTTCAGATGAATTCGCCAGAAGGACTAATGGAAATTTCGTCAGTGACAAAATTCCCAAGGCTGAAGATAAACAAGGTTCAGTAAAGCTTTTAAATGAGAAATTATTTCTAGTTGCTAAGTAACTATTCAGTGAAAGATGGTAGTGATGTTTTTTATGAAAGAATCAATTACTGATAAAGAAGATATTAAATTATATCCCATACACCTGAGCATGTAAGACACTGGCTGTGTTTATGTGACCCAAAGTGAAAGAGTAGGTAGGCTAAATTATATAACCTATACAATGGATTTTTAAGTAGTAATAAGGCTACTATTTTCTAAGGATGATGTGGCATGTTTTCTCAAACAGATAGATTTAAAGAGACAGTACCAACCAAATGCTTCTCCTCTGTCAAATTTGCTGTTGCTATATTCGAGTTTATCCTGTTTGGAGTTTGCTGAGGCTTCTTGATTCTGAATGTGTATGTTTCCCATCAAATTTGGGAATTTTTCAGTCTCTTCTTCAATTATTTTACCACACTGATCTCTCTCCAGTGCCCCGATAACAAGAATGTGAAGTGTTTTGATAGCATTCCACAGGGCCCCAGGATCTCTCTTTTTTTTTTTTTCTTTTTTTAAAATCTCTTTTCTCTCTCTGTTCTTCACACTGGATAATTTCTATTGATCCACTTCCAAGTTCATGGACTCTTTGCTCTGTCCACTAGCCATCCAGTGAATTTTTTTACTTCAGATACTGTATTTTTAAGCTCTAACATGTCCATTTGGTTCTTTTTAAAAATAGTTTATATTTCTCTGCAGGGCCCCTATTTTTTCCATTCATGCCAAATCATTTCCATGCATTCAACTATGTTTACTTTGACCTCAGGGAGCATAGTTATAGCAGATGCTTTAAAGTCTTGGTCTGATAATTCCAACATCTGGATCATCTTGAGATTAGCATCTGAAATTGATTGTCTTTATCCTTGAGAACTCATCACATTTGCTTGGTTCTTTGGATGACAAACAATTTTGGATTATAGACTGGGCATTTTAAGTGTTATGCTGTGAAACTTGGGTCCTGTTAAAATCCTCTGGGGCACCTGGTTAGCTCAGTCGGTTAAGCATCCTACTTTGGCTCAGATCATGATCTCAACAGCTTGTGGGTTCAAGCCCTGCATCAGGCTCTGTGCTGACAGCTCAGAGCCTGGAGCCTGCTTCAGATTCTATGTGTCTCTCTCTCTCTCTGCCCCTCCTCTGCTCATGTTCTGTCTCTCTCTGTCTCCCAAAAAGCAAAACAAAACAAAAACAAAAAAAATCCTCTGGAAAATGGTGATCATTTTGTTTGTTCTAGCAGACAGTCCGTTCAGTTCACTCTAAGGTTCTGTCTCACCTTCTGTGTGGGTAGCAGTTCCAATGTTAATTTAGTTCTCAAAGCCTTTGTTATGCTGCTTGGGTCTGCTCCCACACTTGCAGCTCTGTGTGAGTTCAGGATTTATCACACTTCACACACAAAATAGGGGCTTCCTTCTCCAGCTCTCACGTGTCTGGGACTCCTGCACTCTCTGGCTCAAGGGAGCCCATTTTCTAGATCCTCTGGCCAGAAAGACAGCGTCTCTGGGAGTGTAAGCTGCCTGTTGGGTTGCCTCATAATTTTGCATGGTAAGATTTCCCTTGTAGGCAAAGTGGAGAGAGAGAGAGAGGGAGAGAGAGAAGGAGAGAGAGAGAGACAGAGAGAGAGAGAGAGAGAGAGAGAGAGAGAGAGAGCCTCAGGTATTGCCCATACATACACACTTTTCAGGCCATAAGGGCCCTTTCTCCGGATTCTTCTGGACAGAAATACAGAATGCTCCCTGTGGTACCACGGTGCAGTTCTGTGACTGGGCCCACCTTGAGTCAGGGCCTGAATTAAAAAAGAAAAATTATGGACAACCATGATGATTACTTCTCATACTCTTTAGCTCATAGGGACCCTTTCTCCTAATCCTCTGGCCACAAAGACAGAAATTCTCATAGCGTAGTTCTGCAACTGGGCCACCTTGGGCCAGTGCTGGGAGAGAAAAGAGGAAATATTTCAAAACTAAATAAAATGAGAAACTCCGCCTCCCCTTCCAGGTGGCTTCTTCAAGTACTGACTTCTTCCCCCAGTCTGCCTACTGTTTACTTTTCAGTTCTCAGTTAGTGGCTTTTTTGTATTTATCCTGCATTTTCAATTGTAAATCATGAGTGAAATAGATGCTAGGGGGCCTGATTTCACCCTGGCCAGCAGCAGAAGTCATGTTTGATACGTATTATGTTATATATATTATATTTATATAATATATATTATTTATATATATTTATATATAAATATATATTTTATATATTATACATATATACATTTAAAGTTTATTTCTTTGTTTTGACAGAGACAGTGCGAGCAGAAGAGGGGCAGAGAGTGAGGGAGAGAGAGAGAGAGAATCCCAAGCAGGCTGTGCACAGAGCAGAGTGCGATGCGGGCCTTGAACTCACCAACCATGAGATCATGACCTGAGCCAAAATCAAGAGCCAGATGCTTAACTGACTGAACCACTCAGGCGCCCCAATATGTATTATATGTTATAATCCTTTTTCAGAAATGGACCATCACTGGGGCTTAGAGTCAGGGCTGGTTAAGGGCCGGAAGTCACAGAGCAGGGGAAGAAGTATGAGAGGAGCACGTGTGAGGAGTGTGTGATCTAAGTTGTTCTTGCTGTTGCCAACTTGGTGATGGACTCCATTTTTCTTCTCAGTCTTCTATGGGACTGGGTTTAGCCCAGATGTAGGAATGCATGAAATGATGATTGGTCCCATCATCTTCCAAGTGGCCTTTGGAGATATCACCAAAGAAGAGGCAGATATGATCGTAAATTCAACATCAAAGACATTTAATCTCAAAGCAGGTACTTGACTTGTCAGATTTTGAGTAGGGTAATAGTCAACTATTCTACAATTGCTACAAACTGGTTTCTACAAATTTGGCTTATTAACGTTAATTAATAACTTTAAAATTATTTTGACATGGTTTCTACTAATTGGTAACAGTTTATAAATTTTTCTTCTTTCTTATCAGAAATACCAGGTGATAGGATTCCTTTGATGATCGGGAAAGCTTTTAGTTAATGAGGCAATCATTCTGATTCAGATGTATTATTTTCATTTTTTTTTTTAATTCTTTTTTTTTTTCAACATTTATTTATTTTTGGGACAGAGAGAGACAGAGCGTGAACAGGGGAGGGGCAGAGAAAGAGGGAGACACAGAATCGAAACAGGCTCCAGGCTCTGAGCCATCAGCCCAGAGCCCGACGCGGGGCTCGAACTCACAGACCGCGAGATCGTGACCTGACTGAAGTCGGACGCTTAACCGACTGCGCCACCCAGGCGCCCCTTCATTTTTTAAAATTCATGTTTGTAACTTTGCTTTTTCTCCTGTAGGGGTGTCCAAAGCAATTTTAGAATGTGCTGGACAAAATGTGGAAATGGAATGTTCTCGCCAAGGTAAGGCACAATACTATTTTTTGCTTCAAAATTGTAAGTGGGAGGCTGAATATGGAAGGCTTTGGAGAGGCTGGGGAAAGTCTTGGGATTGGGGAGAAAACGTATTAATCTTAAAATCATACATTTGACCAAAGACTTCTAAGCATAGACAATTAGAAGTGAAAAGCAATCTCACAGTTAAAAAGAGAAAAAAGATTCATCAAAGACCATATTTTAGGAGTCTCTTATTCACATAGAATGCTTTATGTGCCAAACCAAACATTTTGCTTCCTAAACAATCAAAGAGTAGGTTCAATAAAGAAGATGTGGTACATATATATACAATGGAGTATTACTTGGCAATCAAAAAGAATGAAATCTTACCATTTGCAACTACGTGGATGGAACCAGAGGGTATTATGCTAAGTGAAATTAGTCAGTCAGAGAAAGACAAATATCATACGTCTTCACTCATACAAGGACTTTAAGACATAGAAAAGATGAACACAAGGGAAAGGAAGCAAAAACAATATAAAAACAGGGAGGGGGACAAAACATAAGAGACTCTTAAATATGGAGAACAAACAGAGGGTTACTGGAGAGGTTGTGGGAGGGGGGATGGGCTAAATGGGTAAGGGGCATTAAGGAATCTAGTCCTGAAATCATTGTTGCACTATATGCTAACTAACTTGGATGTAAATTAAAAAAATAAAATAAAATGAAATGAAAAAAGAGACAAAAAAGATAGGTTCAGTATCTAACTTTGCACCTCTCTGTTTTATGCTTCCCAGTTCAAAAGGGCAACAGTGATTATATAATTACCGAAGGTGGATTATTGAGGTGCAAAAATATTGTTCACGTTATTGGTGGAAACGATGTCAAGAGATCAATCTCCTATGTTTTGCAAGAGTGTGAAAAACGGAATTACTCGTCCATTTGCCTCCCAGCCATTGGGACAGGTTTGTAACCTCTGGCTATCAAGGCGTCCACCTTTCCTTGGATCTGGTGCTGTTAATATAGTTAATGATGAGACTGAGTAAGGGTCTTCACTCCAACGCAGCCCCCTGAGGGAGTAAGCAAAGACTGTGGGTGGTTTAAGTAAGAGGAAAACATCAAGAAAACTGAAGACAGTGTTGAGTATTAGTTAGAGTGACATTTGCTCTCTACTATGGTAGGGAAGAGACAGGAAGGGAGAGAAAAGAAAGAAACCACCCATTCCGTCTGATTCCTCAGTCTCTTTCTCTTTTCTGTCCCCTACATTATTTAGTCTGTAACCTCTTGCTCCATCCCTTCTCCATGAGAACATCAGAGCATCTGCTTGCACCTCGCAGTTGCTGACTCTCAGATGAATATTCCTGCCTTCTTACACCTCTTGGACAGTTGGCTGTGTGGGTTGGCCTTAGGACATCTCCACACAGAAGCCTCTCAGTCACCAGAGCTTAATGGGTTTTGGTTCTATGGGTCATAAATTCAACTCCAAATTTCCCCTTTTCAGCCTACTTGCCTCTTTTGTTTTCCTCAAACTATTTAATAGTTGTGTGGGTCTTCATACATAAGGATGGTGCTTTGGGTTTACCATTAGTGAGGTGATATTCTTTGAGCTCTTTTCCCAGGAATCTGAGTCATGGGCATTGATTAGGAATTTCTGCTTAGTTTTCTGTAAGAGAGCTGGTCCGGGAGGCAAACATTCTCAGACTTGAAGTGGAACGTAGCTGACTGGTCCCAAAGAGCCCTGGATTGGTGATTCCATTGTGCACAATTGAGTGTTGCCCACTGGCATTCTAAGCCCTCCAAAAGCTTAGCTCAGTACACTTAACCACCCTTGTCATTTTCTGAGCTTTCTTCTAATCCTCTGTTATTTTGATTTCTGTAATTCTCTACCATTCCTCTTAATGTTCCCACATGGAATGCTACATCTATTTTATTACTTTCCTATTTCTGAAAGTATAATTTATAGTCCCTTTATGTTTTCATTCCCCATGTAGTATTATCCAGTCTTGGGAGATTAGCCAACATGTCTGTCTGCCTGTCTATCTCTCTATCTCTATCTATGTATCTGTGTATCTATCTTTTATGAACACGCATTAATGACTCACCAGTCTCTGTCTCCATTGGTTTTTCTTCTGAGCTCTGGTCCTGTATTTCTACATAAACTTTATTTGGGCCAAGAAATCAGACAACTCAAGGGTGGCACAGACCTTCCCAAGAAAAAACAAGGAAATGAGGCAGTTTTCATTTTATATAAATATACACATGTTTGAGTATTTCTGGGTTACTGAAAACCTGTTGTCTCTTCCACTGACCTGGTTGCATTGCTGATCTGCACAAATAAATCAAGGTTAGCAGATTCTCCTTGCTTGTTGTCTTTACCAGTCTCTATCACCACCTGATTTGGTCCTTAGACTAAAGCACTAAGGACCTTTAGTGGTGTTTATGTGTTGAACTGGGACTGTGATTGAGACAGTTTCTGGCAGTAAAAGAAGCCCTCTCCCTGGTTCCTTACAGACACCTGACTGGGGGAAGGGGTGGGTGTCCAGCGATACTCGCAAGCACCTCAAGTTCAATGTAGACTATGAACTTTCTTCTGTTATCTTCTGCTCTGAACCTGCCCTTCCTCTTGTATCCCTGATCATGTTAAAAGCATCACTTTCTACCTGTAATCCTTGACTCTACAGGGAGTAGAGTCCTTTATCCTCCTATGTTCATTAGCTTATTAACTAATTTGATTAAATGTTTACCAAGTGCCTGCCATATGCCAGGCACTGTGTTTAGGCACTGGAGACAGAAAGATGTCTCAGAAAAGGGTCTAGTCCATAAGGAGCACCTAGCCTACTGTGAGAGACAGACATGTAAACAAACTACTGCAATACAGCATGACTCATGATGCACACATACTGGTGGGTGGGAGGCAAAAAAGAAGGAACACAGGGTCAGAGATAAACCCAGCTGGTCACTAGGTCCTGCTGACTTCACTTCCCAACTATCTTCTCAGTCCCTGTACCTGACTCTTCATTCTGGCCTCTTCTTTTTGCTCAGCTCTGGTATTTTGCCTAAACTTTTATTATAGCCTCCTATCTAGATCTGGGCTTCTGTGGAGGAGACCCACCCCTAGATTTATCCTTCTCAAAAACAGATCTTTTGCCCTGAACACACCAGGCTAAGCATATCAAACCCTTGTTACAGTTCTATCAGGCATAGCCTTTCCCTCAGCTTCTCTTACTTCACCTGTTGAATACCTATTTATGCCCATATATCACTTCCTCTGTGTTCTAAGTGCCTAGCTGAGAGCTAGCCCATGATGGGACATAGTAAATGTTTGTTGACAGTGAATGAAGGTGTCTGAACACTCCCATTTAAAATCTTCCAAAAATCACGGGATAACCATAGCTTTGCAAAGGAGAATTGCTCTCCTTTCCTGATCATCTAATAAAAAAAAAAAAAAAAAAAAAAGCCTGAACAAACCCATTTGTTTAGTTTTGTACAGGGTTTGTCTACATTCCCACAAGTGTCTATGTAGCCAGGCCAGAGTGGTCTACTCTCATTTCTGCATTAGAGGTGGACACCGTCAACAGGGAACATCCAAGTGGGCTGTTAGTCTACCACACCAGGTTGGTCATGGGATTTTTACACTGCTCCCCATTGTGATTTTCCAGCTGCCATTTATTTGTATGCGACTGCTTCCATGGCTTTTCATGGGACTTTTCAAGGGACTTTTCATGATCTTACCTGGGCATTAGGCCTGAGAAACAAGATATGGAACATGCTATACAAAGAAAAAGACTTGCTTAGGTGGCACCTCAAACCTAGCAAGTCAGCTAAAATCTCACTGAGTGTTCTAGAAAAGATTTCCTAGAGGCTCATAGATAACTTGTGTGCAAAGAATTATAGATTATAACAGATAGTTTACAGCTCCAGGTATCTTACAAAATTAGCTTAGTTTAAATCAGGTCCCCAAAGACATCTGGAAGAATAAAGATACATGCATATAGTCAGGTGACTATGAGCAAAAAAGAGTATGATATTTCCACATATATTAGAATATTTTGCTTTTTATGGACCTTTTGAGGACACTAATGAGCCGAGAATAGTTAATTATCCTTGTAACACAGAAGAACACAGTGAGGTAGGGTCAGCTCAACAGAGTAGATATGAACATCAGAAACCAAAAGTTAGATTTCTCGGTCCTTTGTTCATTGTTGGGCTAGTGACTTCCTGACATCCTGGAATAGAAGCTCCCTGTTGCATCTAGGACCTCAAAAGTGTTTGGCCGTGCATTGCTAGAAAAGCCTGAGATGATGAAAGAGTTGGGCAGGGGGGCATTCATTCTGTGAGGACTGGAATCCCCAACTTACTGCTCAGCCTTCCCAGTTGGGTCTTTCCCCCTCCCTGTTTTTATTCTTTGCTTTTCTAGGAAATGCCAAACAAGACCCAGGTATGGTTGCTGATGCCATCATTGATGCCATTGAAGACTTTATCCAAAAAGGATTTGTCCGGTCTGTGAAAAAAGTTAAAGTTGTTATCTTTATGCCTCACCTACTGGACGTGTTTTGGGCCAGCATGAAAAAAAGAGAACCATCTCTGACTTCTCCCCAACAGTCTCTGCCGTCTAAATTAACATGTGAGTTGACCTTTTTTATGAAATGCATATTCCTAATATGGATGTCACATGAGAAATAGCTAATCTTAAATATAACTATCAGAAAGAGAAATTAAGAAAATAATCTCATCTACAATTTTATCAAAAAGAACAAAACACCTAGGAATAAATTTAACCAAGAAGGTGAAAGACCTATACTCTGAAAACTATGAGACATTGATGAAAGAAATTGAAGATGACAAATGGAAAAAATATACCATGCTTATGGGTTGGAAGAATTAGTATTGTTAAAATGTCCATACTACCTAAAGCAATCCACAGGTTCCATGCAATCCCTATCAAAATTCCAAAGGCATTTTTCACAGAAATAGAACAAACAATCTTAAATTTGTACAGACCCACAAGGCCCTTAATAACCAGAGCAATCTTGAGAGAGAAGAACAGAGGAGCCTGGGTGGCTCAGTCAGTTGAGCATCTGACTCTTGATCTGGCTCAGGTCATGATCTCACAGTTCATGGGCTCAAGCCCTGCACTGGGCTCTGTGCTGGCAGCTTGGAGCCTTCTTGGGATTCTCTCTCTCCCTCTCTCTCTGCCCCTCCCCTGCTTGCACTCGCTCATGCACATGAAAGAAAGAAAGAAAAAGAAAGGAGAACAAAGCTGGGGGCATCACTCTTCCTGATTTCAAACTATGTTATGAAGCTATAGTAATAAAAACAGTATGGCATTGGCATAAAAACAGACAGATTAATGGGACAGATTAGAGAGCCCAAAAATAAATCCACACATATACATATCTTCTTTGACCTACAGTGGGGTTACATCCTGATAAACCCACTGTAAATTGACAATGTCATAAGTCATAAATGCATTTAACACACCTAACCAACTGAACATCATAGTTTAGCCTATCCCACCTTAAACATGCTCAGAACACATTAGCCCAGAGTTGGATAAACTCATCTGACACAAGCCTATTTTATAGAAAAGTGTTGAACATCTCGTGTAATTTATTGAATACTATAATGGAAGTGAAAACGGAATGACTTTACAAGTACAGAATGGTTGTAAGTGTAGTGGTTTTTGACCCTCACAATGCCTGGCTGGCTGGAAGCTATGGCTCACTGCCAGTGTCCCACATCACAAGAAAGTATGCCACCACATATTACTAGCTCAGGTAAAGATCAAAGTTCAAAGTATAGTTTCTACTGAATGAATATGATTTGCATACTATCATGAAGTTGACAAATAGTAAGTTGAACCATTGTAAGTTGGGGACCATCTGTGTGGTCAATTAATTTACAACCAAGGAGCCAATGGGAAAGGATATCTCTTCAATAAATAGTGTTTGGGTGCTTGCTTCAGCAGCACATATGCTAAAATAAATGGTGGTAGGAAAACTGGACAGCCCCATGCAAAAGAATGAAACAGGATTACTGTCTTACACCAGACACAAAAATCCACTCAAGATGCATTAAAGATCTGAAACCATAACACTTCTAGAAGAAAACGGGGAGTAAGCTCCTAGATATCAGTCTTGGCAGTGATTTTCTTTGGATTTGACACCAAAGCACAAATAGCAAAAGCAGAAAATAAACAAGTGGGACTACCTCAAACTGAAAAGCTTTTCATGGCAAAGGGAACCATCAACAAAATGAAAAGACAACCTATGGGATGGGAGAAAATATTTGTAAATAACGTATCTGATAGGGGTTAATATACAAAGGGGTTAATATATAAAGAACTGTTGCAACTTAATAGGAGAAGACAAATAATTGGATTTAAAAATGGGCAGAGGATCTGAATAGACACTTTTCTAAGGAAGACATACAGATGGCCATCAGGCACATAAAAAGGTGATAAACATCACTAATCATCAGGGAAATGCAAATCAAAACCTAAGGAGAAATCACCTCACCTGATAGAATGGCTAGTATCAAAAAGACAAGAAATAACAAGTGTTGGGGAGGATATGGAGAAAAGAAACCCTCACGCACTGTTGGTGGGAGTGCAAACTCGTCCAGCCACTGTGGAAAACAGTATGGAGGTTCCTCAAAAAATTAGAAATAGAACTACCATATGATGCAGCAATTCCACTTCTGGGTATTTATCTTAAGGTAATAATAAAAAAACTATCTTAAAAAGATTATCTGTACCCCCATATTCATTGCAGTAGTATTTACAAAACCAAGACATGGAAAAACGTAAGTGTCCACCAACAAATGAATGGATAAAGAAAATGTGATATATATACATACATATATATATATATGTATATATATCACACACAGACAATGGAATATTATTCAGCCATAAAAAAGGAGGAAATCCAGCCATTTGTGACAACATGGATGGACCTTGAGGGCATTATGCTAAATGAAATAAGATGATCTCACTTAATATGTGGAATATTAAAATACAAACAAACTGTTAGATACAGAGAAGAGACTGGTGGTTGCCAGAGGCAGCAGGGAGTGGGATTGGGAGGTGAGGAGGGATGAAATGGGTGAAGAGGGACAAAAGGTACAAACTTCCAGTTACAAGATAAATAAGTCCTGGAGATTAATGTACAGCACAGTAACCAAAAAGAGAGAGAGAGAAATAGCTAATCTTCCTTTCTTTGCTTTTCTTTTTTTCTTTTTCTTTCTCTTTTTTCTTTCTCTTTCCTTTTTTTAGCATTTATGGGATCCCCGAGTCAATCTCCCCAAAAGCAGAATCCTTTGGTTTTGAAAAAGAAAACAGAATCAGCAAGTTTTCAGGTGTGTGGTGAAAATGTAAAATGTGTGGAAAACGCTCTCACCTGGATACAGGATCTGATTACAAAGGAACTGTGTCCTTACACCAATGAAGATGAGTGTATCAAAGATTTTAATGAAAAAGAATATCAGAAATTGAATGAGCTGCAGGAGAACTTAAATATTGCCATTTGCTTGGACAGTAAAAGACCTCTGATTGAAGTTTTTGGGATGGGCAAAGATTTGACAGAGGCTAGAAATGCAATCGAGGAAATGATCAAGAGAATTAGATTGGCCAAAGAACAGAAATCCCAGGCAGATTTTATCAGTGAATTTGTAGAATGGCAATATTATGACAAAGACACTTTTCATAGTTTTAAGAAAATAATCAATCTGCAATTGGAGAATGCAAGGAAGGCAAAAAAAAGGATAGCTGTTGTCAAAGTTAATCACCAGACCTACACCGTGGACCTGTGCAAGTACAGTGCTACAAATGCAGAAGGACGCAGTTTACCGGTTCGGCGCCTCATGAAATCTGAAGGTGAGTCAAACCTGTGTGCTTGTGATCCATTATTTTACCCCTACTTTGGGCTTAACACTATTTGGTACATACATCGAAATTGTACTCAAGCAGATCAAATTCAGGCAAGTCTTATGGGATGAAGTAGAAAACTTGGGTGTCTGAGCTTAATGCGCTTACATTATGGCTGGGGAAACGTAGCATGGGTGCACTCAACAGTCTGAGGCTGACCATCTTAATGGTGACAGTACCCAAGCCTTGCAGTTGTTCCCATCTCTACAGTTTATCAGCTTTCCAGGGCCAGTTCTGCTGCAGAGATAATGGCTCCTTCAGTCAGAAGAGGGAAAGCCGTGGGCTTTAAAGAAAAGTGGCTCAAGGTTTTCTAGAACAAAAGGAGAAGACAGCCTGGTCAGAGTGGGCACTCTCTCTGTGACTGATAACCTGGAGAGCACTGGGAGCTTGTAGGATCTTCTCCCAGAATTCACTTCCTCTCCTGCCCTGAACATAAGTCTTCCTCAATGCATGCATCAGGAGGCAGCCTTGGAGTTCTCTGACTGGATCGACTCCCCGAGAAGGGACTGTTTGTGTTGTGTAGATAGACATTCCTGTCTTTGAACCGCACAGGTCCTGCACCGAAAACTAGTAAATTGGCTTCTGGTACATTATCTTTATCTCTTGTGAGATTCGTGTGAATGAATTCCTCAGACTCTGAGCCACCCTAGGGGAATGACAAATCAAGTATGATGTTCTGTTTAGCAGAAGAGAAGACAGCAAAACCTGCCAGCCACCCAGCTCTTAAGGATGTGGAGAAAAATACTGAATAGATGCGGAGGGCCTTGTGGTAGTGAGGCGTTCCGGCAAAATTCCACACTTTTCTGACAAGACCATTGTAGGGAAATAATTTATTGTTAAATTATTAAATGATGACAGATTAGAGACTGAACAGAATAAGCAGCTTGAGTTACACCACACCAGCACTTCTTAAATCTGATGCATGATCAAAACTTGTTAAGATGCAGGTACATGGGTTCCACCCCTCAGAGAGTTTGATTCAGTAGATCTGTGGGTTTTTTCTTTTTTTTTTTTTTTTTTTTTAACATCTATTCATTTTTGAGAGAGAGACAGAGAGAGAGTGTATGAGCAGGGGAGGGCAGAGAGAGGAGACACAGAACCTGAAGAAGGCTCCAGGCTCCGAGCTGTCAGCACAGAGCCTGATGTGGGGCTCAGACCCACACCCACGAGATCATGACCTGAGCCAAGTCAGATGCTTAACCTAAGATTGAGCCATGCAGGCGCCCCTGTGGGGTTTTCTCTTAACAAGCATTACGATTGGTTCTGATGTAGGTTGTCTGTGGGCCATGCTTTGAGAGACATTTTCTGAGAAAGATAAGAACTTCTTGAACACGTTGAGTTAGGAGATAATAAAGTAAGAACACAGATGATACTTAGTTCTTCAGAGCATACCAGGAGCGTGTGGATGGGCCGTCCCAGGTGTGTGGGAGTCCTCAAATGTCCTCTTTGCAGTTGGGATCCCCGAGCACTGGAGTGATATGAAACAGCAGGATGTCTGTGTGGTTGAGCTACAGCCTGGTCATGCAGAATATGCCACAGTGGCAAGCAAGTTTAATCAGACCTGCTCGCACTTCTACATAGAGAAGGTAAGCCTTCTGCTGACATGGAGTTTCTTAAGAATGGTGGAGATGAGTGGCATCATGGTCCTGGATAAATCTACAAATACATTTGCAACCACATTGTTTTCCCAGAATTAGAATATTTTATGGCAATCCAATTTTTGATTGTAGATTCTACTCCCATCACTATAATTACAGAGACATTAAGATTGAGATCGTGTCAGTTATTACAATATAATACTAGATTGCGATATGATGTTTGAATACTAAAAACACAGGTTGACTCAGTGAGGAGCTGGTTAGTAGTGATCTTGAAGAGACAGCTGACAGTAGAAGCCTTCCCAAAGGAAGAAGTCTTTTCCCAAAGAGGAACCAGTTAGTGACGCTGTGGAGGAAGAAAACAGGAACATCCCCCCCAGAAAGAGGAAACTCTCTTCCTCCAAAGGAGGAGCCACTCAGCAGCGGACCTGAAGAGGCTGCTGACAGCAAGGGCAGCAGCTTCAAGAAAAAGAAAAAGTTCCAAAAGCTAGCCCAAGAAAATGAAAACGGACCCACAGCAACATTCCCCCACCCACCCCGATATCCCAGCAGAAACGAATTCACAAGAATCTGTGAAGCAAGCTAGTAAAAATTCAAAGACAGAGCTGCAGGGTTGGATTCAATAACTAGAAAACACCACAAAGACACGGAGGCCCTCAGATCAGGATTCTGTGCTTCTGCTCCACCATTCACAGATCAGCAGCACTCGCTTCTGTGATTCATTCCAATGGTCCTTTCCTTGTTCGTCTCCCTCATTTTGGCATCTTCCACTTTTCAGCTTCAGTGTTGCTCTTTGAAATCATGGTCCCATTTGACCTCTATGGCAATATTATATTAATGCTTTCTTCTTTAACTAGTTTTCCTTTCGTTATCCCTGTTATTTATTTCTTCTCCAAACTGCTAATCCTAGCTTTGCCCATAGGATTTATAGTTTGCTCTTCTGTCTCTGTACTTCATCAAGAAATGTTTTTACCCTTCTTGGCTTCAGCTGCTATTTCAATGTTGACAGCTCCCAAATCAACATCACCAACCTGGATCTTTGATCATACTCTACAACATGTATTTTTACTTTTTATTATTTTTTTAATGTTTATTTATTTTTGAGAGAGAGAGAGACAGAGACAGAGCATGAGCAGGGGAAGGGCAGAGAGAGCTAAGGAGACACAGAATCTGAAACAGGCTTCAGGCTTTCAGCTGTCAGTACAGAGCCTGACGTGGAGCTCAAACTCGGAATGGCAAGATCATGGCCTGAGCCAAAGTCGGATGCTTAACTGACTGAGCCACCCAGGCGCCCCTACAACATATACTCAATGGCCTAAAAATATCTCTGCTTTAATATCTGTCTGCTAAATCAATTTCCCTAAATCTAACTCATCATCTCACTGTTTCCCTTTCCTTCCCCACTTCTGTCCTTGGTTCCACCACTTTCTGAGTAAAGTTAGAGACCTTTGGGTAGCTTCCCTTCATCCATCAAAACAAGTCTGCCAATAAGGCCTGCATTTTCTTTCTTACCAAATTTTCTATTTCTGCCACCACTCTGTTTATTTATGTAGTTAAGCACATAATAACTCAAAACAATTTGAAGCGTCTTAAAAAGGATATATATCATATCTTCAGATAAAATAAAGAAAAATGGACAAAAAAGAAAAGGAGGGTAGGAAAAATAAGATAATACAGAGGTATCATCATTTACAAAAATATATAACAGGAGTTCCTAGGTAGTTATTAGAAGGACCACAGATTTGTTTCCTTGAGCTTCCTGGTAGACAAGGCAAAGAAGTAAACACGCATTCTTGAGATTCATAATTTTCATAAATCAGAAAGAAAATCATGTAATCAGGAGACTCACAGCTTTTCACGGTACTGAGACTGGCTAACTGAGAGATTTATACTGTGAATCAAGTCCTGGAGAATATTTTCAAAATCATCTTCACAATAAATTCAATATCAAACTTTGTACCACAGCTTCCATTTTTTAATCCTCAACGTAAACCATTTGAGCAAAAACAATTCTGAGGTACCAAGACAGTGTGATTCAGGTGTGCGGCACTTTGATGGTCTGGTTCTGCAATAACAAATATGTTTCATCTCAAATATCAAGTACAGTCATCTGGTAGTGGCTGACTGGCACATTTTGAGGAGACGCCAAGTCCAGATTGAGCAGGACTGTCCGGTGGACCAGCCATGTCTACAGTGGGCTCTGGAGGTTTGCCATGTGTTAGTGGATGGCCAGAGAAATGATTTTACTATTTTTTTGTAGACCCTTTTTTAAAATAAAATCTTAAAGTGAAAGTCCAGTGTGTGAAACAGATAAAAGTAGAGCTAGGTAATACT
This sequence comes from Felis catus, assembly GCF_018350175.1. NCBI lineage: Eukaryota > Metazoa > Chordata > Mammalia > Carnivora > Felidae > Felis > Felis catus. The sequence continues at coordinate 68,157,035 of NC_058376.1, forward strand.
TAAGACACCTCTTTGGAAATCCCTGACAGTATGAAAACACTAACAGGAAAAATAGGTGGCTGTCATCCTCCATGACTATTAGGACCTGGGACTAAGACTTTTAACATCCATAAACTTACACAAAGATTCAGTAATTTTGCCACATTTGCTTTTTCTCTCTTACTCTCTCAGGTTTTGCTGAAGCATTTGACAGTAAGTTGCAGACTTCATGACACTCATAAATATTTTAGCACATATCTCGTATGAATAAAGACCGTCTCCTAAATAACAACAGCGTTATCCCATATAAGAAAATTAACAGTAATACAGTTAATATCTAATAGAGTCCATATTCAAATTTCCCCAATTGCTTTCTTATTACTCCCCCATCTCCAAATATGTGTTCACACACTGCATTTGGTCATTTTGTCTCCTTTGTCTCTTCTGATCTAGAATATACTCCTGCATTTTAAAAAATCATTTTTCATGATGCTGAATTTTTTAAAGAGTTTAAGCCAGTTGTATTATAGAATGCCCCACATTCTGGCTCTGTCTTGCCTAGATTTTCTTTCTTTCTTTCTTTCTTCTTTTCCTTTCTTCCTTTTTCTTTCTTTCTTTCTTTCTTTCTTTCTTTCTTTCTTTCTTTCTTTCTTTCTTTCTTTCTTTCTCTTTCTCTTTCTCTTTCTCTTTCTCTTTCTCTTTCTCTTTTTTTTTTTAAGAACCCAAGCAAGTTTGCTTACAGATTCTAGATTTGTCTGATTCCTCCTGGGTCCTGCAATCCAGGACTCAAGGAATTTCCCCCACAGCCCTGGAGGCCACTTCCCAAAGAGGATGGATGGTCAAAGCATAACTGTGGTCTGCAAGCAGATCCTATCCCACCAGGATTTATGCCCCACTCTTCCAACTGGACCAGAGATTGATTTTCATTAATTAATTTCCTTCTGGACCAGACCCTCTAGCACTTCTCCCACAATTAGAACATGGCTAACCAGGTGAACCAGTGTCCCAGAAGGACTGAGGAGGAGAGAGGCAAAGTGACAAAGTGACATAGACAGAAATTGAACTGCCCTTGAACTGAAGGTGAAAAGCAGGAGTTGGGGAGGCTTGGTCAGCCAACTTCACACAACGAGGACTTAAGATCCTAAACGCTGTTTGCTCTCATGTGGTACATAAAAGATGTTTAAAAATGAAATTAATATTCTTCCCAAGGTCTGTTTTTGTGAAACACTGGATCTAAAAAGATTTCTGAATGCAGAAAGGTGCCATCTGGCATTGAAATTGTTGTTTATTTTAATTTTCATTTATGAAAAATAATGGTCATGTTTCATTTGCTGTATCTTGCCAAAGGCTCTTGGCACCGACAGAATATTTTTCTTTATTGATTTGTAGATTGAGAGGATCCAGAATCCAGATCTTTGGAATAGCTACCAAACAAAGAAAAAAGCCATGGATGCCAAGTATGGACATAAAAACAATGAGAAGCAGCTCTTCCATGGGACAGATGTTGACTCAGTGCCACATGTCAACCGAAATGGCTTTAACCGCAGCTACGCTGGGAAAAACGGTAAGGCAGCAAGCAATCTGCCTGCTACGAATGGGGTGTCAGCTGCGAGAACCCAACCTGGGCAAGGGACAGTGTGGTTTGCAGGGCTGGTGGCCGTGCTGCAGCCAGAGTTTCAGGGTTAAGAGTCATTATGTGTCCTCCCAGAAGGACTGACTGGCCCTCGGGGGTGGAGAAATGATTTTTAAAAATTAAAAACACATGAGGGGCACCTGGGTGGTTCAGTCGGTTGGGCGTCCAACTTCAGTTCTGGTCATGATCTTGCATTTCACGAGTTTGAGCCCCGCGTCAGGCTCTGGGCTGACGGCTCAGAGCCTGGAGCCTGCTTCAGATTCTGTGTCTCCCTCTCTCTCTGCCCCTCCTCAGTTTGTGCTCTGTCTCTGTCTCTGTCTCTCTCTCTCAGAAATAAACAAACATTAAAAAAATTGAAACACATGAAAAAAATTCTTAAGAGGCTTTGGAGAGAAGAACTGAACATTATTATAACATTATTTGACGTACCGGGTCAATATGTCAGATTATAGACTAAACTGAACTTTAAAAAAATGTCTTTCTTTATCTTCACAGCTGTGGCATATGGAAAGGGAACCTATTTTGCCGTCAATGCCCGTTATTCTGCCAGCGATACATACTCCAGACCAGACAAAAATGGGAAAAAGCATATGTACTATGTGCGAGTACTTACTGGAACCTACACACGTGGAAATCAGTCACTGATTGTGCCTCCACCAAAGAGCCCTGACAACCCTACTGATCTGTATGACACTGTCACAGACTGTGTGCATAATCCAGGTTTATTTGTGGTATTTTATGACTACCAGGCTTACCCAGAGTACCTCATTACTTTTACATATTAACATCTTGGTATCCTTCCCAGAAGACATTGCTCATCTATACATACTGTGTTGTAAAACAAGTTTAGATTTTTTCCCCCCTCTTAACAGCATTTTCTAAGATCAAAGGATACTTATCACTGAAATCAGACTTTCTTCAGCTTCTCCTTCATAACTGGAATGTACCTCTCTTGAGAGCAATAAATTTGAGAATTTAAATCAGATAACTTAGTTACAACTGTTTGTCCACAACTGTGGACATCAAATCTGTAGAAGGAAAGAACATATTTGTATTTTCAGGAAGGAGAGAATAACGTTCATCTTATAATCTGATTTTTTTTTTAATGTTTATTTCTGAGAGAGAGAGAGAGAGACAGAGTGTAAGTGGGGGAGGGACAGAGAGAGGAAGACACAGAATCTGAAGCAGGCTGCAGGCTCTGAGCTGACAGCACAGAGTCTGACGTGGGGCTCGAACTCATAGACTGTGAGATCGTGACCTGAGCCGAAATCGGACGCCCAACCAACTGACCCACCCAGGCACCTCAGAATAATGTTCATCTTAAAGTCAGAGGGCACAGCCATGCAATTTCAGCTGCTGCTGAAGGAGACAGCTGGTATCACATTGGGATGCCATATTCCTTGAGGAGCACAATATTACTGAGCACAATATTACTGTAGGATTGCTGATTTCCCTGAGGACAGGGATGGTGTCTAACTCATTTTGTTTTTTTTTTAATCCCTGGGCTGAGGTCTGTGCCTGATGTAAACAGAAGCTTAGAAACGTTTTATAAACCAACTAAGAAAGACAAAGCATAGTCAGACTCCAACCCAAAGTAGGAGCCATCTCTTTTACATCCTAGACTTTGCCTTAAATTGAAGATTGTACGACGGGGAATAGAACCATGACAGGTGGGACAGCTCCAGTCAGGCTTCTGGAATCACAGTGCAGATGTGCCCCACATGGTTCAGGGGCTGTGGTCTAGTTTGTGGCCCAAGGGGGTTGTGTCCCACCCACTTGTGCAGCACAGCAGCCCTGGCTCAGACTGGTCCATTTGTATGTTGACCCCAAATCTGCCTTCATCTAACTTCTGTTGGTCTTAGTTCTGCCCAGTGACAACAGTGAGATAAGCCTGCCACACTGTCAGTGTGAAACCTTCTATTATGTTAAGATTAAGTGAGTTCTAATGTTATTAAATAGCATATTTTCTTTATGCACTCAATTTTGATGATTTTAAAGACTTGTGCATAAATAAACCAAAGGAATCAAGCAGTCATATTGCTAATTTGCTAGCTCAGTATCTATTAGATAGTAAAGTGTTGTGTTGTTTTTTTTTTTTTTTAATTTTCCCCAGGTAAATTTTAGATTCAGACACTATTCATTGAGCACCTAGATTGTACCAGGTAATATAATAAGTGCTTTCACATAGAGTATTTATTTTATTCCTTCAAACAATTCTGTAAGGTAAGAATATATCCCCATTTTATTATTTTTTTAATGTTTATTTTTATTTTTAGAGACAGAGTGTGAGTTTGAGGGGTGGGTAGAGAGAGGGAGGGAGAGAGAGAATCACAAGCAGGCTGTGTGCTGTCAGTGCAGAGACCCATGCGGGCTCAACCTCACAAACCATGAGATCATGACCTGAGCCAGAATCAAGAGCTGGATGCTTAATGGACTGAGCCACCCAGGCGCTCCCATATCCACATTTTAAAGTTGAGGAAACATGCTCAGAGTGAAGAAGCTTCCTTGCCTGAGGTCACCTAGGTAGCAGTCCTCAGAGACAGAAACACAATCTTGGTCCTTGTGTCATCAAGCCCTTTGCTCTTCCCATTACAGAATATGGCCTCTGATTAATGTTACCATTTCAGAAACAGCTCAGGTTATCTATGAATGACCCTCATATTTCCTTGGCTTTTTCCTTCTGCCTTTGATTTCCACTATAGTCTCTTCCTTTGAAACTCTGTAGGCTAAGAGACTAGACTGATGCCGGGGGGTGTCACTAGGAGGCTGAAGGCACTCTTCCTTGGCTGCTGCGAACTACCTCACTCCAAGTTTGGGAGGCTGAGGGGGCCACAGGTACTGCTTCATTAATGGACATCTTGAAATTTTTCTTGCTGTTGCTATTTGTTTTTTAAGTGGATTGGCAAAGACTCCTTATTGCTTAGGAGTGGCTTCACAGCCACTGGTGTCTGAACGCAGGCTTGACAATGAATGTAAGAAATAAAAAGGAGAGACCTGCTCTCTGATTTGCTCTTGTTTTCCACTGTTTTGGTTAACTCAGGGCAAACCTGAGTATCAGGGTGTATTGCACCAAAGTGTAATGATCCAGTCAGTAAATGTCATAGTTATCCTCAATCTAAACAAATATATGTCATTTACCTCCTTTTTGAATAAAATATTTGGAAAATACATTTGGTGGTAAACCTCTTTATCCTTAAGGGCAGATACAGGAGAGCTTGATGATAAACACAGGCCACTGCTGATACAAGACTACAACTAAACACGAGAGCATCAAGGGGTCCTCAGAGTGTTAATAATATTCAGCTGAAAATTACAGTAAGGGCACAGTACAGGGTTAGTTCAGTAAATCTGAAGGGCAAATTGACCCCAGTAAGAAGTCCCTGCTAAACCAAGCCCACTTTGAGACTGTGAGAGGTCTTGGGGGTTTCCCCTAGGGCCAGAGATTCTTAAATAGTTTTGGTATTTGAATCACCTGAGGTGTTTGCTGAGCTAGCAAGTTCTGGCCCATCCCAAAGGAGTCAGGTTCTGTAGCTCTAGAGTGGTGCCTAGAAATATGCATTTTCAGCAAGCATCTCAAATGATTCTGATAGCCTGATACTCAGAGCCATGTAGGAATTTCATGACTCCAGGGACTTTTGCCTTCATGGGCCCCTTACTCCATAAAAAGTAAAAAGTATTAACAATTACACTTTGCAACTGAAATGATATAACTGTGAATGCAACTGAAGCTGGATTACATGTTTTTTGTTTGTTTTTTTAATTTCAAAAGAATCTAAAGCATTTTGGGGAACTCTAAAAGCTCATGGGCTCTAGTCACTGTGCCAACTGGATAGGTTCGCCCTGCTAATGCCTGGGTACTTTGGGTGTGATGCTGAGTCTGTATTCTTACTAAAAAATTTGTTTGGAGTTCTTCCATTCTCATTGTGAGCAGAGCTGGAACCCACTGCCCTACCCAGATGTGGCCTGGTCCTGGGAGCAGGGGAGAATAAGCCTGTATTCTTTAACGCCTCTGGCCTCTGCAGGGTCAATGCATTTATCTAATAATTTCACTCACTCAGGCATGCTTATCTGAGAAATGCAGGATGAAATGCGATCCAGCTCCTTTTGGTGGCTGATGGCCTTCCCCTTTTTCTATCTTTCCTCACTGCCATACTCCACACATAGCCAGGATCTCCATCTCGATAAAATCAGGAAATATCTCCCATCACCCACTTACACTTAGAAATCCATTCATACCAATGTCTTAACTCTCTTCCCAGGTCTCAGCGTGTCAAAGACTGTTACCTCTAACTGAATTAAATGTGTTATCTCAGAATATATTTCAAATTTCTCTGACTCCAACCTACATGAGGACATGAAGAAATATACTTTATATCAGGCCTAGTACACACACAAATATAACTGAAAAGTTTTATGAAATACACTTATCCTGGAAAAATACTTCTCCCGGAAAATTGTATGAAATAATACTTACACTTTCTAAAGAGTTCACTGAAATCACCTATTCTGTTTCACTTTTTAAAAATGCTGGTCTCACTATATTAATATGTCTACTTCTGCAGTAAGGATCCGCTTCCTAAGGGGAACAGACATCTTGCCCTTGGCCACAACATCCTTTACTCCAATGTATTTGATGGAGTATTGCCAAAAAGTTCTTTTTATAATCCACTCAGCCCAATATTTAACAAGCCCCCAACAGTATGCTGGACACTCTGATCAAGGCTCTATGAATACAGTAATAATCAAAACCAGGTCCATACTCCCATGGAGTAACATTCTGGTTAATAAACAATAATTATATAAATAGGTAATTCAAATAAATAGGTATATAGTGGTCAATTGGTAGTAAGTCCTACAGACAGGTTTCTTCCAGACCCTTCTTTTCCTAGTCATGTTCATATAACACCTTCCTCTCTTCTAGAGGGCATATACTTTTTTTTTTTTGGATGTACTGATACCCTGAGTCTGAAGACTGAGAAGGATGGAGACAGTTGTCAATTCATCTTAAAAGATTACTTTGCTTGGGGTACCTGGGTGGCTCAGTCAGTTGAGCAACTGACTCTTGATTTTGCCTCAGGTCATGATCCCAGGGTTGTAGTATCAAGCTCTGCTTTGGGCTCTGTGCAGAGTATGGAGATGGCTTGAGATATTCTCTCTCTCTCTCTCTCTCTCTCTCTTTCTCTCTCTCTCTCTCTCTCCTTCTGCTCCTCTCCCCCACTCACTCTCAAAAAAAATATTATTTTGCTTATCTTTTCTGTTATATATTTGTTTCACAAATGGTTACTCAGAAATCAACATACTTTTCTAATTCTAAATTCTTACTTTGTAATAGTAATAATTATCCCCAGATCTTCTTGCAAATGTAATGAAAGTAGGTAGGATCAATTTCACTAAATCAAACTTTTAGTTAGTTTCAGGAGTCAGTAACCTCCAGTGCTTTTCATTCCCAGGACTGGTGTTTCTAGATGTCTCAGTTCCTTCCATACGGAGGACTTATATTGGACCCCCATCTACTTTTTTTCCTGCTCTAGATGGCAGGGGTTAACCAGTGAGAATTCTGCAGGTGTCACAAGTGTGATCACTTCAGATCAAGGCTAGAATCCACCCAATGGATGCATTAGGCCAGGGTTTGTCAAACTTTTTCTGTAAGGGGACAGACAGTATTTTCAGCTCTGTGGGCCAACTGTCTTAGTCACTACTCAACTCTGACACTGTAACTCTAAAGCTGCCATAGACAATATGTAAATGAATGGCATGGCTGTGTTCCAATAAAACTTTATTTACAAAACAAGCAGTAGGCTGATCTCTGCTTGAGGCTGCTGAAGAGATTACTTTCTGTTAAGAACACCTGGGACTTACACTTGAGGTAGGCTGAAAGGATAGGATGGGACAGGAAAGGCAAAGTCACTGAAGAAAGAAGGCCCAACAAATAACAAAGAGCCAGTTTGTCCAAGGAGCAATGTTCATGAATGAAGGTGGCAAGAGACTGAAACACAATTAGGTAAGAACAAGTACATTTATAAGCATGTACCATTAATTTTTGCTCTTCCATCTTTTATTTAAAAATCACACCGTTTCAAAAAAATATTTTAAAAGTATTATTTTTAAAGCCATTTTCCTTAGAACCACAAACTTCTTCCTTGTATCAGAAGCTGTGCCACTATCCTGGTTACTTGTGGGTTCAGCAAGCAGTCTAGCAAGTCATCTGTAGAAATAAGTGTTTGAGAAGGAGCCATATTACTATTTGGAGCATTTTGCTCCACAATTGCATCCTCACTTTTACTCATCATTCGTTGCCTCTTGGTACAATGCAATTTTCCAGAGTGTTCTCCATCTTCTCCAACAAAGTCTTTACCATCACCTTCAAATATACTTCCTGTCTTTGAGGGTAGTTCTTCAGAAGTCAGTATTACAGGAACCAGATCAGGGCCAAAGAGACTTGCTGCCTCCTGTTTTACCACTCCCAAGCTTAAGTCCTGGCCGCCTGTCTGTTCCATCTCCATGTGATTGTGCACATTTAATCCTTCCTTTTTCATGTGCTCTCTGTTTGTTCTCATTGCTTGGGCTTCTACTACCTTAGATGTTCTGTAATAATCGAAAAGGGCGGAAACAGCTCTATTTAAGTAGCGACAATTGACTTCATGGGATGTTTCCTCAACCTAAGGAAAAAGAAAAACTCTTTAGAATGGATATATGCACTTACATGAATTAGAAAGCAAATGTTCTAGCCAGGGTCGATTTATTACAGGAAATTAATTGCCATGATGAAATCCAGAAGCGGCCTACCTCAGTTGGGTTTAACCAAGCTCTGGTATTGTGTGGGTCCTCTGCAGTTTTGAGGGCACACACAAGTATGCGTGTGATTGCTTCTTCTACCCGGGCTTGGTGGTCCTCTTCCTGAGTCAATATCAAAAAACACATTTTTTTTTTCATCTGTCTGTATGTCTCATGGCTTAAAACAGAATAGAGTTTAATTGAGTGTCCTATTGTCTTATTAATATAAGCTTTGTTATAGAAGGAATGAACATGCTGTTGGAAGACCACAACTTTTATGTATTCACTATCACCTGCCATCTAGAAGAGCTGCAGAATATTTCACCAACCAAACGGAAGTATTATCCTGTCTATAAGACATAGGCCTTAAGTATGAGCCATCTTGTGATGTTTTTTCCAATTTTTTCCATTTGTTGACATGTTTAACATTTTTTTTTAAAAAAAGCACTGAATTTGATAAGCTAATTGAGGAATGGAAGAAAAGCTGTAATAAACATTCTTGGCCACAAGAATGGAATGGCTAAAATTCCAAATACGTTTTTTTTAAAGATACAATAAGCAAAGACTATAGCGTTAATGACAAATTACATTAAAATCAACTTCTGTTCATCAAAAGGCACCAAAAGGGAAAAAACAAACCAGATGTCTGTAATACATAAAACTGGTAGGAGATTAATATCCAGAATATGTAAAGAATCTGCACCCATCAGTAAGACAAACAACCCAATCTTTTAAAATGGGAAAAAGGGGGTGCCTGGGTGGCAAAGTCAGTTAAGCCTCCAACTCTTGATTTTGGCTCGGGTCATGAGTTCATGATTCATGGGTTCAAGCCCTGCACCAGGCTCCACGCTGACTGCATGGAGTCTGCTTGGGACTCTCTCTCTCCCTTTATCTCTGCCCCTCCCCTGCTCATGCTTGAGCTCACTCACTCTCTCTCTCTCAAAATAAGTAAAAATTTTTTAAAAATGGGCAAAAGACATGAAGACAAGCATTTCAAAAAAGAGCAATCACATGACTAATAAACATGAAAATATGCCATTAATAATAAGGAGATACAAATCGAGAAACTGATGAAATTGGTGAAAGAGAGTCTCATAATTCCAAGTGGTGGAGAAATGTGCATTGACAGACTCACTGATGGTGGGAGTACAAACTGGGACAGCAGTTTGGAAAACATGTTGGCATTATCTTGTAAAATTGAGTGCTGTATACTCTACAGACCAGCAATTCTACTCCTAGAGAAGTACATAGTTTTTAGAGAAACTCTCGTACATGTGTAACAGAATATTCTATTTATAAAAACAAAAAATAGGAAACACTCAATTATCCAGCAACAGAACAAAGAACCAATAAACTGGGTACATTAATATAAGACAGTATTATACCACTGTGAAAAGGAATGAAATCCCCATGATAAGACACCACTTCACACTAGAATGGCTATAATAAAAAAGATAATATCAAGTGTTGGTGAGGAAGTGGAGAAATCAGAATCTTTGTACATTGCTGGTGAAACAAAAATGCTTGGGAAACAGCCTGGCAGTTTCTCAAAAGGCTAAACACAGAGTTGCTATATGTGATGGTTAATTTTAAAGTTTATTTATTTTGAGAGAAAGAAAGAGTGATTGTAAGTGGGGGAGGGGTACAGAGATTGGGAGAGAGAGAATCGCAACCAGGCTCTGTGCTGTCAGTGAGGGCTTGAGCTCACAAGTTGTGAGATTATGACCTGACCCAAAATCAAGAGTCAGATGTTTAACTGACTGAGCCACCCAGGCGCCCCTGTGATGGTTAATTTTATTAGTCAACTTGGTTAGGCTATGGTACCCAGTTGTCAAACCCTACCTAGTCTAAATGTTGCTGTGAAAATACTTTATAGAGGTGATTAACCTTTACAATCAGTTGACTTTAAGGAGATTATCCTCAATAATGTAGGTGGACCTCATGTGAAGGCCTTAAAAGCAAAGACTAAGGTTTCCTGGAGAAGGGATTCTGCCTCATGATTGTAATAGAAATCTTGAGACCCTGAGTGAGTAGGTTTCTGGTCTGCCAGCCATCCTACAGATTTCAGACTCCAGACTTAAACTTCAACTCTTGTCTGAGTTTCCAGCCTCCTGGCCTGTCCTTAGGATCCATTAATATACCATATGATCCAGAAATTCCACTCCTAGATGGCCACACAGGAGAAATGAAAACATATGTTCACATAAAAAATTGTACACAAATGTTAACAGTAGCATTATTCATAATAGCAAAAAGTCGACACAAGCCACATATCCACCAGGTGATGGTACATAAACAAAATGTAGTATATTCATTCAGTGGAATATTATTCAGCCATAAAAGGGAATGAATTATCGGGGCACCTGGATGGCTCAGTCAGTTAAGCGACCGAATCTTGATTTCAGCTCAGGTCATGATCTCACTGTTGGTGAGATAGAGCTGGGCATCAGGCTCTGAACTGACAGCACAGAGTCTGCTTGGGATTCTCTCTCTCCCCCTCTCTCTGCCCCTCCCCTGCTCCCACTCTCTCTCTCTAAAAATAAATAAATAAACGTTTTAAAAAAAAGCCAAAACGTTAAAATGGTTTTTTTTAATTTTTGTTAACGTTTATTTATTTTTTGAGAGAGAGACAGAGCGTGAGCAGGGGAGGGGCAGAGAGAGAGAGGGAGACACAGAATCTGAAGCAGGATCCAGGCTCTGAGCTGTCAGCACAGAGCCTGATGCAGGGCTCGAACTCACGGACCGCGAGATCATGACCTGAGTCGAAGTCGGACGCTTAACTGACTGAGCCACCCAGACACCCCTAAAACGTTTTTTAAAAAAGGGAAGATAGTATGATATATGCTACAACATAGATGAATCTTGAAAATACATAATGCTGAGTGAAAGATGCTGGCCACAAAAGACTACATACTACATGATTCCCAAATTGGCAAATCTATAGAGAAAGAAAATAGGTTGGTGATTGCCTAAAGCTAGAGGGGAAAATAGGTTGGTGATTGCCTACAGCTAGAGGGGAGCAACTACTAACACGCAAGGGGTTTCTTTTCAGGTTGATGAAAATGTTCTAAAATTGATTATAGTATGATCGCACAATTCCTTTTTTTTTTTTTTGTTATGAAATCAATTCACTTAAAAAAAATTTTTTTTAACGTTTATTTATTTTTGGGACAGAGAGAGACAGAGCATGAACGGGGGAGGGGCAGAGCAGAGAGAGGGAGACACAGAATCGGAAGCAGGCTCCAGGCTCTGAGCCATCAGCCCAGAGCCCGATGCGGGGCTCGAACTCACGGACCCCGAGATTGTGACCTGAGCTGAAGTCGGACGCCCAACCGACTGAGCCACCCAGGCGCCCCAATTCACTTTTTTTTAAAAATATATGAAATTTATTGTCAAACTGATTTCCATACAGCATCCAGTGTTCATCCCAAAAGATGCCCTCTTCAATAACCATCACCCACCCTCCCCTCCCTCCCACCCCCCATCAGCCCTCAGTTTGTTCTCATTTTTTAAGAGTCTCTTATGCTTTGGTTCTCTCCCACTCTAACCTCTCTTTTTTTTTTTTTCCCTTCCCCTCCCCCATGGGTTCCTGTTAAGTTTCTCAGGATCCACATAAGAGTGAAAACATATGTTATCTGTCTTTCTCTGTATGGCTTATTTCACTTAGCATAACACTCTCCAGTTCCGTCCACGTTGCTACAAAAGGCCATATTTCATTCTTTCTCATTGCCACATAGTACTCCATTGTGTATATAAACCACAATTTCTTTATCCATTCATCAGTTGATGGACATTTAGGCTCTTTCCATAATTGATCGCACAATTCCTGAATATACTTAAAATTTCTGAACTTCACGCTTTATTGTTTTTCCACAGAGTATTCAAATGCACTTATTTGGGATCCTAAAATAGTTCTATTCTAGTCCATTTGCTTCTTAATGGGCTTTTAAAAAGCTGCACTTTTTTAAAGCTACCAAAACTAGTAAAAGAAGTAAAACTCCTCGAAGCTCTCAAAAACCTCCAAGAAATTTTTTTAATTGAGGTATAATTGACACACAATGTTACATTCATTTCAGGTGTACAACATAGTGACTCAACAACTTATACACTGCTATGCTTACCACGAGTGTAGTCACCATCTGTCACCATACAACATTCCTACAATTCCACTGACTCTATTCCCTATGCTGTACCTTTCATCCCCGTGACTCATTCATTCCATAACTGGAAGGCTGTACCTCCCCCTACCCTTCATCCAGAAAGGAGAGGAGTGGGGGGGATGAGTGAAATTACACCATTACAAATATGTTACATATATATTATTTTACATGTATAAATACAATAAGATACAAAAATGGAAAAATTATTAGAGCAAGAGGAAAGTTGTTAAAACATTAACAAAAATATTCTTTAAAGTTTGGGGGAAAATATTAATAAAGTAAATATATTTCAATACTAAAAGAATACGGAGGAATACTAAAAGAAACAGATTTTTAAAAGGCACAATTGAGAAGGATTGAGAATATACTTTATCCTTTGGAAAATATTAAAATAGAATCTGCACCACTTTAACAGAGAAACAAAGAACAGATGAATATTGTACCACCTGAACAGAACTAAAATTTCTACTTTTTTCCCCAAATCTATGTGACTTGTGACAAGAATACCAGAGTCAGGAGTTTGCCTGAGTTACCGAATATTTTACGTTTTAAAACCTAAGGGTTTTTGGAGTCAAATTTGGCAACGTGAAAAAACTATGGTTCAGTGCTTGAAGAGATAAGGATAAAAGCAACACATGACAGAGGAAGATATAATTACTCAGCTCCTAATCTGCATTCCAGTTTTTCAAGGAAGAATGAATGAACTGTGAAGTATATAGAAGTTATAGAAGGAACTACATTTCTGGCTTGGTGAAGGACAGAAATCATCTACTTTAAGTCAGTGTAACTTTATATACTCAATGACACCAATCCTTTGAAAAATTCTAAGAGAGACAGCTGAACAGACAGTACATAACAAGCTTCTAAAAAGACCATAGTGAAGGCTTTTAAACTCTTGGGGCCAGGTGAACTCAAATCTAAATAAAACAGGAACAAATGGTATTCTATATAGTACGTTAAGAAAGAATACATCACAACCAAGTATGATTTGTTCCAGAAATTGATGGCCCGTACTAGAAAATCCATTGATTTAATTTACTCAAATACCAAATATTTACTAAAGAGGAGTCTTATTTGATCATTTCCATCGACGCTTAAAAGGCATTCAACAAAGTTTAACACCTTTCCTGAATTAAAAAAACCCCAACAAAATAAGTAATGAATTGACAGATACTTAACCTGATAATATATATATATATATAAACTCACCCACAAATCCAGCATTTTACTTCAAGAAAAATCACTACAGAATTCTCTCTAAAATCAGAAAAAGACAAGGATGCCCCCTATCTCCATTATTTTGTATTATTGATTTGGAAGTACTAGCCAATGTGATTGGACAAAGGAAAATAACTACAGGAAAACCAATTGGAAAGGAACAGGTAAAAGTATCTTAATTTTCAGATAATCTGAGAGATACCTTAAAACCCAAGAAAGTCAATAAAAAAATCACTACACACAAGAAAATAATTCAAATTAACACAAAAATCAATAGTCTTCATATACACCAACAACATCCACTCAAATGATATAATGGAAGAGAAGACCCACCTCACTTACCATAGCAGCCAAAAAAAGATAAAATGCGCAGGAATAAACCTTGAAAAGAAATGTGTAAGTCCAATGTGAGGAAAACTTTAAAACAATCCTGGAACAAAGACAACTAGACTTGGACGAGAAGAAAGATATCTCATTCCTGGATAGGACATTTCAATACCATACAGCTCATATAAAATTTAATATAAATGGAATAAAAATATCAATCATTTTTTTCCCTGAAGGTAGATGAACTGACTCTAAAGATCACATGAAAAAACAAATTCAAGAAGAGTCAGGGAAACACGGCAAAAAAAAAAAAAAGGTTTCTGGCCTTACAGATACTAAAACCATACTGTAAGACTTCTCTAGATAAAACAGGGTGAAGTGTTGAAAGAACATGAAGAAAGGCCAATGGAAGAAATAGACCCAACCGAATACACATAGATATTTAGTATATGATTAAAGCAACATTTCAAATCACCAGAGAAAAGACAGACTTTAAAATAAATGATGTCCCTGACAATTCTATTATCATTTGGTAAAAGATAAAAATAGATCTCAGAATGCCTGAGTAGCGCAGTCGGTTAAGCTTCCGACTTCAGCTCAGGTCATGATCTCACCGTCAGTGAGTTCGAGCCTGCTTTGGGCTCTGTGCTGACAGCACAGAGCCTGGAGCCTGCTTTGGATTCTGTTTCTCCTGCTCTCTCTGCCCCTCTACTGCGCTCTCTCTCTCTCTCAAAAATAAATAAACATTAAAAAATTTAAAAAAAAATAGATCGCAACCTTACATCATACATTAGTAAAAACCACTAAGTGGATGAGAGACCTAAATGTAAAAAAATGAAACAATCCAAGTTCTAAACTCCTTTATGACCTGGAAAAAGGAAATGTTTTTCTAACCATGATTCAGAAATCAGAAGCAATAACGTTCAACAATATATCCTGTTGGTGAGGCTGTGGAGGAAAGAAACACATCATGTACTACTGATGGAAATGCAAAATGGCACAATCACTGTAAAGTAGAATTTGGCAAAACCTAACAAAATTAAAGATCCATTTACCTCGTGATTTGGCTAACCCACTTTTAAGACTACCCTTGGGGCGCCTGGGTGGCGCAGTCGGTTAAGCGTTGGACTTCAGCCAGGTCATGATCTCGCGGTCCGTGAGTTCGAGCCCCGCGTTGGGCTCTGGGCTGATGGCTCAGAGCCTGGAGCCTGCTTCCGATTCTGTGTCTCCCTCTCTCTCTGCCCCGCCCCCGTTCATGCTCTGTCTCTCTCTGTCCCAAAAATAAATAAACGTTGAAAAAAAAAAAAAAAGACTACCCAAAGACACTCTCCTGGCAAATATAAAACAACATGTGCGCAAGGTTACTCACTGGCACTATTTCTAATTACAAAAGGCTGGAAACAACCCAAACATCCATCTACATGGGAACCAGTGAATAAATGATTCTGTGCCATATAATGGGGTACTGAATAGCTGTTGGGGAAAAAAGTGAAGATATCTCTGTAATATCATGTAGTCAAGTTCAGAATAGTATTGTTGTGTGAAAAAAGCAGGGTGCAGAACACTGTAACTTATTACTTTCTGTGTAAGAAAGGAGAGGAACTAAGAGGGAATATATATGGATAAGCATATAAATCAAATATATAAAGGTTTGTTTATATTCTTATTCACATATAAAGTCATAAATATATTTGTTCATTTACTTAATTATTTCCATATATGTTCACAAAGAAGATACACTGGAATGATAAACTAGAAATAATTAAAAACAGAGCCCTGCCCAAGGGAAGAAGGATGGAATGGAGGGGACAGAGAGGAAAAGGAGAATTCTCTACATATTCTTTTCAATACCATTTTAACAAGTTAAATGATTAACGTATTCAAAATATTAAATTAGGTCAAAATGGGAAAAAAAGTAAATCCTAATGTTGAAAACAAACTGAAACAAACATATCTACCTAAAATTAGTAACATGACCACAAGTGAAAAGAATCCCTTCACAGTAATTTCTAAACACAGTACTTTGTACCCCCTTACTGGAATATGGCCTAACAATAAAAAGGACCAAAAAGAATCTTAAATTTTATTTGCAAGTTTTGTGGTTAGTAATATTGATATTGGAATTTTGAAACTGCAAATGTGAACATCTTAAACATATATAGGTGAATAAAGGAAATAAGCAGATGTTACTGTAAGGATGGACCTGGATTTTCAGTGTAAGAGAAGAGATAAAAACACAGAAACAAATAGGGAAAAAATTTATAATATTAATCTTGAATTAGAAATATAAATATATCCATATCTACCTATCTACCTACCTACCTATCTTACAATCTAGCTTTATCACTTAAAGGTCTGGAAACAGTGACACACCAGTAAAAACGAACGACAGCCTCAGAGCCCCAATCTCAGTTTCTAAGTACCATCCCTCACTGAAACGAACCATGACCACTTGGAGAAATTACTGATTTCCAAGTGCGAGGCAAGGAAAATCCAAGGCAATCCTAAGATATCTTCTTGTACTAGAAAGCAAGGATACATTCTAGGATGAATGAGGACATATCAAAAGGGCACAGGCCCGCTTGAAGGAGTTCACTAACAACACAGAAGAGAACCAAATTCAAAACTATCTTGGCAAGCTGGAATGCTCAATGAAATGACCATGACAACAGCTGAGAGAGGTGACTGGAGTCCTGGATGCAGGTTTAAATAACCAGCTTTACAGCTTCACAAGGGAGGGCAGCCAGACATGGAAGCTGATCATGTGAACAAAAGCACTGGATATTCTCAAGCTGAATATGAACCCAAAGTGAGATCAGATTCCTAAAGGCTACTGCAATATTATAAGCAGCACTGAATAAATTCAGGATCTAAGTCATGTGAGACAGAAATCATATTCCATGAACTGAGGCCTCCTGGTATTTGTACATTAGGAGGGCTACTCTTGACATAAGAGTCCTTCCTCCTCCTCATAGCAATTTCTGTTTTTAAACACTTCCCATGTGTTAGGCAGCGGATTAGTTTTCCCCAACTTCAGTCTCACAACTACCCTACTGAGGTGGGTGCAATCATAATCTCCATTCTGCAAGTGAGGAAACTTAGGCTTAATGAGATTAGCTAACTATCTAGGTTAGCCAGCTAATAAAGGTACAGACCTGAAACTTAAACCTACCAAGTTCGAAAGTCTATGACCAAAATGGTGAAGAATCTGGAAAAAAATAAAAGTCATATAAAAAACAGTATTAAAGAAACCAGAGGTTTTGAGCCTGGGAAAGAAAAATTTAAGGAGACATATGGCAGGTATCTTCAAATATTTAAAAAAGAAAAAAATTCAGGGTGCCTGAGTGGCTCAACCGGTTAAATGGCTGACTCTTAATTTCAGCTCAGGTCCTGATCTCAGGGTCGTGAGTTCAAGTCCCACACTGGGCTCTGCAGTGGGCATGAAGCCTACTTAAAAAAAAAATGTGCATAGTTTCAGAAATAATCGGTACATTGATAAGCAGGCGGGTGACAGCTCCACTATTTAACAATGAAAAGAGCTACCTTGAGAGTGAAGCACTGTCAGGACTGGGAGTGGATGGTATTTTGACATTTGCCCCAACTACAACTCAGCATGCTACCAGCAGAACTGAGTAACTGAGTCTACAAATCTCCCACCGTTCCTCTCACCTAATCCCGATAGTACAGCTTCTTGTGATTAGTATTCATTATGCTCCACCCATGACAAAGCCCTCCCCATTACCAAAGGATGAGGAAATCCCAAGGGGAGGATACAGTAGCCAAAGAGAAACGAGAGGTGCATTCAAAACCTTTGCAATCAAAGCCTCTGGTTAAAGAGGCACAGGTGCAATGAAGGCCTTGGTTGAACCACACTGGGCAGCCATTTTCATTGTCAAGTAGAGCAGGTGACCAGGATTAAGCAGGGCATATTTCAGGGAAAAGTCCTCTGGCAGAAATGAAATGATAAAGTCTTGGCACTCAAAGACTCTACTTTAAGGAAATGTATAAGCCAGGACAAAGAATTGTGCAATTAGTAATAAGGACCCTGAACCAAGAAGCAGTTATCTCTGGCCCAGATGGTATAGAAAGGACTGGTAATGTGGAACATACACGGCAGATCTAGACAGGCCCAACACAGTTCTCCTAATAACACCAGTCAAAGGAGAAGACCCTGCACACCAACATTGGGGCCCATCATGTGCCCTTAAAAGAAAGAATGGTGCATCACCGAGAATCCTAATTCCAACCTAAATACCCATTAACACAGCATAGAATACATCAATGATAGCATATCAAACCAAAGTTAATACTGGAACTTTTTTTATAGACAGACTATATATACCTTAAAAGCAGGGATTACATTTACTTAAAAAAAAAAAAAAAAGTACCAGCTCAATCCATGAGTTTATACTGACAGTGACGGGATCGATGGATTCTACGTAATGCCACCAGTGTCTGGGAACAAACAGAACCTGAAAAGCAAACAAAAAGTAAGTTAGCACAAGAACAGCACATTTTGTTTTTATGTCAGAATCAGACCCTAGCTGAAACTGCTAGGAATACATACAAATTTATAGTAACATTGCTGTCGGAAAGGGAACAAAAACAAACACGCAATCTTTGTATTCCTTTTTTTAACTGACAAGTTCATATCTTCTACAAAGAATATTGCTAGCTTTCCAGTCTCCTTAATCCTAAACCTGTTCTGTCTGCATCTAAATATTAGTAAAGGACTCTGAGATTCTAAGTTTTCCTCCTTTCCAATGCAAACTAGTTGTACGCATTCTGAAAGAGGGCATAGGTAAAAATATAGGAAGTAGTTTGTCTTCTCATGGTCTAAAAATGAAGCCAATGAAGAAACAATAGGTGGAAAGGGAGCACTGGATAAGTGATAACTTAGAGGATCAGACGTTGGTGCTAGAGAACGTCAGAGGTGGGAGATGCAGGCAGGAAGCAGGGAGGGCAGGGGCAGCCCAGATGGAGGAAGTGCGGTCTGAACCAGGGTTAGGAGAGAATGTAGACAGAGGAAAGAATGAGGACATGTCAGGAGGCAGAAGTAGCACAGGGAGGTGGGGCTGTTGAGGTACAGCAAGTAGGCTAGTCTTACTATTACAGACAGAGTAATGGGAGATAAGGTGGGAGAGTTAGGGTAGGGCCAGTGGAGGGCCCTGAATTCAGAATAAAAAATCTGGATATTACTCTGTAAGCATTAAAGAGTTGCTAAGAAGTTTTTAGTAGGGGGATAGTCAGAATAGAGACATTATGGGAGAGCCTAGGAAGGACAGGAGATTCTTATAATGGTCTAATTATTAAATGTTAAGATTTAAAATGGAAGATTTAGTAAACAAAAGCAACAGACAGAGTCAAGAAGGATTGCATTTGTCCAGATGCAATATGAGATTAGCACCCATGGAAGTTGGGCAGAGCAGATAGGATGATCTTCAGAGATTTAGAAAACTGGTGGCATTTGCTATGAACAAAGTGGAGCTACGATATGGGAAGAAGCACCTTTTAGGAGAACTGAGCCCTAAAAAGGGCTACTGTACTTAGTCATTAGGAGGTCATAAATGTCCCATCAGGTTATACTTTCAGTAAAGTGGTAAGAGAGGGAACCAGTCATTGGTAGATTAAAGAATGAGCAGAATATAAGACACACTGATATAATAGAACCACACATTCAAATCTGGCTATGAAAACAGAAGACAAATGAATTACCAACCACTCCACGTCCACTAGAATGGCTAGAATAATAAAATAGTGATAATGATAGTAATAATGGAAAATAACAAGTGTTGGTGTGGATGTGAAGAAATCAGAACCTTCACACATTGCTTCATGGGAATGTAAAATGGTGTAGCTGCTGTGGAAAAGTTTGGCAATTCCTCAAAAAGTTAAACACAGTGCTGCCATATCACTGCCAGCAATTTCACTCCTAGGTATACAACCAAGAGGACTGAAGACATATGTTCACTCAAAAACTGTACTCAAGTGTCCATATTCTTCATAATAGCCAAAAAGTGGAAACAACCCAAATGTCCATTAACTGATCAATGGATAAGCAAAATGTATATCCATAGAATGAAATACATTTAGCCATAAAGAGGAGTGAAGTACTGACAACATTCTACAGCCTGGTGCTATGTGAAAGAAGCCAGACACAACAGGCCACTTGTACGACTGCCCTTAAGTGAAATGTCCAGATTAGGTAAATCTATAGAGATATAAAAGAGATGAGTGGTTGTCAGAGGCTGGGGGATAGGTGTCTAGGGAGTGACAGCTAACGGGTTGAAGCAACTTTGTCAAGTTACATTATTTGTACTCATAAATGAAGGAAGCAGGAAAAGAGCCAGTGAGAAGGGAGTGAAGGAAGAAAACAGGCAGGGGAGAGGAGCACTTGAGGAAATAAAATCTCCTAAAGAACCTAAAAAACTTTTCAAATTGTTAATAAAATACCAGACAGCAAATGCCAATGTTGCAAAGGTGATTTTCCCCACTGGACCGAAGCACTAAGAACAAAATCTTTGGAATATTTCAGAGACAGTCCTTTGTAAAAGGAACATCCATTCTTGCTTAACAGCAAATCATTCTCTGTTCATTCTGCTTTTGTTACCCCATCACTTGGATGCATTCCAACCTGCATTTATGTTCTAGTATAGTTGGAAAGATACTAATTGTGAATAAATATTCCAAAGTTGCTCTAGTACCCATGCCTTGACACTTTCTCTTAACATTATTAATAATGACTGTTAGGACCACCTGGGTGGCTCAATTGAATGTCTGACTCTTGATTTCGGTTCCGGTCATGATCTCACGGCTCATGAGATTAAGCCCTACGTCAGACTCCAGGCTGGGCATTTAGGCTGCTTGGGATTCTCTCTCTCTCTCTCTCTCTCTCTCTCTCTCTCTCTCTCTCTCTCTCTCTCTCTCTCTTCCCCTCCCTCCCTCCCTCCCTCCCTCCCCTGCTCATGCATGTTCTCTCTCAAATTAAAAAAAAAAAAAAAAACAGGGGCGCCTGGGTGGCTCAGTCGGTTAAGCGTCCGACTTTAGCTCAGGTCACGATCTCACAGTCCGTGAGTTCGAGCCCCGTGTCGGGCTCTGGGCTGATGGCTCAGAGCCTGGAGCCTGCTTCCGATTCTGTGTCTGCCCCTCCCCTGTTCATGCTCTGTCTCAAAAATAAATAAACGTTAAAAAAAAAATTAAAACAAAAACAAAAACAAAACAAAACACGGGGAGTTCTTGTTTTCCTCCAAAGTTCATTCTCCTCTTCACTAGTAGGAGGAGCTATATTCCCTTTTCCCATAGTTCCAGGACCTGTGAAACTAAGAAGTATATGTCTGAAACCTTCTAATAGCAGAGCAGCAGGGAAGAAAATCATTCTCATTTGTACTGGTGGTGGGGCATGTGGCATAAGGACATGAGAGAAGTTACAGCTGGGGTGTGTGCTGACAGGTCATCAGTGTTTTAAAGCCCCCATTACCTGTCCTGGATTCAGGGTAACCATATGTCTTCGAGCTTTGCAGAACCGAGGAAAACGTTTTAAATCAGGATTGACAACATTGATTTTACTGAACACACTAGATTCTTCATAAGGGATTCTAGTTGGATAAAGGAAAGGAGTATCTTCAGGTGGAAAGAGATGCCATCTTTTCCTAATTAAAAAAAAAAAAAGATGTAAGTTAATACTCTGAACTTGAGACAAAACACCTAAGAAGGCAGTAGCTAAGTGTTCATTTTCATTCAGTCCATAAAGGAATACAAAAGCAATCTCAGTGGTCACTGGGCCCATCTCTCAGTGGTGGAATCTCCTATGCAGACAGGGGTGCAGGTAAGGTAGCAACTAGTGGGTATCTCCTGATGCCGTGAGACAGCCCTATTGCTGGGACAGGATCTAGTTTGTAAGATCATTCTTTCTTATCTCAGATCAGAGTCTGCCTCCTCATCAGTCAGATTCTGTCCTTGATTCCAGAGCTACCCTGAATAACCCCTCCCTTTCAAATATCTGTATTCTCATCTTCTCCAGGAGCCACCCACAGTATTATCCACCAAATAGTTTCTAGACTTCTCCCAGTTTGGATTGTAAATTCCTTAAGTGAAACCTGTGTTAGGTTAATCCATGAGGAAGAGAAATGCACAAATGATGATCCACAGCTAAAGACTGATATAATACAGGAATTTTCAAATAGAGAAAACTGTAAGATGTTTCAGTCACTTCAGTATTTTTGAAAAATGGAGGTGATAAATTTTAAATCGCAAAACACTAGGCACACCCACACTTCCAGCCAATAAAGGGGGGACATTTGAGGCAAAGAAGGGATAAGTATAACACAAGAAGATACACAGACAAGGAAGGAGAGAGAGAGAGAGAGAGAGAGAGAGAGAGAGAGAGAGAGAGAGAGAGAGAGAAAGACTACTCTGAGAAAAGACTTAAAGCTCTCTAGTGACCCCCTTGGAGTTACGGTTACAGTTACAGTAGGGCCATTGCATTCCTTTCAGGACGAGGAAGCAGTTGGCTGCTATTTTCAAACTAAGAAGTAGACACCAAAGTCTTATTTTGCCTTAGAGATGATAAAGCTGCTCCATTTCACTATAGCTATGACTATAGTTTGGGAGAATTCTCGGCATTTATTATGTTTAGAACATTAGAGCTGGAATAACTCTTAAGAGATCATCAGTCTAATTTCATTTTCAAAGTAGTGGAAGAGGAACCCAGTACTTGCTCAGCGTCATTCACTAGACCAGTGGATAGTGGTGGACCCAGAACTAGGTCACAGATCTCCTGACCTCTTCAGCTCCCAGCTCCTACCTCTGCCTCATGGCTGTGTTCCCACAGGAATACCCATAATGGTAACAGTCCCATACAATTTCTTTTGTTTGGCTTAAAATGTAATATACAGTCAACCCTTCAACAACATAGGTTTGAACTGCACAGGTCCACTTATGTGCAGATGCTTTTTCTTTTTTTTCTTTTCTTTTTAAGAAATCTCTGTACTCAATGTGGGGTCTGAACTCACAACCTCGAGAGTAAGAGTCACATGCTCTATCAACTGAGCCAAACAGGTGCCCCAGATGGTTTTTCAACAAATACAGTACAGTACTGTAAATATATCTTCTCTTACTTATGATTTTCTTAATAACATTTTCTTTTCTTTACCTTACTTTATTGTAAGAATAAGTATATATACCTCAGACATACAAAATATGTATTAATCAACTGTTTATGTTATTGGTAAGGCTTCCAGTCAACAGTGGTTAAGTTTTTAGGGAGTCAAAAGTTATATGTGGATTTTCAACTGCGCAGGGGGTGGACACCCCTAACCCCCACATTGTTCAAGAGTCAACTGCATATGCATCCTTCTCTTATCAGTCAGAAAAAGTGGTCAATCACCATGTCATTCCCTGATCAAAAAACCTCTCATTGTCCTTCATGCTGAAAGAGAGTAAGAGGTATTTGCTTGGAAGTCAACCTCAGGCTCCAACTTCCCTTTCCTGCCTGATGATCCCTTTGCTTCCAATGCACAATTTAACACAGGATGACTCACAGGGTTCTCTATATACCCCATATTTTCCTAGGGCTCTGCTCATGCTGGTCCTTCTGCTCCTCCCACCCATGTCTTTTGAACATTCACCCTTTCTTTAAAGCCTAACATAAATAAATGGCAGCTCTTCTCTGAAATCTTCAACTTTCCAGCAGGAACGCTATCCCACTTTTCAGTACCACAGCTCTTTTGAAACCTTCCTGAAGGGCATGTTCATTCTGCCTTCTATCACAGCTACCTGTGGGCTTGCCTGTACTCCTATAAACTCACTCAGGGCAGAGAGGGATCTTACTCATTCACCTCCATTCCTACTGTAACACATGGTACCTGCTATATCACAGAAAGAACACAAGGGTTTTTTTTTGTTTTTTGTTTTGTAATGTTTTCCTAACTGAATTTCTTTCCCAATTCAGAACACATGCAAAATAGCTACTTACAACAATACCTCTCTTACCAAGTTTAAGGCTCAGACTATGAACTCCATAAGGGCAAGGACCATGCACACGATCATTGTGGCATCCACAATGAATACTTAATAATGTATCCAAAACACTCTATGCCCTTTAGAAAGACTTAATGAATCCAGAAGTAGACTATCTTATACCATGTTTTAAGAGTTTCAAAAAGTTTCCAAAATACTTTGCATGTGAAATCTATTCACACACTTATTTACTGTTTCTTTTGGAACCACTTATAATCCTTTTCATGTCTAAAGAGTTTGAGAACTTGGAAATATCCATTTCTGTTTTTCCCTCTGTACCATCCTGTAAATGTTCCAAAAGGCCAGGAAAGGAGACTGGAGCATCACTAATTAGGGGAAAATAAGGCTGTACGTAAAACATTCTGAATAATCCTCCAACGGCAGAAACACGTAAACTCTCAGGGAACTCCCGGAACCAGGGACTATTAAAAATATTGCCTGACTTACCCTTATATATCTCAAGGTCTACAGACACATGGAAAAGAACTTACCTAAAGTAATAAGATATGGCACTGTCTACACGTAGGCACAGACTAAAATTTAGACTTCAAAGGGGCCACAAATACCATCTCATGCAGCAGAGTTCCCAAACCAGGCTCCCTGGCATCTCCTCAGAGGCCTTAGGGTAGGAGCAAAGCCTCTTTCTTTCACCAAACAGCTCTGCTCTTATTTATTTAGGTTTGAAGGAAGGGTCTTCCTGCTTTTAAATAGAAGTCTGAAAACTACAAACGCAGACACTAGGCAGTTGTCTAGCTGAATGGGGAGTGGGATCCTGGAGCTCTAGGATCAGGTGTCTGAAGGTAAGCCTGATCATGGCTGAGAGACACATGGAAACCATCATTTGAACTGCTCCCCTTACTTCAAAAAGGAGGAAACTGGACGAGAGATTAAGAGATCTGCCCTGGTCATGAGGCAGGCTGACAGGGTGGAAATGGGGCTAAACCTTGGGGTCTGACACCTGCCTGATCCTCATTCTTCTTTCTGTATGACACGCACACACACACTCCCTCCCTCCCTCCCTCCCTCTCTCTCTCTCTCTCTCTCTCTCTCTCTTTCTCTCTTTCCCCCATGTGCACCTGTGCATTACCTTCCTTGTACCTGGAATACTAAATTGCAACCATAGGAGTCCAGATGACATGGAGTATGGGCCCCCATAGAGCCAATCCACAATGTACTTTCCCGTCCATTTCTTCCAGGAAACCCAAAGTCAGACCATATCACGCCCTGTTTTGAAAATAAAGTTACAGTCCATCAAGAACCAAATCTTCTATATGGTAGTGTTACATATTTTCACTTGCATATCTGTTTTCTGGCACTTGGAACACTCTTATACAGAAAATGCTACAGATGGAAGTTAGGTTTCCAGAGCAGTCCAAGAAATATTTTAAACTAATAACATACATGAATTATCTCACTAATAATAGTTATTCAACAAATATTTACTGACTGTTCTAGAAGCTTGTGATGAATCACTGAATAAAACAAACATGCCCACACAAATGAAGCTTACATTTTAGAGGCTGGAGACAGAAAATAAACAATAGACATAATTATGCATATATCTAGGGGAAGAGTGTCTCACTTGGGCAGCAGGAACAATAGTACAATGGAAATAAAGGCATTTCAAAAAGTCTCTCAACTGAGGTAGCCAGAAAGCCATATTCTCTGTAAGCAGTGTAGATATTTCTGGGCATAACTAGTGCATTAACCTTTTGCACTCTAATGACAACATGTTCTGATGGAGTTATTTAAAACTATAGGTGCTGGAGACTTATTTTCACACCTACTAAATCGGAATCTCCAGGTAGAGACAGCCTATCTTTTGAAATACGTATCCATACATGACTTCTGCTATGCTCCTCAAAGTCATGAACTCAAGTATAATAAACTTTAAAACAGAGACAGCACAGTGCTCTGGACTTGGCTCTTCTTATGCCTGGTTTTGTGGACAAATCATGCCCTAGTCAACTACTGACCCATAAATACTATCTAGTCCAGCAGTTCTCAAACCAGGCTCCCCTGGCATCTCCTTAAGGGGCCAGAGGGTAGCAGCAAAGTCTCTTTCTTTCCTTTTATTATTGAAAATTTATTTATTACTTTTGATAGAGAGATAGAGAGTGAGGGAGGGAGGGGCAGAGAGAAAGGAAAACATCCCAAGCAGGCTCTGTGCTGTCGGTGCAGAGCCCGATGCGGGGCTCGAACTCACAGACTATGAGATCATGACCTGAGCCAAAACCAAGAGTTGGAGGCTTAACTGACTGAGCCACCCAGGCACCCCAACCTCTTGCTTTCAACAAACTGCTCGGCTCTTATTTAAGTTGAAGAAGAGATGTTCCTGCTTTTAAATGAAAGTTGGGGGTGCCTGGGTGGTTCAGTCGGTTAAATGTAGAACTCTTGGTTTCGGCTCAGGTCATGAGCTCACGGTTTTGTGAGTTCGAGCCCCGTGTCAGTCTCTGTGCTGGCAGTACAGAGCCAACTTGGGATTCTCTCTCAACCTCTCTCTATGCCCTCCCCCCACTCATGCTGTCTCTCTCAAAATAAATAAATAAACTTAAACAAAAAAATAAATAAAAGTTGGAAAACTACAAATGCAGTTTGACATAAATGCAAATCCATGAAATTATAGAGTGTATAAGCTAGAAAAGAGAAAGAACACACTAGTGAACCAGATACAAAGCTTTCTCCCCCTTTTTTTAAGTTTATTTGAGAGAGGATGGCGGAGGGGCAGAGAGAGAGAGAGAGAGAGAGAGAGAGAGAGAGAGAAAGAGAGAGAGAGAATCCCAAGAAGGCTCTGCACTGACAGTGCAGATGTGGGCCTCAAATTCACAAACTGTGAGATCTTGACCTGAGCCGAAGTCAGATGGTCAACCGATGAAACCACCCAGGCGCCCTTCATTTGTTTTTTAAAATCGTGAATCTTTCCTATTGGGTTTTGAAAAACCAAAACAAAACAAAACACACTTCTGTGTGCAGAACATGATCCTAAATGCTGACTCTTCTTTTTATCAGTATCTTCAATCTACATTTTCAATTTTTCAAAGCAAACCATTAACAGCTGCAGTCAAAGAGAAAGAGGATTTTGGAGAGACATTTAATGGTAGTTTTGAGCAAGACTAGAAAAAAGTGTTTTCATTTTTGTTTTGAGTAATGAAAAGAGTGGATTATGTGCATATAACTAATGTCTGTTACAGAAGGGGCGTGGTTTGGAGGGTAAGCGCTATTGTAAATGCCTATGCACATGGCTCACATGCAGCTGCTCCAGACAGTTACAAAAATCAAGTCCCTTTACGTATGACCCATAAGCTCCATGCAGGGAGCTTACCTCTGAATTCCTGTTGCCTAACATAATAATACTTGGCTCAGGGTAAGTGCTCAAAACATTTGTTGCTTGGGATGGAAAGAAACTGTTGGTTTATTATTGGTAAATGTTTCCAGTCCAGAACATTTTCAAACACCTACCACATCCCTGGTATGATGCAGAATACAACAACCAACACAACACAGGGCTACCCTTCAAATCTAATAATAGGAAACAGTCCCATAAATGAACTCTTTCAATATAATGTGGCAAGTGCTCTGACAGAAGTGAGCAGAGGGTGATCTACAATCGCTAAAGGAAGGCTCTTGGTCCAAGCAGGGAGCTTAGGAGAGGTTTCCAACTAACCTGGTCCTTGTTGATCAAGTCACCACACTCAGTTTGGAATTTAACTAAAGGCAACTGAAAGACGTGCAATATAGAAACAAAAAACAGAGCTTTGCCTTACCTAAGAAGAGGCTTAAGTGATTCTTAATTTAAAAAAAAATTTTGGGGGGGCGCCTGGGTGGCGCAGTCGGTTAAGTGTCCAACTTCAGCCAGGTCACGATCTCGCAGTCCGTGAGTTCGAGCCCCGCGTCAGGCTCTGGGCTGATGGCTCAGAGCCTGGAGCCTGTTTCCGATTCTGTGTCTCCCTCTCTCTCTGTGCCTCCCCCATTCATGCTCTGTCTCTCTCTCTGTCCCAAAAATAAATAAACGTTGAAAAAAAAATTTTTTAAAAAAAAAAATTTTTTTTTAAACACTTATTCCACCTTTGAGAGACAGACAGAGACAGAACATGAGCAGGGCAGGGGCAGAAAGAAAAGGAGACACAGAATCTGTCAGCACAGAGCCCGACACGAGGCTCGATCCCAGGACCATGAGATCATGACATGAGTCAAAGTTGGACACCCAAATGACTGAGCCACCCAGGCGCCCCAAGTGATTCTTAATCCTATATGTATATATATATATATATATATATATATATATATATATATATATATATATATGTTATATACTATATAATTATATAATATATATATAATGAATGTCAACATGCTTCTCCTCAGAGAAATGCATACTATACACAATTTCACATATACTTTGAGGGAGACAATGGACAAATCCCATGTGAGAAATTCTGTTCTAGAGTATTGCTTCACAAAGAATCACAGAAGGAAGATTTCCCTCTGGGGGATAGGGGTTATATGAGAAACTGGCAAGGGGGTTCCCTGACAGCAATGACAAAAAAAAAAAAAAAAAAAAAGGAAAAATTATTTTGGAATGATTAGATCAGGGTGACCTAAACTACCAAAAATTCAGCTACAGATTGGGTGGAAAAACCAAAGGGTGAAAAAAAGGTAAATCTGTCACAATATAGACAGAATTTTGTGTCCCCTCGCTCCCCCACAGGTTCTTAGAGAGTTGAGGTTTTCTTGCTAGTTGTGTTCAGTTACTTATAGGTAGTCAAATGTCTGAAATCAAAGTGGGCCCAAGAGGAATCTACCTTGAGTCTTGCTAGAAACAAGCGACCTGGTTAGGCTGCTATTCCAGTGAAATTAGTAAAGGTGATTGGTGGGGTGATCCACCCTGGAGTCTAGTCCCACATCCACTTCAACAGTTGGAAAAGTCTTTAGAAATCATCTATATCCATAAAATTCTATTCTACACCATCCCTGAAAAGGGCAATCAAATATCTAATTGACCGTTAAAAAGAAAACCACTGGCCCAAGATGGAATCACTTATTCCATGCCGTATCACCAAACCAGGGCTTACTATTTAACCTAGTTGCAGTTTCAACCTCCCCCAGAATGCAGTTTTAACTAATCGGTCAGGAATTTTCTGGTCAGCACCAGGGAGGTAATCTGTCACGTGGAGCATCTCCAACCACTCCACACAAAAGGAAGTCGAGGTAATCTGCGTGATAAAACCCCATGCCATTCCCAGAAGGGAAGGTGATTTTACCTGAACCTATACTTTTACCTTTGCTAATAACTTCTTGCTCCATCTTCCTTCCTATAAAAACCTTCCATTTTGTAGCTCTCCACTACTTGCTAGATGGGATGCTGCCTGATTTATTTAATAAAGCCAGTCAGATCTTGAAATTTACTGGGTTGAATTTTTTTAACAGCTGCTCACCACAAAATATCTGCTTTCTTGTACTTACAGAAGGTCGTAGATTCGCTTTACACAGACAGGTTTATTTTCTTTTCTGCCAAAAATTGCTATCTTTAAGTTATCTGAAAAACTGTCATGCCTTCTCTTCTTGTACCTAAACTCAGGAGCATTAACTTTTCCCTCCAGCTGCTATCCTCTCAACTATCTTTGTCAATAGTGCTCTTGAAGCCTGACTCTCTAACCCTAGACACAGCCTCCATGAAACCCTGCATATGGGACTGCAGCATTCCATCCTGAACACTGCACCATCCATGTAGTGTCAGTGCTTTGTTTGTTTTGGGGGTTTTTTGTTGTTTGCTCAAGCAAGTGAATTACATCATGGCTAATCTTGGGCTTGCCTGCCTTTTTCTTCTGAACCGTTGCCTAGCCATATCTCTTCAGCCTTGATTTATTAATAGATCTTAGGAAAAAGCCGTGGTCCTACATTTATCCCTCTTAAACTGAATCTTGTTTAATTTCTGCCTGGTATTTCACAATGTTTAAAGCAACCTGTCTGCATGACTCCCAAATCTTACCTCCAGTCCTAATTTCTCTTCTATTTATGACTAGACCCATATTTTCACTTGCTAACAAGTTATCACTACTTGTTAGTCACTACTGGTTATTAAATCCTTACAGGTCAGACCCCAATACTAACATTTTGCGTGTATCATCTCATTTAATCCTTATGAGACTGAAGTTGGTTATACCCATTTTTGTATGTGGAAACTAAGGAATATCACTGCTCTTTTGACAGTATTATTAAAAAACATACAGACATTCTTGTCAAAACAAGTGGGAGGGGGTGCTACCGGTATTCAGTGGATAGAGGTCAGGGATACAGCTCAACACAACAAGGAAAGGTTCTGTATCTTGTACAATTTTCATGCTGCTAAAAAACCTGGTTTTAGTTTTCTGAGACTAGGACTCCAACTCCATTTCACATGTCACCAAAGGATCTTTGGCACAGTTTTAATATACACTGAGTTTTCCAGAGAAACACAATTACTAAGTAAGTCGAGGGAGAATTATAGTTTGTGTTTCTGCAGTTTTATTAGGAGTTGTTCACCATTTTGAAAAACTAAGCCACCAATAGCACTGAAACTCATGGCTTTGCGCTCAGCAATATATACGCCAATATCAGTCTGTGCTTGTGTTGTCTCATCGTGGTGACTCTATGTGTGTATGTACAAATATACTTAAATTTAGCTTCATTTCAAAATGTTAAATATAAAATCTTGGAAATATTCTATGGAATTTTGTCTTAATTCTTCAAAATCGAACCTTTCCTTTGTAGGTGGGTACAAGCATCTGATTAATTCATTATGACTTCTAGTCTAGTCAGGCTTTGAATAATTACACATTGAGTCACATGTTTCTGTCTAAATTCCCCTGTATTTTAGTAGCTGGGGCATTTTAATCATTTAAAAGAATCACCTGCAAATGGCATTTCAGAACAGTGGAGGGGATGCGACATCTGGCATGAGACCCCTGCTACACCATCTCTACGGCTTTCCCAGTATGCACCACACATCTCCCTGCCTTTGCTCCAGCTGGTCTCACAGCTCTCCCACGCCCCAATTCACACTTCTCTTGGAGGACCCAATGTAAATGTCACTTCTTTATACCCTTCTACCACCCTTATACAACTTAGTCATTCTCTCTTTTGGTCTCCCTCTCAAAGAATGTTGACTCTTTGCCTCTGACCCATTCTCCTTACTGCAGCAAGAGCTATCTTTTTAAAATGTTAAGACCCCGGCACTCGTTTGCTTTGCACTTAGAATTAGCTCCAAATGCCCTCATTTGTAGGCCTGTATGACCAGGCCCCTCTCACCTCTCCTACACCTTCTAAACCCCTGCATCTCGTTGGCCAGGATTTAGTCACAATCGCCTTCTTTCTTTTTTCCTAAAAAGGTAAATTTTTCCCTTCTTCAAGGGTTTTGCATATGCTATTCACTCTGCTTAGAAAGCTCCTGACCCTCCCTTCACATGGCTAGCCTCTCATCTTTTATTTATTTTAACGTTTATTTATTTTTTGAGAGACAGAGAGAGACAGAGCATGAGCGGTGGAGGGGCAGAGAGAGAGGGAGACAGAGTCCAAAGCAGGCTCCAGGCTCTGAGCTGTCAGCATAGAGCTTGAAGTGGGGCTTAAACTCACAAACTATGAGATCATGAGCTGAGCTGAAGTCGGACGCTTAACTGACTGAGCCACCCAGGCACCCCATAGCTTATCTTTTAGGAATCACCTTACATATCACCTCCTTGGAGAAAGCTTCCCAACTTACCCTATGTAAAGTAAGTCCCTCTCCCATTTGAGCCCATTTTGTTTACTTCATAACACTTAGGACAACTGGCTATTACTGGTTAGATTTGTCTATCTCCTCCACCAGAATATGAGCTCCCTGAAAAAAGGGGACCAGGGCTGTAGGACGAATATATAACCACTCACTTTTTTAGTTATTTTCTATCTTTTTACCACTTATTTACCTCAATAGCTCCAGCAACTGACAAGAGTCCACAGCACATAGCAGAGTTTATATCTAGTTTCTGCATTTATCTATCCTCAGCTTTGGCACTTTTGAGTTTTACTGGCTGAACACTTACTATTCTGTTTTGCTCTGGAATTTTTTTCCTTGGGCAAATATAGATCTGGTGGGTATGGTCCTAGTA
Source organism: Felis catus (assembly GCF_018350175.1). Classification (NCBI taxonomy): domain Eukaryota; kingdom Metazoa; phylum Chordata; class Mammalia; order Carnivora; family Felidae; genus Felis; species Felis catus. The sequence continues at coordinate 68,189,266 of NC_058376.1, forward strand.
TTCCTTGGTCATCCCAGGCCAATGCCCAAATCTAAGCAATTCTAACACACAGCAACTAACTATAGTCATTTGGGACAGCCTCACATAGAATGTAGCAAGCTCCCTCATGGTCTGCAATGTCAGAAAAGGGACATCGCGGATCACAGTGTGCATCGGGGTTGGCCTTGGTTTCTGGAGTAAATGGAATGTGATACCCATTCAAAATGATGGCATACTGGTTTTAGAAATGGTCTACTTAATTACATACCTGATTTGACTACTTCATTATATCATTTAGCATAGTCACTGAGCATTTAGGTACTTTAACAATTTTTTTTAAATTACGTGTGTAGTTAATGGTATCATCTACACACTGTATTTCAGGATCATAAAAGGAATGCAAATACTGAGAGAGTTGAAAATCAGGGCCACACCACATCTACTCAAATCAACAAATACTGACTGATAACATGGGATATGCTAATCAAGGAGGGAGACTCAAAAAAAATGTGAGACATAAACATCTCTGTTATTGTGTTGGGAACTTTACAATCTAGTTGGAGACACCAACCTGAAACAACAACATAAATAAATTATTCAGAAAAAAAAAAAAGCCACAGGCAATTTCTATCACTACCACACGAGGGTACAATAAATTAAGAGGTCAAGGATAGTTGAAATTTGGGGGTCTGGGTGCTTCAGTTGGTTAAACATCTGACTCTTGATTTTGGCTCAGGTCATGATCTCGCAGTTAATGAGTTCAAGCCCCACATCGGGCTCTCCACTGACAGCACAGAGCCTGCTTGGGATTCTCTCTCTCTGCCCCTCCCCTGCTCATGCTCGCTCGCTCGCTCTCTCTCTCTCTCTCTCTCTCTCCCTCTCAAAATAAATACACACTTTGATAAAAAAAAAAAAAAAATTAAGTGCCAAGGGAGCCAAGTCCTTTACTTTATTCAAGTTGGCATCTCCAATGCCTAATATAAGTGAGTCCAACAAATGCTCAAAAATTGTTGGAGTTAGGGGCGCCTGGGTGGCGCAGTCGGTTAAGCATCCGACTTCAGCCAGGTCACGATCTCACGGTCCGTGAGTTCGAGCCCCGCTTCGGGCTCTGGGCTGATGGCTCAGAGCCTGGAGCCTGTTTCCGATTCTGTGTCTCCCTCTCTCTCTGCCCCTCGCCCGTTCATGCTCTGTCTCTCTCTGTCCCAAAAATAAATAAACGTTGAAAAAAAAAATTGCTGGAGTTACTGATCTAGGTAAGTAGATCTAATTTTTTTTTTTAATGTTTATTTGTTTTTGAGAGAGAGAGTGCAAGTCGGGGCAGAGAGAGAGGCAGACAGAGGATCTAAAGTAGGCTCCATGCTGACAGCAGAAAATCCAATACAGGGCTCGAACCCACAAACTGAGATATCATGACTTGAGCTGAAGTTGGATGCTTAACCGACTGAGCCACCCAGGCGCCCCAGTAACTAGATCTATTTTTATGCTGAACCTGAGTAATTCCTAAACCTGTTTCAATTAACAAGTTATATAATTATTACAGAGTCAAACACCATTTTACAAGTAACCAAATCTTCCATAATTTTAGTTTTAACCAAAGAACTGAAGAACACTAATTAGATGCTTAAAGTATAGAATAGTGGCTTTTTTTAGTCTACTATGTAAACTGATCACTGAAAGATAATTCATTCCTAAGTTGTTTTGTTCTAAAAGATGGTATATTTTGAGTGGGGTGTTCTCAGAGCCCAGATTCAGTATCAACTAGCTGGTGTAAGCTCTAGGCTCTGAGAACACCTCCAAGTATTTGTTCTTATACCTATACCATGGCGATGGTTGACTTGAGTCCATCTGTGACATAAAAAGTTGTCTCATTCTATTAATTCTCTGTGTTTAGATCAAAAATATAGAAAAGCTGATTACACAAGAGTTTTATGCCTGAAAAGAAGAAAGAAGTCCAGTATTGGTCAAAACAACAAAAATAAAACTAAAACAATACTAAATATTAAAACTATATAAAACTTACAAAGGATAAATACTTCAATTTGAAATTTAAACAGCCCCGTAAAAGGACATTATAAATTAGCAAGCACTTAAGGGTCTTTTTTCCTTAGGAAAATTACCTTAGGTAACATAAACAGAAAAGAGATAGTTAACTCTACCCACAGATAGGCTTGGATAAATTCTTACATTCCAATTTGCCTCATCAGAAAGCATCATTGGCCATCAAACCCCTTTAATCATTACTAAACCACCTGGCTATATTTCAACCTACTCTATGTTACAAAGTCCAATACAGGTTGGAACTAATTTTCCATGTATTGCACTTTGGGATTCTGTGTCCTGGTGACTTCACATGGCTCCTGACTCTCAGCAGCAGCCAATCTGAAACACAACATAAAATGGAGTCTATTTGGGAAAACTTCTCGGGGCAAAATCCTTTCGCTATATGTTTTTTGTTTGTTTTTTAGAGAAAGAGAGAGAGAGAGAGAGAGAGAGAGAGAGAGAGAGAGAAAGAGAAAGAGAGAGAAAGAGAACACAAACAGGGGAGAGGGCAAAGGGAGAGAGAGAGAATCTTAAGTAGGCTCCACACTTAGCACAGAGCCCGATTCAGGGCTTGATCCCATGACCCTGGGATCTCAACCTGAGCTGAAATCAAGAATGGGCCACTTTGGGTGGCTGGGTGGTTCAGTTGGTTAAGCATCCAACTTCAGTTCAGGCCACAATCTCACGGTTTGTGGGTTTGAGCCCCATGTCGGGCTCTATGCTGACAGCTCAGAGCCTTGAGCCTGCTCCGGATTCTGTGTCTCCCTCTCTCTCTGCCTCTCCCTCACTCACGTTCTGTCTCTCAAAAATAAATAAAATGTTAAAGAAAAAAAAAAAGAGTGGGCAACTCAACCGAGCCACCCAGGCACCCCATATGTTGATTCTTAATAGCTTCAATTATGATGATACTTACTGATAATTACAAAAGGTAACACCTGTCATTCTTACCTAATAAGTGAGAGATAAAGAAATTTTATGCGGTAATGTCACAAATTCCCTATCTTTCTTGAGAAGTAGAGAAAAAAATATTCCAAATAAAGTTTTACTTAGATTACTTAATGACATGATATATAACTAAAAAATAGCGGGGCTAATTTCATTTGCCATACATGAAAGTCACTTAAGTGTCAAAATCGTAATTGTTGGCCACTTTAAAGCTATAGGATATTTTCCAATCATATCAGTATATTTACCAGTGCATTTATCAGTGTATATATTATATATTTATCAGTGGATAATTTTAATTTGTGGGGAAAAAAAGGGTTAATAGATGGAAACTTCAGAATCTATGAGTAAAAACTTATAAAACTAGAAGGCTGAAGAGAGCTAAGAATTTCTCATCAAGATTGACAAATGCTACAATTGATTAGAAGCCACAGAAAATTTGACAAAAGGTGAAACTAGGGGTATAAATTAAAACATCCCCTGAAAGATGCTAAAACCAAAGAACAATCAAAACAAGAAATGGTTAGAGTAGGAAAAAAAAATAGTCTGTAATCATTCAAATACCTATTACATATGCAGCACTATATTACCAGTTTGGGGGAATAAAAAGTTATAGAACATACATAGTCCCTGCTCCCAAAGAGCTGATATTGTTAGAGGAACAAGACACAAACATTCTATGTCATATAAATAACAATCCAAATAAAATATATAGGAATGAAGGCAAGGGATGGATGGCTGTAGGTACAGTGGTTGAGAGGCTTCATAGCCAAGACTGAATCTGAGCCAGGCCCTAAAAAGTAGAAGTTTAATAGGCAGAAACTGAGAAGAGAATAAGCAGAGGTCAGAAAATGACACAGAACACAGTGGTCCAGCACTCAATGAGGAGACAACAGGGACATATGCATAGGAGACAGGTCATATGAGTCACACTAGAGGGTCTTAAATGCTATCCTTATACAATTTTAAGTCATAAAATATTTGTGAACATGATTAATATATTTCTATATTTAATCTGGAGCATGACTTGGAATGTATTTTCAGGAGAAACTGCTTTAGAATCGATGAGACGAGAAGTCAGAAGTGGAGGAATGAAGAGTAATACCAGAAGTAATAATGTAAATCAGAAGTTCTTAAGGTGGTCCACACACCCCTTGGAAGTCACTGAGACTATTTCAAAGGATTTGTGAGGTTGCAATTATGCTCATAATACTTTTAAGATGTTATTTGCTTATTTCACTGTGTTGACATTTGCATTGACAGCACACACACAAAAAAATGGTGAATAAAACTGCTGGTGTCAAGACAGTGGAACCAAAATGTACTACCAGCACTATATTCTTTTGTTTTTAAGACAACTTTATTGAGGTATAATTGCTGCATAATAAACAGCATATATTTCAAGTGTACAATTTGAGGAGTTTTTACATATATGTACATATTGAGAAACCACTGCTATAATCAAGATGACAAATATTGTGACAAGTTTCCCTGTGACCTTTAGTAATCCATCTATCTCTACTCCCTTGTTCTTGATTTTTTTCGATCACTATAAATTTATTTGCAAGTTCTACAATTTTATAAAAATGGAATCATATAGTAAGTATTCCTTTTTCATGCTAACACTATCCAAAAGCAAACCAAGCAAAGTAGACTTCGGATCAAGGAAAAACCCAGGAGAAAGAGGATCATTTCATGATAATAAAAGATCAATCCATTAAAGAGGACATAGTAATTCTAAATGCATATGAACCTAATAACAGTTTCAGAATACATGATGCAAAAACTGACCAACCTAAACTGAAAAACAAACATATACACAACTATAGTTGAGAATTTCCATACCTCTCTCCATATAATGGGCAGAACAAGTGTATAGAAAATCAGTAAGCACACAGGAGACTTAAACAATCAATGTGATACAATTGATATTTATAAAACACATTAATAGCAGAATACACATTATTTTCAAGTGCACCTGGAACATTAGTCAAGAATGACTATATTATGGGCAGTAAAAAATAAATTTCAAAGGACTAAACTCACACCAAATATGTTCTCTAACCAAAATAGATTTAAATTAGAAATCAACAACAGAAAGATAATCCTTAAATATTTGGAAACTAAACATTACACTTTTAAATAATCCATAAGTCAAACAATACATCAAAAGGGAAATTAGAAAATATCTGAACAGAATGAAAATCATTTTTAGAAACTGTTATCATGAAACAAATGAGCTTGAGAGCTTTTTTTTTTTTTTTTAAGTTTATTTATTTTGAGAGAGAGAGAGTGTGTGTGCACACATGCAGGGGACTGGCAAAGAGAGAGATGGAGAAAGAGAATCCCAAGCAGGCTTCATACTGTCAGCACCGAGCTCAGCACAGGGGTACTCAATTCCAAGAACCATGAGATGATTACCTGAGCCAAAATCAAGAATTGGACGCTCCACCGACTTTATAAACTACCCAGGTGCCCCAATACCACTCTTCTTATAACATTTAAAAAATTACTGAATATAGTTATTTTCTTTTTTTTTTTTTAAAGTTTATTTTGAGAGAGAGAGAGAGCAGGAGGGGGAAGGGGCAGAAAGAGAGGGAGAGAGAGAATCCCAAGCAGGCTCCATGCTGTCAGTGCAGAGCCCAACATAGGGTTCAATCCTATGAACCATGAGGACATGATCTGAGCAGAGATCAAGAGTTTGGACGCTTAACTGACTAAGCCACCCAGGTGTCTCTTGAATATAGTTATTTTTATAAAAATGTTATTATATTCTTATATAATTATTTTAAGTGAATTAATAAAGATTTTTTAAATTTACCCATAAAAATTTTTTTTTAATGTTTATTTCTTTTCAGGAGAGAAAGAGAGAGACAGAGCACAAGCGGGGGCGGGGGGTGGGGGGTTGCGGCAGAGAGAGAGAGGGAGACACAGAATCTGAAGTAGGCTCCAGGCTCTGAGCTGTCAGCACAGAGCCCAACACGGGGCTTGAACTCACAAGCTGTGTGATCATGACCTGAGCCAAAGTCGGACACTTAACCGACTGAGCCACCCAGGCACCCCTAAATTTACCCATTTTAATGTTTAACTACCCACCATTTTATGACAGATGGAAGAAAACTTGAAATAGTAAGTTGTAAGACTCGGTGACTGAATGAATTAGAGTGGTAAAAGGAAAACAACTTAGGTACCTGGGATGTAAGAAGACCTGGTGTTCAGAAATTTCTGAGATAAAAAATGATATAATCATTATGAACTTGGTTGTTCATAGCAGATTTGCCTATTTTGATCCAGAGAATTAATCCCCATAATGGGAGCTGACAAAAACTCACTGAACTAAAAACATCAGGTTTTATACTATAAGGGCTCAATTAGAATTCCAGCACACAACCAAAAGGCCTTTTATATCCACACTTAATGGACAAGACACATGTCTGCCCAGTGCTGTCATGCCTGGGCTGAGGCAGAACAATTGATGGGGTCAGATGAGAGATTCACACAAGGCAGAGTGAGCCCAGACTCAGCAGAACAGAAGTCCTTACCCCTGTCTACAGGGTCCTTAAGAACTAAATGTATTCAGACCCTGTATATGCATACACTGCAACAGTTAAAGCTTGGAGGACAAACTGCTTGGGTTACTCTTTTTTTAGCTGTAGAATTTCAGAAAAGGTTGAATTTTTGTGCCTCTTTTTTTCTTAAAACAGGGATAATTATTATATCATAGGGTTACTGTGATGGTTACAAATGTAAAGCACTTAGAAAAACACCAGGTACAAGAAGTACTTGATAAATACTGCCATTACACAGTGTTTTACCTGAAATATGGAGCAAAAAGTAGTAGTCTAATCTACAGGGTGGGTGAGAGTACAAGAAATATAATAAAAGACTCTAAAAGTTAACTACAATATCTAAATGTTCCAGGGTTAAAGATCCATAAAGTGATCACAGATAATTCTATAAGGAAAAAAATTACCTCAAAATTATCATTTAAAAATGAATAAATAGTAGATTTGGGATAGACTTAGGATTCAGAAAGTATGTACTGAATATTTTCAAAGCTGATGCATTTCTTTCATAGTAATGAGAATAAAAATATATCCTCAACTAACAATTATGAGACAAGTGATAGTTTTCCTTTTTTTATAAAAAGCAAAATTTAAATAAGCACTTGAAAAAAAACTTTAGCTTTAACTATGTAAACCCCAGCATCTACACCTTGACTCAAAGTGAAAAAGAAACATATAAGCTGAATGGAAAACTAACACGTGATGGGGATAAGGAGTGCACTTGTCATGATAAGCACTGGATGATGTATGGAAGTGCTGAATCACTATATTGCACACCTGAAACAAATATTACACCGTATATTAACTACACTTGAATTTAAATACAAACTAAAAAAAAAGAAAAGAAAAAAAAAAAGAAGAGTCTAAGGACTATCAGCCTATTTGAGAGGCAAGTCCTGATGGTGATGGTCAGGAAGAGAGGAGTCCAGGGAGTTGGGTGGGGGCAGAGGGGGGTTATGACAGCCTGCAGTGATGGCAAAATACCTCTCTGGATAAGGACTAGTGGCAGGATAAAGGACTATGGAGCCCTGACCTGATTGTGGGCAAGGCAGAGTCATCCAAGCAGCTTCCCAGAACTACTCCCAATCCTGCCTCATGCCTAAGAAAAACACAGAAACCAGAACAGAGAATTTGCGAAATTACCCCACAAAATAAGCTAGCAGTTGGAGGTAGAAATCATTTAAAAGAGGATATGGTAGTCTGCAAACTCTGCTGTCAGTTATGTCAACACCTGACAAAGAATTTCCACATTCTTAACTTCCGCAAGCACGGCCATGCTTCTGCAGGACTTCTGCACTCAAATAGCAGGAGCACTCTGCCTCAGGCCATAAACCTGACTAAGCCCGCCCCCGCCCCCCCTCCCCCCCCCCCCCCCCCCCAGCAGGCCAGGATGGTGGCAGCAGCAGCCTGGAATGCTTCCAGGATTTCAGCAACGCTTCTTCATGTAATAATCGGTGCTGTACTTCCATCTGCCTCGCTAACAGAATAAAAACGTCTATGTAGGTCAGGAGGAAATGAAGTTCTATACACAGTCTATGCTTCTATATACTCCAAACCAGCTCAGGCACTGTTTAAAGGCAAATGAGAGGGTGTGTGAGAAGTCCGGCAAGTAGGAAAATAGTGACAAGGCTGCTCATCCGTGGGAGCCAAACATTATACTTTCCTGAGCAAATCTTTTAGCCTGAGTGGATAAAATGCTTAAGACTCACAGTGATTACTTTTGAGAGAAAAAGACAGTGAAGGAAAAAAGTACCAGAGAGATTCTAATTTGTGATCTTTTCACAAGAGTAAATTATTACAATGATTGAAAGGAATGTATTGACTTACCTCGAAAATATCTGTCTTGTCATCAAATAGGCTGACAAAATATTTATAGTCAGCATAAGCCCAGAATTTGGAATGATCATAATCTCTAAAAGGTCCGGAAAGAGGAGACTGGTCACAGTTCCAGGTCAGAAACTCTTCAAGTGTAGCTTCTACATAACCACATGTAGTTTCAAACTGAGGAACTGCAATGTAAGAGAGCCCAACCTTAAATGTATACTGAACACTGTTTCCAAATATTGTTGCTTTTTTAAAATGAAGACAGTTTGAAACAATTAAAAATTAATTTTGTGCTTGTGATATAATTAGAACCATTCACAGTACTCACAATATCATGGTTTAACATAAAGGTGAAAAACAAGATTTTAACGTTAAGATTTTTAAAGACTACACTTAGTATAGCCTGATTTAGTAATCCAGTGGTATACTTTAGATTATTAATTTTCCAAGACCTTTTCAGGGGTCTGTGAGGTCTAAACTATTTTCACAATAATACTCTGACATTTTTCATTCTCATTCTCTCATGAGTGTATGGTGGAGTTTTCTAGAAGCTTAGTCGATGTCACTACAGAGATAGCTAGTGGAATATGTGTTTATGTTTTTGTATTTTTAAAACGTCTCAGTTTTAATTTACAATATGGTAAGCATCACTAGATATAATCCACATTGGCAAAAGCTCGTTGGGGAACTCAATAATTTATTTTAAAGGTATGGCATTTATTGTTTTTCCAAATATTACAAAAGATATGGAATGCTTTGTGAAGTTGCATCATCCTTGTGCAGGAGTCATGCCAATCTTCTCTGCACTGGAGAACTCAACAAAGGGAGTTGGCAAAGGGTCCCGAAGCCAAAAAGTTTGAGAACTAATTCTTCAGATTAAAAAGGAAAAAGGCAATAACAAAAAACAGTCTTTTGAAAATTTTCTGACTTTATACATAGCTCCTCAGAATTATTAAGTGGCCAATGGCAGACTTAATGTCTGTTCATTTATTCATTAACTCATTTATTTCAGAATCATTTATTAAGTTCCTAATTTGTAATTAGCACTGTGCTCAGGCTTGCATAAAACAGACAGGTAATACTCTTGAGTTGATAATATATTCAGACAAATATAAAGCTTTAACCAGAATAATAGGAAATTTGGGGCATGACATAATTAAATGCCAATTTTGTGTCATAGACACGTAGGAAAAAGCAAAGACCCAGAGAGGAGTGTTGGTGAGGAAACCTTAGAGAGAAGACAATTGTCTGTCCATTTATGGATGTTGGACTCATTTATACAAGAACTATTCTTCTAAATAGTGAAAAATGAATTTTTTTTTGTAACAAGCGGAATATTTTTTTAAAGTGTTATTTGTTATTTATTTTGAGAGCGAGCACGCAAGTGAGCACGAACAGGTGAGGGGCAGAGAGAGGGAGAGACAGAATCTTAAGCAGGCTCCATGCTGTCGGCACAGAGCCCCACACGGGGCTTGAACCCACGAACTGTGAGATCATGACCTTAGCCAAAATCAAAAGAGTCGGATGTTTAACTGACTGAGCCACCCATGTGCCCCAACAAGCAGAATATTTCAAATGCATGTTGGGAAGTTAATATTCAAGAAACCTGATTATGATCAGCATGAAATCCTTTCAAGAGATATAGATCTACTATGTGTAAATCAGTTAGCACAATGTCTGAAACAAAGTAGATTTTCAGTAACAGGCACTAATTCTGATTCTTATATTTACTTGGGGCCCTTCAAAAGTTGGTCAAATTAGTAGTAAGAGGAGAAGGGCATTCAAACTCTTCTTTCAACACCTTTAACTTTTCCCTCCATTTCTCCCTGAACTACTTAGGATTATCTTGACCATCTTTCTCTCCTCCACCTCTCTTTTTCCTATAACCTTAGAATGGCAAAGAATAGAGGGGAGGGGGTGTCAAGGAGGCATCCTAGTAGGTCTACTTCATCAACTTGTCACCTGACTTTGAGAAGTAGGAAAACTTTACAAAAGTACATTTATCTAAAAGATTAAAATCTGCATATTTAAGAACTTTTAAAATTTGACAAATTTTAAGAAGGACTTAGAACAGTAACCCATCAGTGTATGTGTGTGTGTATATGGGTGTGTGTGTGTGTGTGTGTGTGTGTGTGTGTATATGTATATATGTGTGTGTGTATATATATATGTTTGTATGTGTGTGTATATATATGTGTTATGTATCTCTACAATATTATGAACATCATCATTAAGAATTTACCCCAGGGGCACCTGGGTGGCTCAGTCGGTTAAGCGTCTGACTTTGGCTCAGGTCATGATCTCACATTTCGTGGGTTCAATCTCCACATCAGGCTTTGCACTAACAGCACAGAGCCTGCTTCGAATCCTCTGTCTCCCTCTCTCTCTGCCCCTCCCCAGTTCTCTCACTCTCTCAAAAAATAAACAGTAAAAAAAAAAAAAATTGGAGAAGATATTTGCAAATGACATACCAGGTAAAGAGTTAGTATCCAAAAATCTATAAAAAACTTTTCAAACTCAACACACAAAACACAAAAAATCCAGTGAATGGGCAAAAGACATGAATAGACACTTTTCCAGATGTGTCAACAGACACATAAAAAAATGCTCAACATCACCCATCATCAGAGAAATACAAATCAAAACCACAATGAGATACCACCTTACACCTGTCAGAATGGCTAACATTAACAACTCAGGCAACAACAGATGTTGGTGAGGATGCGGAGAAAGAGGATTTCTTTCGCACTGCTGGTGGGAATACAAACTGGTGCAACTCTGGAAAACAGTCTGGAGGTTCCTCAGAAAGTTAAAAATACAACCGCTCTATAACCCAGCAAGTGCACTACTAGGTATTTATCCAAGGGATACAGGTGTGCTATTTCAAAGGGGCACATGCACCCCCAAGGTTTATAACAGCGCTATTGACAATAACCAAAGTATGCAAAGAGCCCAAATACCCATTGACAGATGAATGGATAAAGAAGATGTGGTATATATACACAATAGAGTATTACTTGGCAATCAAAAAGAATGAAATCTTGCCATTTGCAACTATGTGGATGAACTAGAGGGTATTATGCTAAGCAAAATTAGTCAGAAAAGGACAAATATCATAGGACTTCACTCATGTGGAATTTAAGATATAAAACAGATGAACATAAGAGAAGGGAAGCAAAAATAATATAAAAACAGGGAGGGGGACAAAACGTAAGAGACTCTTAAATACAGAGAACAGACTGAGGGTTGCTGGAGGGGGTGTGGGTGGGGGGATGGGCTAAATGAGCAAGGGGCATTAAGGAGGACATTTGTTGGGATGAGCACTGGGTGTTATATGTAGGTGATGAATCGCTGGATTCTACTCCTGAAATCATTGTTGCACTATATGCTAACTAACTTGGATGTAAATTAAAAAATTAAAAAATTTAAAATAAATAAATATTTAAAAAATTGTCCAACTTAAAAAAAAAAGAATTTACCCCAACAACATAGGAACACACAGAGTTTCTTTCTTTCTTTTTTTTTTTTTTATTATTTAAAATAAAAAATTTTTTTTTTCAACGTTTATTTTTGGGACAGAGAGAGACAGAGCATGAACGGGGAAGGGGCAGAGAGAGAGGGAGACACAGAATCGGAAACAGGCTCCAGGCTCTGAGCCATCAGCCCAGAGCCTGACGCGGGGCTCGAACTCACGGACTGCGAGATCGTGACCTGGCTGAAGTCGGACGCTTAACCGACTGCGCCACCCAGGCGCCCCAGGAACACACAGAGTTTCTTAACAAACAAAAACCCATGTGGCAAGAAAGCTGCATGGTGCTTGGAAACAGGAGTAATTTTATACTCATTTCAGTAAGCTCCAATGGAAGCCTAAAGACATTGCACTGTCTTATGAATTTTCACTTCATAAAACTAATCCAACCGATCAAACTGAATACTAAAACCATTACTTGAGACATCTGCCCCTGGGGGTACAGAGCAGCACTTCAGAGTTAAGGCCAGTTTTCACAGCCATGTCTGTGTTGCAGCCTTATCAGGGGGACTTTGTTCTGTCACAGCAAACTGTACTTTAAAAAATAAAAATCCAAAAGTGAAAAAATTACATGTGAGAACTGTTACTGTCAGGAGAAAATTACTATGAATGGGATGAATGGAAATGACAGACTTTTTCACTTACATAGTGATTTCAAAATAGAATTCTTTTGATATTTTCCTTCCAGGAAGTAGCAGCACCAAAGGTACTGTTTTCGTTCTGTTATGACAATTTCTTTCTGGGTAGCACAGCTGTTTTTCTTAGTTTATTTTTTTGCAATGCAATTATTCCTTTCCAACTTTATTATTATTGTTCTTTCATTTCATGTTGAAGTAGCCTCGGCAGCTGCAATTTTCATCCCACTTAACTGTCAAAGCGTTAGGTAAGACGCAGCTTGACTGAGCTCAGGATTTGGAAGTAGTGTGTAAGTTGAGTTTGCTTTTAACTCTCATAAAAGGGAGTCCTAAAATATTTTTTGCAGAGCAGAGGAACAAGTATGTCTCCATTTTGTTAGACTTCATCGTTTTATAAGCAACAAACACTGCATGGAATACAGGTACTGGGAAGGACTTTTGATCATCATTGCACCCCACCTGTTTAGGGTTCTTTCTACAGATGTTTTGCCAAATTACTGCCAGTTGAGGTATAGTATTGCCACTGAGCATGTATGTTGGCAAATGAGTTTGATCCAGAATGTTTTCAAAGACCTACGAGATATCATTATCTGCTTTCTAAAATGAACAAAGATATACATATAATTCAAAGTATAATTACTATTACCTCAAGCATTCTAGAAAAACTCAAACCAAGACCTAAAACAAAAATATGAAATATATTCAACAAGCCACAAAAGACTCTTAACAACACAGATCAAACTATGGGTTGATGGAGGGAGGTGGGTGGGAGAGGAGCTAGATGAGGGATGGGTACCAAGGAGGGCACTTGTGATGAGCACTGGGTGTTGTATGTAAGTGATGAATCACTGAATTCTATTCCTGAAACTAATATTGCACTGTATGTTAACTAAAATTTAAATTAAAAAAAAATGGTTCTCTAAATAAATAAATGAATGCCATACCTGCAATTAAAAGGGAAAAAAATACATATTCAATAGGAAGGAAACAAAGTTATCAATGCTTGTAACATCATGACCTGAGCTGAAGTTGGACACTTAACCAGCTGAGCCACCCAGGCACCCCTTGGTAGCCATTTAAAAGTCACATTTAGGGGCACCTGGGTAGCTCAGCTGGTTAAGCATCCCACTCTTGGTTTCGACTCAGGTCATGATCTCACGGTTTGTGGGTTTGAGCCCCAAGTCGGGCTCAGAGTCTGCTTGGGATTCTCTCTCTGTCTCTCTCTCTCTCTCTCTCTCTGCTCCCCACTGTTCACTCGCGTGCTCTCTCTCTCTCAAAATAAATAAATAAAACTTAAAAGTCATATTTAACATCAAGAGAAACTGCTCAAGACATGGTTCAGTTCCTCAAAAGGTTAAACACAGATTACCACATCACTCAGCAATTCTAGGTATAGTCCCAAGAGAAATGAAAACATATACCCACATAAAAATGTGTACGTAAATGTTCAAAGTAGCATTATCCATAATAGTCAAAAAGTGGAAACAACACAAATGTCCATTAACTGATGAGTGGATAAACATAATGTGGTATATACATATGATCAGGATAAATAAATTTCAGCAATAAAAATAAATGAAGTACAGATATATGCTACGACATGGATGAATCTGGAAAACATGCTACGTGAAAGAAGCTAGACACAAAAGGCCACATACTGAATGAGTCCATTTATATGAAATGTCCCAAATAAGCAAATCTATAAAAACAGAAAGCAGGAGTGCCTGGGTGGCTCAGTAAGTTAAGGCTCAGGTCATGATCTCATGGCTCACGAGTTTGAGCACCACATGGGGTTTTGTGCTGACAGCTCAGAGCCTGGAGCCTGCTTCGGATTCTGTGTCTCCCTCTCTCTCTGCCCCTACCCCGCTCACACTCTGCCTGTCTCTCTCTCTCTCAAAAATAAACATTAAAAAATTAAAACAACAACAACAACAAACAGAAAGCAGACTAGTGGTTGCCAAAACCTGAGGGTAAAATGGGGAGTGGAGAGTGACTGTTTAACAGGTACTGGGCTTCCTTATGGGGTCATGGGGTGATGAAATGTTCTGGAATTAGACAGTGGTGATGGTTGTACTACATGATGCATATGCTAAAACCACTGAATTGTATATTTTTAAATGATAAATTGTATATTATGTGAATTGCATATAAACTTTAAAAAATTATCATCAGTAAAAACTCAGCAGTTGCTCACAACTGCAGAGACTTTCTACTTTCTTTTTCTTTCATGCTTAAGTGTAGCTTGAAAATGTCAAATCACTGTGCCTCATCTATAAAATAGGTTTATAATAGTACCATTCTAAGAGGGTTTGAAGAAGGTTAAGAGAATTAATATGTATAAAGCACTCAGAACACTGCCTGACACAATAGCTCTCAATAACTATTAGCAATTAATGGTAGTATTATAGTTAGAGCCTAACCACAGTGTGAAAAAATTACAATTCTTATTTATCTCCTAATTATTGTCTAAAAGACACTTCACTGGAGAGATTTATTTGCCTAAAATCAAGAAAGAAAAAGTACAAGATGAATTTTTATGTGCCTTGTGCTGGTCTAGCATTTAATTTTAAAATACAGTAAACATGTTGATCTATGATTAGAATGAGATGCCAAAGAGTTTGAGGTATTAAGCCTGCTCTACCTGCCATGAGTATGAGAGTGTTCTAGACACCAAAAACCACATAGCTCTTGGGAGATATGCTAGAAGGTCAGCATGAGAGAAGGAAGCTTGGAGAAGCTAGAGGGGAAATTGGGTAATTTTCTAGTTCCCTCTGAGTTATTAGTAGATATTCATAGAGCCACTTCACAGCAATGCTTCAAACACTGTGAAATTCTAGACTAGCAAACTTGCCCATATTTAAATAGAAGTTAAACACATTCTGAAGCCAGACAACGGTCATGGGTTCCTTTAGATTAAAAACAGCGCTGTTTCTTTCCTTTAAATTAATTTTTAGAGTTCACAGTAACTGCTTTATCTGACTATAAGGCAACATATTGAAATGTTACAAGTCTTGAGGGAAGAAGGAGGAGCTGGCAAAATCTGTTTAAGAGGATGAAAAAAAACCCCAGCTTTACATACTTCTCACATTTATGCAGTGCCATAGAGGTCAGACAGCTGATAAAGCAGAGAGATACAATTACAACCAAGAGTAAGCACTATAAATATAGAGCCTGAAGCCACAAATGAAAGGGCACATTCTACGTGAGTCAAAAGTAAAAGAGACTATTAGATTAGTATTAATCTTTTTCAGTCACAGGGGAACATAAAGAATAGCACATTAAGAAATCTTAAGCGTCTACCACATTCAATGAGCCATGATACATGAACAAATACATTTTATATAAGGTTATCAACTATAGGTTGTTTAGTCTAAAAAAAACCTTAACACAAACTGTCCATCTAAAACTTCCAATAAAACCTTCCTATCTGCAATAGTCAAAAACAGGATTCGAAATAAAGGATTCTCTAGAGATAAGGAAACCACTGCTAAGAATACGGGAATGTTATTGAAGAGGCATTATTATTACGATCACTCATAGTCCTACCTGTATCTGTTCTTTTCATTCCCATCCTGAATCGTATCTGCTTGCCATGAAGGACCTCAGAAAGGTGTTCAGCAGTCCAGTGTTGTGCTGGCCAATCAACAGCCATGTTACAGAAGATTGCAGGTTGTTGTAAAGACATTATAATTTCTTTTGCTTTCTCTGGTGTAAAAGGTTTGATATGTTCACCTAGGGAGAGAAATAAATAGAGCGACAGGGAGATAACTATAAAGTTATTTCATATAATACAAAGAAATAATAGCTAATATCATTTCTATTATGGTAAATCTATGTAATTATACATTTTACACTTCATTTATTACAATTTACATAAATATTTGACCTCAAAAACCATAATTCTTAAATTATTTTTCTCATATTAAATTTTGAACATTGGAAAATATGTACAATTTTCAATGTCAAAAATGTTTTTAAAAAAGGCTTTTCAATTACATTTAAACTTTAAAACCATCATTTTTTGAAAACGGTGTGAAACACTGATGGGAACTATGCTGGATCAACTAGGGGTGCTGGAGCCAGCAAGAATTCTACTTGCCTTACCATGTGTTCACCCAAAAAGACTACTGAATCAGTCAACGGGGTGAGGGGGATTATTTTCATTTCAAGATTTAAAAAGACAGGGGCACCTGGGTGGCTCAGTCGGTTAAGCATCTGACTCTTGATCTCGGCTCAGGTCATGATCTCAAGGTTCATGAGTTCAGGCTCTGCACTGATGGCACGGAGCCTGCTTGGGATTCTGTCTCTCCTCTCTGCCCCCCACCTGCTTGTGTTCTCTCTCTCAAAATAAATAAATCAGCTTAAACATTTTTTTTTTTAAACATAAAAGATGTACTGGGATGGGTATCAGTGTTAGTCCTTGACTTCAACTGCATCTATAAACAGTATAAGGGATATGTACAAACGAATACTGTAACTTACTGAGTACTTCAATAAATTTCACAGAATCATAGACTATTAATCCTGGAGAGGATGGTAATGATAAGTATTTGTTAAATAAAAGAACAAGAAAGTTTCTCCTTAAAGACATCTTAAGATGAAAGTTGTATGGGAAAGTTAAAAAGTGCTTCATACTCTGATTATTCATATATATATATATATATATATAAAGAATATATATATATGTATAAAATCATAGCATATATTTGATTCTCTAGAACAATCAGCTAAACCCTGTAATTCATTGTCTATTCTGTACTTATACTTAATTCAAAAAATTAAGGAAAGCTCATAAATCATCCAAATTCTCACAGCATCCAACTTTCTTCTAAACTTTCTCATAAAAGGAAGAGGGATGGGGAAGGAGCTGTCAAGGAACTTGATTCATACTTGTCTGAATGTAAGGCTTGTTTTTAAAGAAAATGGAAATTTAAGTCAATTTGGTCTCTCTTCTCAGACAAGGACAAACACTCAGAATCTTTCCCTAAACACTTGATGAAAGTAAGCAAGACATCTGAGGACAGTCTGTCACTGTCTACACACTGAGGGCTCCCGAGTGAGGACATGAGTGTGGACGCTCAGAGGGGAAGGCAGGTAGAAGAGCTGGGGGTTGTGTGGGGGCTGCACGGAGGGAGGAGGAGACAGGGAATCCTTAGGTCTCAAAGTAATGAAGCTCAAGCTTATCTTTAAGTGCTGAAGAGCCTATAAGGGAAACAGAATGTAACCAGGAATAAAATTTTCTGTATTTCCTTGAGATTCTTGTTTTGCACTTTTGACATGTTTGATAAATTCACAGTAGCGGTCCTGACCCATACTAGCCTATAAATATGTCAGTACAAGGTTACCGAGATCATGACACACCAAATCTTCCTGGACTTGGGAGTGCCTGGAGTCCATGTACATGAGAATGGACAGGTTGTATTTTTTATTGTACATTTTTTAAGTTTTGCTAGACCATGAGAAGCTCCAATGCATTCATGATAACACTCCATTGTCTGTGGCATATAAATTAGTGCTATCCTTCGGCATACAACTGGAAAAATGAAGCAGAAGTCTCAAATAACCACCCATTGACCTAGTAACTCATGTTATAGGAATTTGCTTTTAACAAAATAATCATCAGCTATGTGCATATTCATATATATTATATATGTACACACATACACATAAAATATCTATTACCATAATATAAAAACTGAAAATATAAACAGCTGAATGTCTAAAAGGAGAAAAATATTTACTGAATATTACTAAATATTATGTAAATTTCTCCCATGGTACATTATATCCATTAAACAATAAAAGGAAGGGCTATGTAGAAATGTGTGGAGACGTAAAGGCTGGACTGGACTGAGCTGATGTACTAGCCAAGTAAGACGTGTATAGTAAGGCCCTGAACAACACAGGGTGGCAGTAAGGAAGGCAGAGATGGTAGAGATGAAGAAATTCTAACCGAATAATATCAAAGGCTATTACAACTAAAGAATGTGGGATGGGAGGCAGATGCAGCTATAAGGGAGACAAAGGTTTCCAGATTCTGACTTGACATAAAAAAAAAAGTTAGGAGCAACAGCTCATTCTAGTGGGAAGATGAAGAGTTTGGTTTTGAACATCATCATCATCATAACAATACCATATATTTCCTCATACGATGCTTTACTATTTGCCATGTACTTTTATATACATTAAAACTGCTCATCTGATCCTCTTAGAAGCCTATAAAACACTGGCAGAGAAGGTATTTTATGTCCATTATCCAAAGGAAGACTAGAAAGCTCAGATGTCAAAGGTCAGCACACCAGTGATGAACTGGAACCACCCGTCACATTGCTTGATCCCAAGTCCCGTGCTCTTTCCACTGCACAAGACTGCTTCTAGAGAATTAAAACCGTCAGACCCACACTGGCACTACAAACTCAGGAGAGACAGCGTATATAATCTGAAAAGAGAAAAAAGTTAAGGAAACCTTTAGGCCGATTAATGGATAATAAATCCATACACGCTGTTGGGGAGAGAGGAATGTTTTGGTTTGTGCACATGTGGGCAGGGGGTAGTGGAGTAATAGCTGTAGTAGAGACTGCTAGTTGCCTACCTTATCCAATACCCACTCTCTTCTTCCTTACTAACAGAACTTTGAGCAATGGGTGTGGCTGAAAAATTACAATTCCTAGACTCCTTTGCAGACAGGAGTGGCCAGAGATGTATCTGGACGTTGTTGAGTCAGTGTTTTTGTCCTTTGCCTTCTCTTCTATATTTTGCCTGAAAAACAGACATGTTTAGCTCCTTTGAGAGATAAAAGAGAGGCCCTGGGAGTGCCTGGCTGGCTCAGTTGGTAGAGCATGTGACTTCTGATCTCAGGCACATGAGTTCAAACCCCATGTTGGGCATAAAGATTACTTGACATTTTTTTTAATTTAAAAAAAATTTTTAAAGGCCCATTAAATTGCAAACCTTAGCTGAAAGAATACAAAAAATGTCCATCTCTGTGCCACTGAACTAATAGCAGCAAAATTCTACCTCCTGAATCCTTTCACATATAAAAATGAACTCTTATAGTCAAGACTGCTAATAGTTCATAACTGGTTTAACACCTTGCCTTCTGAGGCTATTGTTTTCAAGGACGACCCTATTCTCTCTATAAAATACTCTGTGACTTCCACTGAATGAATCATGGCTGGTCTGACCCTATAATAGCATTATTTCATTTCTACAGTTGTGAAATATTCTAGCTTTGAACACTTTGCTTTTAGAACTTTAAAGGGCAGAGAAAAAGAGAAGCACCAGACCTTTTGGGGTAGGGATTTATTTATTCTGCTTATTTTAATCAGAGCCAATGGATCTGGCTTTGAACATTCCCAAAAGAGTTCTCCTATTTGGGTAAGATATATCTTGCCACCCTTCCACAAATAAATACATGGTCATTAGTAACACATGAGTAGTGTTCTGACAGAACAGTTTCAAAGAAATATTTTTTCATTAAATAAAAAATATTTAATGATCTGATCTAAAAATCCCACACATCCCAGAAGTTATTTAATAGGAGACCCCTAAAAAGTAAAATTTGCTGAGAAAGCATCTAGCCCAGTGGCTGAAATATATTAAATGCTCAAACATTTGCTAAATGGATAAAAAGTGCTATAAAGCGTGTGCAGAACAGAGCAGTAGGATGCTCACTTTAACAAGAAATTAGCATATTTACAGAATCTCAAGCCTACCAATGAAATAAAACAATCAGCTGCTTGTGAGATAAAAGTAATTTGGCTTCTGATAGTTTAATCAACAATGAACTGGGCCATTAAATTAACAAATTTAAGTGTTACAATTTCCTTTAAAGAAGAATGCAATCTACATTGTATTAATTAAATAGCCTAGGGATGCGATCAGTTACTCCAAGGCAGGAATATATGCAAAGAGCTATAAAAATTCTGAAGCAACTTTGACAGCCTTTAAAGGATAAATGTATCTAGGTCTAAACTTGCAACATGAAGCAATTTCTAATGAGATGACTTAGAAACTAGGTGTTGCACAAGAGTCTTTTCTCCTTCTAAACATAGTATGTTGTTCAGACAATTGATTACAGCTTTGGTTTCAACTAACTCTTTGGAGATAGTGAAACATGATCAAAAAGCAAATTGCCTTTTTCTCAGCAATTTTTCTTTAATTAATGCAAACTACAAAATAATTTCTCTGAATTTGTTAGCAATCTGCCTTCAGTTGATTAACACATGGCTTGGCTTTATATCTGAGATTTAGAATTCAAGATGAGAATAAGGAAAATTTACCAAGTGTCCGGAATTCGCTCCTACTACTGATAGAATGCAACAAAGACACAGATCCTGAAACTGAAATTAACTCATCTCTCATGTCAGGTATAATTTTAATAGAAATGTTAATAACCATAAATTTTCAATTAAATTTTATTACATTTTATTAAAATCTTTAAAAACTTTCAGAAGTTGACAGAAGAGTAAATCAGAAACTGGGTCCTGGCATGGTGAGCTAAATTATTCTAAACATATACATGTAAGCCTATGATGTTTCTTCAATCTGACAACTACTGTATATACATACAAGGTATTTTAAAGCTTCTGAATGTTAGATATTAGGGTAAAAAATAATGAATGTTATTCATGAAAACATTCACGGAATTATGCAAGTACCTTTTTTTTTTTTTTCAACATTTATTTATTTTTGGGACAGAGAAAGAGCATGAACAGGGGAGGGGCAGAGAGAGAGGGAGACACAGAATCGGAAACAGGCTCCAGGCTCTGAGCCATCAGCCCAGAGCCCGACGTGGGGCTCGAACTCACGGACCGCGAGATCGTGACCTGGCTGAAGTCGGACGCTTAACCGACTGCGCCACCCAGGCGCCCCTGCAAGTACCTCTTAACAAAATTACTATATTTGTACTAAAGACCAAGTGGTAAAACTTACAACAAAGGTAATTTTTTATTTTATAGCCACTATTTTAAAACATCAATACAGGGGCACCTGGGTGGCTCAGTTGGTTAAACGTCCGACTTTGGCTCAGGTCATGATCTCACGGTTCGTGAAATTGAGCTCCAAGTCAGGCTCTGAGAGCTCAGAGCCTGGAGCCTGCTTCAGATTCTGCGTCTCCCTCTCTCTCTGCCCCTCCCCTGCTCGTTCTCTCTCTCTCAAAAATGAATAAGCATTAAAAAAAAATTTTTTTTAATGTCAACACAGGGGTGGCATCTGGGTGGCTCAGTTGGTTAAGCATCCGACTCTTGATTTCAGCTCAGGTCATGATCTCAGTTTAGTTCATGGGTTCAATCCCCAAGTAGGGCTCTGTGCTGACAGCATGGAGCCTGCTTAGGATATTCTCTCTCTCTCTCTCTCTCTCTCTCTCTCTCTCTCTGCCCCTCCCCACTTGGACGCTTGCCCTCTTACTCTCTCAAATAAACTTAAAAAAAAAATGTCAATACAGGACACCTGGGTGGCTCAGTCAGTTAAGCATCTGACTCTTGATTGCAGCTCAGGTCTTGATCTCAGGGTTGTAAATTCAAGCGCCATATTGGTCTCCATGCTGGGCATGGAGCCTACTTAAGGGGGAAAAAAAAGGCAATACAAATGAAGAAAATTCTATTACAAGTTAATAAAATGCTTAATTAAAATGGCAACTAGTCATAAACCGTTTGAATTTCAAGGTCTAGCAGGTGGTGCCACTGAAGAAACCATAAATAGAAGTATTGAGACTGTTATGGCATAATCTTTCCAATACCACTGTTTGGTATAGTAGCAAACACCCAAGCGATTTCAGCCTGGGAACAAGAGACAGTTACATGCTGGATACTTCCCGTCCTTTTCTTCCCATCCTCTTCCACTTGTGACTCTTGCCCAGCAAAGCCAGAAAATCCATTTAGGGCCAGAAAATGGCTCATAAATAAGACTTACAAGTTCAAAAGTTATACTGGTCCAAAACTTAAAGGAAAAGCAAATCTATATTTTAAGTGAAGTTGATACTAGAAAGAATAGCGTCTCAAAGACTAAAGTTCTTTAAAATCCTCCAAAATTATCTTCAAAATTTCTACCAAAATATTTCCATCTAGCTCTTCTGATTCCGCTAAGTAAATTTTCCATATTTCCAAATAAAATGGCTATTTATCTAACTATTCATAAAAATATTCAACAGCAGAGTCTTAAAAAGATATTTGCACATCCATATTCATAGCAACACTATTCATAACAGCCCAAAGGTGGAAGCAAACCAAACATCCATCACACAGTGGAATATCATTCAGCCTTAAAAAGGAAGGAAATCCTGTCACGTGCTACAACATGCATAAGCCTGAAGACACCATACTAAGTAAAAGCCAGTCACAAAAAGACATCTATTGCATTATTCTACCTACATGAGGTACCTAAAATGGTCAAATTCATAGGTACAAAGTAGAATGGCAGTTACCAGGGACTGAGGGGAGGGAGAAAAGAGGAAACTCTGGGTACAGAGTTTCAGATTTGCAAGATGAAGAAAGTTCTAGAGATCGGTTTCACAACAGTGTGAATATACTTAACTCTACTGAGTTGTACTCTTTCTTAAAAATTGTTAAGATGATAAATTTCATGTTATTTGTTTTTAACCAACAGTACAGTTTAAAAATTCAACAATATAGTTTATCTGATGTTTGTCCTTATTGAATATAAAGTATTTTAGCTACATACGAATTACATATATGCTCTAGCATGGAAACTCTTTTACTTTTTAAGACTATAGAAGCTTCTGCTTTTCTTTAAGCTCCCCTGCCCCCTTTCCCCATTTTCTCTTTTAAAAATGAGAAAAAAAAAATGACAGAGAGAGTATGGCATCTCCAACTGAGGAAGAGTAAATCCAGTCATGTAAAAGTGTCAGTTCTGTAAGAACTCAAGTCCCTGCAACTCTGGAATAAGATACTTCCTTGGGAATGTCAACCTTAAAACTGCCCATTATTTTACCAGCAAAATGAGCTTATTTGGGAACAGCGGAGGAATTACAATTCAGGACCAGCAAATTGACTTTAGGAGGAAATTGGGAAGGGTTATTTTGAACAAAAGTTCACTGGAGAAGGATAAGAGTTGGAGGTTGTGGTGGTTTCTCATTGGCTGCAAGTGGTGGTTAGTGCACTGTTGCTGGGACTGGGAGAGATCTTTTAAAAGCAGGAGATAAATTCCTCTGTGAAAAGTGTCCTCCCTTATCAAGATAATTCTTATCTACCGTCTTCCTGCTGGTGATAACAGCTGCAAATGTGCAAGAGAGGTCTCCCTTAAGGGCTTCCCAACTCCATTTAAAATGTTTTCTTTACTCATTTCAGGAAGGACTGGAAGAGTTACTAAGAGTACATTCTTCTTTTCATCACGGCATAAACCTGGCTACAATTAAAACAAGAGCCCAAGAGAAAGAAACAAAATAACCTCAGTCTGAAAGGCAGAATCAGATTCAAAGAATGACAATTTTTAATTTTACTGAAAAGCTTCAAACAATGCATGATTCTGTAACATCTCACACTCAGTATTTAAATTGATTCTTAACATTAAGTCGTTTCTTGTTTATGTTTTAAGAATTTATTTTAGAGTAGTTTTAGGTTTACAATGAAATTGAGAAGAAGGTACAGATTTCCCACATATCCTCTTCCTGTCACATATGCAGAGGCTCCCTCATTATCAACATCATTTGCCAGAATGGTACATGTGTTTTTTTGTCTCTTTTTTACCAGCATAAACCTAAATTGACACATCATAATCACCCAAAGTCCATAGTTTCTCTTAGGGTTCAGTCTAAGTGTCGTATATTCTACAGGTTTGGACCAAAATATAATGACCATCATTATAATATCAATATAATCAATATAATATCCACAATTATAATATCAAAGTATTTTCATTGCCTTAAGAATCCCATGTTCTGCATATTCATCTAATGTTTGTTTTTTTTTCCTTTTTAAGAGGAAACAAATAATCTTTATTAAATAATAAAATATTATTAATTTTAAGCTATAATAGCAGTAACATAGTTCTTCATTTTGCATTTTAAGGTCCCCTTTATTTTCAAATAGGATTCCAACATATTTGATTATCAATATGATCATGTTTTGCCTTTAGTAATTTTCAAGCTGTTACTTAAAAAATATATATATCACATCCTTGTAGGCAAGACAGTTACTTTTATATCCCTAGAGCTTAGCACAATGTTTGGCATAAACTGATGCTAAATAATGTCTTCTGAATTCACATCTCATTTTTAGTAATCTATATAAAATATTAAAACTAACCACTTGTTTTCTCCTGCATAATGAGCTACTGAACATAATCAGAAACAGTCTCAAAACAAACGATCAGTTCCGCAAGTTCATGCTCACCTCCACTGGGTTCCTCTTCTGCTCCCAACACATTAGTTATCCCTAGTTGATTCCTAATCACCCTTATCCCTACACCAACCATTCTAAAGCTTCTTCGCTTTCAAATCCCCAGTACCTTTCTCTACTTCCTCACTCTTTGTGGTGCTTTGCTCTATTAGTGATTTCCCTCTTCTTCACTTCAACAGTTCTGGTTCACCCTGCTCTTGTTTGGTTTCAAAGGACACAAACTGCATTCTCTGCTACCATTCTACTCTAGTAGAACCAGTCTGTCTTCTCACCTTCCTCCCCGCCCTCTGCCCCTACATGCCTCAGGCCTTTCTCCACTCACTTCCACTACCAGCCTCACCTGCCAGACATGGCCTCTTCCATTCATTTCTATATTCAAACTATACCAAAGTTTCATATTAGTCTAGGAAGGACAGACCAATCCAATTTGCATTTCTTTCTTCTCTCAGCCCCAAAGCACTTAAGATGTGTAATACTTACTTCCCAACTAATTGCTTCCTGCCTTATGGATATTCTTATACTACAATTCTATCTGCATCTTCCCCCTCCCCCAAACTATATTTACAAGTCATTTTAAGGCAAGGACTGTCTTCTACCCTACTGTATTAAACAGTCTTCTGTTTATCGTATACAGACAAATATTTTCTGATAAGGGGGTAGTAATAAGTTTGCTCAAAAATTAACTTTCCTTTTTTTCATACACTTAATTAAAATTTTTTAAATGTAATTTATTGTCAAATTGGTTTCCACACAACAGCCAGTGCTCATCCCAACAAGTGCCCTCCTTAATGCCCATCACCCACTTTCCCCTCTCCTCCACCCCCCCATCAACCCTTAGTTTGTTCTCAGTATTTAAGAGTCTCTTATTGTTTGCTTCCTTCCCTCTCTGTAACTTTTTTTTTCTCCTTCCCCTCCCCCAATGGTCTTCTGTTAAGTTTCTCAAGATCCACATATAAGTGCAAACATATGGTATCTGTCTTTCTGTCTTAGTTTACTTAGCATA
The DNA here is from genome assembly GCF_018350175.1 of Felis catus. Lineage (NCBI taxonomy): Eukaryota > Metazoa > Chordata > Mammalia > Carnivora > Felidae > Felis > Felis catus. The sequence continues at coordinate 68,215,143 of NC_058376.1, forward strand.
ATACCCTCCAGTTCCATCCATGTTGTTGCAAATAGCCAGATTTCATTCTTTCTCACTGCCAAGTAGTATTCCATTGTATATATAAACTACATCTTCTTCATCCATTCATCAGTTGATGGACATTTAGGCTCTTTCCATAATTTGGCTATTGTTGAAAGTGCTGCTTTAAACATTAGGGTACAAGTGCCCCTATGCATCAGCACTCCTGTATCCCTTCGGTAAATTCCTAGCAGTGCTATTGCTGGGTCATAGGGTAGGTCTATTTTTAATTTTTTGAGGAAACTTCACACTGTTTTCCAGAGCGGCTGCACCAGTTTGCATTCCTACCAACAGTGCAAGAAGGTTCCTGTTCCTCCACATCCTTGCCAGCACCTACAGTCTCCTGATTTGTTCACTTTAGCCACTCTGACTGGCATGAGGTGATATCTCAGTGTGGTTTTGATTTGTATTTTCCTGATGAGGAGTGATGATGAGCATCTTTTCATGTGCCTGTTGGCCATCTGGATGTCTTCTTTAGAAAGTATCTATTCATGTCTTCTGCCCATTTCTTCACTGGATTATTTGTTTTTAGGGTATGGAGTTTGGTGACTTCTTTATAGATTTTGGATACTAACCCTTTGTCTGATATGTCATTTGCAAGTATCTTTTCCCATTCCATTGGTTGCCTTTTAGTTTTGTTGATTGTTTCCTTTGCAGTGCAGAAGTTTTATCTTGATGAGGTCCCAATAGTTCATTTTTGCTTTTAATTCCCTTGCCTTTGGAGATGTATCAAGTAAGAAACTGCTGTGGCTGAGGTCAAAGAAGTTTTTTCCTGCTTTCTCCTCCAGGGTTTTGATGGTTTCCTGTCTCACATTCAGGTCCTTCATTCATTTTGAGTTTATTTTTGTGTATGGTGTAAAAAGTGGTCTAGTTTCATTCTTCTGCATGTTGCTGTCCAGTTCTCCCAGCACCATTTGTTAAAGAGGCTGTCTTTTTTCCATTGGATGTTCTTTCCTGCTTTGTCAAAGATGAGTTGGCCATGCATTTACGGGTCCAATTCTGGGTTCTCTATTCCATTCCATTGGTCTATGTGTCTGTTTTTGTGCCAATACCATACTGTCTTGATGATTACAAGCTTTGTAGCAGAGGCTAAAGTCTGGGATTGTGATGCCTCCCGCTTTGATTTTCTTCTCCAGTATTACTTTGGCTATTTGGGGTGTTTTGTAGTTCCATACAGATTTCAAGATTGTTTGTTCTAGCTTTGAGAAGAATGCTGGTGCAATTTTGATTGGGATCACATTGAATGTGTAGATTGCTTTGGGTAGTATTGACATTTTAACAATATTTATTCTTCCAATCCATGAGCAGGGAATGTTTTTCCATTTCTTTGTGTCTTCTTCAATTTCCTTCAGAAGCATTCTACAGTTTTCACCATACAGATCTTTTACATCTTTGGTTAGGTTTACCCTAGGTATTTTATGGTTCTTGGTGCAATTGTGAATGGGATCAGTTTATTTCTCTTTCTGTTGCTTCATTATTGGTGTATAAAAATGCAGCCGATTTCTGTACATTGATTTCGTACCCTGCGACTTTGCTGAATTCATGTATCAGTTCTAGCAGACCACTGTTGTTTAACATAGTGTTGGAAGTCCTAGCATCAGCAATCAGACAACAAAATGAAATAAAAGCATCAAAATTGGCAAAGATGAAGTCAAACTTTCACTTTTCGCAGACAACATGATACTCTACATGGAAAACCTGACAGACCCCACCAAAAATTAACTTTCCTATGACTCCCACAATATTCATCATTATATAGAACACAATGACCCTTTCACGTGCATGTATTTAATGTATGTATTTTTTTACCCTTTGTTCACATAACCCTTATGAAATTTAAAGCAAAGCCTTCTCTCCCAGTAGGACTTTGCCTATTTAACTTACTTTGGGTTTTTGGGGGTTTTTTTTGTTTTTTTTTTTTTCAACGTTTATTTATTTTTGGGACAGAGAGAGACAGAGCATGAACGGGGGAGGGGCAGAGAGAGAGGGAAACACAGAATCGGAAACAGGCTCCAGGCTCTGAGCCATCAGCCCAGAGCCCGACGCGGGGCTCGAACTCACGGACTGCGAGATTGTGACCTGGCTGAATTTGGACGCTTAACCAACTGCGCCACCCAGGTGCCCCACTTTGGGTTTTTTAAATGTTTATTTATTTTGAGACAGACAGAGAGAGAGAGAGAGAGAGAGAGAGAGAGAGAGCGCGCGCGCCTGCGGGCACGTGAGTGGGCGCGAGTGGGAGAGAACAGAGAGAGATGGCAAGAGAATCCCAAGCAGGCTCTGCACTGTCACCAACCATGAAATCTCACCAATCATGAGATCATGACCAGAGCCAAAATCAAGAGTCTGATGATTAATTGACTGAGCCATCCAGGCACCCTTATTTAACTAACTTTGTCATGGCAATAAACAGTCACCCCAAAGTGGAGTTTCTAGGGAGGATGACAGTTTAAAATGGGGTTGGAAGTTCCACAGATAGGATTCCGAGAATCTAATACAAAAATATGAAGTCACCTGCAAAATGAGTGTGCATGCTGCTTTTCTCAAGGGAGCAGATCCATATTTTCATTAGATTTTTTTTTTCAACGTTTATTTATTTTTGGGACAGAGAGAGACAGAGCATGAACGGGGGAGGGCCAGAGAGAGAGGGAGACACAGAATCGGAAACAGGCTCCAGGCTCTGAGCCATCAGCCCAGAGCCTGACGCGGGGCTCGAACTCCCAGACCGCGAGATCGTGACCTGGCTGAAGTCGGACGCTTAACCGACTGCGCCACCCAGGCGCCCCGAGATTTTTTTTTCTTTTTTTTACTTCCTTAGGACTTCAAGATTAAAAATCACAAGTTTCCTTACCACAATGAGATATCAGCTCACACCTGTCAGAATACCTAAAATCAACAACTCACAAAACAACAGATATTGGCGAGGATGTGGAGAAAGGGGAACATTTTTGCACTGATGGTGAGAATGCAAACTGGTGTAGCTACTCTGGAAAACAGTATGGAGGTTCCTCAAAAAGTTAATACAATGCTCTATGACCCAGCAATAACTAGTTATTATTATTTTTTTGGTAATTTAAAATTTTTAATAACTACATTAAAAAATAAGAAACAGGTGAAACTAAATTTAATACTTTTTGTTCATCCCAATATATCCAAATTATTAACATTTCAACATGTAATCAATATTAAAACACTATCAATATTTTAATATTATTAACAGTTTATAACCCATTTTTAAACTAAGTCTTCAAATACGTGTATTTGACACAAGACATCTTAACTGAGACTAGCCACACTTCAAGTGTTCAGGAGCCACATGTTAATTAGTTGCTACTGTTTTAGTCAGCACAGTTTTATACCATTGTTGGAAATTATTCTAAAGAAGCTCTATTTCAGTGAGTAGCTCACTTCTGCATCTCTTTATTTGATTGCCTCTGTTATCAACAAAACATTATTATTGATTATCATTCATGGCATTATTTAATTATCAGCAACAAACTGTTAAATCTACCTAGATTAGATTACTCATGAGGTTCATTATCACAGCTTTGATTAATACGGCACTGTTAGTTATTTATCCAAAGGATACAAAAATGCTGATTCGAAGGGGAACATGCACCCTGATGTTTATAGCAGTGCTATCAACAATAGCCACGTTATGGGAAGAGCCCAAATGTCCATCAATTGACAATCAGATAAAGAAGATGTGGTATATATAATGGAATAGTACTTAGTGATCAAAATGAATGAAATTTTGCCATTTGCAACAATGTGGATGGAACTAGAGTGTATTATGCCATGCTAAGTGAAATAAGGAAATCAGAAGATAAATCTATGATTTCATCCATATGTGGAATTTAAGAAACAAGACAGGTGAACATAGAGGAAGGGAAGGAAAAATAAGATAAAAACAGAGAGGGAGGCAAACCATAAGAGACTCTTAAATACAGAGAACAAACTGAGGGCTGATGGAGGGGAGGTGTGTGGTAGGGGGATGGGCTAAATGGGGGATGGGCATTAAGGAGGACACTTGTTGCGATGAGCACTGGGTGTTACATGTAAGTGATGAATCACTAAATTTTACTCCTGAAACCAGTACTACACTGTATGTTAACTAACTTGAATTCAATTAAAAGAAAAAAAAACTATACTGTAATTAAAACTAAAAAGTAAGAAAACAATAGGATAAAATAAAATAAAATAAAATAAAATAAAATAAAATAAAATAAAATCAATGTTGATAAACAAACAAACAAAAAAATCACAAGCTTCCTTAAAACATTAAATACGAAGCGGTGTCTGGGTGGCTCAGTCAGTTAAGCGTCTGACTTTGGCTCAGGTCATGATCTTGCAGTTTGTGAGGTCAAGCCCCAAGTCGGACTCTGTGCTGACAGCTCAGAGCCTAGAGCCTGGAGCCTGCTTCGGATTCCATGTGTCTCTCTTTCTGCCTCTTCCCTGCTGACACTGTCTCTCTCTCTCTCTCAAAAATAAATAAACGTTAAAAAAAAAAACAGTAAATATGGAGTTATCTTAGGACCTAGCAATTCCGATTTTAGATATACACCCAAGAAAACTGAAGAGATGTTAATACAAAAACATGTATATTAATGTTCATAGCAGCATTATTCATAGTAGCCAAAAAGGGCAAACAACCCAAATGCCATCAACTGATAAATGGATAAACAAAATGTGGTATTACCATACCATGGAATAGCACCCAGCCATAAAAAAATGAAGTATTGATCTGTTGTGCTACAGTACAGATGCAGCTTGAAAATATTATGCAATGTGAAAGAACCCAGACACTAAAAGCCCCACACTGCATGATTCCATTTACACGGAACATCCAGAGTAGGCACATATACACAGAGACAGAGAGTAGACTAATGACTGCCAGGGGCTGGGGAGAGGGTCTGACTGAGGGTGACTACTGATGGATACCAGGGTTCTTGGTGTGATGAAAATGCTCTGGAATTATGGTAGTAATGGCTGCACAACTTTGTGAACATACTAAAAAATCACTGAATTGTATACTTTAAAAGGGTGAATTTATGGTAAGTGAATACTATATCTAAAAAAGCCTCCTCTTACCTAGCTGCATGCGTGATATCTTTTGCATCATCTCTCCTTACCTAAACTCTCTGCATGTACACATTGCTCCCAATCACCTCCTTTTCTTCAGGTTCCTAATTTGCATAGCTTCTCAGGCTGAAAAATTCCAGAGATCTAATTTCTTGTCTCTTGGTTTCAACACCCATCAGTCACCAATGCCAGGCCTTTTTATTAATATAAAACATACCACTCTTGAACATGTAATTCCTGCCAGACACTATGCTAGATGATCCACAATTATCTTTAATTTTTACAATAATCATGCATTTTACAGAGGACAAAACTGAGGCTTAAAAGTAAGTACCTGTCCTTTAGTCTCTCTCCCTCCCATCTGTCCTCCACCCTTCAGGCAGAGTGATCCTCCTAAAACCAAATCGGATCAAGTTACTCCCTTAACTAAAGCTCTTTAAAAGCCTCCTACTTGGAGCGCCTGGGTGGCTTGGTCGGTTAAGCATCCGACTTCAGCTCAGGTCATGATCTCACAGTCCGTGAGTTCAAGCCCCGCATCGGGCTCTGTGCTGACAGCTCAGAGCCTGGAGCCTGTTTCAGATTCTGTATCTCCCTCTCTCTCTGCCCCTCCCCTGTTCATGCTCTCTCTCTGCCCCTCCCCTGTTCATGCTCTGTCTCTCTCTGTCTCAAAAATAAATAAACGTTTAAAAAAATAAAAAAATTAAAAAAAAAAAAAGCCTCCTACTGTCATAAAGTCCAGACTCCTTAACTTGGTACGAGGTGCCCTCCACAATCCCTCCCTCCACAATCCCTCTTCTCTCACCACTTCTAATACCAGCTTCTTTCAGTTCCTGGACCATGCCATGCTCTTTCTCCTCCTGCCTCTGGACTTGGCAGGGTTCCCTTACTCATTCACACAACAAACATGTATGAATGGCCCACTATGTGTCTGGCATTGTACTTGCTGCTTGGGCATATGTGATGAATAAAACAGATGTAGGTCCTGCCTTCAAGGTACTTAAGGTCAAGTGGAGGAAACAATACTAAACAAGTAATTACAGGTTGTAATAAGTGAATGATGGAAGCAGGATGCTGTATCACAGAACATCTAGGGTTAGAAATCAGGGGAAAACTACAATGATTGTTTTAGATAGGTTGGTCTGGTAAGAACTCAGGTGGTGACACACTCTGAAACCTGAAGATTAAGAAGCCAATTATGTGAAAAGTAGACAACAGGAGGGGGCAGTGAGTGCCAACAGATACTCCTGGAGACATCAGCAGAGCCCAGACCAAGGACTTTTGTAGGCCGTGGTTAAGAGTTTGGATTTTATTGTAAGTGCACTGGAATTCATTTAAGAATTTTATGTAAGGGAGTATCACTTTTTTTTTTTTTTTTTTTTTTGCTGAGTGGAGAAGGGATTGGAAGGGCAGAAGATAAAAAACAGGGTCACATGGCCTGAAGATATAGGAGGGGTGTAGGTGAGAAATGATTTGGACAAGGGTCTGAGAGTAAAGGAGGAAAAAAGTAGACAAAATAGACACAGAACTGACCTGACTGGCAAAGTCATCCACTGAAAGTTATGAAGAAAGGATATTGGGGAATTGTCACTAGAGGAAGTAAGCTTACCACAGAAACAGAATCAGAGGATCTCAGGCCCATGCTGACTGAATATTCAAGAAGTTGATCATTTTCATTTTATAGTGTCATCAATTTGCCCAGCACTTTTTCCAGTAAAATTGAGCCACATAAGTGCAGGTGCAAAGAAAACAAAAGGTTGGGTTCATCCGGAGTATGGGTTTTACCAGAGGAATAAAAGTCAGGGAGGGACAACAGGACAGTACATCTTCAAGGAAGAGATCATGATAAAATAGAACATGCATTCTAAACTGGAGAAGGGGGTACAGATGGACAGAAAATGGAAGGATCAATGGATGGGGAGGTATAGATGAAGTTCAAGAATTGTATCTTTGGGGTACATAAGGGAGTTTATAAAGATAAGAGACTGCTCACACTAGGAGGAAGTTATAATTGTTTCTTCTGCAAAATTAGTCACTTTCCTCCCTAGGCAAAACATGACTATTTAATCTCCAACCACACCCATCCTGTGTTTTCCGGCTCCCTGTCTTCCCACAATTCCCCAGCACTACCACCTGAGTTTGTCATGATCTCATCCAATCTTAAAGGCCCACCTGCAACTACTCCTTCCTTGAAGCATTTCCACACTGAAATCTCTCCTCCCGGGGAACAGCTCTCACCTATTGTCTACTGCTGGTAGTATGCGTGTTACCAGATATTAGTCAATCTTTTCCTTCCTAAGCCCCTTTACTCAATTGGAAAAAAGGCATTATTATAAACAGTCAAAAGTCTCTAGATCCAGTGAGCACCAGGCACAGAGCAAATCACTCAGTACAGCTAACACAGACTTCAGGCACATGGGCCACCAGCTTCACTGGTTATCTAAGGCAGGATTCCACTGAAGTTGAGCAAAAGCTCATAATCTCTGTTCATAAAAGTCCCAGATACTTCCATTTACCTCAAGAGTAAATTTTTATACAAATTTAATTTCATATAAATTTATACAAATTTAATTTTAATCCATTCAAACCACCCTTGTGGGTAAATCAGCACTGGCAGGATGTGGGGATTCAGGACCTGTAAGATGACTGGAAGTCTGCATGTCCCAACTTGAGAAAAGCCACGTTCGCTAAAGATAATAGTTTTCCTCACAGTTTAATGCAGGGCCAGAGAGACCTGAAATAAGAGCTAAATCAAACGGCCACATGAGAGGCAGCAAGAGTCAGCTGGCAAGGGGTTGTACTCTTGGTCTGACTTCAGCGTGGCGCCTACCTTCCACCTCTCCAGCTCCAGCTGCAGGGGCCGTGTCAGCGGTCGCCCGCGGGCCTGATGCCATGGCTAGCTTCGCCCCAACCCCAAACCGGAGCGGAGTGGAGTGGGTTCTAAGGAGGGCCAAGACCCAGGTTCTGGGGTCGCACGACGGGAAGGAGTCGCCGTAGCAGCTGCAGGACTCTTCCCGGAAGCACCCATCACGCAGCAGTCACGTGACGTGCGCTGGGCGGGGCCACGCAGGTTTGTTTTGATTCCCTTGTTGTTGAAATGTCAGCACGTGGTCTGTCTGTAGCGCTTTTTACCTTCCCCAGATCTTAGCCTTCTTTCATTGTAGTCTTTTCTGGCTTAGTTTCTGCTCTTCTGTTTTTAGTCTGGTCCTTCTTATCTGCCTTGGCGCTTTCCTCCACCCGAAGTATTGGAGTTTTGGGGGATGGTTTGCAGTTTTGTGGGGCTCGGGGCGGTGGAATGTGGCTCTGCCTCCGCATACTCTGTAGCCGCGCTCACTAGCTTTGGGCACCAGGAGAGGTCACGCTTCTCTTCCACCTCTCCTGCCCTTGTGGCAGCAACTTGACTCCATCTGGTTTTTGTGGCTGCTGGGGAATACGAACCTCGGGCAAATATCCTTTAATTGTGTTCTCCGTGACTCATTCCCGACCCACACAAGACAAATCGCTTGACCTAGGGTTTCAAGGCTACTAACCGACAGCTGTCAGGCTTCTGGATTTGTATAATGAAATAAACAATCTGCTGCTTGATCAAGACATCAACAATCCCCACCCTTCTCACTTTTCCACTGGTCAAAATTGTAATAACTGGAGATGGATCTAAGTGATTAGGAGCAGAAACCTAGTCTTAATCAACCTATCTTTATTGCTAGCCTGTTATTGACAAGCAGAGGGTTGAACGATATGTGTCTTTTTTTATACATATGAATGGAACTCCCTAATTTATAATCTCAATGAGTAAAACAAAAAGCTGATAAAACTAGGCAGTACTTTATGTAAAAAAAAATAAACGAAAAGTTAGGTTCATGCGTTAAATCTTATCCTATATTCCCTTTCATTTCTGAAGTTAGAAATCCAACAAAAATAACAATAAACCCAATATAGAAGCAAGCATTAGCGTAAGTGATCAGAAGTCTCAGAGTTGTTTATTGAGCACGTGATGTAAACTTCGGCACTTCCTCCAGCAATCCCAGGTTCCTTGCCCAACCTCGTCTTAAGCTTCTCCGGGAGTTTCCTCTTTCCCGGGCTCAGCCACGCCCCTCCCGCCTTTTCAGTTCTGCTTGTCCTCCCTCGGGGAAGCAGTCTCCACTCTCTCTCCCGCCTCTCCAGCACCCGGTGGGGGCGGGGGGCTGCCCCAGTCCGGTACCCCAGCCTCCTCTTAGCCCGCCGCACCTGCCCCGCCTTCCAGCCCCAAGCCGGCTGGCGCGGCGCAGGCGCACCAGGCGTGGACCGGAGGCCGAGGGCTACCATAGCAGCTTCGGCCTCCACCTCCTCCTGCCGCATCCGCGCCGGGCTGGTCGGCAGCCACCGGGGCCGCTCTGGGCAGGGGCTCCGCGGGCCGCGCGTTGTCATGGGCGCGGGCTGGAGCACCGAGGAGGAGCGGCAGCCACTGCTAGGGCCCGGACTCGGGCCTGCGCCGGGGACTGTCTGGAGAAGCCGGGAGGCGGCGGCGGCGGCGTCCGGGGTACCCGCGGCGGTCCCGGGTCCCGGACGGGTCTACGGGCGCCGCTGGCTGGTGCTGCTGCTCTTCTCGCTGCTGGGGTTCGCGCAGGGCCTGGTCTGGAACACCTGGGGCCCCATCCAGAACTCGGCGCGCCAGGCCTACGGCTTCTCCAGCTGGGACATCGCGCTGCTCGTGCTGTGGGGGCCCATCGGCTTCCTGCCCTGCTTCGCGTTCATGTGGCTCCTGGACAAGAGAGGTGAGGGGGTCCGGGCTGCGTCAGACCGGTGTTGTCGCTTCTGGGGGAGCCGGAGCCCGCCAGCCGCCGCCCTCGGCTTCGTCTTAGGGGTTATGTGAGGTGACCGAGTGTTGCTGGTATCCCATTCCCGTCTAGGAACCCTCCGTCCCCAAAGCGACAAATGTGGCAAGGCTCCTTTGCCTTCTGTATTTATGTTTACATGAAGGCCCATTATGCAACAGCAGAGACTAAGAGATCTCTAAATGTTCAGGCTTTTGCACAGTGTGGACGTCAGAGCATCCTCGTGCACGTGCTATGTATGTTTTTTACACCTAACAAAAATGACTGATGCTTCGACTTCAAAGGGATTGGGAGCTGTTGTGGGTGATAGGTCAGAAAATAGACCGATGATGCCCAGATATAAGGAAGTATTGAGTTGGCTTTGCATACTAAATGACACCCGCCCAAGGCTGTTGGAAAACTCCTGTCCGATGCTTTGATTTCTCTAAAATGGTGAAAGGCAGTTATAAAGTGTGTGTTTGTGACTAGGGTGTTGTTTCAGTTGAGATTTATGACTCTCAGATAAAGCGTGGCAGGTGAAGCAAGACTCTCTGAGGAATACTCGGAACAGACATCTCACTTTACCACTTGCCACGTGATTCTGTGAGGAGAAAAAAGAGGTCATAGGAGTGAATTATATACTACACAGGTGTGGGTAACTGATTCTTGATCAATGTGATGTAACTGATGGAAAAGGAGGACAGTTTTAGGCATATAAGTATAGTTGCCAAAGCAAGAGAAATAGCTTGGTATGTACGTACGCTCTGTGTTTAGTTTGAGCATTAATTTTAAGAAGACCATCGACAAACTGGGGCACTTTAAAAGTTGCATGACAAGAATAATAAAGGATGTAAATATCATAATGTGTAAGATTGAGGGAACTGGGTGTGTCATGTTTCAGAAAGAAACTTGAGGCAGAATATAAAATACGTGAAGATCCAGTAAAAGAGGAATTAGACTTACTCTGTGTAGTTCTAGAAGGAAGAATGAAACCGAGTGAAGTCACAAAAGGATGTAACTCAAAGCAATAAAGGAAGAACCTTCTAAGAACAAAAGGTGTCCAGCCCTGGAAGGTGTTTCTTGACTGGCCTAAAACTTCCAGATTTGGTACTTTTGCAGAGGATGAGTGTGCTACATATCCAGGAAAGGTTTCTTGTAATGAATGGAGGTTTTCTTTGTTTGGATTTATTTGTTTGCTTTTAAACTGATCGTATTTGGATTTCACCACTTTTTCCACCAATGTCTTTTTTTTTTCTTCCTGTTCCAGGATTCAATCTAGTGTTCCAAATTACATTTAGTTATGATTTCTCACTGATCTCCTCCAATCTGTGACAATTCCTCTGTCATTCCTTACTAGGTTGGCTAAATTTAGGGGAAAATGTTGTTTTGTTGTTTCTTTTTATTTATCTTTATATCGGGAGCATTTTCCAATATTCTAAATTAAACCAACTTTGTTTTTATGGTAGAAGAATGTTAATTTTTACTTTTTTTATTATAATTTTATGAATTAGCTGTGGCTGGATAAATTAGGGACTACCTGTTCACCTTATAAAATAAGTTACTTTAGGATTTCTTTCAGTAGTTCCTGTAACCACATGGGGAATTCAGATGTGTATTTGCCGTTGCTTGAAGCTATAAAACATAAATTTAAAAATTCTCTTTTAGGAAGTGGTTTTCCTTTTCAGTAAGAGAAAGCTGCTATGCTTTCATATGTTGGCTGTCCTGCCGCAGATGTCCTATCTACGTACATAGAAAGTAAGTTCCTGCCATCCTTGGGTACTAAAATACGTTGCTCCATAGAGGGTAGATAGTTGTCTGGCCTTCCTGCTACTGTGGGTCCCAGTCAACTTAGTAGAGAAGACTGGTTATCTTCCTAAGATGGGTTTTATACCCTCTCACCACTTTTCATCATTCAGAGAAGAGACAAAAAAGGACAGCTAGTAAGATAATAGGAGAACCAAGAGCAAGTGTGCCCTAGAAGCCAAGTGAAGAAAATTTTAAGAATGAGATAGTACCCAAATGTGTGTTGGGAGACAGCCTTCACAGAGCCTACATTCTAATGAGGAGGTCTAGGTAACAAACAAACAATAAAATTAAATATTTAGTATGCCAGATGGCATTGCTATCCAGATAATTGCTATGGAGAAATATAAAGCAGGGCAAAAGAGAAAGAGAGGAGGTCATGGTTGAAGAATGGAATGCTTGAAATTGAGATGATGTCATGGATGCAATCATAGTAAAGGTCAGAGTATAAGCAAGAAAACAGACTGCTGAGGTGTAGGGTAGAAGACACCATCATGGAATATGAAGTTAGGGGACTGAGAGGCCAGCATATTGAAATGATCATCTAGTGGATATCAAAATCACCAGATTTATGAAAAAGTAGTGTCACAAGGAATAAGAGTGAGCCGAGACATTTGCAAATGGTGAGGGTGAATGCCTTGGAGACAGGTGTGTGGTGGTGTATAGAGGACTGCAGCAAGGAGTTTTGAGTATTAGAATAAAATGTAATTAGAGCAGGGGCTCCTGGGTGGCTCAGTCAGTTAAGCATCCTACTTCAACTCAGGTCATGATCTTGCAGTTTGTGAGTTCAAGGCCCGCATCGGGCTCTGTGTTCACAGTGCAGAGCCTGCTTCAGATCCTCTGTCTCCCTGTCTGTCTGTCCCTCGCTTGCTCGCTCTCTCAAAAATAAATAAATATTTAAAATTTTTTTTAAGTTAATAAAAAAATATTATTAAAGCAAAGACTATTCTGGCCATGATAAATAGGAATGGGACTTATCCTTCTATTTTAAACAACTAAAAACAAAAAATGTGTATGAAACAGAGTTCTCAGACATTGGACAAAAGGCAGGGCAGGACAGCGATCGCCATGAATGCTTCAGCTTATTGCCTGGAGAGCATTTCCAGGTTGCAGTGCAGAGATGGGGAGTCCAGACATTCCTGCCGTTTTTCTAAGTTGAGACCATTTAGAATTGCAAGAGGCCAACTTAGCTAGAAATTTTAGGGTGAGAGTACCGGAAAGGAAAAAGCTTAATGGAAAGTTCTAGATCTACAAGGAGTTCCTCTTGAGTCTGCAGCTGATAACTGATCTGCAGATAAATGTGAGGAAACTACCAAACACTGGAAAAAGGACTAGGAAAAAGAACAGGCAGAACAATTCCCCCAAGGCTGGGAATAGCTCACGTTCCCAATAGCCAGAAAGTAAAAACCTCAAAATATGTAGGAGGTTGGGTTGAATACTCAGAGGAGCATTGTTTCCGTAGTAAAGACAAAAGAACTCTAAGGTAAAGAATGCTTTTGTTTCACCTAATAAAGCTTGAAAGTATGTCTCGGAGGGGCACCTGGGTGGCTCAGTTGGTTAAGCGACTGACTCTTGGTTTCGGTTCATGTCATGATCTCCTAGTTAGTGAGTTTGAGACCCTCATCGGGCTCCACAGTTGGCAGCACAGAGCCTGCTTGGAATTCTCTCTTTCCCTCTCTCTGCCCCTCCCCGGCTCGTACTCTGTCTCTCTCAAAATAAATAAGCTTTACCAAAAAAAGTATTCCTTGGAAAGGTCAAAAGTAACTTGGCTATATCTCACCATTGTTCACAAATATTTAAAGGAGTGCAAAAGAAAACCCGTCATCCAACAAGGTAAAATTTAGAATTCCTGACATCAAAATAAAAATTTACCAAGCATGCAAAGAAGCAGGAAAATATCACCCATAAAGAGGAGAAAAAACAATGAATAGAAACAGATCCCAAAATGGTACAGATGACAGAACTGGTAGACAGGAACATCAAATCAGCTACTTTAAATAATCTATAGATGTTCAAGAAGACAGAAGAAAGCATGAACATGTTAAGGAGAGACACAGGAAACAAAAAGACCAACATTAAATTTCTATGGTGAAAATGCAATCTGTGTCTGAGACAAGAAAAAAAAAAAGATGTACTGGATAAGATTGAATAACAGATTAGACGTTGCAAAAGAAAAGATTAGTGAACTTGACAGCAATAGATACTATCCAAAATGGAAAAGAGGGGGGCAAAAAAAGACTAAAAAGAAATGAACAAGAACCCCACCAGCATCAGTAAGCTGTAAAACAGTTTTAAGTGACCTAATATGTGTGTAATTAGGGTTCCAGGAGAAGAGTAAGGGGAGAGGGCATAGAGTGAGATGAGGGAGGGCCAAAATAATTTAGGAAATAATGGCAGAAAAATTCCCTGTCTATAAACCCACAACTCTAAGAAATAACAAGAATCCTAGCAGAAGAAACATGAAGAAAACTACACTGAGGCACATCACAATCATGTTGCTTAAAACCAGAGAAAATCTTAAAAACATCAAGGAAAGAGACTGCAGAGCTTTAGGGAGGAGAGAGTAATAGTGATCTGGAAGTGCTAGAGAAGCAGTGTCATCAGGAGAGGGGTTTTGGTGGGAGTAAGAAGGTGAAGAGAACATTTGGAGAAGGGCTTGAGAATGTAGGGATCCCACTGATTCATGGATTCAGAGTGCTCCAGAAGGCACAGTGGAAAGGTTTCAGGAGTTGGGGACACCACAGAGATGAGGCCAGATTAGGGGATATATGAAGCCATATTTGTATAGCAGTGACCTGTGAATCTTAGATTTCTCATGACTGATGTAAGCAGAAAATAACAGGCACAATGTGATTATTCCTGATGGTCTCCAAAGCAGATTGGGGTGGCAAGGCTGTGGTTGTTGGGGATAGGGAGCCTGGGGGATCTTACCAAGAACAAGTAGAGCCGGTCTTCACTCCAGCTGTTGAAAGTGTGGAGCCTGGGAAGAACAGACTTGCCAGACGAACTTTATGCCTATAATTAATTTCCCATGCATCCACCATGGATATGTGTTTGTGTCTGTTTTCCAATCAACTTTGCATCCTGATTTTTTAGGCACTTGTAGAGATGCCATTCCTATACCAAATATGATCCCAGTGAAAGGAGTTATTTCATCTATGGGAAGGAGGCTTCCTGCAGTGTCTGTGTGCCATATTTGGATAGAATTTGTTTTTATTTTCAATCATGTTTGGTTTTCTGAAATTGTTCTAAAACCTTTCATCAGATGGTTTTTGGCATTCATATCCCACTACTATAATCACTTGGTATCTACTTATTTATGTAAAAGTACTAGATGTCTCATAAGCTATTTTCCTAGGGCCCTCATACCTCTCCTTCCTAAAATCAACTAGTTGATGTCTTTTTTGATTACATGAAATTATAGAGTTCCTCCTTGTCAAGATTCAAATGCGATAAAGAAAGCATTCTGTTCGGAATTGAGCATCATCTGGGGTGGATTAAGTAATACTTGGCAACAATTAAAAATAAGCAAGAAAAGGGGTACCCTGGGTGGTTCAGTCAGTTAAGCGTCCAACATTGGCTCAGGTCATGATCTCTCAGTTTGTGAGTTCGAGCCCCGCGTCGGACTCTGTGCTGACAGTTCAGAGCCTGGAGCCTGCTTTGGACTCTCTGTCTCCCTCTCTTTCTGCCCCTCTCCAGCTTGCATTCCTCTCTTTCTGTCTCTGTCTCTCTCAAAAATAAATAAACACTAAAACAAAAATTAATTTAAGAAAAGGTAAGCAAGAAAGCCACAAGTGGTACCTGTGAGATTGCTTTAATAATCAGCTTTTCACAACTTGTTTGTTCTAAAATGTATATATTTAACTGTTATATTGTCATTTATTTGATAAAAACTATAATTGAGTAGAAAAGTGTGCTGACCTTCAGCAGTAATAATAGGAAGCCTGGTTATTTGGACTATATGGCCATAAACAATGCCTCACTGCTTACTTGGTGGCTGCTTACCTTAATTACAAACCAAATACTTAGAAAAAAAAATATCATTTAGCAGGTAAGCCTTCTAGTCCAAAATCTATAAAATTTTCTTCATTATCTCATAGGACACCCCATATAACCTTATAAGAGCAACATTTTGCAAGTTTAGCATGTTTATGACCATGAATGTACTTATTATTAATTACACTCTATTTCCTGTGGCTATAATGTGTGTTTAAAATCTGCATTCTCTTAATAGAAACAGTAAATGAACAGTATGTATATATTACTTCTTACTGGGAAACACAATTTTCTATGGTATTCCTTCTGCCAAGTTGTATTAATCATATTCAAATCATATAAGAATATCATAAAGCTAACTCAGTTCATATCACACATTATCCTCAATGTGGCATGTGTGTGCCTGATGCAGATCTCGTTTATTTTCCTTGCTATGTTTAATCTGCATAATTATAGTTTTGTTGACTTTCAATTTCCTTGGTTAAGAAACAAAAGTCAACTGAGTAAATTTAAAGATACTTATTGGCTTTATTCAATGATTCATGAATCAGACAGGATCTCATATAGCATATGAGCATATATGCTCATATAGAAAGGAATTCCAAGGAGCTGTACAAAATGAAAGACTTTTATACACAGAATGGAGCAAAGGAAGTTGGATTGGTTGTGGCAAGGTCGTCTTCCTTAAGGGGACAGAAGGGGTCTCTCTGTCAGGCAGGTTAACTCACTAGCACTGGACTAGATTAGGGATCCATTTCTGGGAGAACCAAAAATAATGAAGTCCATTTAGTTTGGTGACATGAGGCGTTGCATGAGCAACTCTATTTTTGGCCTGTTGTCTTGTTTTTAACACCTTAAAGCAGAAAAGCCCTTTGAAAACCAAAATACTTAACCATCTCCCATCTTTCAAAAAAAAAAAGATCTGGAAAAAAGAAACATTTGCACTAAAAATTTTGCATTAAGTCTATTCACTATGAAATGGCTTCAAGGAAGTGTTGAGTTTAGGAGAAATTGGAAGAAATGTCGTCCCTTTTCCCACATGCTTGGTAAGAGCCCCCTGTGTGATGTGGTTGCCACAAATAGCAAGGTGGTATTAGTTTAGTTGTAACAGAAATACAGCATTCAAGGGGCCCCTTGGGTGGCTCAGTCTGTTAAGCGTCCGACTTCAGCTCAGGTCATGATCTCGCATTTCATTAGTTCAAGCCCCGCATCGGGCTCTGTGCTGACAGCTCAGAGCCTGGAGCCTGCTTCAGATTCTGTGTCTGCCCCTCCCCTGCTTGTGCTCTCTCTCTGTCTCTCAAAAAATGAATAAATGTTAAAAAAAAAAAATGCAGCATTTGAACAGTAGGAATTTATAGTCCCATTATATTATTCTGCCATAGCTAGAATATTGTGTGTGTTTTTGGTTATCTTATTTTAATGTTTTTATATTCTCTTTTACCTTGTTATCCATGTGACTGACCATTGGCACACATTTTAAAAATAATTTATTTGAGGTAGAAAGGGAAAAGGTATCTGATCAATATTATAAAGTTCTAAACCTTTTTTTAAACTGTATCATTCTATGAATTGAAAGCCATCTGATAAGTCAAGAAAAATAAAAAGACCATTATTGTATTATCAAAGTGTTCTAAAAGAACCACCTCATATAACAAGCATTAGCTTGTCCTGATTATAAGATCAAATACATAGGGGCGCCTGGGTGGCGCAGTCGGTTAAGCGTCCGACTTCAGCCAGGTCACGATCTCGCGGTCTGTGAGTTCGAGCCCCGTGTCAGGCTCTGGTCTGTGAGTTCGAGCCCCGTGTCAGGCTCTGGGCTGATGGCTCAGAGCCTGGAGCCTGCTTCCGATTCTGTGTCTCCCTCTCTCTCTGCCCCTCCCCCGTTCATGCTCTGTCTCTCTCTGTCCCAAAAATAAATAAACGTTGAAAAAAAAAAAAGATCAAATACATAATTAGCTAGCTGTCATTTTTCAAGAAAATTTAAAGCAGTGGTCTATCACCTTAAAAATCTTTATAGGAGCAGGTTAGAATTTTTGCAACTTGCATTCGAAAATTGGAAATTTCGGGGCGCCTGGGTGGCGCAGTCGGTTAAGCGTCCGACTTCAGCCAGGTCACGATCTCGCGGTCCGTGAGTTTGAGCCCCGCGGCAGGCTCTGGGCTGATGGCTCAGAGCCTGGAGCCTGTTTCCGATTCTGTGTCTCCCTCTCTCTCTGCCCCTCCCCCGTTCATGCTCTGTCTCTCTCTGTCCCAAAAATAAATAAACGTTGAAAAAAAAATTAAAAAGAAAATTGGAAATTTCACATTGGACGTATAAAGCTAAAATATCTACGCCTTTAAAATTATGTTCTATATTTTTAGTGTTCTATGTGAACAAAACATTGTAGCCATTCATTTTGAAAAACTAGAGCTATTGGAACTTCTTCGTTGGTGTGATCATTCAAGTTTTCTATTAAAGTTAGAATCCTTCCATTTTCAGCATGTAGAATTTTTCCCCCATTTGTAGTTTTAGCAAAAAGCTATCATATTAGAATATAACATCATTATGATTGAGTAAAAAAAATCTTTGCTTTTGACATCGGACATATGTGAAGAGGATTTAAAAAATAACCCAGATGTTTTTGTTTCCTCTTAGGTCTTCGGGTAACTGTGCTTCTGACATCCTTCCTTATGGTTTTGGGAACTGGTCTAAGATGCATACCTGTATCAGACTTAATGCTTAAAAGAAGGTAAATCATAAGTAACTTAAAATTTATCCCACATTTTTCTCTTTTTTATGAGTATATTATATATGTTTGGTTATAAGCATTTAGTAAATAGTTTCAGTTTTAAGAGTCTCAGTAGAAGGTCATATTTATATTAGCATTTATTTTTCCCCCTACATGATGATTAATTCAATAAACATTTATTAGTTGTCATATGGAAGAGGACTCTACTAGTTTTTCTGTAAATAAAAAGAACAATTAATCTTCATGCTATCTAGGAGCTATAGTGACCACAGGAAAATAATAGTATAACATAAGGAAGAATAAAGTAGTTAATGCAGTAGAAGAAGTATAAAACTGTCCTGAGAGACTGAGAGAAGTTTTGGCTGAGGGTGTCAAAAAGAGTTCAAGCGGCACCTGGGTGGTTCAGTCTGTTAAGCATCTCTTTTTAAAAAAAATTTGTTTTCAATGTGTATTTATTTTGAGAGAGAGAGAGAGAGAGACAGAGCTCAAGAGAGAGAGGGGGACACAGAATCTGAAGCAGGCTCGAGGCTCTGAGCTGTCAGCACAGAGCCCAACGTGGGGCTTAAATTTGTGAACTGTGAGATCGTGACCTGAGCCAAAGTCAGATGCTTAACTGATTGAGCCACCCAGGTGTCCAAGTGGCTGACTTTTGATTTTGGCTCAGGTCCTGATCTCAACAGTCATGAGATTGAACCCCACATTGGGCTCTGCGCTAAGCATGGAGCATGCTTGGGATTCTCTCTCCCTTCACTGTCCCTCCCCAACTGGTGTTTTTTCTCTCTCTCTTTCAAAATAAATGAATAAACAATAAAAAAAAAAGTTCATGAAGGGGGTGATAATTAAACAAGGCATTGGAGGCTGAGTAGAATTTGATAACTGTAGTTTGGGGAAAGAATATTACAGAGTAGAATAGCAGGAATGAAGGCATAGAGGTAGGTAAGCATAGGCCTCTTCTGGGATGGATAGGTAGCTTCGTTTGTGTACAGCATCATTTCTGCAACTGGGGTCTCTGGATGTATTCTCAGAGGGCACAAGGTACAAGAAAATTTTAAAGCTTTATTTTCCTGTTGGTTAGAATATTAAAAATTATTTTACCAGTAATAATCTGTAACTAAAAGACATTTTTACTAATCAGAACATCAATTTCTTAAATTAGTGTTTCTTAAACTGGGGCCATAGGATGTGATCTTGAAACTCATTGAGAAATTTTTCCCCTTTAAAGGGGACCCATAGGGGCATCTGGGTGGCTCAACCCGTTAAACATTTGACTTCGGCTCAGGTCATGAGCTCATGGTTTGTGGGTTCAGGCCCTGCGTCAGGCTCTGTGCTGATAGCTCAGAGCCTGGAGCTGCTTCAGATTCTGTGTCTCCCTCTCTCTCTGCCCCTCCCCAGTTCACGCTCTGTCTTTTTCTCTTTCTCAAAAATAAATAAAAATTAAACAAAATTTTTAAAAAAAGGATTCATAGATTACTCAAGTTTGGGAAACACTGGTCTACGGGATAAGGTATAAGAATGGGATATAAAGAGATGAGTTTAGAAAAGGTTATCCAGAATATGAGGGATCTTAGATGCTGTCCTGTAGAATTGTGTTTTCCTCACTGGGCAGTTGGAAGCCACTTAGTTCTTAAGTGGCTCAGAGCAACAATAGGACCTGACCTGTATTGGGTAAACTCCTGATTTGAGGTATGTAAGATTGATTACAGAAGGGAGAGATAGTTGGTAGGAGTCCAGGAAAGAAGACATGAGAGCCCAAATTGGAGTCATTCTTTTATTTGTTTATTCATTTATCAGTTTAGTTACTCGACAGAATTCACTGTGTGCCAAGCTCTTTTCTGGACATGGGGAATACAACAGAGAACGCTATAGACAAATGCTTGTCTCTTGGAGTTTACATTCTGGTTGGGGAAAGAGGCAGTAAGATAGATAAGTAAATAAAATATATAGTATGTGTTATGGAGAAAAAATAAAGTAGGAAGGAAAGATTTGAAATGTCAAGGGAAGGATGGTGAAATCTCAGAAAGAATGGCCAAAAAAAAAAAAACAAAACCAAAAAAAAAAATGCTTACTAGGAAGATAACTTTATGGGGTAAAAACCCAAAGAACGGACCATACATTATCTGGGGGCCAAGCATTCCAGGAAGAACAACAAGTGTAAAGGGTGGGAAGGGAAGAATGTGCCTGCCTGGCAGGGAGGCTGGTGTGGCTGGAGCCATGTGAGATATGAGAGATTTCATGGGAAGAGTGACAGGAAATGATGAGACCAGGCTGGTTATGGAGTGGTGGGAGCATGAGACAGGGTCCTTTAAGACCTTAGCTTTTTCTGAGCTAGAAAACCATTGGTGGTTTTGAGTTGAGGAGAACCTTGGTCATAAGCTGCTCTGTTGAGAATAGACTGATGCTGAAGGTCAAGGGCAGGAATAAGAAAACCAGTTGGGGAACTGGTGCAATAAACCAGGTGAGAGATGATGGGTTTCTGTGGAAAGTTAGTCTTCATTTCCTATCCTTTTGAGTGAGGTTTTAACAGATGAGTTTCATTATTGTGTTTGAGATGTTCATAATTTTTCAAACATACGGGTTTTTTTTTTTAAGCATCCACAGTTTTTAAGTACAAACTTCAGTAAACTTAACTTTAATGATGCATTCTTTCAAAAAGCCCATTAATATTTTTGTTAGCTTTTCTTCTGTCATGGGCGATCCATATTATTCTCTGTAGTCTTATTTCCCTTTATATCCTTTCCAGTTGTAAAATTCTAGGAATAATGAAGACTTGACTCTTCATCTTGGTGAAGAAGATGGTATGAAAAAGAAATAGAGCTCATAAAGAAATGTAAACAAAGAGAGATGAAAGAGAACTGCTAAAATAAAGAGTTCAGAGAGATTGAATCTTTCATAAAAAGAGGGTATAAATTGAATTTTCAGTCCTTATATGTTCATCTATAAAGAATGTAGGAATATTATCTCCTTAAAATGACACTTCGTTTTATGTCCATACAGTATTTCTTTTAAGCAGTAGTGTTAACAATGCATATGCAGCTGTTAAAATGAAAATGCTACAATTAGAATACGTGTTTTTGACTAGTAGGTTCAATAGATCACCACTTTTAAGCTTCAGTCTCCATCCTGATACACAGCGGGAAGGGGTAAAGACCTTTAACATGGATTTGACTAGCGCTGAAAAGAGTATTTGGCCATCTATATTTTGTGCCCCTGTTTTGCTTGGAGCTTTTTGAGTCTCAGACCCAGTCTTCAGGAATAGTGACCCTCCACCCTTGGCTTCCTATATCTTAGCTTCTGTAAGTCTCAAAACATGAAAATAGCAGCTTCTGACAAGCTCTTTTCTCAATCAGGATTTTTCTTACCACCTTCCTATTGGTTCTGTACCTCTGCATGGTATCAATATTTCTTTTATCTGCATAGTACCAATAAAAATTCAAGGAAATTATTTTGCCACTTCTATTAACGTCATGGATAAATAAGGAACTTAGAATAATCAACTATAAAGCATGTCTTCTATGATTGGGAAGCAGATCATACAAAAAAATTATAGATGACATTGTTCTATAGCACTATATGATATTGCATGCCCAGTAAATAAAGATTTCTGGAAGGTGAACTTAAAGTAAGTTATATCTGCTGTTAATCGTATGTGTTTATCCAGCAATTCCCTAACACATGCCATGTTATCTTCTAGTTCAGTATAGTTTTCATTAATATAAATAATAGATAACATTTACTAATGTGTGTTAGAAAGTTAAATAGTATGGTTCTAGTAAACATAGATTTTTTTTAAAGAAATATATTCTATTGTAAAATGCTTTTGGCTGGCAAAATTACATTTAAAATGACCAAAATGGCTGGCTCAGTTGGTGGAGTATGCGACTCTTAACCTCAGGGTTGTGGGACCAAGCCCCACATTGAGTGTAGAGATTACTTAATTATAGAGTAGAGTAGAGTAGAGTAGAGTAGAGTAGAATAGAATAGAAAGAAAAGAAATAACCATATCAGAAATATTGTTTATTAAATGGTTTTGTGATAATTACTTAGCTATCTGGGGACCAAAAAAAATGAAGAAAAACCTTAAATCTCTGTCTTACCACTTAAGTAAATTCAAATTGGATCAAAAATTTAAATGTAAAAAAAAATGAACCATAAAAGTGTTAGAACATGGACTATTTTTCAATACTTTTTGCATGGGGAAGGCCTTCCTACACAAGTCCCAGAAGCCATAAAAGAAAGGCTTCATCTGGGACCTCATCAAAATAAAAAGCTTCTGCACAGCAAAGGAAACAATCAGCAAAACTAAAAGGCAACCGACGGAATGGGAGAAGATATTTGCAAATGACATATCAGGTAAAGGATTAGTATCCAAAATCTATGAAGAACTTGTCAAACTCAACATCCAAAAAACAAATAATCCAGTGAAGAAATGGGCAAAAGACATGAATAGATATTTCTCCAAAGAAGACATCCAGATGGCCAACCGACACATGAAAAAATGCTCAACATCACTCATCATCAGGGAAATAAAAATCAAAACCACAATGAGATACTACCTTACACCTATCAGAATGGCTAACATTAACAACTCAGGGAACAACAGATGCAGAGAAAGAGGATCTCTTTTGCATTGTTGCTGGGAATGCAAGCTGGTGCAGCCACTCTGGAAAACAGTATGGAGGTTCCTCAAAAAACTAAAAATAGAACTACCCTACAACCCAGCAATTGCACTACAAGGCATTTACCCATGGGATACAGGTGTGCTGTTTCGAAAGGACACATGCACCCCCATGTTTACAGCAGCACTATTAACAATAGCCACAGTATGGAAAGAGCCCAAATGTCCATCGATGGATGAATGGATAAAGAAGATGTGGTGTATATATATACAATGTAGTATTACTTGGCAATCAAAAAGAATGAAATCTTGCCATTTGCAACTGTGTGGATGGAGCTGGAGGGTATTATGCTAAGTGAAATTAGTCAGAGAAAGAAAAAAATCATGTGACTTCACTCATATGAGGACTTTAAGAGACAAAACAGATGAACATAAGGGAAGGGAAACAAAAATAATATAAAAACAGGGAGGGGGACAAAACATAAGAGACTCTTAAATATGGAGAATAAACTGAGAGTTACTGGAGGGGTAGTGGGAGGGGAGATGGGCTAAATGGGTAAGGGGCACTAAGGAATCTACTCCTGAAATCATTGTTTCACTATATGCTAACTAATTTGGATGTAAATTTAAAAAAATAAAAAATAAAACAAGTTAAAAAAAGATTCCGATGTGAGGAAAAAAAAAGGCTTCATACATCTGAACACATAAAAATTTATATTATCTTCATGATTAAATATACTACAAAACAAAGTCACAAGTTAAAAACTGGGGAATATTTGCAACAATAAAGTTGTTGAATTTTAGTTGAAAAGAATTCCTTCAAATAAAATAACTTAGTAGGAAAATGAGTGACAGGTATGAATGAGTGAGCAATTACAGATATTGAAATACAGATGACGTAAACTTAGGGAAAGATGTTAAGCTCTCTGTCATAATTAAAGAAATGAAAATTAAAACAGCAAGTAGATATCTTTTTATTGGCAAAGATGAAAAAGTGTGATGACATGGTATGTTGCTCAGGGTAGGAAAAAACGGGCACCACTGATGTGCGAGTAGTTTGGGGCATTCCTATTTGGAGGGTATTTTGACAGTATTTAGTAGATTCAAAATGCAATTGTCCTTTAACCCAATATTTACACTTCTAAAAAATTAGCCCACATATAAAGCTCTACCAGTTTGCAGGAATAAGCATGTTTATGCAGCTTGGCTTGTAATAGTAGGTGACTGGTCAGAAGGGCAGTGTCTTCAAAAGAGGATTGGTTATGGTGAAGTGTATGATGGAATAGTATGCAGCTGTGAAAAGGAAGTGAAAGTTCTGTTAAGTGCTGAACAGAAATGTTTCCAAGATATAGTGTCAAGTTTTTTTTTTAAATGCAAAGTTTACATATTATGTAACATGTTATGTTTAAAATGTTCCTACTTAGAAAAAAGTGGGAAGGATGTATGTGCCAGTGTTTGGCAAGGAACTGTTTTTGAAAGAAACCATTATATTGTTTCTGAGAAAGATGTCTGGGGAACTAGAAGTCTGGGGTTGAGGGGAGATTTACTTTTTTTTCTTTTTTTTGGTACTCTTTCCTATTCTTGGAAATATTTTTACCATGTGCATATATTACCTTTTTGACTGAAGACACTAGTTAAGTGAAACTAAAATGACCACGTTAGAGTTTTAGTAACAAGAATAAGAGAAGGAAAGGCAAAGAAGGGTTATATGCAGATTTCCCCAGTATAGAAATAGAAACCTTTCCGTGTAAAAATGAACACTTGATAGATTTCAGGATTAAGACTCTTCTCTGTAAAATACATTAAGATTCAGGTTTCCCTAGGTCAGTGTTTTTTAAAAGTATGGTTTACAGACTACCTACTTATTAAAAATGCAGATCCCTGTGCCCCACTGTAGTTCCACTGATGTGGTCTCTGGAATGAATCTCCAGAATCAACAGTTTGAACACGCTCCTTTGGTTAATTTTATGTTCATTTAAGTTTCAGAACTACTCCCTAAGTTCTAGCATCCTCACTTTAAATGATTAAGCACATTGCATTGTGCTTGTCCATCCTGCAGTATAGTCACATAATATATTTAATGTCTTGAAGCAGATTAAGATTTAGCCTTTATTCAATAATTTTATTTGCCCCAGTTTGACTCTTAAGCCTCCAGGGGTCAAGTTTCACTACTGTTTCTGCATGGTGGTAATATGGGCTCTGGATGAGGGAGATTGGTAGGCAAAGATAACTCATCTTCATTAGCAGTTAGCAGGATAAAAAAATAGAAAGCTGTGGATAATACTTTTTCCTCTTTTGGTTATCTTTAGGATATGGTGATTTTTGAGACATTTCTTCCAAGGGCCCGTTCAGTATCTTACATGAATATTTTTATTTACTTTGTTTAGGTTAAACATAATATACGTATAGAAAAGTACATAAACATATATGTACACTTCAGGGAAATAATCATAAAACAGGCAGCCATGTACCCATTACCTAAGTTAGAATTCTAGAATTCCCCATGGGCCCCTCCCTCATCATACCCCTCTCCTTCCCTACTTTACATAATCATAATCAGACATGTTGATAGGATTCCCAGAGTAGGCTGAGTTGAAAGTTATGAGGAATATATTCAGAGTCTGTTGTAAATCCCAATTTTTTTCTTTTGAATAAAGATTTGCCCTAGATTTTTTTCTCTTAATGTCAAAAGGAACAAACAATTAAAATATTATTTTATCTGCAACAAAATCATTATAGGAACAAAATAGGCCAGTAGTAGATGTTGGTAATAATTTAACATAATTAAAAACCTATAAGTCAGTAGGTTATTAAACAAATCATATTTTATTAAGTAGGTTTATCTAATATGTGTTTGGGAAAATCAGTTACTTATTTGGTTACCTTACATACATCAAAATACATTCCAGATGGAGTGATGAGCTGCGTATTTAACAGGGAGACAGTATCAGGGAAAATTAATCTTATCTCTAGAGAGATTTCTTTTTTCCAAGCATAAAAACCATGAAAAAGATCACAAAGGGAAAGATTTATAGGTTGGACTACATAAACATTTGAACCTTTATGCTTCAAAACAAATCAAAGTTAAAACGCAAACTGGGAAAAATGTGTTGCAAGTATGATAGATAACCGATAGAATAATATAAAAATATATAAGCAATTTAGGAGGGTGAATGGAAAAACAGATACAGTAGACATAAATAACAAATGTTGGTTTCCAGATTTCATCCTTTAAATTCATAATTCAACAGTCAGCATTTATTGACAGCCTATGCATTAGTAAGGTATAAAAAGCTAAGCTATATAATAAAGATACCAAAAATACACAGACTCAATGAGATAGAAGTTTATTTTTCTCTGGAAAAAAAAAAAAACAGTCTAAAAGATAGTGGATTGCTTGAGATTTGCTCAAAGCAGGTAGGCAGCTCTGTTCCACAAGGCCCTCCCAGGACCCAAGTTTCTTTTCTGTTGTTGCTGTAACATCCCCTAGAGGGATGTCCTCGTCCAAGTGGTTGAAGCCGGCTCATAGTCATACTCTCATTCTAGCCCACAGGAAGGGAAGTAGGACATCCAGGGCAATGACTACATCTTTAGGTGATGAGGAAGAGGTTGTATATGTCATTTGTATTCACATCCCATTGTAGACTTAGTCACATGGCCACCCCTGTCTTAAAACAGATTAAAGCCCTTCTGTAAGAGAGTCTAGAAATACAGCTCAGCAGCCATGTACCCAGTTAAAATGCAGGTAAATAATGTAGATAAATATATAAAGCATTCACTTAAAATGAGAAAGATTGCAATACACCAGTAGGGAAAAAAGACGAGTAATCAAAAAAGAAATGCAGATTAAAATGAGAAGATGCCTTTTGGCCTTACCAAGCGTGGTAGGCAGAATAATGCCCCCAGCCCCAAAGGATATCCATGCTCTCATCTCTGAAACCTATGAATATGTTATGTTACATGGTGAGGGAATGCTTTGGTTGCAGATGGAGTTAAGTTTGCTAATCAGCTAACCTTAAAATAAGGAGCTTATCCTGAGTTATTCATGTGGGCTCAGTGTAATCACAAAAGTCCTTAAAAGAGACTGAAGAGGAAGTCAGAGATATGCAGCCTGAGAGGACTCAAATCTCTGTTGCTAGCTTTGAAAACAGGAAGGGGGCCTCTAGAAACCAGAAAAGGCAAGGAAACTGATTATTCTCTAGAGCCTCTATAAAGGAACAAAGCCATGCTGACACCTTGATTTTGGCCTAGTGAGACCCATGTTGGATTCTGATTTACAGAGCTGTAAGATAGTAAATTTGTGTTGTTTTAAAGCCACAAGTTTGTTTTTTTTTTTTTTTTCAACGTTTATTTATTTTTGGGACAGAGAGAGACAGAGCATGAACGGGGGAGGGCCAGAGAGAGAGGGAGACACAGAATCGGAAACAGGCTCCAGGCTCTGAGCCATCAGCCCAGAGCCTGCCGCGGGGCTCGAACTCATGGACCGCGAGATCGTGACCTGGCTGAAGTTGGATGCTTAACCGACTGCGCCACCCAGGCGCCCCAAAGCCACAAGTTTTATGGTAATTTGTTACAAGAGCATTAGAAAACTAAACCAAGTTATTTGTGTGTATGTGTGTGTGTGTGTTCTTAACAGTGACACTCAGTGCTGATGAAACTTAATGCTGGTGAGACAAACATCAATCACAACTAATGGGGATATAAATTACTACATATCCTTCTGAAAACAATTTGGGAATATGTTTCATAAAACCTAAAATGTTCATATCCTTTGACTTATTGACCCTAAAGAAGTAATTTGGGAAGTAGCAAATATTTACATACAAAGATTGTCACAACAGCATTATTAATATTAGCAAGTAAGTAGCAAACATTAGGAAAATGGTTAAATAAGTTTTGTATATCTGCATAGTAAACTGTCATGCTGTTATGATTACCAAGAAT
Source organism: Felis catus (assembly GCF_018350175.1). NCBI lineage: Eukaryota > Metazoa > Chordata > Mammalia > Carnivora > Felidae > Felis > Felis catus. The sequence continues at coordinate 68,243,135 of NC_058376.1, forward strand.
CTTTAATGAGAAGATGCTTATGACAAACTATGAAGTTAAAATGACTCAGTGGATAAAACTGTATATTCAGTATGGTTTTTGTGGTTACCGATGCTTAAGTATTGAGAGATGCATTGGGGCAGAGTGGGGGGTGGGGGGGAGAACTGAAAGAAAAAAAGAAGCTCCTGGGTGGCTTAGTCGGTTAAGTGTCCATCTTTGACTCTGGTCATGATCTCACAGTTTGTGGATTCAAGCCCTGCATTGGTCTCCATCCTGACAGCTCAGAGCCTAGAGCCTGCTTTGGATTCTGTGTCTCCCTCTCTCTCTGCCCCTCCCCCACTTGCACTGTCTTTCTCTCAAAAATAAATAAACATTAACATAAAATTTGTTTTAAATACATTAGTATGGTTGTCTGGGCTATGTAATTGAGTTAGTGACCTTAATTTTTTTCTTTTTTCTTTTTTTTTGGGGGGGTGTTTTTTATTTTATTTTTAAGAGAGAGAGAGAAAGAGAGAGTGTGAGCAGGGGAGGAGCAGAGAGAGAGAGGGGGACACAGGATCCGAAGCAGGCTCCAGGCTCTGAGCTGTCAGCACAGAGCCTGATGCAGGGCTCGAACCCATGAACCGCTAGATCATGACCTGAGCCAAAGTCGGCACTCAACCGACTGAGCCACCCAGGCACCCCTGGATTTTTTTTTCTTTATACATTTTTCTACTATGAGTATATATACTTTTAAACTAAGAGGACAAAATAAAAGAAGATCAGAAAAAAGTTATGAGACAAAATGGGGGGGGTAGACATCTCTTAGACCAAGACAACACCCATTTTCCCCCTCTACCTTGCTGAGAGAGTATTACTTTTGGCCTTAAAAAAACCCCTGTGAGATAAAGTACCTTTGGAGAAGTTGAAACACCAAGAGAATAGGTGATTCACCAAAGATTATACAGGTAATAAATTTAGCTAAGACTAGAAGTTTTGGTTTCTGATGTCTAACACTCTTCCCTGTGTTTTTTTTATGTACTGTCTGTAACTGGTACTTGATAAGTTATCATAAGCTATTTAGGGTCAAGACCATAATATGTATTCATCTTTATATTCTCCTTAGTGTCTAGCTATAGGTGCCTTGCCCGTGGTAGATATTGAATCATAGTTGGCCAAAATTATTAAAGGATATAAAAGTGAAATAGATTTTCTTAAAAAAAATTTTTTTTACATTTATTTATTTTTGGTAGAGACAGAGCACAAGTGGGGGAGGGGCAGAGAGAGGAGGAGACATAGAATCGGAAGCAGGCTCCAGGCTCCAGGCTCCAAGCTGTCAGCACAGAGCCCGATGCGGGGCTCAAACTCACAAACTGCTAGATCATGGCCTGAGCTGAAGCCAAATGCTTAACCAACTGAACCACCTAGGGGCCCCTGAAATAGATTTTCTTAAAACTGAAGACTGCAACAGCAGTCTTTAGAAGGCTTATTCCTTTCCACCATCAACTCTTTCTTCCTTTCTTCCTTTTTTCAGTAATTAATTCATGACATCTCTGACCCTTTTTTTGCCCTATATTTTCTTGGACTAAATAAAGGAAAACTATTTCTAGCACTCTGCCATTTTCAAAATCCATGAAATTCTATAACACACCAGTTTACTCTGATGCAGGATGATTAGGAATTGGGAGAACGTTTTTGAAACATTGGCATATTGAGTCTTAGAAGTAAATATTGTTGTCAATTCTAAATTATTTTGTATTAAAAATACGTAGAGTTAAAGTTAAGAATGCTGGACTTACACTGAGGAAGTATCTACTGTGTTTCTAAACCAATTTTCTATCTATTTTCTATCTTCTAAACCAATTATCACTACTGCTAGCTGTAATAGATTTCTAAAGTAGATATATGCACAGAAAAAAAAAAGTATGCTAGCTACTTGCATGCCTTTGGATCTGAGAACCTTTGAGTTATCTTAACAATCAATGATTTTTATTAATAATGTTAAGAGAACTTTGAGAATGAGACCATGTTGGAAGAGTAGAGAGATTTGTAGACTGATTAAGTCAGATTTTGTATTATTTTCCAGTCCTGGCTTAGCCATTAGCTAGTTATATGACTTTGGAGCTTCCCCCAATACTTTTTGGAGAAAAGAAAGTTATAAAATTATAAGTATGATTCTAAATGTATCAGCCTCTCTGGAACTCAATTTTTATATCTGTAAAATGCAGAGGTGGGTTATCTAGATGAGGTTTGAAGTCTCTTCCAGCTATAAAAATTCGAATTCTAAAACATATTCTAAATAGAAAATAGTTGAGGAATCCCAAGTATTTGTTCCAGGATGTCAGAAAGCAAAAGGTTAGGATACCAGAATATCATTAAATACAAACTAAAATGTCAAGTACATTAGAAAACCATGAGCTGTGGATCTTCAGTTTGAACTTTAGCTCTTGGCATTTGTTTGAAAAGCTGTAGTATAGTGAATGATATGAAATGGAATGTGGCTGTGCGCAAATGCCATCCCACGTGCCACTGAGGCCTGGGCGGCAGGGGGTGGGGGGGTTTGGGGGAGATGGGGTTTGCTCTTTGAGGGCTGAAGGTGAAGGTGCACAGGGCAAGAGCAGGATTTTGTGAGGCTGTCTGTAGTTCCCTTCCCCATACCCCTTCCCTCCTGTCCCCCACCCCCCAGGCCTACCAAAGGCTAGCAACCCTCAGGAGTTCTGACACTAGTGGGCAGCTCCTGGTTTTCCTACTCTCTACCATCTAGTTCTGCTGCTGCTGGAAAAAACTCCAGGTCTTTAATTATCCTCTCAGCCTGTTAGGGAAATCACTCTCGCACCCATTTTGCCACCTGACTTGTGGGGATGAGACAAACTTGGCCTCAGAAGTAGGCAGAAGCTAGGTAGGAGGAAAAAAGGTGAAAAAGGGGGAAAAAGAGCATTGGGGAAAGGTGAGAGGGAATAAATCAAGGAATCAGAGGAGACTGGGATGAAGAAAGAGGGCAGCACACCTGCCTTTGGCAGATCTGTCACATCTTGGCCTGCAGAGTTCGAGACTTGCATTCCCCTAACAGTGAATGTGACTGGCCACTATCAGGTGTGAAGTTTCAGGTGAGGAGGCAAGAGTTAAAGCCCGTGAGTTACTGAGTTAACTGTCTGGAGAGCTCCCTTTCTGCTGCACAGCTTGTTGCCCAGGAGCTGCCTCCATCCTAACTTCTCTCTACCCTTCCCGGGTCTACCTCACTTGCATTGACCATGCGTTTACCACCCTCAGTGTAGTATTGGTTTTGTTTGTTTGTTTGTTTGTTTGTTTGTTTTAAGTTTTATTGCCAGAATATTTGTTAATCATCTTGGTTTTTGTATCACTGGATTTAAACTTTTTAAAATGGATCTGATGTATGTGTCTAGGTAACTGAGAGTTCTGCAACGCAAGTAGTGTATTTCAGCAACGCCGATTCCCTGTACCTGAGTCAGTCTGTGTTCTACTAGAGAGCATCCACACTTCGTGAGACACTGTGGCAAATTTAGAAGCCATGGTCCTTATCTGCAAGGAACTTTAACTTGCAAAACAAAACTGAAGCATATAATGATGACACAGAAAAACTGACATTAAATTATGGGATCTGCTTCCTTTTACTGAAGATTGTGAGTCACTCCTCTTGACAGTCAGCCCAGATCAATAGGTATTAATTTCTGAAAGCCAGCTTCTTTCACGAGTGCTAAAAAGCATTAGGACAATCACAGTGAGTTGCATTTGCCTTTCAGTATGTGAAGGCAATGGAGACTTTTTGGTCCAGACAATTCGTTTAGGCTTGGGTGTTTTTTTCTTGTCACTTTGCCAAGCTTATATACCTAATTTTTGTTCTGGCATCTAACGACTAGCACCGTCTAAATCCAAATTTCCATTTTCTCACAAGTGTTAACTTCATCCTCAACATTCTGCTGAAACAGCTCTACTCAGATCATGAATGACCTCCATGTTGCCGAATCTAACGGTTACATTTCAGATACCAAATGATCTTTCTGTTTAACTTGACCTGATCTGTTTAACCTGATCTGTTGAACTTGATGAGTCAACCACTCATCCTCATCTCAAACCCTCCTCTCCTTAGTTGCTGCTGTACTGTTCTTTTGCCTTTTTTTTCTACCTCTGTAATTGCTCCTTCTTAGTTGTCTTTCTAGACTCTTTTTCCTGTATTTAAAAAATATTGGTGGGGTGCCCAGGTGGCCCAGTTGGTTAAGCGTCCGACTTTGGCTCAGGTCATGATCTCACGGTTGGTGGGTTCGAGCCCTGCACTGGGCTCTGTGCTGACAGCTTGGAGCCTGGAGCCTGCTTCGGTTTCTGTGTCTCCCTCTCTGTCTTCCCTCCTCCCCCGCTTGTGCTTTCTCCCCCCAAAAACATAAAATATGTATATATGTTGCTATTCACCAGTGTTTGTTCCCCAACCCCAATATATAGCTCTTAGCTCAGATCTCTTTTTTTAGCTTCTGATGTATATTGAATCACTTATTGTACATTTTTATGGACTTAAATATGCCTTCCAAATATGCAGTCATCTCCCTATAGCCACATCTATTATATGGCTAAGAACAGTCCCCCAAACCATCCCCTGTTCTATATCCCCACTGTTGTTGGGGACTTGTATTCTAGAGTCCCTCAGGGCATGGCACTTACTAAAATAACTCCTGTCCTGCAATATTAAGATTTTCATATTTGCCTGACACTGTTTTCTGGGGTGGCCAGTACTGCCAAAGGGTCCTTGCCCTGGGCTCCTTGCCTGAAAGTTACCACTCTGGCTTTCCTTCAGCTTTACTATTCCCTATGTGCTGAGGAGTCTGTAGGGCCAGGGGGATGTGCCCACCCTTCTCATCACAGTCTAGCTACACAAGACCCCAGATGTGCCAGCAACAGGCCTTTTTCTCAGGTCTGTTCTTCCAAGAGTGGACCCCATACTTGGTATGTACTCCCCAGGCTCAAGGGGTTGCCAAGGAGCAGCTGTTTGGAAGACAAAACTTGGAGTCTGACTTTCAGGTCCACGTGCATACATGCGATGATATTGTCAGACCAGAGCCAGAGGTCAGAAGAGAAGGAAGATATTGAGGGACCTCCATTAGTACTCTTCTCACAGGCCCCACAGCATTAAAGGCGGGACTAATTATTGCCTTCTTTTTCTTTATATTCCTGGTACAGTGCTGATAGGTGACACTTAAACTACTCCTAAGGATTTGAAAGGCAAGGGCTTTAGCTTTGTAATTTCATATTCCCATCACAATGCCTACCCAGTACATACACTCAGTACATGTTTGTTGAACAAATTAAATAACATAGCTTGTATTGAACCGTTTATAAATTATTTCATCTTCTTTACTGTCATTGAATAGAGTTTATTGTAATATTTGTATGATTTTAGTCTTATGGCCACCTGTTTTCACAAAAAACATACCTCTAATTTTGCATTACCATTAAAATGGGAAAACTAGATTTTAGATATACAGTGAATTTTAATTTTAAATATATTTTTAGGGGTGCTAGGGTCATGAGACTGAGCCCCGTGTCCATGCTCAGCATGGAGCCTGCTTAAGATTCTCTCTCCCTCTTCCCCTGTCCCCTACTTGCATATGTGTTCTCTCTCTGTCTCTAAAATAAAAAAATATTATATATATATATATGTATATATATATATACATGAAATATATATAATATATATAAAATATATATATATAATACATGAAATATATATATATTCATATATATATATATGAAATTAGTCCATAATATATATATATGTATATATTTTATGGACTAATTTCATAAAATAGGGTAAGTTAATGATAGGTACAGAAAACAGTGTCAGGCAAATATGAAAATCTTAATATTGCAGGACAACAGTTATTTTAGTAACTGCCATGCCCTGAGGGACTCTAGAATACAAATGTGAAAAAGAATAAGACTGTGCTCTGGAAAACACAAAGGATTTGGCAAGAGCAGGGTCTAGATTTCCCTGTCAAGTTTCCCATGAATTCAGGAGTTAACCCAAAATCCTGTGGGTCCAGTTCTCCTTACTGAGTTCATTTGTAAGGAATGTGTTTGTGCATTATGACTTTTAATGCAAAATGCACATAACTACTACAGTAATTTTTTTAAGTTTATTTATTTTGAGAGAGAGAATGTGTGCAGAGAAGGAGCAGAGAGAGAGAGAGAGAGAGAGAGAGAGAGAGAGAGAGAGAATGAATCCCAAGCACAGAGCCCAGCGTGTGGCTCAAATTCATGAACCATGAAATCATGATATGAGCCAAAATCAAGAGTCAGATGCTCAACCGACTGAGCCACTCAGGTGCCCCTAGAATAAATTTTAAACACCAAGTTAGCATGTTTTGATTCCCAAGGTGATTTTTTCACTCTGGCAATTCATGTTTTAGGTTGGCCCCCCAAGTTCAGTGACCTTGTAGACTTAGAACCCATCTGAAATGTCCCTAGTGCTGATATACCTGTTTTGGATACTATTTTTATCACAAGCTTGCACCTTGTATGACTTATGTTTGCTGCTTAAAAAATAGTCTATTTGTGATTCCAATGAGAGGTAACACATAGTTAAACCATGGCAATAAGCTGGGTTTTATGCAACTTAATTCTCTCAGGATTCATAGTGTTTTATCATGTTTTGTTTTTTGTTTTGTTAACAGATTGTTTTTTCCATGTTCACATTCTACTCTTAACATTTTTAGGCACAATAAAATTTACTTATTCCAGCCCTTCTCCTTCTAGATGAGATGAGCCTTTCAGGAACATGTCTTTAGGTATTAAATATCAAACGGTTACTCTATGAGTCATCGTGCACTGTCTGTTGTGCCACCACAAATCACGAATAAAACCACTCAGCGATAATTGTTTCAAAGTATTTCTAGATGAAATTGCTCTGTTATAGCTTGGGACCCAGTGGCGTTTGGAGTAGGTATTCAGTTTCATAAACAGTGTAAATTGTTTTTGTCATCTAGAAAATAGTTCCCCTTTCACAAGAAGATTTTAAAATGTCTTCGGTCTTCTTAATTTAGTAGTAGTAATGATGCCTAGGGCTATTTTTGTCTTCAAATAATTTTTCCAACATTTTCAAAAATTTGAGCAGACCTAATTCACATATTTCACTTCCCACTCACTTATGCCTCTACATTAGGGCCCTACCTCTCTCCCATATGCCTGTTTATTATTTCCTTCTATATTCAAAAAACTTTTTCTAAGTCTTGTAAGGTGGCAGTTATTTTTAAAAAAAGGATTTGGTGTCCTCTTGGTGGTTGAATAGCAAAACAGGGGGGAAAAGTGTCACATGTGTATCACATACACTGTTCCTTCCCCTTCCTCTACCTCCAAGGCAGAAGAGGTTGACTTGCCTCCCTTTCTTGCATATGCTTTTTGGACTTCTGGCTTCTCTTCTCCTTCAAGGCTACTCTTGAATGTGAATGTGTATGTTGGGAATTGCAGGAGCAATGGGAGTAGAGGCTTTGACAAGGAATAGGATAGAGCACTAAATAGAATATTGAGAAAAGATGAGCAAGAGAACGAATGGAATAGAAACAAGAAACTACTTTTTTACTAACCCTTACAGTTAAAGCCACAGAGTATTAGAACTGGGGGGGATGTTGTACTCCTGTGATTACAGTAGCTTAATCTTAACAGATGCTCAATAAATGTATATTGAATTTAGACTGATCTCATTTTATGCGAGAAGAAATGGAATTGCGCAAAGATGTATTGCCCAGAACCATTCAACTAGTTAGTTGCAGAGCTGTAGTTGCAGAGCTGGGCCAGAACCTAAGTCCTCCAGTTTCTCAACCAGTTCCCGTTCTATTAGAAGCTACTATAATGACTGTTTTTGTTTATTTTTGTTTTTTGTTTTTGTTTTTGTTTTTACTCCTATCACCTGACACAGGGTAGGCATGAAATGTTTTATAGCATTTTATTATTTTTTTTCATCACCCCGCCCCCCCCCCCCTTCCTTCCCCTCTGGTAACCATCAATTTGTTCTCTGTGGTTAAAAGTCTTTTTCTTGGTTTGTCTCTCTCTCTCTCTCTTTTTTTTTCCTTTGCTCGTTTGTTTTGTTTCTTAAATTCCACATATGAGTGAGATCATATGGTATTTGTCTTTCTCTGACTTATTTCATTTAACATTATACTTTCTAGCTCTATCCATGTCGTTGCAAATGGCAAGATTTCGTTCTTTTTTATGGCTGAGTAATATTCCGTTGTACTTTTTTTTTTTTTTTAATGTTCATTTATTTTTGAGACACATAGATACAGAGCACAAACCAGGGAGGGGCAGAGAGAGAAGGAGACACAGAATCCAAAGCAGACTCCAGGCTCTGAGCTGTCAGCACAGGGCTCTGTGGGGCTTGAACTCACAAGCTGTGAGATTATGACCTGAGCCAAAGACAGATGCTTAACAGACTGAGCCACCCAGGTGCCCCTCCATTGTACTTTTTAAAAAAAAATTTTTTTTAATGTTTATTTATTTTTGAGACAGAGAGAGAGCATGAATGGGGGAGGGTCAGATAGAGAGGGAGACACAGAATCTGAAGCAGGCTCCAAGCTCTGAACTATCAGCACAGAGCCTGACGTGGGGCTCGAACTCACAGACCGTGAGATCATGACCTAAGCCAAAGTCGGACGCTTAACCGACTGAGCCACCCAGGCGCCCCTATTGTACTTTTTAAATATCATTTTAGTTTAAGAAATGTTGAATACACCTGTATAATTTTTTTGAATGGCTGGTGGCACTTACTAGGTCTGTTTATGAATGGCAGTCTAGTAGAAAGAATAAGGATTTTGGAGTCAAACTAGGTCCAAATCTCTGCTTTGCCTGTTAGCACTTGGGCAAGTGTCTTAATCTTTCTAAACAGAGGCTTTAACATCTCAACAAATAGAGATAATAATAGCTACCACATGGTGTTGTTATAATAAATGAAATAAGGTTATTTGGAGTATTTAGTTTGGTATGTGGCATAAATCAAAGGCTTCAGTAAATATTTGTAAAATGAGTAAGGGGTAAGTATTACTGTATTGATCTCACTCCTGGGGAGTCAACATACTTTACCTTTCAGATGTGTCCTGTTCTTTACAGACATGTATCCTTATTGCCATAGTTAAACTGCAGTTTAGCTAACTTCTTTTTGTGTAGAAATGTCCGCTTCAGCTACCTCACAACCTTTTAATTTTTTTTAATTCCAGATTAATCCATGGAGGACAGTTGTTAAATGGATTGGCAGGTCCAACGGTAATGAATGCAGCTCCATTTCTCTCTACGACGTGGTTTTCTGCAGATGAACGGGCCACAGCCACAGCCATTGCATCAATGCTCAGTTATCTTGGTGGAGCATGTGCATTTTTAGTTGGGCCACTTGTTGTTCCAGCCCCCAATGGAACATCACCTCTTCTTGCTTCAGAGACTAGCAGGACCCACATTAAAGATCTCATAGAGACTGTATTATATGCAGGTATTTTAGAGTTTATTTTCTTCCTGCTCTACTTTGTCTTTTATCCCAGTAACCTTCACTCCACTCTGTACACCAGATCACTTCTTACGAAATACTTAGGAGTTCCAAAATATACATAGACACGCGTGTTTTTCTTGTCATATAATATGGAGATGCCTATTTAAAACTTACCCTTTCTAAGAAGTTATTAAGTTTAAAATGTATTATTGCTACATGGAAGTTTATTCCTTAATTTTTCTCTTCCCATCCGTTTACAATTAAGCACTGTATAACACGTTGTCTAGTGTCTTTTCTAGATATCTTATCAGAATATAAAATTACTGGTAGCTGGGAAGCCCATTTTCTCCCTTGCCATTTCCCTGCTCTTCTCTGACCTGGTATACATAGGTCACCCACAGTTTATTCTCTTCTCCACTTCCTATTCTCTGTATGTTGGTCTATTAATAAGGGGTATTGACCTTTCCAAAACATCTTCTTGGTCCTTTCTTTTTATTTCTAGAGTCAAGTTCTAGTCCGCTCTTCTATTACAGTCTCTTAACAGATCTCCTTAAATACATCTCCCTCGCTGTATGCCTATTTGTTATTTTCTTCTGCATTCAGAAAACTTTTTATAAGTTTTACTATATACTCAGCACTGTGCTAAGCACTGAGAATTGGTAAGGTCACTGATAAGACATTTGCAGTACAAATAGACATACAGAGCCTGAGAAGCCTAACCTACCCGAGATTGGAGGGAACTTGAGGAGTCAGGGAAGGCTTCACCAAGACTGTGATAATTAAACAAAGTTCAGAATTTCATAGGAGTTCAGCAAGTGTTCCAGGGAGGTAGGGTATTCCATATAGAAGGAATAACCACTGCAAAGGCAGATATGGTATGAGAGAACTCAATATGTCCATAGAACTGCACATAATTTAATATGGCTGAAGTAGTGTAAATATGTGTCTTTGCATATAGGTAACAAGTGGCAGAAAATGAGGCTAGAAGGATAAGGAACTATATTATGATGAACTTTTTATTAATTTTTCACTTATTAAGTGAACAGATATATTTTGACCTCCTATATATCTGTCCCTGTGCTAGGCACTGAGGTAGACATGATTCCTGCTCTCACAGAACTTACAGTGTCCCAAAGGAACAGACAGTTAAACAGCTGTAAAATAGGGTAGTAAGTGCTATAAATGAAGGCTGACAATTGTCCTGAGACCTCAGAGGAGGAGGACCTAACCTAGATTTTAAAGGTCAAGTAGAGCTTCCTGATGATGCAGCATCTAAGTTGGAGCCTGAAGGATGATAGGGAGTTAGCCAAATACAGTGGGCAGGAGGAACAATATATTAGAAAGAGAGAGAGAGCGAGCCATGGAGGAGAAGCCCAGTAAGGGGTGAGAGCCTGCTATATTCAAGCAACTCAAAGCCCAGAGTGGCTTAGACTCGGTGAGAGTAGTGACAGATAAAGCTAGAGAGGTAAGCCAGGCCATACAAGCCTTCTAAGCAGGGCTAAAGGGTTTGAAATTCACTATATTGTAGGCAAACGCCACACTCTGAAGAATTTTACATTAGAGAGTTATGCAGTGATATTTACATTTCAAAATATGTTTTAGAGGGAATAAAACAAAAGCAGAGGTTGCGGTATACATAAAGTATTTAATCCCCCCCCCCACCTTAAACAACTCCTTTTAAAGAAAAAAAAATTGAAATTAAAAAAAATTTTTTAATATTTATTTCTGAGAGAGAGAGAAAGAGAGAGAGCATGAGCAGGTGAAGGTCAGAGAGAGAGAGAGGGAAACAAACAATCCAAAGCAGGCTTCAGGCTCTGAGCTGTCAGCACAGAGCCTGACGCGGGGCTCGATCTCGTGAACCGTGAGATCATGACCTGAACCGAAACTAAGAGTCAGACGCTTAACCAACTTAACCAGTCAGGAGCCCTAAAAACTTTTGTGTTTGAAAGGATATCCATCAACAAAGTGAAAAGACAGCTTGCTTTGGGAATGGGAGAAAATAGTAGCAAATCATATATCTGATAAAGGACTTATATCCAGAATATATAGAGAACTCTAAAAACTCAACAATAAAAAGACAACCCAATTAGAAAATGGGCAAAGGACTCAAAACTTCTCCATAGAAAAAATATATATGGCCAACAAGCCCATAAAAGATGCTTGTCATTAGTCATTAGGGAAATACAAATCAAAACCATAATGAGATACACTTCACATCCAGCAGGATGCTATAATCAATGAAATAGGATGGGGCACTGGCTGGCTCAGGTGGTAGAGCATCTGACTCTTGATCTCGAGGTTGTGAGTTCAAGCCCCACACTGCGTGGGGAGGTTTACTTAAAATCTATTTTAAAAAGTGGGAAATAGGGGCGCCTGGGTGGCTCAGTTGGTTAAGCGTCCGACTTCAGCTCAGGTCATGATCTCGCAGTCCGCGAGTTCGAGCCCCGCGTCGGGCTCTGGACTGATGGCTCAGAGCCTGGAGCCTGCTTCCGATTCTGTGTCTCCCTCTCTCTCTGCCCCTCCCCCGTTCATGCTGTGTCTCTCTCTGTCTCAAAAATAAATAAAACGTTAAAAAAAATTAAAAAAAAAAATAAAAAGTGGGAAATAAATGTTGGTAAAAAAGTAGAAAAATTGGAACCTTCATATATTGCTAGTAGCAGAATAAAATGGTACAATCACATTGGAAACAGTTTGGGCAGTTCTTCGAAGTGTTAAATATATATTATCATATGATCTAACAATTGCATCTCTAGGTATATACCCAAGTGAAGTAAAAATATATCCATGCAAAAATTTATACACAAATGTTTGTAGTAGCATCATTCATAATAGCCAAAAAGTGGAAACAATCCAAATGTCTATTAACTAACTGAATAAAAAATGTACTTCATCTGTCCAATGGAATATTATTTGGCAATGAACAAGAATAAAAGTACTGATACATGCTCCAACATACTTGAACCTTGAAAACATTATGCTAAGTAAAAAACGCTGGTTACAAAGACCACACATGTGGTATGATTCCATTTATATGAGATGTCCATTATACTCAAATCCGTAGAAACTGGAAGGTAAACGAGTGATTGCCTAGGGCTGGGAGATTTGGGAATGGGGAATGGTTACAGAGTTTCTTTGGGGGATGATGAAAAGGTTCTAAAATTGATTGTGGTGATGGTTACACAATTCTGTGAATATACTAAAAAATGTATCTCTGGGGGCTCCTGGGTGGCTCAGTCGTTTGAGCAGCTGACTTCGGCTCAGGTCATGATCTTGCGGTCCATGAGTTCGAGTCCTGCATCGGGCTCTGTGCTGACAGCTCAGAGCCTGGAGCCTGTTTCAGATTCTGTGTCTCCCTCTCTCTCTGGCCCTCCCCCGTTCATGCTCTGTCTCTCTCTGTCTCAAAAATAAATAAACGTTGAAAAGTGTATCTCTGAAGCTCTTTGCAAAAATGCCAACAGAAAGATGGGTCAAAAATGTCAATAGAATGTGAACAAGGCAATCCCAGAAGAAGAAATACTAATGGCCAATAAGTGTGTAGAAGATGCTCATTCATTGTTGTTAATTAAAAGATCTGCAAATTAAAACAATTCATTATCTTCTTATTGCTCCTCAGTCTAACAGAGAACAAAGACATCTTCTATGGTTAAATGCCTTATAGGAATATTGTACCTTTTGCTCAGAATATAATAGCCCTAGAATCATAAGTATCCAACTGAAAAGACTCTAGAAATCACTTAGTCCAGTCCCTTTATTGACCACAAAGAATAAAGAATTCATCCAAATTACGTTAATTAACGGTACAGGCAGGTCTCTATTCCAAGTTTCTTAACTTTTCTATTTGAGTCTTGCTTTTCTACTAAATTGGACATAACAGAAGTTGGGATTTACATGTGCCAAAACTCTGGAGGGAATGATCAGGACTCCAAGGAACTTTTCCTTGTTAATAGTGCCAAACTAACATTGTTTGGATGTTCGTTTTACTTCTAATCGCTTAATATTCTATATTAGCGAGTCTTTTTATTCGTTAAGTTTTGCTCTCTTATTTTTGGATGCTTTCCTGTTTTGTTCAAATTCCCCATACAGCCTATAAATTCAGTCTTCCCTAAACTGTGCTTTAGAATATCCAGTCATTGATCAAATAAACCAATTAAACTGATTGGATGGCCCATCAGTTAGGCATCTGACTTTGGCTCAGGTCATGACCTCACAGTTAGTGAGTTCTAGCCCTGCATCAGGCTCTACAGTGACAGTGTGGAGCCTGCCTGGGATTTTCTCTCTCTGTCCCACCCCCACTTGTTCTTTCTCTCTCTCTCTCTCTCAAAAATAAAGAACCTTAAAAAAAACAAAAAACAAAACCCTTCTCCTAGCCTGTTCCTACAATTTCTGCATCATATACTTTCTTTCTGATTACAGTACTTATTAATCAACCTAGATCTGTTTCAAAGGCTTATAGTACAGTACTGTTGATTTTTCATGTTTTCTCCATAGAATAATATTTGTTTACTGTCTCAATCTTTTCATCTATGTGGTATACCATTGTATGACTTCTTACCTGACTTTTCACGGGCTAAAATTTATATCTTTACATATCTATTTTTTTTCCACAAGACTGAACTATCTTGGCTAGATACTGTATTTTGCTTATCTTTTTATGCATAGAGCTTAGTTGATGATTTGTTAGATAAGTAAATACTTGAAACATTGAACTTTTTATGTTATCTGGTTAACATTTTATTCTTTTTTTTCTTCCCTACCCCCAGAATTTGGAGTTGTCTGCTTACTATTTTCTGCAACACTAGCTTATTTCCCACCCCGGCCTCCACTTCCTCCCAGTGTTGCTGCAGCTAGCCAGCGACTGAGTTATCGGCGGAGCTTTTGTAGATTATTAAGGTAAATATACTTTAAGTCACTGAGTGGTTTTGATCAGTACCTTCAAGATAATTTCACATTTAGTTAAGGTCATTTTGCAAATTGATTGCAAATAATTGATAAAATACTGATTAAAACCTCTATAAGTTTTGCCTTTTCTACATGCCACCAATGCTATTATTAACTTAATCTTTTAAAAAATCAAACTTTTATTGAAATAATTTTCTTTTATAAGGAAATATCACAAAATAGTATCTGTGGAATCATGGATTTTATGTGTTTATTATATTTTTCATAATATTTAAGTTTTTTGTTCATTATGTATTTCTTAGTTCACATTAAAATAAACAAGTACTAGTCAGTACAAAGTGAATAAAATATATAAGGTTTATTTACAGCTCCCCTAAAATTAATCATCTCATGCCGGGATCATACTTTTAAAACTTACTATTTTATTTTATTGATATAACTTAACTGTAATTTTATTATACTCTACCCTTGAATGTTCAATTGCCCAGTACTAAATTTAATTCTTTGAATATATAGACTATCACTGGTGATTATGATTTGCAGTTGGGCTGCTAGAACTTATCTTTTGAATTTTTTTCTCAGTTTGTTGTGATGAATTTTTATTGATTCATCAGCAACTCTCTGGTTGGTTCTTTCTCTTCTTTTTTTATCTGCCTCCTATCAGTGATAAGTTCCTTGTGGCCAAGAACTATGTCTTTATAGCCACTTTAGTAATATTGTCCAGTAGGAATGTAATGTGAGCCACATATGTAATTTAAAATTTTCTAATAGCCTCATTAAAAAAAGTAAAAGAAACCAGTAAAATTAATTTTAATAGCATATTTTATTTAACCCAGTATATCAGAAGTATTATTTTAATATGTAATAAATATTCAAAATTATTGAGATTTTTTATGTTCTTTTATTCGAACCAAAGTTTTGAAATCTAGTTGTATACTTTTACCCTTAAAGCATATCACAATTCAGATGCTAGATTTTCATTAGAAATAGTCTGTATTGAAATTTCATTAAATTTAATTTCATTAAATTTTTTACTTGAAAAAGTTTTCATCGAGCAGTCTCGCACGTTGCACTACTTATCTAAAGTTCAAAGTAACTTTGCAATATTTCAAATTTTGAATCAACACATCGTTGATATTTGAAAAATCTTATATTCTACAAGCAATTGTTGGGGCTTTAATGGAAGATCTTTTACTTCCATGAAATAGATATAAAAATTTTTTTTCTTTATCATTTTTAACAAAATTATCATAGCTAACATAACAATTTCTTTTACCATCTCTCCATCTAAAAATGATTTTCTTTTTGGAGGAGCCAAGATGGCGGAACAGCATGGAAGTTTTTTAGCGTCTCGCGTCCATGAAAGACAGCCAGATCAACACTAAAAATGGTTTTCTTTTTGTGCAGGAACCCAAACCATTTTATAACTGGCCAAAGTTATAAGTCCGATCTGTTTTAAAAAAATGTTTTTTAATGTTTGTTGGACATTTAATTCCGGTTTTGGACAACTAATTTTTTTTATTCCTTTTTGACTGATGAAAAGGAGCTTCCTATAAAATTTACTCTGTACCTGTTGAACACGTCCCTTATTATTATCCACTTAATGGTCTTTTAAATTTTTTTACACAGCATTCATTTTGCTGTGCTGCAACAGATTGCAGTTCCCATTCATTGTGAAATTTACAACATACTTTCTTCTACTTTCTTATTTTTTTTCATAAGATATTCAAATAAAGTACAATGTTACCTCTATGTGGAACAAAAATACTGAGAACTGAGTCAGTTCACCGACACCAAGATCAGTGGTAGGTTGTAATACTAGAAACAACACATGCTACACCCACACATTACAATAAAATCTTACCCGGTGCAGTTAAAGTGAAATGTAGTCCTACCAAAACAAAAATAAAGTTGTGATTAATGGGAAAGTACTTTTCACTGCTCCTGTTTTTTAAGTTTGGTTTAGGTTAATTACAATGAAATAAAATGAAAAATTCAGTTCCTCAGTTGCACTAGCCACATTTCATGTGTTCAATAGCCACATGTGGCTAGTGGCTACCAAGTTAGACA
Source organism: Felis catus (assembly GCF_018350175.1). Lineage (NCBI taxonomy): Eukaryota > Metazoa > Chordata > Mammalia > Carnivora > Felidae > Felis > Felis catus. Next base: position 68,259,540 of record NC_058376.1, read on the forward strand.
ACACAGCCATGCAACACTGTTTTTCAAACTTTGGTTCACAGCCAACTAATTTAGTAGGTTGACCACCTTAAAAAAAAAAAAAAAAAGAAAAAGTAGAATGAAATTAGAATGGAAATATTATTGTATCACCTGTAGTAAGAATACATATTTTTTGTGAGACTTTTGTTTCAGAATCTATGTCTGTGTATGTGGGTAGATCACAAAATAATATATTTCTTGCTTTGGAGTACAGAAAAAAAGCTTTTAAAAACCGCAACTCCTGGCACCAAAGTGGCTCAGTTAGTTAGGCACCCGACTCTTGATTTTGGCTTGAGTCATCATATCCTCGTTTGTGGGGTCGAGCCCCATGTCATGCCCTGTGCTGACAGTGCAGAGCCTGCTTGGTATTCTCTCTCTCCCTCCCCGTCCCCCACTCATGTGTTCTCTCTCTCTCTCTTCTCTCTCTCTCTCAAGATAAATAAATAAACTTAAAAAAAGAAGAAGCCATATCTCTACAGGGGGGCCTGGTTGGCTCAGTCAGTAGAGCATCTAACTCGATCTCAGGGTTGTGAGTTCAAGCCCCACACTGGCCGTGGAGCCTACTTTAACAACAACAACAACAACAAAACACATGTCTACAGCACTTAGTATATTGCCTTACATGTAAGAGGCAAATTAAATATTAGTGAAATTGAATGGTGATCAGTGGCACATATTTGTAAAATAACAGTTTACAATGATGGTTATTTTAAGTTTATTTATTTTGAGAAAGAGCATGAGCAGGGGAGGGCAGAGAGAGAGTGAGAGTGAGAATCCCAAGCAAGCTCTGCAATGTCAGTGCAGAGCCCGATATGGGGCTCGAACCCACAAACTGCAAGACCATGACCTGAGCAGAAACCAAGAGCCAGACGCCCAACCGACTGAGCCACCCAGGCACTCCTAAAATGATGGGGTTTTTAAATGCTATTTAAGTTTTTCTCCATACAACACCAGAGATTAGATAGCAATTAATAAGGCTGGAGAGGTAGCTTAGGCTATCTTATGCCATACTAATAATTTGGATTAGTCTATAGAAAATGAGGGGTCACTGAAGGATTTTAAGCTAAGGAGTTAGGTAAAAAAATTATTCTGACAAGGAAAAACAACCTAAAATTGTCTCTCTGACCAAAGTATATACCCTGGATTTGCTTCTAATTACTCTACCATTGAGATCTTTATTCTCTGTTTGAACTATAAAGGATAAGATCTTTCCTCTCTATAAAAAACCCTTTTCACCAATACCTAACATTCCTTTGTTTCTTCCATTATGTGTCTGTTTATTCTGCAGGATTGCCTGCTTCTCCCTTTAGGCTCTCTAGGGTACTTCTTTGGACCTGCCATGCCCCATTCCCCTAGCCTATCAATGTAATTTTCTCTGGCCTTTCAAAGGACACTTGAAGTCATTACTTTCTGGATTAATCAGAATAACTAACTAGATTCTAATTCTCTTGTCTGGGGAAACAACAAAATCACTGGTTATGCTCCAAAGTTTTCACCGCTGTTATTTATTTATTATCCACATGATTCCCATGTCTTACTATGTGTTTAACCTGTGTAGCCTGAGTGAGCCTTCCTCTCCCTTTATACATTACTTTAATGTTTGATGATAGTGGTTGTTGTCTTTGCCTTTTAGACTTCAAGAGTGGAGAGCTGAGTTGACGTGTTTCTTCAGGGCACAGGAACGCATTTATTCATTCATTTATTCATTTGTTCATTTATTTATATTTCCCACTCCCATTTCCCTCCCCCTACCCAGGCTACCTCTCAAATGCATTTAGTCTTTACTTTTCGTTTATTTAATTAATTAATTTTATTTTGTAATACGTGTTTTATAGCATCTGTGTTTAATTTATCCAAATGATGGCATATTATGTATCTCAGTCTGAGTTTTTTTCACTAAATGATATATGGTTTTTTTAAATAACTTTTCATTTTTGGAAGTTATAGTAATATACAAAGGTAGAATAGTATAACCCTCATATGTCCATAACCCAATGGGAACAGTCACTGATTTATACCCAATATTGTTTCATCTGTAATCCACCCACTCCTCCACTTCTTGTATTATGAAGCAAATCCAAGATGACCAATCAGCCATAAACATTTCAATATGTGTAATATATGTTAGAAAGGTGGGGACTCTTTTAACACTAGTTTGCTAATATCAGATCAATGCTTAAATTTCCAACTGTCTCATAAGTGTTTTTTTAACAATTTGAGTCAGAATCCAAATTTGGTTCATGCATTGCACTTGGTTCAAATGCCTTATAACCTATAGGTTTCCTTTCTATCTCCCTTTTTTCCTTGTAATTCATTTATAGAAGAGCCAGCTCTTTTGTCCCCAAGGTCTGGATTTTGTTGATTGCCTCCTTGTGATAGAGTTTGCCATGTTCCTCTGTCCTTTGTATTTTCTATAAATTGTTAGAGCTGTGTTATGATTTGGAGTTTTATTTGGTTTTACAAGACTACTTCACAGGTGATGCTACTTTTTTCCATCAGGAGGCACATGATGTCTGGATAGCTCTCATTTTGTGATATTAGCACTCCATTTTCTTTTCTTTTCTTTTCTTTTTTAAATTTTTTTAATGTTTATTTTCAAGAGAGAGAGAGAGACAGCATAAGCAGAGGAGGGGCAGAGAGAGAGAAAGACACAGAATCTGAAGCAGGCTCCAGGCTCTGAGCTGTCAGCACAGAGCCCGATGAAGGGCTTGAACTCATGACCCATGAGATCATGACCTGAGCCAGTCAGACGCTTAACCAGCTGAGCCACCCAGGTGCCCCAGCACTCCATTTTCAAGATGCATCCCTATTGCTGTGTTTTTTGTGTTTTTTTTTTTTTTTTTGTACTCTGTAGTATGAAACCTTCACATTTTATGTACCACCTCTGGCTGTGTGTCCAGATTGCCTCTAATTCATTGTCACCACAAATACTGCAATGACATTCTAATATGAGTCACCATGGACCTGAGAATTTCCTTGGAAAATAGATTCCATGGGAGGATGGTGGGGTCGTAAGATATTTTAAGCTTGATTTGCCAAGTATTGCCAGATTTTCCTAAAAATGCCTCCTCTTATCCATACCTCGATCAGCAGTGCCCATTTCCCTGCATGCCTACCAAACTTGGTATGATTCATCTTCCTAATTTTTGCCAGTCTAATAGATATGAACTAATATATCTTTTGTTTAATTTGCATTAATAAGTTAGAGACTCTCATGATGTGATAGCTTGCCTTATGGGTTTCATCTACTATAAATTCCTCTTCATAGCTTCTCTCCATTTCCTAATGGTAATTGTTTTCCTGTCTTTTTCTTTTTTTTTTTTTTTTTTTTTTATTTATTTTTGGGACAGAGAGAGACAGAGCATGAATGGGGGAGGGGCAGAGAGAGAGGGAGACACAGAATCGGAAACAGGCTCCAGGCTCTGAGCCATCAGCCCAGAGCCTGACGTGGGGCTCGAACTCACGGACTGCGAGATCGTGACCTGGCTGAAGTCGGACGCTTAACCGACTGCGCCACCCAGGCGCCCCATTCCTGTCTTTTTCTTAACGATTTACATATTCTAGGTATAAGCTCCTTGTATATTAAAAAATTCCAAGTATCTATTCCCATTCTTTCATCTGCCTACAAATTTTATTGATGGACTCCTTAATTATCATCTTTCTGGCTTTATCTTTTACATTTAGGTATTCAACCCACCTAGAATCTACCTTAGTATGTGATGTTATCTAATGATGCAGGAGTTTGGGGGTTTTTTTCCCATAGAAGAAACTAGCACTGCTTACTGAACAATTGTTAGCAGTTTGTTAGCCCCTGTTCTCCTCCATTGTGCTAGTTCTTGAGCTATTCCCATACTACTTTTATTATGGCCCTGCAGCTTGTCTTTTTTTTTTTTTTTAATGTTCATTTATTTTTGAGAGACTGAGTGCGAGTGGGGGAGGGGCAGAGAGAGAGGGAGGCACAGAATCTGAAGCAGGCTCACAGAGCCTGATGCGGGGCTCAAACCCATGAACCATGAGATCATGACCTGTGCCGAAGTCCGATGCTTAACCAACTGAGCCACCCAGGCACCCTAGTTTATCTTGGTAGGATAAGGGCTTCCTTTTTCATATTTTTTAGAAGATAAGTTAGCTTTCCAAGGACTTTTTTTCTTCCATATAAACTTTAGAGCATGTTTCTTAAGTTTCTAAAAAAATTCAACTGGAACTTTAATAATGATTACATTAAATTTATAGATTAATTTGGGATCAGTTGACAGTATGGATGATCTCTCCATCTATTTAGATCATTTTCTATGCCCTTAAAGGTTGCTTCCTCCTCCCCTCCCCACCCCCCCCCCCGAGATTTTGGACTTTCCTAGCTATTGTTAATAGTATGTAATTTTTATTACATTTTTTAAATTAAGCTTTTTATTTTTGAGATACTTACAGATTCACATGCAGTTGTAGGAAATAATACAGAAAGATAATGTGGGCTCTTTACCCAGTTTCCCCCAATGATAATATCTTACAAAACTGTTGATAGTCAAGGTACAGAACATTTCCATCACCACAAGGATTCCTTTTTTTTGTCCTTTAGTAGCCATATCTACTTCTTAACCCCTGGCAAACACTGATCTCTTCTCCATTACTATAATGTCAGTTCAAGAATGTTATATAAATGGAATAATATAGTACATAAATTTTGCGATTGGTTTAAAAAACAGAAAGAGATGCAAACCAGGAAACAGACTCTTAACTGTAGGGAACAAATTGAGGGTTACTAGAGGGGGGTGGGGGGGGATGGGTTAAATGGGTGATGGGCATTAAGGAGGATACTTGTGATGAGCACTGGGTATTGTATGTAAGTGATGAATCACTAAATCCTACACCTGAAACTAATATTGTATGTTAACTAACTAGAATTAAAAAAAAAAAAACAATTCTCTAGAGAGTTATCCAGGGTGTTTTGTGTATGAGTAGTTACTCCTCTTTATTACTGAGTAGTATTCCATGGTGTTGATGTACACAGTTTGTGTAACTGTTGACCTGTCAAAGGACATCTGGGTTGATTTTAGTGTTTTTGTTTGGTTGGTGTTTTTGGATATGATACATAAACATTTGTATATAGGTTTTTGCTGTGAACATAGGTTTTCATTTCTCTGGGGTAAATGCCTAGGAGTGTAATTGCTGGATTGTATGGTAGTTGCATATTTAGTTTTTTTAAAGCCCTGCCAGTCTATTTTCCAGAGTAGTTGTGCCATTTTTCTTTACTACAAGCAGTATACAAGTCATCTAGTTTTTGGGCATCTTCACCAGACTTTGGTGTTATCACTATGTTTTTGTTTTAACCATTTTGATAGGAATGTAGAAGTACAGTCTCTGCAGAGGGCACTTGGCATTATCGATTAAAGTTACAAATACACATACTCTTTTGACATAGTAGTTGCACTTCTAGAAGTCAATTCTCCAACTGTACTAGTGCAGAAATGAAACGACTGTAAGAGCAAAGGAATAAATTTATATATATATATATATATACATATATATATATATATATAGTATATAATAAAAATATATATCTCTCTCAGTGGGAGCTGGTGAAATAAATTATATACCAACATAATGGAGTACTACCCAGCTCTAAGAAAGAGTAAGGAAACTCTGTCTGTATTGACTGTGGAAGAGTTCTAAGACTTACTAAGTTAAAAAAGTAAAATTCAGGGGCACCTGGACAGCTCAGTCCGTTGGGCTCTCAATAATACATCTCTCAATAAATAGGCGTTAAAAAATAAAAAATAAAGTAAAATTCAGCAAATGGTTGTAACATACTATCATTTATGTAAAAAGATTGGGGAAAGAATATATAATTGTGAATATATGTTAATATGTACATATATAAAATAACATATGTAATACTATATATTTATATACTAATGTATATACACACATATGTATATGCATAGTCTTATATATTTTGAGATGTTTCTGAGAAATTGCCCAAGAAAGCAAGAACATTGGTAATTGTGGGAAGAGGGGAATGGGGTAAGAGGGACATGTTTTCCCCATATTTTTACACCTTTCTGGTTTTGAGCCATTTGCATTGTATTGCTTATTAAAATCTTTGATTAATACAAACTTAAAAAAAATTTTTTTAATGTTTATTTTTGAGAGAAAAAGACAGAGTATGAGCTCGGGAGGGGCAGAGAGAGAGGGAAACATAGAATCCGAAGCAGGCTCCAGGCTCTGAGCTGTCAACACAGAGCCCGATGCTGGGCTTGAACTCAACAAACCGCAAGATCATGACCTGAGCTAAAGTCAGACACTTAACTGATTAAGCCACCCAGACGCCCGCTCGCCCTCTCTCTCTCTCTCTGTCTCTGTCTCTGTCTCAAAAATAAATAAATAAATAAATAAATAAATAAATAAATAAATAAAGGCATGAAGAAAGTGATTCTACTTGCTTTAAAAAAATTTTAATTCACAATTTTGAATCTGTAATAATATTTTCTTTTCTCATTTACAGCAATATGAGATTTTTGATGATTGCTTTAGCATATGCCATACCACTTGGTGTATTTGCTGGCTGGTCTGGAGTTCTGGACTTAATTTTAACACCAGTGCATGTCAGTCAAGTAAGTATTTCATTTCTTTATATGTTGGAGATATTTTTTAGTACATTTAAATTGTAAATATTGTCACGTGTTCTTGGTTTAAACTTCAAGGCCTGGGTAACCATTATCCAATACCATTGTTGCAAAAGCAAGATCCTAGGGAGCCTGGGTATCTAGTAAGTTAAGCGTCTGACTCTTGATCTTGGCTCAGGTCATGATCTCTCAATTCATGAGATCGAGCCCCATATTGGGCTCTGCACTGACAGTGTGGAGCCTGCTTGGAATTCTCTGTCTCCTTCTCTGTCTGTCCCTCCCTGGCTCGTGTTCATTCTCTCTCTCTTTTTCAAAAATAAATAAACTTAAAAAAAAAATCCTTTGAAATAGTTAAAAATAATATTGATTTTCTTCCTGGGTTTTGTTAACAGCCATGAATTTTACATTTATTTGGCTATTATTAATGATGCTAATAAACAGAAAAATAAAGAAGGAAAATCTTCCTTTGTTGACTCCATCCTAATCTTGCTCCATACTTTATAAAGAAGATTAAGACCCCATCATCAAATATATGGCTAATGTCGACATCTAATTTCTCACTTTCTCCCTAGTCTCAGAATAAGGGTACCTCATTTCTTTAAAAATAACCATGTACCTATGGTTATTTTTGACCTATATTTTTGACCTATATGATTCAGGCCATGTATTCCTTCTCCTTACTTCCAGACAGCATGGTAGAAAGGGGTAGAGAGATTTGGAGGGGCAAATGAAAGCAATCCAGCACGCTGGTGTGACTTTCTATCGTATGAATGAACAACAATTTTCCATTCTGCTTTTGATGAACATTTGGATTGTTTACAGTTTTTAACTGTCACAATCACAAACAATGCTGTATGAATGTTATCATACATGTTTCTTGATGCACCTCTATACACATTTCTGTTGGATATGTAGCTAGCAATAGAATTGTTGGTTATAGTATATTCCTGGTTTGATAGATGATGCCAAACTTCCCCAAAGTGGTTGTATGAGTTTATAGTTTTACCAGCAGGATATGAAATTTCTCATTGCTCCACATCTTTACCAACACTTGACAATGTTAGTCTTTTTTTTTTTTTTTTTTAATGTTTGTTCATTTTTGAGAGATAACATAAGTGGGGGAAGGGCAGAGAGAGAGGGGGACAGAGAATCCTAAGCGGGCTCTGTGCTGACAGCAGAGAACCCAATGCGGGGCTCAAACTCATGTGAGATCATGACCTGACCCAAAGTCTGACATTTAACCAAATAAGCCACCCAGGTGCCTGAGTCTCTAAAGTTAGAAATGCTGGGCGCCTGGGTGGCTCAGTCACTTGAGCATCTGACTTCGCCTCAGGTTGTGATCTCACAGTTTGTGGGTTCAAGCCCCACATTGGGCTCTGTGCTGACAGCTCAGAGCCTGGAGTCTGTTTCAGATTCTTGTACCACTCCCTCCCCCACACTTGTGCTCTGTGTCTCTCTCTCCCTCAAATATAAATAAACATTAAAAATTTTTTTTAATTTTTTTAATGTTTGTTTATATTTGAGGGAGAGAGAGACAGAGTGCAAGCAGGGGAGGGGCAAAGAGAGAGGGAGACACAGAATATGAAGCAGGCTTCTGGCTCTGAGCTGTCAGCACAGAGCCCGACGCAGAGCTTGAACTCACGAACTGTAAGATCATGACCTGAGCTGAAGTCGGTCACTTAACTAACTGAGCCACCCAGGCGCCCCTAAAAAAAATTTTTTTAAGTTAGAAATGCTAATGGATATGCAGTTAAATGCCACTATAATGATGTCTTTTTGTTTGATATTTGAATATCCTTTTTTGTGACACACCTGGTCAAGTCTCTTGCCCACCATTAGGCTGCCTTTTTCTTATTGATTGTAAAGAAGAGAGCTATGCAGGGCACCTGGGTGGCTCAGTCTATTAAGCATCCCACTCTTGATTTCAGCTCAGGTCATGATCTCATGGTCATGGGATCAAGCTATGTGCACATCAGGCTATGTGCTCATGGTGCGGAGCCTGCTTGCAAACTTCTCTCTCCCTCTCTCTCTGCCCCTCCCATACACACACTCTCTCCCTCTTTCTCAAAATAAATAAACTTTTTGTGAAAAAAAAAAAGTACTAAAATATATTTTTAAAAAAGAGCTGTGCAGAAGGAGGCTCCCCAGAGCACTGTATGGGGTCCTCAGCACGTCTTAGACTGAGAAATGAACTGCACATGTAAACGGCAAAACTATTAGAGGCTTAACAGAAAGATTTCTATGAGGTTGAAAGCAGAACGAATACAGTAGAGGGTAAGCAGTGCTGGGCTCTTAGAGTTCTAGCTCAACCAGAATGGTAATACCTCATTAACACCTTTTTAATACCTTGGGCTTCTGCTAAGACACAGAATCTAGGCCAAAATTTAAAATCAAGAACCATGTTCTAGGTAAGATAAGGCCTATTCTACTTAGACCCACAATACCCAAGGCCTAAAAACAAGCCCTGACAAAAATCTGCAGAGGAGACAATTTGGAGACTGAATCCTACCAAGTGAGGGGGTCTTGAGAAACATTTAGGTTTCTACTTATCTTCCTTAATAAAACACAAAATCAAGCCAACAGAAGTTCAAGGTGATCAGTTATTAATTGAACTGCCTACTAACACAAAAATCAACCATTTTAGAGAAAGATAAAAGGATCCAGAACCTTTATATTGTGTCACCCACAGCATGTACCACACTGTTAAAAAAAAAATTAGACGGGGCGCCCGGGTGGCTCGGTCGGTTAAGCTTTGGCTCAAGTCATGATCTCACGGTTTGTGGGTTCAAGCCCCACGTCGGGCTCTGTGCTGACAGCTCAGAGCCTGGAGCCTGCTTCAGATTCTGTGTCTCCGTCTCTTTCTGCCCCTCCCCTGCTCATGCTCTGGCTCTCTCTCTCTCTCTCTCAAAAATAAACATTAAATTTTTTTTTTAAATAAAAAAAAATTAGGAAAATGTGGCCCATATTTACAAAAAGGAAGTATTGAATAGAAACCAACTCAAAGATAGCCTACATGTTGGACATAACAGAGACCATAATGCAAAAGAGTGAGAAAGAAAGAAATCTTTGCTTGCTCAAAGTTTATGAGCATATTCCCCTATGTTAACCTGTGGCACTGTGTTGTCTGGTGCAGTAGCCACTAGCCAATCATAGCTATTTAATTTGGAATTTAAATTAGTTGGGATGAAATAAAGATAAAAATTCACTTCCTCAATGGCCACCTTCTGGCTACCTTTCAGGTGCTCAGTAGCCACTTGTGACTTGTGGCTGCCATATTTTGGATAGTGCAGATACAGAACATATCTGTCATCATAGAAAACACTGTCCGTGCTGTTCTAGAAGTTTTATCATTAGTCCTGTCACATTTAAACCTAGAATTGAATTGTGTGTAAGGTAGGTGTTAAGTTTCTTTTTTTTTTCCCCATATAGGTATGCATTAACCCGGTATCAGTTTTTGAAAAGATTATGCTTTTCTTATTGTACTCTAGTGTCAACTTTGTCTTAATGAAGTGCCCTTATGTGCACAGATGTGTTTCTAAACTGTTTTTTCCCTTATAGTCTATTTTGCCTGTCTTTGTGCCAATACCAAAGTGTCTCAAGTGTTTTAGTGTTATAATAAGTTTTGGTATTTCATAGAATAAATATGCCCCTTTATTGGGATTTTGACTAGAATTTTTTGAATCTAGATCACTTTGAAAATTAAGGTCTTTGTAATACTGAGCCCTCTGAACCATGTTCATTGTATTTCTGTACATTTACTAAAGTCCTAATGTCTCTGAATGATGCTTTATAATTTTCTGCAAAGACCTCTTCTATGTATTTGTTAGATTCAGTCCCAGGTATACAATATTTTCTGAGGCTATTGTAATTGGTATCTTTAAATTTTTTTCTTTTCTGGGGCACCTGGCTGGCTCAGTCAGTAAAGCATGTGACTCTTGGTCTTGGGGTTGTGAGTGTAAGCCCCACGATGGGCTTACTTAAAATTTTATTTTCTGTTGGCTGGCGTATAGAAGTATAGTTGACTTTTGCAAGGAATTGACATATACCTGATCTTGTATCCAGCAGCCTTGTTAAACTCAATTACTTGTTTTAGTAATTCACCAACAGATACTTTGGCCTCTTTACATATCAGTTGTGACTAATGACAAGTAGATGGAGAAAAGTACATTTAAAAAAATTTAACACTTGAGATAATCATATGATTTTTCTCTTTTAAATTTCTAATGTGGCAAATTACATTTACTGATTATTAAATGTTAACCCACCTTGCATTCCTGTACCAAATCCTATTGTCAGTGACTTGTTACATTTTTTATATATCACTGGACTCATATGTTCATGTTTTACTTAAGACTGTTTACATTTATGCTCATGAATGAGATTGGACTATAATTTTCTTTTCTTTTTCTGTCCTTTAAGTTTTGGTATCAAGGTTTTTACCAGTCTCAAAAACAAATAAGGAGGCATTTTTTTCCCCTCTCTTAGTGGGGAGTTTGTGTAATCTTGGTGGTTTGGGGCTTTTGTTTTTCCCTAAATATTTGGTAGAATTCACTGATGAAACAGCTAGCCTTCTTGTAAAAGGGTTTTTAATATGGGTTCAGTTTATTCAGTAGTTATAACATTACTCAGATTTCCCATGTATTCTTACATCAATTTTAATAAATTGTACTTTTTTAGAATTTGTTCATGTCATCTCATTTTTCAAATTTATTGGTAAGAAGTTCTTCATAGTATCATCTTATGATTTCGTTAGGTCTCCAAGATAAGTCAATGTGTCATTCTAGATACTGATTATGTATCTTCTCTCTCATTTTTCCCTTTAGTAATTTCACCAGTGTCTCTTTAATGAATCCTTTTCTATTTTATCAGCTTCTGATTTTGTATCTTTATATTTTTCTATTCTGTTCGTTTTTGTTGTTTTTTTTTTTTTGAGGGAAGGTACTTTGCTCTCCTTATTCTAACTTTCTTTTTAAATTTTTAAAAATGTTTTTATTTATTTTAGAGAGAGACAAAGAGAGAGTAAGCAGGGGAAGGGCAGAGAGAGAGGGAGACACAGAATCTGAAGCAGGCTGCAGGCTCTAGGCTGTCAGCACAGAGCCCAACACAGGGCTCAAACCCACAAACCGTGGGATCATCACCTGAGCCGAAGTCGGACACTTAACTGACTGAGCCATCCAGGCGCCCCTCTAATTTTTTGATATAAATGCTTAGATCTTTGGTTTTCAGCTTTTCTTTTTAATGTGTGCATTTTAAAGCTATGTATTTCCTTTTAAATATAGCTTTATCGTCATTCCATAAGTTTTGCTAAGTAGGATTTTCATTATTTTTCAATTTCAAATGTTTTCTAGTTTCCATAGTGATTTCTTCTTTGAACCATGGGTTACTTAGAACATTTTCTTAATGTATAAACTCTTGAAGATTCTCTCGTTCTTTTTTTTTTTTTAATTCCTAACTAAATTGCATAAATGTGATCTGTATTTTCAGTAGTTTCAAATTTGTTCACCCAGTATTTGGTCAACTGTATTCTATAATTCTTGGGTATGGTGTTATTATTGTAAGACGATGTAATTAGGTGCACATAAATCTAGAATTATAATATCTGACCAGTGAATTGAACCTTCCATCCATATGAAGTATTATTTATTTCTAGTGATGCTTTTGCCTTAAAACTTATACATTATACCAGCTTTCTCTTGACTAGTGTTCGCATGGTGTATCTTTTTACATTACTTTCAGACTTTCTTTACGTATACCTCTTATAAGCAGCATGTCCTTTTTTTTCTTTAAGCCAGTCTGATAATCCTTGTGTTTTAGAGTATTTAGTCCGTTTACACTTAATATAATTATTGATAAATTTGGGTCGGGATCTATCATCTTATTGGTTTCATTTTTTTCAGTCTATCTTTTTTTCTACTTTCTTACTTTCTTCTGGGTTAAGTAATTTTCACTATTCTGCCTTCCTCTTTTATAAGCTTGATAGTTATAATCTCTTTTATTATTTAGTGGTTACCCTAGAAAGTACAGAATGCTCTTGTGATTTATCAACACCTATTATAAATTACAACTTTCACCTCTTCCAAGACAGCCCAAGATCCATAGAACCTTTCAACATTATTTAACCCTCTACAATCTTTTGTGCTATTATCATCATGTTTTACACTGCACAAAACATTATTATTATTGCTTATATAGTCAGTATTTAATTAGATTCACCTTCATATTTGCCCATTTTGTTGCTCTTCATCTCTTTATCTACAGTTTTCCACCTGTGATCACTTTTCTTCTGTCTAAAAAGCACCGTTTAGTGAGCATGTGGTTTGGTTTTTGTGCAGGTCTGCTTATGACAAATTCTCTTGTTGCGGGTTTGTTCTTTATTTTTGCCTGAAAATGTCTTCATTTCACCTTCATTTTTGAGGATTATTTTCATGGAGATAGAATTCTTGATTGGCATTTTATTGTCTTTTGGTTCTTTGAAAATAATCCCATTTTCTTCTGGCTTCCAAGAAGTCAGCTTTTAAGTTTAAAAGTTTGTTGCATTTAAGGTTTTTTCTTTGTCTTTGGTTTCAGCAGTTTTACTATGGTATAACTAGGTGGTGACTTTGAAATTTATTGTTCTTGAGGTTTGTAGGACTTCTTGAACCTATAACTTGATGTCTGCCATCAGTGTCGGAAAATTCTTTCTTTCTTTATTTTTTTAGTTTATTTTTTGAGAGAGAGAGAGAGAGAGAGAGAGAGAGAGAGAGAGAGCAAGCAGGGGAGGGATAGAGAGGGAGGGGGAGAATCCCAGGCAGGCTCCATGCTGTCAGCACAGAGCCCAATGCGGGACTCAAACTCATGAACCATGAGATCATGACCTGAGCCAAAATCAAGAGTCAGACACCTAACCAACTGAGCCACCCAGGCACCCCAGTGTCTGAAAATTCTTAGCCAGTATCCCTTAAGCTTTATTTTCTCTAATTTCCTTATGTTAAACCTTCACACTCTATTTCCTATGTCTCTTACTCTCTTTTCTGAATTGTCTATGCTTCTGCCTTTCTCTCCTTCAGGCTGGATGTTTTATCTAGCCTTCCTTCAACTCACTATTTCAGTTTTCAGCTCTAATATTCTGTTAAACACATCTATGAGTTGTTAATTTCAGTTATTATATTTTTAAGTTACAAAGTTTTTATTTGATTTTTTTTGTGTGGTTTCCAAGTGTCTGTAAAGTGCTTGATCTTTTACTTTTTCAAATTATTAAAAATAGTTGCTTAAAATCTCATCATTCCTTGATCTGGATCCCCTGTGGGTCTTTTTTTATTTGTGGTATTCATTTATGTTTTTTTATCTCCTTATGTGTTCCTTTATTTTTGACTGAGTGCCAGACATAGTATATGAAAAGTTATAGAGATCATTTAAGCTTCAAGGTGATGTTATTTAACCTCAGAAACAACTTATGTTTTCTCTACAGGAGTGTAAGGATCATTTAATCCAGCTTCAAGAATTGAGATAATTTAAAGCTGGGCTTCTGTCCCACAGAATACTGTTCTATTTCCAGTGCACAGTACTCTTAGATACAGCCTTTCAAAGTTACCATCTAAAGGCTCGGGTTTTTATAAGGCCACCCACACCACAACAGGCCCCACACTCACAGTTTTTTCTTTCCTAAGTCAGCAGGCTATTGATAACTGTCAGCCCCTTAGCTACCTTTTCTGAAATCAGGTACCCCAAAGGAAACCAGGCTTATCTTTCTGGGTTTCCTTCCCATTTTACATCATGGTTCCATAATTCTGGACTACCTTCTGGGCCCTCTGATGCCATCAGATAGATTTTCCCCTGGATTTTCTAGTTTTCAACCAGAATATCAATCCAGATTACCTAGTGTACCTTCACCAGAAGAAGAAAGTCTTCCTTTAGTTTTCTAACTTATTTTTCTGGATGTCAGGTGTTCCAGGCATGCTCAATTCCAAAGAAAGAAAAGTGTAGCACCCATTTGAATGATTCTGATTTTGCAGATCTTATGCTTCACATTATAAATCCTGAGAAGCCCTTTCAAGTATCTCTGTCTGTATAAACTCTGAGAAGTAGAGAGACCAAGAATTACACCAGGTATTAAATGAAATGAAATTTAAAATTAAATGAAAGCAAAAAAAAAAAAAAATTAAAGAAAAAAATTTTAATTAATTAGTGGGTAGAATGTTATTAACTAAAGCAAATGTCATGAACAAAGGAAGCAGTAAAGCAAAAAGCCTTACCTAAAAGGACCGGGATTAGTACAGTCAGATGCACAGTGGTTCTTAGCCTAACACAGAGCCCCACTCAGCAAGGGGATAGATGGAAATGTTTGGGAGGCCCAATGGCATTAAGTGGGCCTTAGACAATGGATGTTAAATGCTCTGCAATGAGACGGGCAGTTCTGCAGAACAGAGAATTCTCTTGCCCCAAATGCCAATGATATGAAAAAAAAAAAATGTAGAGATAAATTAAGCTTCAGGCTGTTCTCTTTCTCCAGAGAGTACTTATCTTTGCTCTGGCACCAAACACTGTTAAGTAATTGTATTACTTAGAGTAGGCTAAGCTGCTATGAGAAGTAGAATCCCAGAATCCTGAGGCTTAAGAAATTTATTTCTCATTTACATAGCAATCTAGGACAGTTTGCATAATAACCTAGGACAATTGTGCACAGTTTGGATAACTTCCTCACACTGATTTAGAGACCTAGGTTGCTTCTTTCCACTTTGCAACGGTCTTATCTTCTTTTTTTTTTTAATTTTTTTTTTTAACGTTTTATTTATTTTTGAGACAGGGAGAGACAGAGCATGAACAGGGGAGGGTCAGAGAGGGAGACACAGAATCTGAAACAGGCTCCAGGCTCTGAGCTGTCAGCACAGAGCCCGACACGGGGCTCGAACTCACGGACCGCGAGATCATGACCCGAGCCGAAGTCAGCCGCTTAACCGACTGAGCCACCCAGGTGCCCCCGACAGTCTTATCTTCTAAGACCTTGTTGTTGTATGCATCAGTTAGGCGGGTGACTACATTCAGAATCCAGCTGTCAAAAAGGGAAAGAAAGCATGGAGGAGGCATACAGCTGTCCTCCAGATTCTACCCTACAGGTGGCACACCTTAATTCTGCCCACTTCATTAGGAACTTAGTCACCTAGTCATATGTAATTGAATGGGAGCTGGGACATATAATCCAGCTAAGTGTCCAGGTAGAAGATCACATATTTTGGTAAACAGGTATAATGAAAAATACAACTGGGAAAATAATAAAAGGTAGAAGTTAGTTGGGCATCTCTCAGTGCCAGGTCAAGCTTGGACTTGACCCTGTAGCCACAGTGAAAGCTTGTAACTATTTCTGAGCAGGAAAGTGGGGTAGTTAGGATAATTATTCTGGCAATACTGGGCAGAACAGGTTGTGGAGACCATTTAAGAAGCTATTATAGCAGTCCAGAAGTAAGAACTAAGGTAATAAGCAAGCATGGTGACCGTGGAGAGGGAACAAGGAGGCAAAATGCACTGATATCGTTAGGGACAAATGGAATTCCAGTGGTAACCTCTAACATGTATTGAACATTTTACACATATTAGGTTATTTAAGTCTCAAAAAAATAAAAATCTCGTTATCCTTATTTTAATAATGAGGAAACGGAGACCTACGGTATGAATTTGGATAGAAGCCAAGTAATAGCAGCAGTTAAAGATACATGAATGATGGGTAAATCTAGGCAGCATTTGTAGATTTCTCTGAGAAAGTTTGGCCATGAGGTGAGGAAAGAGTTAAGACATTAGCTAGATGGAGAAGCATCATCAGGTAGTAATAACAGATAGTAATAACACATAGATAGTACTTCCTGTTTGCTGACCACTGATCTATAAGTCTATGCACAGATTATCTCTTTTAGTTCATTTTATAGATAAGAAGACATAATCCATCCAGGGTCACAAAGCTAGTAAATGGCAGGGTTGGAAATGTTTTCCCAAGAGTGGAGTGAGCTCTGTATTTGAAACCCAGCTCCAGTTCTCTTTCAGTGGTCTCCCTACATGCTCCATTCCACATTGCTCTTGCTCTCACTCTCTCTGTCTTCTGTGACCTCTTGATGCATCTTTAATTGTTGCCAGATGTTTTAGCACTTAATTATTTCCTAGTAGTGACCTGTATATTGCCTATATTTAAGCTTCTTGAAGTCACTGACCATCTTCTGTCCTTTTCCTGTTTGTGATGCTGATTATTTTTTGGATTTAAATGTTCCAATAAAAACTTAAATAAGGATATATTTACTTAGATAAGTTGTATTAATTAGTCACACGTGAATCCTTTCGTTTTATTCATTTTCTACATTTGTTGCCATTTAGCTGTTGATTATATTTGAATTATATGTGTATATATAATATATAAATATATTTACATATTGATGACAGAGGATCTTTATTTCTTGCCTTCTAGATTGCAACATGATAGTCTTATATTAAATGTGTCTGCCACTTTCTCCGCAGGTAGATGCTGGCTGGATTGGATTTTGGTCCATAGTTGGAGGCTGTGTTGTTGGAATAGCAATGGCAAGGTAAGAATATTTTACGTTAAACATGTGGGTGGGCCAAACCAAAAACAAAAAAATGGCTCCTTTTGATAAGTGTTAAAATTCAGGGGAAAATAAAACAGGCAAAAGTCAGAAAAGGGCACTTGTTCAGGCTACAAGAAAATTCACATGCAGTAAGAATTTGCTGCTGCAAGAAACATTCTCAGGAGTAGTCTGTCTTCAGCTGTTTCCAGAGGATAGAAATGTGTTTCCAGTGTAATTAAGCTGCCTGTCTCCATATTATTGGAGAACAGAAGCTACAAATGGAGCCCAAAGAAAGGTAATACAGTAATAAAGGAAAATTGATTATTTATCGAGAATAGAAAAGAATTGAAAAGAATCATTTGTAAGAACATCTTTAGAACTTTACATGAAAAGGGAGTATCTGATTAGCAGATATTTATTTTTGGTCTTTTTTGGCAGGTACATCCCTATATCCCATTTTGATGAAAAGTGTCCATAAAGACTTCCAGTCATCAAACTCCCTTTGATCGTAACCCATTATGACAACACATTTTTAGAAGGAATCAGAGGAAGGAAAATGTCTTATTTTTTCTTAAAAAAAAAAAAAAAAAAGAAAGAAAGAACAGAAATGTCACTCATCCAGGTGACTGCCTATAAAACTATTCTTGGTGTTTCCAAAGAGATGAGTTATTCACTTCCCAAATTGTTTACCCTGTTTAATCAAAAACAAAATTAGGCAATCAACTTTACCAGAAAGAGAAGAATCTAATTACATATTTGGGGAGATCAAATAAGATATGTAAATCACCTCAATTTCTAAATACTTAAACATAATTGGCACAGGATAATATATCTAGACCTTACAGTTTGCATAGTGTTCCTGGGATAATGAAAGAATAAACTGACACTGATTTCTAAATCGCCCTGAGGTTTTTATAAGTTAGGGAAATAAAAGAATAAAATCTAAAAGCTAAAGAAGAGGAATAGGAAGATAGCATTTGTAGGAAACCACTACACAAATACTGAAATATATTGACTTGTCACATTTGACAGAATCATATCTAATTTTTCTAATTAAATATCCAAGCCAATTATAGTGAATCATCATTTCCCAAATCCTATTCTGAGCACTAGATAGGTCAAAGAGGAAGGAACTATTGTATATCAGAAATGACATCTCACATGTACCTTTTGCTTTATTTTCTTTCTGTAAACCCTTAATTTTATCTATATAGAAATAGAGCTAGAGGGAAAAATGAGACTGAGGACATTTCTGTTTTTAATTCATTGAAATGCAAGATCTAAAAGATACGACCCTTACTCTGGATTGAAGTCAATTATAGCTATCTCCTAGGCCTAGAATCAATTTTTAAAATTATGTTCATAACACCATTTTGGGGATCCCTAGAACAGAATCTCCTTATACACATTAGTGTTTGGGTGATTTTTTTTGTAATTATGTTGCTAAAGGCCACTACCAGGTGTAATAATTTTGATGGTATTAGCCCATTTGAAAGGACTAGGTCTACATAAATAGCAAATGACAGTGGTCAGTTTATTCTTATGTGACCTGGCCCTGTCAGCTCTCTCACTGTTCAACTTTATTCAGTTCTGATTATACCATAAAACTATTTTATTCTCTCATACTTTGCCATCTGCCTATCAGACAAGTATGTTCTTGCAGCATACCAAAACATAAATCAAAAAAGTGTTTGGTGGGCATGAAAACTGTTTTTGGAGTTTCTTGAGGGAAATTTCTATGAAGCTGTGGAACGTTTTCAGAGTACAAAAGAATTTTCTGCTGGTAAACTTTAATAGTTGAGAACAAACATAAGTCACTGGGCAAAGATGCATCCATGTTTTCCACCAAAAGATGGCATCAGCTGTCACAGAAAGCTATTTTAGTCCAGGCAATGCTTACAAACATGATTAACCTTATCATGTCAAATAAGCACAAAAGATAGTATTGAAAATATTAAGAAGGACAGTAATATAATTACAATAAAAATTAAAATCAATTTTAAAACTTCAAAGTAGAAAAACACAGTAAATGTTATATTTGGGATGAGATCAGTTTTTCTGCAGCAGGAACAATTCTGAAGGCCTGAGTACGTTGCATGGAGGCACAGCCAGAGGATTGTGCCTGTACAAATTAGCAGATGAGGAAAAGCTAATTGGCAAATGGAAAAGTTGTGGGTCATAACTAAACAATAAGCATCTCTACCATTTGCCTTTTAATTTCATGTTAATTCATAAAAAAGCAGAAATTTTGAGAACTTAAAATGCCCTGAAACATTAGCCACAACCTTTGTAGGACAGTAGTCATTACTCCAGAGCTATATTCTTGCTCTCCTGGAGCTTACTAATAGGGAAGACAAAAAGTAAATGCAAAAACAAAAGAAATGCCAATAGAGATCAATGCTGTGAAGAAAATAGAGTGTGGAGATGGGATGGTGAGGGCTTCTTTCATGAGCAGGGAGAGCTTTATTGAACTGAGACCTGAATGACTGGAGTAAGCTAGAGAAAGTCACATGAAGAATGAGGGTCCCAGCATTCCTGGCAAACAGGACAAATACCAAAGGTACATATTGCTATGGGAAACAACCCTAGCTTGTATGAGAAACAAAAACACGGCTGTCCAACTGGAGAATAGTAAGGCAGAGGGAGAGTGGAGGCACAGACCAGATCATATTAGGACCCTGGTGGCTCTGTGGGTAAGCATTTGGATTCTCTGAGTTTGAATTTTGGGAGAGCCATGTTTGCAAGTTGATGTCAGCAAGTTAGCTTGTTTTCTAAAACTAGAATAATATAATGCTCATTATAGGATGTTTGGAAATTATAGAAATATATAAAGAAAGTAAAAGTATCATTTAAAAAACACAGAATCCATCCTGTAAGTTACAGACCTTGAACAGAGAGCACATTTTGTATGTTTTGTAAGAGAAAAAAATATTTGCCACGATATATGCAAAATGTGCTAGTTAAAAAAGGTTTTTTTTACTTGCTTTAAAAAGAACTCCTAGAAATTTTTTCAAGAAATTATTGCTTAATGAAAGTGTGTCATTGATTTAAACAGTATTTTAAAAATCCAAGTAGAATTATAATAGAACATTGTTTCTTTTCAGGTTTGCAGATTTTATCAGGGGTATGCTGAAACTAATTCTTCTCCTCCTGTTTTCTGGGGCTACACTGTCATCCACGTGGTTCACCCTGACCTGTTTGAACAGCATCACACACCTGCCTTTAACCACAGGTGAACACAGACTATTTTGAACTTTGAATAGATATT
This sequence comes from Felis catus, assembly GCF_018350175.1. Lineage (NCBI taxonomy): Eukaryota > Metazoa > Chordata > Mammalia > Carnivora > Felidae > Felis > Felis catus. The sequence continues at coordinate 68,279,993 of NC_058376.1, forward strand.
TTCAGATCACAAAAATATATAAACCCAGACAGTAGGAATTTTCCTTGTTAGAGATATAACGGAAATATAATAATTACTATAAAACTATAAAAATTCTAAAACTAATAAATATACAAAAAGGTCTCCCACGTCCAGACATCAGACTATCTTCCCATCTAAAAAGAGTCCAAGAATAACTAAAAATACTTTCATTGGTATTTTCACATGGAAAAGAAATGTAATCCTTAGCCTAAACTCATATAGCATGGAAAAGCCTATATTCTTTTAAAATTCATATCAGAGCATAATACAGAAATTTTTATCTTCTTTATAGCCATTACATCATTAAGCAGTAAGGAAAATGAACAGAGGCAAAAAGCTATGATGTTTGAAGTACATACCAGTAAAATTCTTTCTACACCTATAGGTTATTCAGTCTTCTTACACTATCAATACAAAACAAAACTTACTAGAAAATACCTTTAGGAAGTATATTACAGACAGCTTATTCAGCTCATCTAATTGACCTGAGATAATTTAATTTTTTTTTTTAATGTTTATTTATTTTTGAGACAGAGAGAGGCAGAGCATGAATGGGGAAGGAGGGTCAGAGAGAGAGGGAGACACAGAATCCAAAGCAGGCTCCAGGCTCTGAGCTGTCAGCACAGAGCCCAATGAGGGGCTCGAACTTATGGACCCTGAGATCATGACCTGAGCCGAAGTTGGATACTTAACTGACTGAGCCACCCAGGTGCCCCTGACCTGAAATATTTATAGTTGCTATTGCATTTTTTTGTCTTGTTTTATTTTAGAGAGAGCATGATCAGGGGAGAGGGGTTGGGGGGGCAGGGATGGTTAGGAGAGAGAGAGAGAGAGAGAGAGAGAGAGAGGGAGGGAGAAGGAGGAATGAATCTTAGGCTCCATGCTCAGCGCAGAACCCGACTTGGGGCTTGATCCCATGACCCTGGGATTATGACCTGAGCTGAAACTGAGAGCCAAATACTCAACCAACTGAGCCACCCAGGTGCCCCGCTATTGTGTTGTTATCAATACTGTCATTTGGGGGTCTATATTAGTTTACCATGGCCACTATAACAAGTTATCACAAATACAGTGGCTTAAAACAACACCACTTTATTGTCTTACATTTCTGTAAGTTAGAAGTCCAATGTGGGTCTCACTAGGCTAAAGTCAAAGTGTGGACAAACTCTAGACAAGGGAAGAATACACTATCTTGCCTTTTCTGACTTCCAGAGGCCACCCAGATTCCTGGATTCCCTTCCTCCATCTTTAAAGCCTGCCATGGGTCAAGTCCTTCTCACACAGCACTACCCGCACCTTTCTTCCAAGTCACATCTTCCTCTGAGGTCTAATCCTCTGCTCTTTTCTCTACTTTTAAGGATCCCTGTGATTATACTAAACCCACCCAGATAATTCAGGATAAGCTCTCAATTTTAAGGTCAACTGATTAGTAACCTTAATTCCATCTGCAGCCTTAATTGTATACGGACAAAAGGAACCTTTCTCTAATGGGAGTCCCCATGAAATACACATGCCATTGGTCAACAGGCCCCAATAGAGCCACTTCAGACTCTTGTTAACTCTTACCCATACAAGTGCTTATTACAGCAAAAATCCTACAATTTTATAGCCTACTTTGTAACAAAGAATCCTATATTCTACCTTTATAGCAAATAATCCCATAATAAACACATAATCCAGTAGGTGACTATCACTTACAAATGGAATAAAAAATCTGCATCTTGAGCAATCTTTTATTAAAAAAAAAAAAGAAAAAAGAAGTGGGGGTGCCTTCGTGGTTCAGTCGGTTAAGTGTCTGACTCCTGGTTTCCTCTCAAGTTATGATCTCACTGTTCATGAGTTCGGGCCCCATATTGGACTCTGTGCACTAGCACAGAGCCTGCTTGGGATTCTGTCTCTCCCTCTCTCTCTGCCCTTCCCCCACTCAACTCTCTCTGTCTCTTAAAATAAATAAACTTCAAAAAAATTTTAAAAAGGAAAAAACAATAACAGAGCCCTCATGGTCTATAAAATAATATGTCATAGTATCCCAATTTGGATTTCAGTGCTCTGTTATAAAAGGACCAGCAATTTATATATCAAAGGTATCAAATTCTTCAAAGACAGGCTTTGAACTCACAACCCTGCAATCAAGACCTGTGCTGAGATAGAGAGTCAGATGCTTGCTTAATGGACTGAGCCACCCTGGCACTCCAAAGACAGCCTTTATTTTGGAGTTCCTACCACTTCTACAGTGACACTTTTATAGGTTGCCCTATATCCATGACTACCAAACTACACCAGGCCAGCTTCCCTGGAGTTCCACAGCAAACTCAAAAGGCAACGTGGGTTATTTTAAATTTCTGCAGTCAAATGCTCTACCCCTGAGCTATACCCCCTAAATTTCTGAAGGAAACACAGAGATATTCCACATCTGTCAGACACTTTGTGAACCTCTAGTTCAAGAGAGTTCCCAGTTTCATCATTAGATCCTACTACATTCTTTTCGATGACATCACATCTCTGCGAAGTTAGGTTTTCTGCAGCTGCTGTGATAAAAAGCAAGTGCTGCACAAAAATCAGGACCAGGAAATGAGGGTGTCGATCTGATTGTAAGAGTTGATCCCAAGATTTGAGAAGGCATGCATTGCCCATCAGATGCACGCATCTCATTAGTAAGCAATTGTGGTTATTTGAGATATATATATGTATATCTCAAATATATATATTATATATATTATATATATTATATATAATATATATCTCATATATATTATAATATATATTATATATATTATATATATTATAATATATATATTATAATATATATATATTAGTAAGCAATTGTGGTTATTTGAGATATATATATATTTAAGGTCAACTGATTAGTTAAATTATATATATTAACATATATATAATATATGTTAAATTGTTTGGACCTAACTATGTAATTAACAGAATTGTTAGCTATTTCTTTTGGCCTTGGGGCACCATGAAAAAATTACTAAGGCACTAAGGGTGCTGCAAAGGAAGGTTTGGAAATCTCTGTTTTGTACCATCCTGCCAGGTATCCTTAACTTTAATTTTTATTGCTTTGCCTATAAAGCCCAGTTGTCCAGAGTAATAAGTTTTGGATACCGTGCACTTTTTTTATACTAACATACCTACATTAGGTTTTTGAGCAATTTTGGCAAGTATTTTGGGCCAGAATTTTTTGTTTTATTTTATTCTGGTATAATTTCATAATTTAGCAATTGCACAACATTCCGGTAGAATAGTTTTAGTTTACAACTCCTCATATAACATTACACTCAGATTTTTGTATGTATCTGTTAGATTTTTTAAGAACAAAGTTGTGAGTACATAATGAACACGTTTTTCCCTTGAATTAAGTGTAGAATAGTCATTATAAGATATTGCATTCATTAAATTTTATGTGTTTTCTGTTTAACATGATGAATTAACAGTTTTATCTCTGGGTGGTGGCAGTAAGAATGTTTCTTTTATTGCCTTCTTTTTTGTCTAGATTTGTAATAATGAGCATTTTTTTACTTTTATAATCAGAAAAAAGAAAGTATATATTTGAAAACTATACATCTTTTTAAATCTTAAGGGAAAATTGACATTATTGACCTTGGTCAGGACTGTGGTTTTCCCATCTGTCCTTGAAAACAATTATGTTGGACAGAAAGGAAAGCAGAATTCTAAATTAAATCAAAGGTTGAGTTTGTGTGGCCATCTTAACAACTGAATTTATAAATTCTACTGTTGTTTTCAATTGCAAGTGAGTTTTTGAATGTCACTTAGAAACTCCTGAAAGAAACTCCTGAAAGATGTGTTTTTAAATTAAAAGCACACTGTTGAAACCTAGACTTTTCAGTCCTTCTCTGAATGATCATAGTGGGATTTTTTTTCTTTCCTGATACCATTTAATAGTTACTTGAATGTGTGTCTTATCTCCCCTACCAATCACAAAATCTGGAGCATAGACTCGTGCCTTATAAATTCTGACACCCAACTCCCAACCCACTACCTAGCACTAGATCCTGACTAATGAGTGAATGAGTGAGTGAATGAATGAAGTGTACATTACCTCCATTTTTTTTAAGTTTATTTATTTATTTTGAGAGAGTGGGGAGGGGCAGAGATAGAGAATCCCAAGTAGGCTCCATACTGTCACTGTGGAGCCCCATGTGGGGCTCGATATCACACTTATCATGACCTGAGCCAGAATCAAGAGTTGGACACTTAACCTACTGAGCCAACCAGGCACCCCACCTGCATTTTGAATCTCAGTAGATATGACTTTTTGCAAATAATAGCAACTGTGGCCACTCTTTGTTATTCAGCACTAGCTGCAGAAAGGCAAAAGGGCACATTTTAGTGGAACAATGGAGAATTTGAATAAATCTGTCACAGATACTCTTACTGCCTTTGTAAAAATCTGACCTAATTCCTTCTAAGTAAAAGAGGTTTCATGAAAGGGAACTTACTACAAAATCTAATTATAGACACATCTAGACCTTTAGACTGATATTTAAAGCCAGTAATGGCAAATTCGTATTTCTTTTTTACCAGAGTCATTATTCTATTTTTAATGTGGAAAATATCTAGTCTTTTTACCATTTCCAGTAAATTTAGTATTCCTTTTGTTACTTTTAAATAACAGAGGACTCTACATGAAAAGTGTGAAAATATATGCATTGATTGTAATTACTGACTTAACAAATTAAAAGCTAGTTAATTTTGTTTAAGCCATGTTTAAAAGTGCTGTTACTGCTAAAACCTTCTGTTGCAATATTTTGTGGTCCACTGATCTTGATACTATTGTTGCCATCTCTATAGAAGAAAAACTGAATCATTCCATTCTATCTAAAGGTGCACTTTTTTTTTAATGTTTATTTATTTATGTGGTGAGAGAGAGAGCAATCGAAAGGTGGGGAAGAGGCAGAGAGAAAAGGAGAAAGACAATCCCAAGCAGGCTCCACACTGTCAGCGCAGAGCTTGATGTGGGGCTCAATCTCAGAACCCTGGGATCACGACCTGAGCCAAAATCAAGAGTTGGTGGCTTAACTGACTGAGCCACCGAGGTGCCCCATAAAAGTGCACCATTTTGATACGTGTACTTGCATATATACATCCCCTTGGAAGCTATCAGCAGTATGCTTTTATTTCCTTAAGGAGACTCAGTATTTATAATTGTGTTATATGTTTATTAATTGAAGTATCTTCAACAGGGCAAATAAATAAATTCATGACTAGATAATGTGAGTTTCAAAATCTTGAAGCTTATTCTATATACAAAGTTATGAAAATGCATTTCACCTTATCTGAAAAGTAGACATCTAGCCCCGTTTGCCACAACTCACACAGTCATTTTTCACTGAACAGATAAATGCTTTGAAAACGGCATTTTGAAAAATGTTAGCACTTTGGTGTTGAGTTTACTGAAACAATATAATTTGAGTTTTAGCAGAAGTGGCCTTGGGAGGTTCTTTATCTAATTCAAGTTACTGGAAGGCCTCAGTGGCGAAGTCAGACATAGATAGTGAGTGGGGAGTAAGGGGGAAAGATAAGCTTGACACGAGCCCCTTGACAATGATAGGTGACTACAAGCTGACTTCAAATGGTATTTGAAGAAAGAAAATATACTCGGTTGTATTGAAAGGCATGTGACATGTATAGGCTGGAGAGTGATCCTCTTAATATATTTTCATGTATCTTGCTTTTATTAAGATAATTATGTCCCACTTTAACAGCATGCAAAGAAATAAAAACATACATTTACCCCAAAATGGAGGGGAAATGAGAAAATTCAGAAAGGGATGATGAGCATGATTATAATATGCACACTTTTAAGGAAATTAGGGATTTTAAGGAAAGGTAGGTAAGTGACTTAATTATTCTTTCCAACTTTATGAACTAGAAGTGACTGTTACTCATGTTCATGACTCTGTGATCAAGAAGGAAAAAACAGAAGGTGGATTAAAGGAAGAAAATGGATTTGTGAAAAATCTTAAATGTAAGAGCCATGATATGCTGATAGACCTATTGAGCAAGATAATATAATGTTTATCCATGGAGATTTGCAAGAAGAGAAATGAGTCTGTAAACAGACTCTGTTTCTGAAAGATAGAGGGCTTGACCAGGTGATCAGTGTTCCGTGATGCAACTGTGCATTGCCTTCTATAGAACCGTAAGTAGTTCTTTGGGAACTTAAAAGTTGCTGATAAACCTATACCTGTACTACCTGATATAGTACAACCAATCTCTACCCTGGGCCCACTATTTCAAAGGGTTATTAGTTGTGCTTCATTTCTGCAAGATAACTACTTTGCCTTCCACCGTAAGAGACTCTAAACATAACTGTCAGCCTTTATAGGACTAACCTATGCCAACAAAGAGGCTAAACAAGGGACACAAATAAAATAATAACATAAATAAAGTCATTACTATTAATGAATATTGCAGCAAAATATGCCCTATACTTTTTTGAAACCACGGTTTCATGGACTGCATGTTTTAATCAGTGGCAGATCATGAAGGCCACAACAATCATTTTTAGGAAGAAAATCTGAGGCTGAGAAGAGAGGCACAGCTCAACAATATAGAAATGTTATATCAGTGTGTGTGTACATATGTATGTGTGTATCCCGTATATTCAACACACCTAAAACCCATGAACAAACATATTGTGAATGTTTACTGTTTCTCTTTACACATGTGTCTTTATTTCCTGAAGGAGTATTTTCAAATGCAATATCAAGGTTAATTTAGATTGTAGAAATATTTTTAATAAAGGTTTAATCTAATAATTCCCAGGTAGCTTTCCTAACTTTATCATAAAATAAAATTTAGTCAGTATGCATAATCATAAAATTTATCCAATAAAGTACATTAATAAGCCAACTCTTTAGGGAAATTTCTTGATTCTAATCTTTAAAAATTTTCATGATAAAAATTTATTGTATTTATTTCATAATCTTATTTCTTATTTATAATATTTCCTAATAAAACTGGAAAGAAATTCTGTATTATTCATATCTACTGAGAAGCAACTATGAAAGTTTTAGTTTTAGTTAGGCTCTCTACCTAAATTTATTTGTTATTGATCTGCTTAAATGAACCTCAGTTATCATCTGGTATAACTTATCATTCAATAAGTGAGTCTCTTTGCTTACAATCCAGAGATATGCCCATCTGACTGCAACTGGAATCCCGCCTGGATGAGGAAGCCATTCCCTGTCCCATTGTTTATCAGCTCTGGGTCCTGGGAAATTCTTCCTCCTATGGAGAGAGCTGATTTGGAGCAACACAGCCCACAGGGCAGGTCAGCTCCCTCCCTCTTCCACTGACACCCTCAAAACATTGTACCTGTCTTGTCTGGCTTTAGCCTTAATCTAAGCATCCACCAGTTCTCACAAGCTGCCCTCATCAAACATGGATTCCCAGCACTGACCACCACAATCAGTCTCTTCTAAACCTACCATACTTTGTCAGGGTTTTCCTTAAAACCTATTGCTAATAGATTTCAGCCCACTTTTCCTGCGTACTCAGCACCTGATAGTGGGGGCTATTGCTTCTCATGGTTAGACATAGCTTTTTTTTTTTTTTTTTTAAGAAAAAAGAATGAAGTATAATTATTTTCTTCACACTGTGCATATAAATGGCTACTAAGCCAATAGCTGTCGATCATATTCCTTTAGGTTAGGAGTCATTTGAGGATACAGCGTGTCCTATTTATTGTTGCAACATAGTGGCTTACAAAAAATAGGTGCCTGTTAAATGGTTTTGAAAAAAGGCTTATGTTTTCCCTATTAAATACCTAAACAATAATTTTTGAACCCATTTACATGTATCATGATTAAGGTTCATCTTCTTTGTAACTTTTTGGGTTTTTTATTTTGTCATCTAGCTTATTTATGTTCAGTCACTTCGAGCTTTTAGTGCTGAACACAGACTGGGGAAGCATGCTTTTTGTGTGAATACGATTGAATAAAAGAAATACCAAGTCTTGTTTGGGGTTTTGGGGGTTTTTGTTTTGTTTTGTTTTGTTTTTCAGTCTGACACAGTGGCTTCATGCTAGATTCTGTACACCTTAATTATATTATTTTTAGCAAAGCTAATTTACATTGTTTCCAAATAAGTCATTTTGACTTCCAGAACTTTCGTCACGTCATCTGTAAAATGCTTTACCTGCTTCAAAGGGTCGATAAGGTGATCAAATATAATATATTTGAAAACAGCTTTAAAAATGCCTTAAAAATTGGGGCACCTGGGTGGCGCAGTCGGTTAAGCGTCCGACTTCAGCCAGGTCACGATCTCGTGGTCCGTGAGTTCGAGCCCCGCGTTGGGCTCTGGGCTGATGGCTCAGAGCCTGGAGCCTGTTTCCGATTCTGTGTCTCCCTCTCTCTCTGCCCCTCGCCCATTCATGCTCTGTCTCTCTCTGTCCCAAAAATAAATAAATGTTGGAAAAAAAATAAAAAAAAATGCCTTAAAAATTATGTAAACCCAAGATTGAAAATTGTTTTGTTATTAATGATATCTTAAGAATCTCATTAAATGGTTGGGGCACCTGGGTGGCTTAGTCAGTTAAGCATCCGACTTTGGCTCAGGTCATAATCTTACTGTTCGTGAGTTCAAACCCCACGTCAGGCTCTGTGCTGACAGCTCAGAGCCTGAAGCTTACTTCGGATTCTGTGTCTTCCTCTCTCTCTCTGCCCCTCCCCTGCTCGTACTCTATCTCTCTCTCTCAAAAATAAATAAACATAATAATAATGAAAAAAAGAATCTCATTAAATGTTGAATGGGAATAGTTCTTACCTGAAATTTTGTGATTTATTTTATGACACCTAAGGTTTGAGTGTTTGGGTTACTAAAAATGTATTTATACGTAGTTTTATGTCCCTAAGGTTAACTGACAAGGTTAACCTTGTCCCTAAGGTTAACTGACTTGGTTTGCCATTGGGAGTACGAGTGGGGGAGGTAGTAGTTTCAGGGTTATGATCCAATTTGTGTTCTTGAAATACATCCATTGTAACTGTATTCTGTGTTGCACAGGACTTTGTTTTTTGCAGTTTGAATTGTGGGCCTGTGAAATTTTATTAACTTCTTTGAAAAAACTCTGCATCAGCATTGTATTTGTTCTGCCAAATTACCTTGACTTTTTAATTGAAAGGCAGTTTATTATAATTTTAGTATCATAAAAAGTCATAGAAATACTTAACAATTATGTAGTTTGAGCCCTCTCTGACAAGCAGGAAATTATCTTGTCTGCCTGACTTTTCGTAGATGACATTCACCCACTGGATCAGACAAACCAGTGTATAAAGATACTGTATCAGACTGTAAACTAAAAACTCAAATGAAAGTCAAATTCAAATCGGCTTCTACTTTGTGCATGTCCCAGAGCACTGGGGAGTATATGAATTCAGTCCTGACACAGCTACTTTTCCCCACTTTGATTATGAATGATCTTAATTTAACCCTTTCCTATGTAAACTATTTTGATCCTTTATGCAATAACAAGTGATTTCAGCACATCCATCCAGTGTAAAACAACCTCTTGGTCATCATTTTTATATAATAGAAGAAGCAAACCCCAAGAGTGAGAGAATTAAAGGAAAATACTTGCTTTTTCTTTAATTTTTTAATGTTTATTTTATTTTTGAGAGGGAGAGAGAGCGTGAGCGGGGGAGGGGCAGAGAGAGAGGGAGACACAGAATCGGAAGCAGGCTCCAGGCTCTGAGCTGTCAGCACAGAGACCGACACAGGGCTCGAACTTAGGAACCATGAGATCATGACCTGAGCTGAAGTTGGATGCTTAGCCGACTGAGCCACCAGGCACCCTGAAAATACTTGGCTTTTTGATTACTGGCCTCTGAAGTTATATTATACATCTCAGCTCGTCTATCCTACATGTAATAGGAATTCTTATAAAATGAAGTGAGAATATTTGTGTCAAGGATCCTGCACAAGGGCTGAGTTACGTGGCTCCCTAGTGTAGACATTAGGTCTAAGGGTCTTGCCACTCAGTGATAGCCATTTCTGAATCAGTGAGCTAAGAAACTTATATGGGGGGGCAGGTTGGATCAGCTGCTATTTCGTTAGTTTACAATACAGTTCTTTTTTTTTTAATTTTTTTTTAATGTTTGTTTATTTTTGAGACAGAGAGAGACAGAGCATGAATGGGGGAGGGGCAGAGAGAGAGGGAGACACAGAATCTGAAACAGGCTCCAGGCTCTGAGCCCCCAGCCCAGAGCCTGACATGGGGCTCGAACTCACAAACCGTGAGATCGTGACCTGAGCTGAAGTCGGACGCTCAACCGACTGAGCCACCCAGGCGCCCCCAGTTCTTTTGTTTTTAAATAGCTAAGATACGCACAAAGTAAATAATTCAAATTCACATAATAGGAAAAAGGTATAAAATGAAACATGTCTACCCTCCTGTGGCCTCCAGTTTTTCTCTTTAGAGGCAACCTTGTATGTCAGTTTCTTAGGTATTTGCCCAGAGAATTCTGTAAATTTACAAACAGCAGTGCGTGTGTTCTTTTTAAAAAGATAACACTCTTCACCTTTTTCACTTACGTACCTTAGATATCATTAATATCAGTATAGACAGAGTTACTTCCATTTTTAATAGTTGCATAATACACCTTTGATGTTTGATACATTTTTAAACAACCAACCCCCTATCGGTGGACACTTAGCTTATTTAATAATCTTTTTGTACTACAAACAATATTGCAATGAGTGTTCTCCATAATCTTGTACCTGCATAGCTATAGAATAAATACCTAGAAGTGGAATTGTTGGGTCAAAGAGTAAGTGCATTATTTATTTTGAAAAGCATTTTCAAATTACCATCAGAAGATGAACTATTTACAGTTCTATCAACAATGTTTAATTATAATAGAAGTCTAATATTTCCAGTGATAAAGATTTCCTCTTCCCTTTCCAGAATTCAGATACCTAGGAAACCAAAATCATAAGATTCTTAATGAACATGAAATGAAACCAAGGGAGTTGGATGATCTTGAGTTTTCAGATGGGGCCCCCTGCTTCACCAAGCTCTGCTTCTCTGAGAAATTCTGTGTGTGTGTGTCTTATTTTTTTTTTTTTTGTACCATGCTTGATAAAAATCGATAAAACCAAACCTCTCTTTTCAAGACTTCATAGTGATAGTCCTCTTTTTGTATATCCTTATCATTACATTATCATTCTTTCTTTCTTTTACAACATGCAATTGTTCTATTATATACATATTGTGGTAATTTTTCATTTTCACTTGCCTGATTACAAACTACATGTAAGGGTATATTTCAGACATAAAAATGTCAAAAGGATTATTTCCAAACGTGTTTCCTAGAAACAGCTGATTCTATTAGTAGTTTGTGAATCTTTAGAAGTAGCACTTCCTGGTTCTTAAGAGATTGATTCTTCCTGGCATTTATTTCAATATTCTCTTATTTTGAACTCTTAGACTCATCTGTGTTTGGGTCGATAGCCATCTCTGCTCTGATTACCACTGACTGGCTGATAAATTATTATAGAGTGTTTTGTAGATAGAATATGCTATAAAAGCTACCGATGACATTCCATCCCTACATTTCCAAATGTCCCACTAATGAGTCACATGAAAAGAGGAATGTGTTGATTTGTTTATGTGATATGTGTCTAGCAAATATATAGTGAGCATGAGGGGTTTTGTTTTTAAGAATCTTGAGGGGCGCCTGGGTGGCTCAGTTGGTTAGGCGGTGGACTTCGGCTCAGGTCTTGATCTCACAGTCCGTGAGTTCGAGCCCCGTGTCGGGCTCTGTGCTGACAGCTCAGAGACTGGAGCCTGCTTTAGATTCTGTGTCTCCCTCTCTCTCTGACCCTCCCTTATTCATGCTCTGTCTCTCTCTGTCTCAAAAATAAATAAACATTAAAAAAAAAAGAATCTTGAAAGTTACTTCATATTTTAAGTGGTATTTATTTTAACTATCAGATGCTTCCCGTTTAATTCTGTGAAAATTTGGTCACTGCTTTAGCCAGTAGTATGTTCTTTATTCACAGTCATCCTTTTGTTCTCTCTTTTCATATGTGCCTCCTAGTCAAAGAAAATCAGTATAATCACCAACTATTTGTGTTATTAGAATGACTAAATATTGGGGCGCCTGGGTGGCACAGTCGGTTAAACGTCCGACTTCAGCCAGGTCACGATCTCGCAGTCTGTGAGTTCAAGCCCGCGTCAGGCTCTGGGCTGATGGCTCAGAGCCTGGAGCCTGTTTCCGATTCTGTGTCTCCCTCTCTCTCTGCCCCTCCCCCGTTCATGCTCTGTCTCTCTCTGTCCCCCAAAAAAATAAACGTTGAAAAAAAAATAAAAAAAAAAAAAAAGAATGACTAAATATTTTATAATCCTGAAAGGCTAGTGTAATTAGAGGAGGAAATGGAAGTTGAGGTTCCTATACAGAAATTTTTTTTTCCAGGGCATCTGGGTGGCTCAGTTGGTTAGATGTCTGACTCTTAATCTCAGCTCAGGTCACAGTCTCACAGGCTATAGGATCAAGCCCCACATTGGGCTCTGTGCTAACATCGTGGAGACTGCTTGGGTTCTCTCCCCCTCTCTCTGCCCCTCCCCTGCTGGCACACTCCTTCTCTCAAAATAAATAAATAAATATTTTCAAAATAGAATTTTTCCTTAACAAATATTCAAAATATTTTCCCAGAAAAAATAAAATATTTTCCCCAAAGTTCCCCTCTACTTGCTGGATGGGATGCTGCCCAGTTATGAATCATTTAATAAAGCCAATTAGATCTTCAGAATTCTTAAAATAAAATGTATTTTCCTGCTAACTTTAGGCTTAGAATGAATTCTACTCATTATTATCTGTGGGTATGATATACTTACTAGTCCAAAAGGGATGTGTTCTATAGGATATCATTTTTACCCCATTGGTTCTTTTTTCACCTTCAAATTTAAAATAATGAGCATTTGTAGCTATGAAAAAATTCCTTGGAGTGGGGTGCATTTCCCTAGACATTTTTCTAAGAATAAGAATAATGCCCTTATTCAAAGATCAAAGATTTCACTACAGAATAGGGTTAATGGGCTTTTTATTGCTAACCTGGGATCCTAACCACTATTTATTATACATTTCTGGGTGAAGTTTTTTTTCTATCTTCCTAAAAAGTTACATATTTTTAATTTTTTCTCTAAATTTTTATTTAAATTCTGGTTAACATATAGAAAGTTATGTATTTTTTAAAAACTGTTGACATAAAATTCAAAATTCCAAAAACACAAAATTCCAAAACTGAAGACTAGTTATATTTTTAGCATTTCTCCAGGAGTTACATACTGAATATTTTTATTTTGTATTTGAAGATGATTACTAACCAGTCCTTTTAAATATGTAATTTTTAGGAACACTTAATGTTTCTTACATTTATTCTTAGATTTTAAGTTTTCTTTAAAATTATAGAATGAGTTTAGATTTCAAATTAAGTTGCTGTATTTTATCTAAACCTCTGTCTGCCAGGAGTGTGACTGAGGGAGAAGAACCCTTTTAATTATATATTATAGTGGTGAAATGATTATAGTGGTGAAATCACTTCTGTGCTTTGAAGTAATCCAAACCAAAATGATAAAGCAAATCCTGATGGTCATCTGGCAACAAAACCTTCTCCTATCTACTCCACAAAACCTGAGCAAAGAGCTGACAGATATGTGATGCTTTGTCAAACTTTATCAACTACCATTGAAAAGATATGAAATTCCAGCGTTGATACTTCTGAAAGAGAATACCCAGAAGATCTATCTGATATGACTCACTGTTGCTACCATGAAACTAAAATGTTTGTGTTTTCATTTTAGTGACATTATATGCCTCCTGCATTCTCCTGGGAGTGTTCTTGAATAGCAGTATACCTATATTTTTTGAGCTTTTTGTGGAGACTGTCTACCCAGTTCCAGAAGGAATTACTTGTGGAGTTGTCACTTTTTTAAGTAATATGTTCATGGGAGTACTTTTATTTTTTCTCACATTTTATCACACAGGTAAGAAATTTGACTTTTTATTTACTATCTAAATGTGTTACGAGAGAGGTTTGTGGCACTGGTGTATAGGGAATTTATATGGAGAATTCTCACCAAAGCAAATTACTTTGACAAAGCTTTCAGGTGCCTAAAAAAAAGATCCTCCATTTTGTTTTTCTTGAAATGCATCCTAGACTAATGTAATGCACCCTCACTCCCTAGAGTTTCTGGTTTAATTAACCTGGACTGGGGCCCTGTATTTATTTTTTTAAAAACCCACCAAGTGATTCTACTATACTGGTTCTTGTTGAGAACCACTGGTATATTGCTTTTTAAAAGATACTTAGAATCTACTGTCTTAACATAAGGTACAAGTTAAAGTCAGAGGTAGATTTGTAGTGTCAATCCTTAGAGATGAATGAGAAGTCACCCAAGGAGTGGGTAGAATATAAGGAACAGCACTCTCCAGTGAAACTTTTTAGGAGGCTGGCAGTGTTCTTTACTGTCTAGTACAGTACTACTAGCCACACTCAGCTAGTGCAAGTAAGGGATTGGACTTTTTACCATTTTATTTTAATTAATGTAAGTTGAAATTTAAATAGCTACACATAGCTAGTGGCTAGTGAATTGGTCAGCACAGATATAGAGTGAAAAGAAGGTTGAAGTGAGAACCCAGGGGGTACGCCTTTGAAGAAAAGGGAGGCCCTTACAAGAGAGGAAGGGATGGGGTCCTGAATCAAGTGAAGAAGTTAGACTTGGACAAAAGGAGTTAGGAGAGGAAGCAGTGCGGGCGGCCACAGAGGCAGACACGCTTCCCAGGGCGATTGTTGAAGGAGCTCCTTCTTGATGGCACCAGCTTCTGCTTAGAAGCCAGTTGTCTGTCAAGAGCTGGTGGGAAGATAGTGGAGACAGGGCTTAAGGAGAGAATGGAACATTAAAATAACCTTGGAGGGATGGGAGGAGACACCGCAGGGACAGCTGGAAAGTTGCTGGGCACACTGAAGGCAGACCACCTGAGGTTGGGATCCATGGGTTTGTAGTGACTCCGTTTTGCACAGTTGTTTGGTTTTCTCTGATACTCATTCTTCTCTGTCCAAAATCTGTCTTGCTGTTTTGAAACATTTGAGCATAATTATCTAGTATTTTTTTCTTGCATGTTAAGGATTTATACTTGTGATTCTTGAATGTAAATTTTTATTAATTTCTACTAGGCTTGTATCCTATTTTATTTCCTCATCATAAGCGATCTGTTATTACTACCTTTTTTTCCTCATTGCTTTTCTCTTAACTGCTCATCAAATACCAGTAAATTTGGATAATTTTTACATGGAAGAATCTAATTTTAAGATTCAAATGTAACACATGCTCTAAAGTGTAACAATCCAAGAGGCCTAATATTTTATAGGAAACTTCCTGACAGTCTTATAATTGAAATAATAGCCACAATAACCACCTTGACTGGAAAATACATTTTTGAAACTTTCAAAGCTGATGAAACAGAATCTGGCCTGGGTTTTAGACAACCTTTAACATAGCATTTTCACCTAACAGCAAAAAGCATCCAAATGATATGTTAATTTCTTAATATATATGATTAACAACAAACTAGATCATTTCCACCAATCAGTAATGCAGGCGAAGTAGGTTTTAACTTTCCTACACTTGATGTGAGGTCAGTTTCTCTTATGAAGGAGAGAGAGACTGATGAAGCCAGACTCCTGTTGACAGTCCTCTTGAAAACATGTGTTTCCATTAGGGAAAATGCCATCAGGAGGTGTTAGAATAAGGTCTTTCCCTCCAATGTGTTTTCTAAACAGAACAAACAATTCCAAATAGAATAAACAATTATTACACATCAGCTTTAATCCACTTCAGTTTGTCACAGTTGAAATTAAGAGGCTTAATGCCTCTCTTTTTGCATGGTAAAGTATGAGAGATGGCTATGTTGCCCCTTCAGGTGATAGAAACAATTTTCCAGCCCATGGACACAGCTCTGCTAAGTGGTCCCTGCAGCCTGGTAGAGCGTGTTTTTTTTCTGTCTGATGGGAATAAGTTTTGTCCTCCCAGTATATAAAAACGACCACAGGGGCACCTGGGTGGCGCAGTCGGTTAAGCGTCCGACTTCAGCCAGGTCACGATCTCGCAGTCCGTGAGTTCGAGCCCCGCGTCGGGCTCTGGGCTGATGGCTTAGAGCCTGGAGCCTGTTTCCGATTCTGTGTCTCCCTCTCTGTCTGCCCCTCCCCCGTTCATGCGCTGTCTCTCTCTGTCCCAAAAATAAATAAACGTTGAAAAAAACGACAACAGTAGAAGCCCGATAATGTTATCCTCCAAGAAACCTCTTGCATGTGGTCTCTAAAACATAACACACGTTTATTCATCAGTTAAGGCAGAGACTACCCTTACACTGACTATGGAAGAGCCCAGTGTACCCCTGACCATCTTGCTTGGCCAGTAGAGAGTCTGTGTCACTCTGCTGGTCCAGCTGCAGCTTTCAACTTGTTCAACAGAGACTGGAGTCTGGCGCAAGGGTACTAGAACTGACATCAGTTGGCGTTCACCCCCCATTTTGCAGATTCCTAGTGACCAGGTACAAGCAGATGTTTTTGTTTCTTTGGCATAGGTGGCAGAAGAAACACTTAGCAACGTTTCTGCTAATTCCTATCTCATTGATGTGATCAAGGATTTATCTAGCTGGGGAAAAAAACTTCCCTCTTTTTGCTTGGTTTCTGGTCACATGTTTGTATACATCTCTTGTGTGGGTGTTAAAGGTTTCTGCCTAATCTCCATGATTATTATGAAAAATGAAACTTTAATTATTAATTTTAATCCGGCAAGATGATTTTCAGGAAAAAAGAAAATCTCAGTTCATTTTGATATTTTAGAGAGTTAATGAGAAGGTATGTGTGAAAGAGCCCTAGGCCAGGGCATTACTGGCACTCACCAAATGTTTGTTTTGTGTCCTTCTAGATAATTTGCTGTTTGCTGGTAATAATTTAAATATCTAGGCTTCTTTTTTTTTTTTTTTAAGTTTATTTATTTTGAGAGAGAGAGAGTGAGCAGGTTGGGGGCGAGAAAGAGAGAGAGAGAGACTGAGCCATTCAGGCACCCCTAGGCTTCTGTTTTCTAGGGGTGCCTGGATGGCGCAGTCGGTTAAGCGTCTGACTTGGTTTTGGCTCAGGTCACCATCTCATGGTCCGTGAGTTTCAGTCCCGTGTTGGGCTCTGCGCTAATAGCGCACTGCTTGGGATTCTGTTTCCCTCTCTCTCTCTGCCCCTCCCTGCTCACTCTCTCTCCCTCTCTCAAAAATGAACATTAAAAAAAATGCCTTTTACATGTTTATTTGTTAGTGTGTGTAATAAATGCATACAAATATGCCCACATCTCTCTAAGGCTAAGGTTACTAGAACCATGAAGACTTTGTTGAGGCTCTTTCATGTATGACTAGTTGATCTCGCCCCAAAAGTCCTGTAGCAGGAGTTCACATGCCTCACAACTGAGGTTTGAGGATACATACATTACAAGTCTGCAAAGTTATCTCTGAGGTTTGAGGATACATACATTACAACTTCTGCAAAGTTATCTCCTAAAAATAACTTTCAGTTCCCCAGCCAGTACCCCAAACATTTCATAGGATGAATGGAAGTCCCTTCCATTACAGCCAGCATTCAAATGCCATAATTCAGTCACGTTAAAACTTGAAAAACTCACCCAGAAGTTAGTTACATGTCAGGACTCACTTCCGTCAGTTATGTGATTGGAAGGCCTGTATTTTAATCATCATGAAGATCTCTGGTTTCGTAGGTCACTCCTTGAAGAAGTACTAAACTTTCTGACTAGCATTTTATTTCCCCACAATGTGCTACTTAGTGGGTGACTGTGTCAGATATAATTTTCCAGGGCTATACAGACTAGCCCCAAAATGACCACATTAGAATGGCTTGCCAAACAAGAAAGCCTCCATTGGTGATTTGTTTGCAGATCATGGCCATTGCCATCATTGACGATGGATGATGTCATACCAGTTTCTATGCCAGTGGCACTGGCTTCTTTGGAGCCCTGGGCCACAGGGTCTCCCATGTCCTGTTTTTATTCTATTTGGGCATACCTGGAACAGTGTCAGAAGTTTTTTAGAGTTTTTCTGTCTTGGGGTTTTCAAGGTCACTTTCAAAAAAAAAGAAAAGAAAAGAAAAAAAAGAAGCCAAAAACTGTTACTTGCTCCCTAATATAAGCATATTTATAAAACTGAGTTGCTTCGTATAATGTTTGCCTTGAGAATCTCAGTGAGTTATTTCAGATAGTGCAATGAAGCTTTATTCTAATAACTTCAATTTGACAAAATCAGTCTGAGGGTGCTCTTAGGTTCTTTATATGCTTTGAAATATATTCTCATGTTCTACTTGATAGTTTGTAGCTTGTTCTGAAGTTTGTATTGTTTGCTATTTTTTGTTGCTGTTGTTCTAGAAGCTTTGCAGCAGGTTTTGGCTAAATGAACTAAACGTTTTTACCTCTGGCCTTTCATTTTTGAAGTAGCTGACCACATGAATCTGAGGCTGCATTGTGGCTCAAAAGATTCAGGAGCCTGGCTGAGGGGGAGGCATTGACTGGTAGTTACCAGAATAGGTTCACCAGGTATGGACTAGTCAGGAGTTATTTTATATGTAGGGAGTAATTATACAACATTATGGTTAGATCCTATTGGATACTTAGTGTGCAGTGAAGACAGAAGGGCATTATACCATGAGATCATGATGTCAGCTGGCTCTTCTTGAGGGTGAATAGAGGCAATTTTGTCAAATCATCATAATTCTGGTTAAATCCCCAAAGAAAGTAGAAGGTTGGTTCCGGAGGGTGGTATCTGGGAACAGACAAGTACTTAAAGGTGATAGAAAACAAAAGCATAACATCATTAAAGGGAAAGATGAGATGAGTATAAGAGTGCTTCTAGAAGAAAAAAAGGAAGAGGATGAGTGAAATCCTAATTAGATAATCCCAGAAGAACATCACCATTTGGTGCAGAGCCCACTTCACTGAGTAAAACATAGCATAGCACCTGTCTAAACTGTAAAACTGGCAGACAGTACTCAGGATGCAGTATATATAATAAATGATAGACAACCAGCAAAAATAGAGAGAGAGGCAAACTGTGTAGAATGGATTCGTACTTTCTCTAGTGAAAGACCGAAAAAAGGAATATTAGAAAGCTGTGTTCCTTTTAAAAAGGTGTCAAGTTTAAGAACGTTTCAATGAATCAGGATTCTCTTGGTTCAATTATGTCATATGACACCAGGCTTAGAAAGGACAGCAGGTGACTTTGCTACTGGAAGGTCATGTTAAACTTTTAAGCAAGCCATTTCCTGCTTATTAGAGCACCTAAGCTGTGGTTCATGTGAACGGTTTTCAGTGGGAAAATATATAGATGCATACCTTTTTGCTTTCTGAAATGGCAAGTAATTTCAAAGAACACTTGTAGTTGGTTGAGCCAAGTGAACTTACCTAAAAGGTGGACTTAACTTTTCAGAGGAAGGCACAGTAGTAAAAACCAACTGTAAACCATAACACTAAACAGCAGTTATGAGGCATTTTTATAGATTTCATCTGAACCCAGGGAGAAGGAATAATTTACAACTCTGATGAAATAAAAGGTCTGTTTTCGCAATATTCAATAAATTTCTAGGTTTGAGGAAAGCAAGGACAAGTTAGTTGTTGCTACATGTGTGTTACTCTAGCTCCTCATAAAATACAGTCTCTTAAGATTTAGAAAATGTCATTGTTGTAGACTACTTTGTCAAGTACCATACTTTTTTTTAGCTGTTGCTTAAAAGTCAGAATGTTCATTGGGGCGCCTGGGTGGCGCAGTCGGTTAAGCGTCCGACTTCAGCCAGGTCACGATCTCGCGATCCGTGAGTTCGAGCCCCGCGTCAGGCTCTGGGCTGATGGCTCAGAGCCTGGAGCCTGTTTCCGATTCTGTGTCTCCCTCTCTCTCTGCCCCTCCCCCGTTCATGCTCTGTCTCTCTCTGTCCCAAAAATAAATAAACGTTGAAAAAAAATTAAAAAAAAAAAGTCAGAATGTTCACTTTAAAAAAAAATTTTTTTTTTAATGTTTATTTTTGAGAGACAGAGACAGACAGCATGAGCGGGAGAGGGGCAGAGAGAGAGAGGGAGACCCAGAATATGAAGCAGGCTTCAGGCTCTGAGCTCAAACTCACAAGCCGTAAGGTCATGACCTGAGCAGAAGTTGGAACCGACTGAGCCACCCAGGCGTCCCCAGAATGTTCACTTTTAATATAAATAGTATGCTGTTCTATTTTACTGCTTTTTCTCTTATTTTTTTTAATTGCTTCTTTTTGCCTGTTAAAATTATCATCAGAAATCCAGAAGCTACATGGTTAATATAAAAGCTGAAAATGCTGGTGTGTCATTTCAGGGGATATTGGAATAAAGACAAGATTCCAGGGGTCACAGCCTTCCTGGGTGTTTAGATTATACTCAATCCAAGTAAAGCACAGAAACAGCTTTGCATAGAAATACCATTGAAATATATGTCTTTGTTGTATGCTATAGAATAGCATGTCTGACTTTTAAAATGTAAAAATTGAGAGGTGGGGAGCCTGCTTTTGTAAGCATATTACAGAAAAAAAAGTATTTCAGCACCTTTTCTTACCACTTGGTTTTCTGATTTCCATTCCTGAGCATAAATTGCTCTTTTAGCCATATGAATTATGGATTGATTGAAAGCAGCAGTATAGAAATCTTTAGGATGATTTTTGAAGACTAAGGCAGTATTAGTATTCTGTAGAAGTACAAAAGGAAAATATAAACCTATAGCAGTGCCCAAAGGAAAAAAATGTACCAGGGAGCTTTTTCCCTTCATTTGTTGTTATTGTTGTTGTTGTTGTTGTTTTCATTGAAATTGCTAAATAGATATTAAACTAGGGAAGTTATCCCCACCACCACCAACCCAACCTCTTCATGCCAGGGAGCCGCTCACTTGTGCTCCCAGAGCCTCAGGATTGCCTGCCAAGGAGGGTTGGGTAGAAGGAGGCCAAATGGATGCACAGCTCAAGGGCCACGGGAGCTGGAGGAGGCAGCCACGGGCAGCCACAGTGAGTGGGTGTGTCTTGTTAGCACAAGGCTGGGACTGGCCTGTAGGCAAGCCCTGAATTCATGAGCGAGCATTTTTGAAGAAGGATGTTCTTGATACCATTAAAGCAAGTAATGGCAGAATCACCTGTTTAGAGGATTCCTGTAGGTTTTCAGATAATGGGCATCATTTATGCTGGTAGGGGGGAGAAAAGAACAGAAAGAAACAAACCAAAATATTCACAGTAGTTTTTCTGAGGGTAGAATTAGGATTAATTTGTTAGATTTTACTTTATTTTTTTCATACATTTTCTAACCTGTTTTACAATCATCACTACTTGCTAAGAACTAGATTTTTCTGTCCAAGGAAATCTAAAAAAGTTATCTCAAAATTCAGGTTATTTTCTTATCTTTAACCCATCAGATATTTCTTTTTTTTTTTTTTTTAAATTTTTTTTTCTCAACGTTTATGTATTTTTGGGACAGAGAGAGACAGAGCATGAACGGGGGAGGGCCAGAGAGAGAGGGAGACACAGAATCGGAAACAGGCTCCAGGCTCTGAGCCATCAGCCCAGAGCCTGACGCGGGGCTCAAACTCACGGACCGCGAGATCGTGACCTGGCTGAAGTCGGACGCTTAACTGACTGCGCCACCCAGGCGCCCCCCCATCAGATATTTCTAAACAGAGATGAGAGTGATAGTGATAGCATTAAAAAATAGCAAACGAACATTTAAAGGTGATTGATTATTTTTTCTTTGAAGAAATGGATTTTTTTTTTTTTTGCCACCAAGGTCAAGGTGAGCTAAACTGATGAAAAGTTATTAATAATATTGATTTAAAATGTTCCACATGAAAGCGGTATAATACATCATATGTATCACCCAGACTCCAGATCGCCGTTTATTGAACACCGGTTTCCAGGCCTTCCATGATGCATTTAGTGTAACTGCTTTGGAATAATGCACAGCGATTGCTCCCGGCATACAGGTGCCGTTCTGCTGGTGACGTGTGAATGCTTACCACTGTGTGTTTTTGTCTTACAGAGTTGTCTTGGTTCAACTGGTGCCTTCCCGGGTCGTGTTTGCTCAGTCTCCTCCTCATTCTGTGCTTCAGGGAATCCTATGACAGACTCTATCTTGATGTGGTTGTCTCAGTTTAATAGCACAGACTTGAAGGAGTTTGAAAAGGGACTGCAAATCATACGGCATACTGCACATTTGCTTGGAGTTGCACACCTAACAGGAAAAAAAAAAGGAGAAGAGAGAAGCTTCACTCAGAGGTTTTGTCAGGTTACAGATGATCATATTCATTTCATGACTACTAGGTAACAATAATGTGGGACTTGAGTGATAATAGGGGGTTTAAAGACTCTAAATGGCATACCCGTGCCTGGTTCTGGGGTTGGAAGTGTGGATATCTTACACATAAAGCACTACCTAAATAATGCCCTCTATGTTCTGTGCCAGTGCTAAACTACTGATTGATTAATTGTAATTATGGGAAGAAATAAAGGGTATCTATCACATACCTTACCGAAGTCACATATCAGAATAGGAAGAAATGCCACTAACTTCTAAAGAAGTTTAAACCCTATATCAGATTTTAATTATAAAATAGCCAACAGGTATATCAATGATAAAATTTAGCCACGTGTACACTACGTTTTTTCTAATAAAGCCATTTCTTATATGACTCCTTATTTTTAATTAGGTCGGAAACCTTTGGCCATCTTTATTATGGTGAGCAAGTGCTTCCCAGTGACTTCAGAGCACATATTTGTGTCTCGATCTCAACTTATCCTTGTTTCTGTGAAATACAGTTTCATCTACTAGGCTCTTAAATAATTATATTAAAGGTGACTAAATGTTTAACATAGTCGCATTAAGTATTGTATGAAAAATGTAATTCCGTTCTGATTTAGCACTTTGTTAAAAGTGAAATGACAAATCACATAGAACATTCTGTGTCTTCAGCCTATATATATGCATATGTACATGGTGGCGTGGGATGTAAAGTCCAGCACCAGCTATTATTTCCTAGGGTTGCATTTTACTAAATGGTCCTTGTTTGAAAATAACAATTTATAACCTTGAAATCTTCAAATCTGTTGAGTTATATCTGAATTACATTCTTGTGTTTCAATTCAGGTTGTTTCAATTCAGTTCTATATGGAGTCAGTACATTTGAGAGGATGATATTTTGCCAGTACCTGTTTTCTTTGTATGGAGGGTAGCTTTTAAAAAAATGACAGTTACTCATTGGACAGCTCTCAGACATATATTTCACTGTGACATAAAATATGCTCCGGTGGGATTATGCTGTTACCACTGTTCACATTTACATAATTCCCCTTACCCAAGGAAACCAAACGTTTTCTCAAAAAGACAAAAACAGTACTTTCTTTGCCTTCATTATTCTCAGCTTCCTTCCACCCCCTCTTTTTCTCTTCAGTTGAAATTTACATCTTCCTTGTCAGCCAAATTTGTATTTTATTTGTCTTTTTCTGGACAGAGCACAAGCCAGCTCCTTCCATTAGCCATGGGGACAAAATGCAGTTAGAGAGAGCTAGTCAGCCCTCAGTTCTGCTCCTCTCTACACATGTGCACACACCATCACACACAGTCCCAAATGCCCCTCCTCTCCCCTCTTGGTAATTTGAAGGCTGTGTGTTAACTCATCTCATTCTCAGAGGAGGACCTAAGCTTTCTTCTAAGATCCTAAAATGTGCTCCTTGAAAAGTAAGAAAACCCTCCCCTTCAGCATCTGTCTTCAGTTACCTTTAAATCAACCCCTTTATAACCATCCTGCTAACTTAGCATCGAGAATGGAAGGAACTAAGGAACTTGCTAAAGAGAAGAAAACCTGTGAAGACTGGGCTTACTTCCAATTAACCCTGTCATTCTTAAATAAAAAGAAAGCAGATTTCTTGAAGATGATTGAAAGCCAGCCACTAGAGATAGGAGTAGTCCGTGAGCCAGTGCTAAAATAACCACCACCCCTTCCTGTATAGACAGAAGACAGAAGGGAGAGGGAAGAACTATGAAGTATTTGGTTGTAGTCAGAACCACTGACTACAACCGCTGTTTGAGGACTGCTCTATGAAATTTTGCTATAATTAAGACGTGATACAAAATATTTTAATTATAGCTAATTCTACTTCTAATACAAAGTAAAGAAAAATATTAAAAATATTACCTAAATGACTATTTAGTTGAAAGACATCCCAAGTGAGTAGTGATCAAAAATTCCTACGTTGTACCAGACACCAGCCATTGTCTTAGCGTACGTGAGGTGAGATGGTCCTTCCAGCTCATTCATATCTGGCAGATGCTTGTTCTGATCACAAACTGCCATGTTTTAAGTGATCAAAATTTCATATACCAAACCTGATATAACCAAAGGGCTTTGGAGGGTGGGGGAAGAAGATTACACAGTATTTCCTGAATGTTTCAAGTCATATTTTTTTTTCACTTTGTGTGATTATTTCTAGCATGCATAAAAATAGACCAGCTGTTGTCTCTGTACTTTCTAAACAAATACTGCAGATTTGTAATGATATTTTATAATGAAAGAAGTCTTAACACTCCACTAAGCCAAGCCCTCATTTTAGAATTTATAGAAACCATCCCAGAAAGGTCAAGGGTCTTGCCGAAGGTCACAATTCTAGATAGTGACAAAAGTAGAATCAACTAAAACCCACACTGTCTGACTCCCAAAGCAATGTTTTTCCCTACCTCACAAAACATCAGCTTAATTTGGAACACCCCTCCATGTTCATACACAGTGGGACTTAAGAGCAAATCATCATTATGGAGTGTGGAAAGTACAGGGGTCCAATTGAGGTGACTGTTTTTTAAGTAAGATCATTCTGTTTTCTTCACCCTGTTGGTGCTCTAAGTCTTAGCTTGCAGGAACATAATATAAAAAGATTCTGATGAATAATTCAATCCTCATAAACCAAGTCAACAGCATTAATTGGTAAGGACATGTTATAGTGTAAGTTCCCTGTGGCTTATCAATGAATACTTCACAGTTTATGGGAAGAAACATTTTTTAATATGGTCCATGGTGGAGGCATAGGAGCAAGATAATTACACACACAAATGCATTTCACTGGAGGATGGAACTAATAAAATAACAAGAGGGAATCGAGTACAAGTATAATTTTGTATACTTAAGCATATATGGCTTAAGGGCCAAGCTTTATCATAGATCATATATTTATGCTTAATTATTGAGAATGTTTACAGCTTGTTTTTATGAAGCCCTTCTAATGAGGGATTCAAGCTAAGAGATTTTAAATCGAAGAGATTAAATTCCCATCTACTTTAAATTAGGTTTTTTTACTATTATTTTTACTAAAATCTAGGCATTCGTCTTGCTGCTTGCTTAAGTAGAAGCTCATTTCAAACTCAAGATCAAATACAAATGCACAGTAAATTTACTTTAAATTAATGTTAAAAATCACATTAATTCCACACTTGTGCCTGAGATAATAAGTACAGGAATTACTATGATTATACCATCTTATGTAATAAGTGCAAAAGCTGTGATAAGAAAGTGCCATATTAAAAAAGAAACATACAAAAAACTATGAGGGTATTTGACTAGGCGTGTTTTGTAGTTAGCGGAACAATAGAAATCCACTTTAATTTGGAATTTTACAGAAAGGGACAAATTAAAGTTTATTTCCATACTATCAAACAGTTCGTCAGTCTGTTAGGAAAATATAAGCAATGCTCCAGAGGCAGGTGGTGTTGGACCACCCTAGAAGAACAAAAGCTGACCGGGAGATTTTGGGGTGTTCTTGTAACAGCATCCATTGGGTACTTTGTGCTCAATGGAGGTAGTTGTGTGCTCAGTAAGCAGACACCTTCGCTATCCTAAGCAGGCATGTCCTTTCAGGTGTCTGAGACTCTCCTAGGTGTCTGCTTCCTCAAACTGACTTCCTGGCACAGGCTTCCCCCTGAACCCCACCCTAAGCTCTGAGGCAAAAGCGTGGTCTCATTCTTGAATACTTCTAAGGCCACGCAGCTGGGCTTCCCTTTCCTGAGCAGGACGCTAGCATGACTAAATCCAGAAAGATTTAACAGTTCTCCCACAGCAAGTCTGATAAGTTAGAATATTCCCTGAAATGGGAATGACAAAGGTCTCTAACAAGCTTTTCTAGTCATTATTTGCTGCATTTTAGAATATGGGCTGATTAAACTGCCTTCTGTAGTCTTTCTGTTGTGCCTTGGAACCTGGAAGACCTCTATTATAATAGCTTTCCATCTCAACCCACACTCAGAAAGTGAGAGCAAAAGGTTACCCCACCCTAGCTGTTCTTTCATTCAACAAGGGAGAATTACCTTAAAAAAAAAAAAAAAAAAAAAAACTAAAACTAAAACTAAACAAACAAACAAAGCAAATACAAAAGGAAAGCATGGAATTCATTTTAGCTTGATAAAATGAGAGAAACACAACAAACCATTTTAGCTCTAATCCCACATCACAGTGCTCTCAGGGTTCCCTCCTGGCTCTTCTAGTCTGCAAGGGAGGCTTCTACAGTCATGACCAGAATGTCAAGAATGACTTGGAGACACTTTTACTTTACCTAAATGGTAAAAAGTGAAATGTCTGCTTAGTACAACTTAATTTAGACTTTTTCTAATTCAGATTGATTTTCTTCTCATTAACCCAAGATGAATCATGGAATCAAGGAGATGATCTAATCCAACTACCTCATTTTACAGATTAACAGAGAACCTTTCAGGTTCAATGCCACAGGCAAGTTTTAGCAGGTAAACTGAGTCCTAGACCAGCATTCTTTCCATAAGCGATCAATGTGGTAACCAGAAACAAATTTTTTAAGTAAAATTTCTTCCATTTCTTTTAATTTTTTGAAAATTAAACACGAAGTGCATGAATGCTTATCCATTATAAAATACCCAGTACAGAAATACAGAGCGAAGTCTACCTCCGTACAAACGTGGTGACTCCATTCCCCTTTTCCAAAGTATTCCTTATGAATCCTTTCAGAAATTTTTCTATGCATTTGCATACATATGTATAGATACTTAGAGGGAACTTAAAATCAAGTCGTTTAGGGAACTGTTTCTGAGACCATGTTGGCTTTAACTTTCTTGGGCAGAAGCAGGAGTTTCTGAGATCCTTATTTCTCTCCCAGATGAGTCTCTATCAAATGTAGGAGTGGTTAGTAGAGACATTTCACAGACCTGTTTGTGTACCATCAAGCTCTATCACATCCTGAAGCGTAAAGATGAATTCCAACATGCAATATTCTGTTTTTTCTTATTGGAAATAGAGTTTCTGTTTTTATGTCACCAACTAAGGCCCATGTACTGTGAGAGAAGAAAGTGAATGACCCACACCAAAACCCAAATAGATTTTCTTGACAGGGCTTCCTGGTCTCAGCAGAGGCACAAATACTGTAGAAGGTGGAGTCAAGAGAATAAACTATGTGATTCCATTTTTTTAAACAATGGCTAGTGAAGATTCTGGCAATCCTTACTATTTTCCTGGCCACCTTCCTTAGCTATCCTATCTTTCAAGCTAGCTACCCATAAAACTGATTAATTGTAGTAGGACAAGAGCATAGGTTGGCTTGGTCACCTCCTCTTCTTTTCCTGCCCGTCTTCCCATCCAGCTTTCCCCTTTCTGGTTGTATCTTCTTACGTATTCCTGACTCTGCCTGAAAGAAAGCTGTGTGAAACCCAGATATTCTGAGTTGCCAGCTTTAGAGAGGAGAGCTGGCCAGTTTCTTCATGTACTAGACTGGAGAGACCCAGGAGCCCCCGTATCCCAGGCCTGGCGTCTTCAGCTATTTGACCTGGAGCAAGTCACTTAATTTCTTATTTACCACATCTCTGAAGTGAAGGAGTGAACAAGGATGTTCCCTAAGGTCTCTTCCAGTTCAAAAAACTCAGGTCCATTCTTAAGTAGTAGGAAATGATTAAGCACATGCAGTCTCTAAAACTGCAGAGCTTTCTAGCACCTTCATGTTTCCCTGTGTGCAGTGGCCCTCCTACTGTGAACACATGGACGATTCCACTGCACATTTGACAAGAAGAAATGGCTTTCTCATTGTCTGTGGTAGGAGACAAGCTACAGGTACTGTTTATTTCCCCAAAGGACTTCGTATATGAAATGCAGGGTGTATTAAATTTATCAAACCCAATAAGAGAAAATCTGCCATTTGATGTTGAGATAGCATTCTGGGAGCCAGGTCAGAGTACTGCATTTGTTCCCTGGAGTCAGGCCAAACCAGGAAACCCATCCCTTGGCTTGCTGTGATTCATCGTGAGTCAGTAATGGGTTTACACCTGTAGAAATCAAACTGTCAGATCAGATGCGAAAGCCCATCCTCAAACTTGTATTTTGAGAGTCATGGCCCCAAAAGAATTGCAAGTTGCTTTCCATGTCATCTCTACCTGGCCACATTCTGTCAGTAGAGCGCTGTGCGGATATTTTACTGAATGAGAGCAGGGGCGTAGCATGCCAACGTCTGACCTGTGTTCAGGTGTTAGTAAATAAGGCTTCACTGAGATTCTAATGTGAGCACAGCTGTCAGAGAGAGAAATGAACCAAAAAAAGAGATGAGGCTGGGAGTCTGGAGGCCTGGGTCTCAGCCTCTGTCTCCAGGGCAGCTGCTGGGCACCCTTGGGGCCTTGGGCAAATCACCTGTTCTCTGTGAACTTCAGCTTCCACACCTCTACATTAAGAGGGTCAGAGTAGATGTTTCTTTTGGCCGAAAAGTTTTATACACCTATTGGTCACACACCACAGAAAGTAGAAAACAACATGAGTGCAATACCTATCCATCAGTACTTCCAATTATACATTATCGTTTCAAATAAATGAGGAACTATTATAAGGCAGTGATGTGTTATAGGTGTCAGGAAATGAGAGAAGCTCTCGGGCTGTCAACATACCTGTGTATTCCTTCATTCATCCTTTTATTCATTCTGTGTACAGAGTAATCGCATGTGTGAAATGTGTGCCTGTGAAAGAGAATCAGAAAAAACAAAAGATATTTCTATCCTTCAGGACCTTTTAGATATGTTTTTAAAAACAAAAACAAATGCTCTTCTGAGCTAACAATTAAAAGAAATAATGACAGTTTCCCAAATCCTGAATTATGTCCAGCAGGAACCTAAATATCTTTCTCATATCATCGTTAACCACAACCGATTTCAAGGAAAAGATATTTTGTTCTATTGAAATTTTCATCATAGACAGAGCCTATATCCGTGTGGGAGCATAGAATCAATTCTGGCATGAGGACTCCCAAACCTTAGCATCATTACAGGGCTGGGGGGTTACTAGTCCTTCAGGATGTTGGGAAGGTTGTTGGCACCTGCACCTTCCTCCGAAGACAAATCGAACAACTGCGTGCACACTAAGATACACCTGTTCACAAGGCCTTGCGAGTCTCCTTTGAATTTTAACAACAAAGACTAAACACCAAAGAAGGATTTGTAATGAGAGAGCTTGGTATTTCCGCCTGTCAGCTAGATAAAGGGCTATTCTGGGGACTAGAGACTTTGTGGGAGCCCTTCAGGTCTCTCCACCTGCGAGTGAACCCAAGCACACTTGATGCATCGCTAGCAAAGTCCTGGTCCCCAAAGACTTCGCAGAAATCCAAAGATGCTAAAAAGGTCAGGGTTTAGTTCTGTAGATGATTTTATTTATTGCAAATGTCCCCAGTGTCAAATGTATCTCTTTCCACCAGGAATATATCATTTTGGAGGCTTGTGAAAATTAAACTTCAGGAAAATTCTGCTTCCCTCCCACTAAACTGCATCCACGTGTCCCAAACAAAATTGCTTTCTTGACCTACACACACAGCTACCTATTTCTGTTTAGGTCTGTGACTCAGAGAAAGTGACCGGAAGAAGTCATGAGAGGTGATGGCTCCCATTTCGCCTGCCATAGGCAGGACAGGGTCAGCCCAGTGGAATTCAGCTAAGATCGAAGGGGTGTGTTGGGGTGGTCTCTTTCTTCTTAGTTCTTTCCTGAACTCACTCGTTCACATTGTATTGCTCTTCCCAGTGAGTAAGTTATTGCTGAGAAATCGTTTTAGTAAGTGACGTAGATGTCTCCGATGGGGTGGTCCCTCTCCTCCATAATCCTCCTGCCCTTTCAGCTCATGCCCTAGAATCCTTGCTCCATGTCCCAAGAAAATGCATTACCCTTTTTCTTTTCAGGGAAAAAACATCGATTGATGTCTTAGCCCTGCCACCTCACCCTCTTTTATCTAAGAATAGAGAAGCCTTTCCATATTTGTTGTCTTTTTCACTGAAGCTTAGTATAGACCCCCAGGCAGGACAACTCCATGCTACCTTCTGTCGCCTGTAATTGTCTTTCCCCCCGAACTGGGGGAAAGGTTATTCTAATGAACCAGCTGCTGAGTCTTTTCCTATTTGGTCTTTTATCAATATTGCTCTACCAGTAAATTCTTTGTTAGCTAGGTCCTAGAATTTATTTCATGTTTTTTTTTTTAACTTTAATTTTTTTCCCTACAAAATTGCTTCTTTTATCTTAGAGCCGACTATGATCTTTCTCTTCTGCGTACTTTATAATACAATTTGAACATAATGGAACATTCTAAAATAGTCAGGCAGGGATTTCATCATAGCCAATATTAAATGCCAGGAGAGGCAGGTCATATTAAAAGAGAAAAAAGAAAAAAGATCTAGGATGGAGGAGGCTGGGTCTCATCATTCAACCGGTATATTTTGGGCTCCTGCTGCATGCTGAGCCCTGGGCTAGGCACTGAGGATGCAGAAACAAGTAAGATATTGTGCTGGGCCTCACATTCATTTTCTGATGAGTCCATTCATAAAAACTGTGTAATTCAAAGCTAGCAAGCCTCCCCCCCCCCCCCCCCGCAAAAGGCTGCTGGAAGGTTTGTAGCTTTTTTTTTTTTTTACTTTATTTATTTTGAGGCTGTGAGAGCACGAGCAGAGGAAGGACAGAGAGAGAGGGAGAGAGAAAGAATCCCAAGCAGGCTCCATGTAGAGTGCAGAGCCTGATGCAGGGCTTGAACTCATGATCAGTGAGATCATAACCTGAGCCGAACACAAGACTGAGCCACACAGGCGCCCCCTGTGGCTTATTTCTACAATTATCTGTGGGATCTTTCTATTTGGAAGAACATGTTCTAAATCCTGTTTTCTCGGGCCATTAAAAATCCAGGCGTATCCATAATCAACGTATGGCTATGTAACCTTCTTAGTATAAAATACTCTGGGACAGCTTTTGAAGGGAAAGGCAGAGAAATCTGTTTTGATGACTTGAAAAGGGGGGAAAGGTTTTAGGGAACGCTTCCAAAGATTTCCGATCTGTTAGTGCTCATTCAGACATGGGATTGGGCAAAGGGATGAGCCTTCTAGCAAGGAGGAGAAAAGGCCATGTAAGGAGGCCCAGGAGACCTCTGTGGAAGAGTTAGTGAGACATAAGCCAGGCCTATAGGAATTTGTTAACATATCTGCTGAGCAAAAGTGGAGAAGGAGGTTTAGAGGCAGAGCTGTAGTAGAAGTAGATTCTGGAAAATAGTCCTGAATCTGGCTGCTTCCCACTGAGTCATCTGGCCCAGCCTCCTGCCTCCAAGTACATCCTGCCTGCGGCATGTCTGGCCAACTGCTTTCTCAGCTCAAGAGGGATTGGGGATCCTACAACCTCCCTGTCATCTGTTCCGGAGCCACTCCCCATTTGCACTGAGAAGTTCTTGCTTTCAAAGGATGGAGGCCAGAGAGGGGTGGTCAAGAAATAGAGTGGCAGAGGGGAGACAGAACACATCAAGGCAGAGGACCCCAAGTGAGGAGGAATTGCAGCAGTGGGCCAAGAGCCCCCACGTTTCCCACTTCACGCACGCAAGCCTGGGGGAGCGCTAGAAGGTGGAACCAGCCATCTGGGAGCCCGCCCTCACAGATGCCCTGTCTGGCATAGAGGGGTTTCCTGTTCTGCTCTGAGAAAGCAGTGGGAATGTAGACATGCACTGCCTCCCAAGAGGAACTGTGTTTTACTCCAAAGTCTGTAACTTTAACAGCTCCCCTCCCTTCCAAACTCCAAGGAATGTTCTGTAATTGAAGGCATGCTTTCAATACCCCATTGTGTTTCATGCGCTCTGCCAGAGTAGTTACTTCTCATGCCAATTCTTAGATGCACAGAAATCTTGAGTAGTCCAAGTGAACTCAGATCCAAGTCAAGTTCCCATCTCTTACTCCATTCAGACTTTTCCATCCACCCCCGCCCTCTCGGTCACACTCCTGGAAGCAAGTGAGAAAGCCTGTCCAACCAGAATCACTATCCCAAAGCCCAAGCACTTTGTTGTTCTGTTCTTAAGCCACCAGGTATCTGGTCTAATTTTATGCTGTTCATAGTTCTGTGGCGTACATGGTTCTGCACTGCCAGACAGGGCAGGAAGGCCAGCAGAGGCCGCAGGTGGTAGGTAGGATGACTGCAGAAGCAGAACAGAGGCAGGGCCTCACATAAGAGGCTGCAACAGTCCCACGGCCACCACCATCCACACCGGGGGCCTAGCATGCCAGTCAGGCTCCTCCACTCCCATTCCCCGGACCTCCTGTAGGTGACCCTGCCGTCAGCCTTGAGCCTGCCTCTGGGCCTCCAGTCTCATTCCTGTTCATGCCTCCGGCCCTCTCCTGTTCGTCCCAGGCTGCAGTGAAGCCCCTGATTCCTTTCATTCAGTCTATGGAGAAACAAAGTACTTTCCTGCCGGGATGGTTTTTGGCTGACACTGCTGCAGTTAAACACAAGAAGTTCTGGTTGCCAGAGTGAAATAGTGTCCAGCAGGCTGCAGCAGACTCTCTGCTTCTGGGGCTCTAAGAGGATGGGACAGGGCTGTGCCAGAGGACTGAGGATGGACCAGATGATCTCTTGAGGTTCCTCCCAGCTCCAAGACCTGATTCTTAGCATGACAACACTAAGATCTAGGCAACACGAAGATACAGACTCTTTGACAGCAGGTGCCCCGCCTCCCGTGATACCCCATGTGTCCGGGCAAACTGTCTTTTCCCAGCACAAGACATGGTATAAATAGGAACAGGTGCAGGGGGGCAGGGGGAGCTTAAAATCTGCCCACCCTGAGACTCGATGCTGGGGATGTTGTGTGCATATCTACTGGCCCGGCTCTGTGACACTGTGGGTCCGTGCAACTGTCAAAACATGAGTGCGTGTGATAAATTCCCCTCTGACGCTCGTCACAATTTAGGAAGTGTTCAGTGCGTTTTTAAACAATTCTTACCATGTAAAGATTGTATTACATTTTAATAAAAAAATTTTTTTGCATTTTACTTTTTTAATATTTGGGGTTTTATAGACTTTTATTTTATGGCCAAGTATACTTTTGTAAGCAAATGTTGAAGTCTTGAGTATTTTTATTCTTTTAAAACTATAGTTAATGTCAACTGTAAACACTGACAAATTGTATTCATATGCAATTTTCCCTCCTTTTCATCGGGTCTTTTTAAGAAACTATGTTTTGGCAAAGCATTTTATTTAAAACTCTACTTCATTTTACACATTGTGAATACTGAAGATTCTGAAAAATAAAGATGCATTTAAAATCTCTGTGCTGTTACATTGTGGAAATGGTAATGTGCATTGCTTTGCCAAAGTGGTAATTAAATGTTTAATGGTTTAGAACTCCTAGTTGAGAATTGGGTGTTCTAGTCATTACTCACAGTGCGGGAGCTTCCATATAATAAGCCTCCGCTTCTTTGGAGAATACGCATTAGAATGGCGATCTCCTGTTCAGTTAGGAAATATGGTTATGTTGACGTTATAGTTACTGTGCTGTGGTTTTGCAATAAATGTGTATTGAAAGCACTTGTGATAAAGTGGTCTGCATTTTGTTTTTAATCAAACTCCAAATGGCAGTAGAAGTGGAGCCAGAGCTCCCTGAGCACTTGGGCAGCAAGATATGGTGGGAAAACAGGAGCTCGGGATCAGGACAGACTGGGCCGAATCCTGCTGCTCCACCACCAGGCCCTGAGACTTGGGAATCTTTTCATCTCCTTTGGTGATCCTGCTCTCTCATCCATTGAAAAAGTATAATTTAAATGGAGGGGGATAATTATACTTACCTCCCATGGATTTTGTGATGATGGAATAGAACAATCAACATAAAGCACCTGGCACGTCTTGGTTGCCTGATAAGTGTTATTTGCCTTCTTCCTTTCTTCCCTCTTGTAGTGCTCCCAGAGTCTTCATTTTAATTTAATTTTTTAGAATATTCAAGTTAAAATTTATTGACCCTCTGAGTAAGGCAATAGTTATTAAATCCTTACATATTTAATACTGCCTTTAATTTATCATAGTTGTTCATTCCCAAGAAGGTTTATCACAGCTGCATCGAAATAGTATTTGGGAAATGTGACAATATTGTTCATATAAGTCCGCTCCAAAAGGATTTGCCTCTGTGGAATTTGAAACAAAAGAACAAGCAGCTGGGTGTCCGGGTGGCTCAGTTGGTTAAGCCTCAGATTCTTGATTTCAGCTCGGGTGAGGAGCTCACCATCATGCTTCTGGCTCACACTGAGCGAGGAGCCTGCTTAAGATTCTCTCTCCCTCTCCCTCTGCCCCTTCCTCACTCGTGCGTGCATGCATGAAGCGTCTCCTTGTTTAGTTTCAAGGCAAGCACATCCACGGTTAAGGGGAGGAGAGCCCAGTCTTGGAAAAATTCAGAATCATAAATGTCCTTTAAGAGAGAAGTGTTTCTGGATTAGTTTCCAAACAGTGCTGTTATCCTCTCGAAGGTTCCAAAGTCTTCATTTTAAATTTTTTTTTTTCAATGTTTATTTATTTTTGGGACAGAGAGAGACAGAGCATGAACAGGGGAGGGGCAGAGAGAGAGGGAGACACAGAATCGGAAACAGGCTCCAGGCTCTGAGCCATCAGCCCAGAGCCCGACGCGGGGCTCGAACTCCCGGACCGCGAGATCATGACCTGGCTGAAGTCGGACGCTTAACCGACTGCGCCACCCAGGCGCCCCCAAAGTCTTCATTTTAAAAAGCACAATGCTTTCTTTACTTCTCACTGATGCAGTTTTGGAGTGGGGGTGGAGGGGAGGCCCAGAGCTGCCAGCCAAGAAAGAATTCTTGAGCCTTGACAAGTCTTTGGTGCAAAGAAGGTGATTTTTTTAAAGCACAGGGACAGGACCCGGGGGCGGAAAGAACTGCCCTGGGGTTGTTGAAGAGTGACTGATTATATACCTTGGAGTTGGGGGAGGTACAGGCAAAGGGGAGGTCTCCAAAAGAACTTTTGTATGCTGAAGAGGAGACTCATAAGATGCCAGAGGCCTTGCTATTGATTGTCAAGCTAAGGTAGTTTTTTCCTCTAGTAAGGCATTAACATCAAGATAGTAGGGAGTTCCTGGAGAAATATTACACTATGTATTTGCCTCAAGTATTTGTCAACGGGCTGCAAGCTATAAAGAAATTTAATTGTACCTACCATTTCCTTTTTGCCTTTGTTCACCTCACTATGGAGGGGAGAGATGTTAGGGCCCCAGAAAACTGAATCTATAGGTTTCTGGAGATTAGTCTATTGATAAGATTGCCTTTTTCTTGTAATTTACTAAGATATTTGTAAACTGATGGAGACTCATGGCCTTCATGACTGTGACCTCTATGGGTTAACCATTGGTTTTTTTCCTTTTTTTGTTCTTGGGCAGCCAGGAGTGTCTGGGGAATGTCACACATACCCCACCTGGGACGTGAGAGAGGTGGAATTAAGGGGGGGCGAGGTGCTGGGGAGGGTTGTGGCAGTTGCAGGGTATCAGCTTGCCTTATGCTCCCTCATCACTTACTGTAAATGATTTTAATATACAACAGGTCATAACTGTACCTTTATTTTCTATCCTTAATATTAATTATATCATGAATTAATTATATCATGAACATTTCTCCATGACCATGGAAACTTTTATAATTTAAAGTACCTAATTTTATTGTTGGATATTAAGGCTGTTTCTGGGGAAGATTTATTCTGGGGAATAGATGTCGTATATTTATCCTCGACCTAGTTTCTGATTCTTTTCTTAGAAAAGATACCTAGAAGGAGAATTCCTTGGTTCAGGTATGAAAACTTTTAGCTCCTGACAAATGTCCTGATATTAACTTAACTATTTATCTAGCCTAAATGGAAAAAAGTGTTACTTCTCCATGCTCACTTCTGCCACCTAATGTGTAGGTTTTTTCACACCAAGCGATTCTCCAATTTGCATCAGACACCAACAGTTTAATTGAATTGTGACACTAACCGCCTGGAGTTAGGGTAGACCCCACAGGTTAAGGGCTCAGTCTCAGGGACTGCTCCCCTACCCCCCACTTCAGACATGAAATGCAAGTCAAATTGTCACCGGTGCTTCTGACCAATAAAATGCTATAAATCAGGGGTTCCCATGACTCTGTCCTCAGGTTTGATAATTTGCTAGAAAGACTCAGAGAACTCAGGAAAAGGATGAGATTACCAATTTACTACAACAGGATACAACTCAGGAACAGTCAGATGGAAGAGATGAATAGGGCAGGGTGTGGGGGAAGAAGGGACGAGGAGTTTCCATGCCCTCTCCAGGCATGGCACCACCTCCCAGCACCCCCACCTGATCATCAACCTGGGAGCTCAGCTGATTGGTTAAGTCATTAGCCATTAGTTGGGGTGCCTGTGGGTGGCTCAGTCCATTAAGTGCCTGACTCTTGATTTCAGCTCAGGTCATGATCTCAGAGTGCTCACGGTTCTCACAGTTTGTGAGTTTGAGCCCTGAATCAGGCTCTATGCTGATGGTGCGGAGCCTGCTTGGGATTCTCTCTCTCCCTCTTTCTGCCCCTCCCCCACTCGCGAGCGCCTGCTCTCTCTCTCTCTCTCTCTCTCTCTCTCTCAAATAAATAAATAAACTTAAAAAGAGTCTCTTTTTTTTATTATTATTTTTTAATTTTTTTTAACGTTTATTTATTTTTGAGACAGAAAGAGACAGAGCATGAACGGGGGAGGGTCAGAGAGAGAGGGAGACACAGAATCTGAAACAGGCTCCAGGCTCTGAGCTGTCAGCACAGAGCCAGACGCGGGGCTCGAACTCATAGACCGTGAGATCATGACCTGAGCCGAAGTCGGATGCTTAACCGACCAAGCCACCCAGGCGCCCCAAAAAGAGTCTCTTTAAAAAAAAGTAAATCATTAGCCATTAGTGATTAGCTCAACCTCCAGTTCCTCCCAAGAAGTTGGGGGGAGGAGCTGAAGTTCTGACCCTCTAATCACTTGGTTGGTTGCCCTGGCAACCCCAACCCCCATCTAGAGGCTATCCAGGAGCCCCCAGCCACCAGTCCCTCATTAGCATACAAAAGACCTAGCACGTCAGAGATTTTAAGGGCTTTTTTGAGCTGTGTGCCAGAGAGTGGGGGCAGAGACGAAAGGTTTATTTCTTAATGTGTTTCAATCCAAATTGGGGTCCAACAGCAAATGAGTTCCAGGGATTCTTCTGAGCTGGGAAAGTGACACGGAGGGGTGACAGGAGGGTAAGTCGCACTCACCTCTCCTTCCCTTTCCTGTTCTTTTCTTCACTTCTCATAAACCACACTCCCGTGTCTCGGATGGGCCCTGAGTCCACCCTTTAGTCCTTTCTTTCATTAAAATACTGGACCTGATACTCTTTTAAGATTCTGTTCAATTCTGGATTCCAGCAAGTAAGAGTCAGAAAGGAGGCAGTGTAGGAAGGGATGGAGGGGAGGAGGGGAATTCTCCAGTGGATAAATGGAGGTGGGAAGGCCCTAAATGGGAGACTTTAGTTTTTCACCAGTGGAGACTTGCAAGAGCTGTTTCACGCATAATTTACTGGACTGGTACCATTTGTTTCCCCAAAGGAAGCTAGGTCATATTTTGGAATTTTGTCGATGAAGCAATCTTTGTGAAGCTCAGGACAACATTTTCCATATTTACTTTGGTGTACCAGTGTCTCGGATTGCAGAAGCAACCAACCCTTCACTCCCCATACTCAGCTCAGTAACAGCAGTAATAATTTGGGGCGCCTGCTATGTGCTTGACACTGTTCTAAGCACTTTTGGTGCTTCAGCCCTCACAGCAAATCCAGAGTAGGTTCTATTATTAGCTTCATTTTGCATTAGAAGAACAAATTGCCCAAGGTCAAATAGCTGGTGAGAAGTGGGGCGGGGTTTGAGCCCAGGCTGTGTGACTGCAGGGCTCCAGCCTTCCATTTGGAGGAAGTAGGTCCTGGGTAATGTCTTCTCTCCCCCTTTCTTTCTTTCTCTCTTTCTCTTACTGCATTCACACACACACACACACACACACACACACACACGACTCTTTCCAAGAGCATTGTATTTGTATTGCCAGACTTTGTTCAAGGTCCCGTTCTATTATCAATTTACTTTTCACAGAGTCCTGTAAGGTGGTGTCACTACTCCCAACCGACATATCACATATCTGGTGGTGGGTCTAGAATTCAAAAGTCTAGGGTCGTCCCTCTGTGTCAGGGACCTTCAGATCAGGGCTTATGAGGGCAAGAGGTTCCCAGCATGATGGATTTAAGGAAACCCAAATACTGCCCTTCCTAAAACCAGTCTGAGATCTGAGACTCTCCTACTGACAGAGGTGGGCAGGCTCTGCATTCCCACCTCCCTTTCATGTTTGTCTTTCTCCCACTCTACAGATGAAAGGCGGGTCTCTCACACTTGCAATGTTACTGTGGAGGTCCCAGGGTGGAAAGGCTTCACTGCCCCCTGCAAAAAAATGGGAAGGGAGCAGGAGAACAATTAAATATATGAGTGTCCACAATGCCCCTGTAAGGAGTTATCATGAACTCAGGGTTCCACACCACCATCCCTCTCTTATGCACATTTCTGCCACAGACAATGTGGCCTTATAATGGGGGAGCTTTGACTCATGTCGAGATGCTCAGCATTCGGATGTATTATAGAATGGGGGAGCAGGAAAGATGACAATTGTTATTTAATTTAATAACCTGGGCTGGGGGGCACCTGGCTGGCTCAGTCAGTTAAGCGTCAACTCTTGATTTTGGCTCAGGTCATGATCTCCCGGTTTGTGACATGGAGCCCCGCATAGGACTCACCACTGATAGCAGGGAGACTGCTTGGGATTCTCTCTCCCTCTCTGCCCCTCCAGCATGTGCACACGTGTGCTCTCTCTCTCTCTCTCTCTCTCTCTCTCTCAAATAAACTTAATTTTTTAAATTTAATAACCTGGGTCATTTAATCACCTTTTCCATTCCCCACTATTGTCAAAGATTGCCAAGCTCCTGAGGGAGAATCCCAAGAAAGCAAAGCAAGGAGAGTATCAGAAACAGGAAGGTGGCAGGACATTATTTCTCCTGTGTGACACACACATGCCAAGACCGCACGCCTTTTCTAACTGTATCTGTCTTAGAGTAGTCAAGATTGGAGTATTGCATGCTGCTTTGGAAGCTCGGCCTCTGCACCTGTTCCCCATCCTCAGTCTTGAGGCACAGCTCCGAGGTGCTCTTGTTCCCCAGCCTCATCTGTGCCCCAGGGGTACACTTGGGCAGAGGATGTAGAAAGTTCCCCATTTACTTCAGACAGATGAATAGTACACCTGCAAGTAAGAGAAACGTGGTTAAGAACCAGCTAGTATTTTCTATTTTCTTGGACGTTTATTCACACTTTTTTAACAGCTTTACTGAGCTATAACTGCCGTGCAGTTAGTCTCACCCATTTAAAGTGTGCACTATGCATGCACACCCATGAAACCATCACCACCATCAAGGTAAGGTCTCACCCCCTTTAATATCCCTCCCTCCCTCCACCCCTACTGTCAACATACCCCATCCCTTGGCAACCATTGTTCTGCCTTCTGCCATTATAAATTAGTTTCCATTTTCCAGAATTGTATATAAATGGAGCAATACAGCATGTACTCTCTTCGTGCCTGGCTTCTTTGACTCAGACTGATTATTCTGATACCCATTGGTGTTGCTGCGTCTACCAGTAATTCATTCCTTGTTATCGCTGTTTATATCCATTGTAATGGCTATACTACAATGTGTTTATCCATTCACCTAATAATGGATATTTGGGTTGTGTCCAGTTTGGGGCCCTTA
The DNA here is from genome assembly GCF_018350175.1 of Felis catus. NCBI lineage: Eukaryota > Metazoa > Chordata > Mammalia > Carnivora > Felidae > Felis > Felis catus. Next base: position 68,320,208 of record NC_058376.1, read on the forward strand.
CAAATAAAACTGCTGTGAACACTTGTGTATAAGTCTTTGTGTGGACACATACATTCTTTTTCTTGGGTAAATAGCTAGGCAGGGAATAACTGGATCGTATAGTAAATGTCTGCTTAACTATGTAAGAAACTGCCAAACTGGGGGCACCTGGGTGGCTCAGTCTGTTAAGAGGCTGACTCGATTTCGGCTGAGGTCACGATCTCACAGTTCTTGGGATCGAGGCCCACATCGGGCTCTGCGCTGATGGCACGGAGCCTGCTTGAAATTCTCTCTACCCCTCTCTTTCTGTCCCTACCTTGCTCGTGCATACTCTCTCTCTCTTTCTCAAAATAAATAAACATTAAAAAGAGAAACTGCCAGGCTGTTTTTCAAGGTGGTTGTTGCATTTTGCATTCTCACCAGCAGTGGAGACTCCCTACACTTGTAGAGTTTCGCTACACTTGGTATGATCAGCCTTTTTAATTTTAGTCATTTTAATAGTGTCTTGTGGTATCTTCTTGTGGCTTTATTTTGCATTTTCCTCACAACTAATGATGTTGATCATTCTTCCACGTAATTATTTGCCATCCATAAATCTCTGGTGAAGGGTCTCTTCAAACTTTTTACCTATTTGTCATTGGGTTGTTTGCTTTCTTGCTACTGAACTTCAGTTCTTTGTATACACTAGATTTGCCAGTACTTTCCCCAAACCTGTGATTTATCTCAGAGTTCATAATCTTGATGGTCTAATTTATTAATATTTTTGGGGTGTTGACTGGGTCAGTTGGTTAAGCGTCCGACTTCCATTCAAGTCATGATCTAACGCCAGTTGGGCTCTGTGCTGACAGCTCAGATCCTGGAGCCTGCTTCGGATTCTGTGTCTCCCTCTTTCTCTCTGCCCCTCCCTTGCTTGCACTCTGTCTCTCTCTTGTCTGTCAAAAATAAACATTAAAAAATTTACATTAATAATTTCCTTTATAGATTGTGCCTCGTATGTCATATCAGATCCCTACCTACCCCAAGCTCATAAAGATTTTCTCCTAGGTTTTCTTTTAAAGGTTTTATCATTTTTATTAAATTTTGTCCAGAGAGTCCCAAATACTATAAGTTCATATTCATCTTTTACTTGGGTACAAGTTTCCTCCTCATCATTGCCAACTCTCTGTAGATTTCAATGTCTCCGCTCTAGCAGGAGTGATTTGTGGATCCTTCTGGAAATAATGCACTTGACAACACACATAAAAACATGTTTGGCAGGCCCTAAGACTCTTACTCTCTGTCTCTGCTGTTAATATTTCTCATTCTGGTGATAAGTAACATCTATTCTACACCACTGCTCTCTAAAATTTTACTTGACATTTAATAACTGTCAAAATTCAAGGATCTCTGTAACGTTTGATGTTAGTAATAATCACAGTATCTCAATCCCAAATCATTTTTAACTTAGATCTCATCTTCACAGGAAATTTTAAAAGTTAACATTATAATTCGTATATATTTTTTAGTTGCAGGCAAGTAGGATAGTGTGAACAATAAGAGACTTTCAAGCTTAAAAATACATTACATTAGGATAAAATTCTGCGGGGGAAGTGGAATGATACACACCTTCAAAGGGTAAAAGGAACAATGTAAGTTTTCCTATTGTTAAAGTAGAGCCCTGCCTGGATTTTTTTTAAATGCTGTGCCTTTTAGATTCTATTAGTTGCATTCAAAAGAACAGTTTTATTTTAAAATGTCAGTATTTACAATATGCCGGTAATTACGTTCTTTGGATCTTTAAGCTTGGATGAAAAGTTCTAGATGTCAACATAAAAATTATGAGCATGTAACTCAATTCTTCAAAATTCTTTCAGAAACTACGTGGTTAAAAATACAAAGTCATAATTATTAGCCACTGCTCTACCTGCCAGAGGCCCACATGGAAGAATTAGCAAGTGCATGCATGGTGCTGAGTGCTGTGCACACCCCTCAGAGCAAGGAGATGAGATGGTCAGGGAACTGTATTTACCTCAGCACAGAAGACTGTTGCTGTATATGGCCCAGGAAGGCTGGCCGTGCACGTGTCAAACTCCTCTTTTCTCTGAAAGGGAATTTAAAGGTAAAGATCGAGGGGCGCTTGGGTGGCGCAGTCGGTTAAGCGTCCACTTCAGCTCAGGTCACGATCTCACGGTCCGTGAGTTCGAGCCCCGGGTCGGGCTCTGGGCTGATGGCTCAGGGCCTGGAGCCTGCTTCCGATTCTGTGTCTCCTTCTCTCTCTGCCCCTCTCCCCTTCATGCTCTCTCTCTGTCTCAAAAATAAATACAAACGTTAAAAAAAAGTTTTATAAAGGTAAAGATCGGAAGCCAAGCCGATGTTGTGCCTTGTGGATGGAGGATCTCCTCCGTGGGACATTTGGGTGGAGGGAGGGGGTAGAAGAGCACCTGGGCCAGGAGAGTGAGTTCCGAGGCACACCACGGATGTCCACCAGCTAGTGTGCTCCTGTGGTTACAAGAGTCACTTACTTTAGCCATCTTAGCAAGGTGGCATGACTGGACCCGTGGGCGGGAGCCTAGAGAGGGGGCAGCCAACCCACTCTTCCTCCAGCCAGCCCAGTCTCCATGGATCCCCGTGTGTCTAGTCCATTCTCGTATTGCTACTGGCCAAGCTAATCTTCATTCTTCAGCTCAAATCCCACAGAGAGCCAGTCTGATTGGCTTAGGTGATTTCCCTCTGGGCTTTTGGGCAGAGCCCTTCATGCCAGGTCACCTGGTGGCAGATAGAGCCAATACTGGCCATCCTTCCGCAAAGACCAGCTTACTGTTGCTTGCCTGGCGGGAGGAAGACTGGTGTGTGGGTGGGGGTTGTGTGAGAGATTTGGGAATAGTAGACTTGATGGTGCCGTGACTGGTGCATCCATTGGAGTGTCATTCTCTGCGGTCGAGATGGAAGTCCAGTCTCCCCCAAGCTCTTGTACCAAGCCCTTCCCACAAATCAAGTTGAAGTTATGGCCTTTGTATCACTATTTAGGGACCATGGTCCTATCCAGACATAAAAATGAAGATCCACAAAGCACAGAAATTTTAAATCCACGAAGATGCCCTAAGCAGCAGGAGGGAAACCACTTCTTGCTTGAATGAAAGTACTAGAGATAAAGAGTCGGGAGGGAACCATGGAGGAATCCAGAAACATCAGGCCTTTTCCCAACTCTTGAAATAAGGAAAAGGGTGGAAGAAGGGAGAGTCATAGTATCCCAGGCAGCTTTGATGCTATTTTAGAGAACCGGGACCCAGGAAGCCTACAACATCAGACAGACAAGGTTCGATGGCTCAGGAAGAATAGGTGTGATGGGGCCCTCCAGGGAGATTTGACCAGGTGCCCAGGGGACCAGGACCATGTAGGCAAGAAGGGGGCTCCTTGGAGATGAGGGAACACTGAAATCATCTTGACTGACTGTCTTTCCCCCAGAACCAACCCTCCCACTGAAACTGGAGAAGTACCTCTAAAAGAAAGAGACATAAAACTAGAAAGTGTGATACAATGTTACGGTAAGTTGGATAAGGTATCAAATTTTTAAATGTGTATACTCTTTGAGTAATTCTATTTTTAGGAATTCACTCTGCCTTTATGCTTGTACACATACAATGGTTATCTTTGCAGCATTCTTTATGACCGAAGACTGAAAACACCCTAAAAGTCCATCATTAGGGTTTGATTAAATAAATGGTGTGCAATTATTAGGAAAAAAGACCGCCCTGGAGCACGCCCCAGGAAGAGTGGTAAACAGACACACTGGTGCTGAGCGGTGTGCAGGCAGGCTTGTGTGTTGCCTAGAACGCAGACCCCAGCAAATGCTACAATCCACACGGGGTTAAAGTTGAGGCCAAAGTCAGTCATCACCATGTCAGAACAAATTTATGGGATGCAAGAATTAATCTGAAATTTCATCGCAAAGAACAAAATTTTTCTTATCATTTTGCGGTTAAAATTGCTAATGGCCAGGGGCACCTGTGTAGCTCAGCCAGTTAAGTGTCCTACTTAGGCTCTGGCCATGATCTCATGGTTCTTGAGTTTGAGCCCCACATCCGGCTCTGTGCTGACAGCTCAGAGCCTGGAGCCTGATTTGGATTCTGTGTCTCCCTTCTCTCTGCCGCTCCCCTGCTCGTGCTCTGTCTCTCTCTGTCTCTCAAATATAAGTAAAAGGTAAAAAAAAAAACACTTTTTTTTAAATTGCTAATGGCCACATTTTAAGTTTCCTGCAGAAGCAGTGAGTGCTCAACATGGTCATGCTCACATCACTGAGAACAGTGGAAAAGCCAGATATTTTTTGAAATATTACATTTTTCCAGACGTTTTTTCTCTTCTCTATTCCCTTTACATTCTTTGTTCTGTCTCTGATTTATCATAGATATTGCACATGATTTGGTAATTTTCTTCTGCTTATGAGATGTTGAAGTAGAAAAGCTTCCATTCTTTTTTTAAAATCTATTTTCATAAAATGAAAATTTCCAAGTCGAATTTATTCTTGAAAGACTCATAACCTAAATGGAATGAAATACCCCAAATTAAACATACTGGTTACAGTTTATTTTGTTTAACGTAATGAATGCTAGAGAGATGTCAACCCAGTTGACAAATATTAGAATTATTATTTAATCAAATCTCTTATTCTGCCCTGTAATATTTTAAATTGCTTAACACTTTAGGTTCACAAAGCCTATAATGTTCTTCCTAAAGTTATCTAGCTAACATTCTCTCACAATATTCTTTTTAACTCTCAGTCTTCTTCCTATTTATTTGCTATTTTAAACTACTTAAGTGGGTGGCTCAGACAGTTAAGTGTCTGACCCTTGATTTCAGCTCAGGTCATGATCTCATGGTTTGTGAGTTCAAGCCCTGCATCAGGCTCTGCACTGACAGTTTGGAGCCTTCTTGGGATTTTCTCTCTTCTTCTCCCTCTATCCCTCCTCCATTCTCTCTCTCTCTTTTTCTAAATAAACAAATAAACTTTAACAAAAAATACAAAGTGCTTAAGTGTGTTTGAACATTAAATTAGCAGTTTCACAATCATTAATTACTGGGACATTTTACTTTCACAATATTAAACATACATATATAGTTCCACTGACAGAATTGTAACACATGAAACAGATTTTCACTTCACGATTTACCTAGACGCTTACAGTATCACTTATTAACAGTAAATCTGAGAGGCATGCCCTTTGCCTACCATGAGAGTCTGTACTGATTTAATACAGTGGTAACATGTGTAACCAACGGTGACTATAGACCAGACACAAACTCAAGGGTACTATAAATGGCAGCGAAGTACGCATTCAACTATTTAGACTTCCAAAGGCTGAGGCTGAAGACCAATTTTTGGCTGAATATCAAGTAAAGCCAGACTTTGGTGCATTTTATGTGCACACGCATAAATGTACATATTTGCCTGTGTTATGGTTGCCTGCCTCTGTCCATCTCAGGGAAGAGGCACAATGTTACGGTAAGTTGGACAAGGTATCAAATTTTTAAATGTGTATACTCTTTGAGTAATTCTATTTTTAGGAATTCACTCTGCCTTTATGCTCAGGGAAGAGGCACAATGGAATCAAGAATCAGGAATCAAGAATTGGAGATCCACTTTTCACTGGGTATCTTTTTGTACTGTTTTTTGTTTTCTTTTGTTTTGATCCCATGCATGTATTCCCTTTAAATACCCACTATATTCATTAAAGAAATTAATAAAAATACATACTGAAGGAAAGTTGTGAGTTAACCTTCCAGCGAAGAAACCCTGTTGGTCAAGGCTGCAGATGGCCAAGCAGGAATTGGGTGCTATATGGTTGTATCTGGGTGCACTGCATGACCCAAGCTAGTTGGGGCCCCCTCCCCTGGGAAATCAGGGAGATCTACTTGGGGTAGAGGAAGTAGCACCTTGTGTTTGTGAGTACTCAGTGCTGAGAAGAGTGATTAGGAACGTCCTAAGTGGGGGTGGGTAGGTGCTGTGTCCCATCAGCCCCTGGACACTGGGCTAGGGAAAACTATCTCTTTTAGAGTGTTTGGAAGGACCTTGTGGATAGGAATGAATTTTCCAATGACTTCAGAATTCTGCCCTAAGACCATGAGGCCTGAAGTCCCCCTGCAGTCATGAGCACTGTCAGCACAGCCACTGAATTAGAGCCCCAGCTTCTTAAGCACCAGCTTGCTGGCAGCTTAGGGTGAGGAGAGACGCTTTGCCTGACTCCATGTTGGGCTGGCCTGCAAGGGTTCTCCAGTGAATCACATGGGGTGGCCTAGTAGTGTAACTGGAGACACAGGATGACCTGAGCAGAGGGCCAGGCTGGGACCCAAGTAGCTGGGCCCTGGGAGGAGGCCCAGGGCCACAGAGACCACTATTTGAAAGACCCTCTTCAGGGACTGTATCAGGCCTTAGGAACTCAAGGGGCTCCAGACCGAGGCAAGTACCTATTGCTTGGTATTAATAGCTGGGTGTCTCTTATCTAACAGAAGCTCTCTTTCAGAGCATTGTCATTGCAGGAAACAACATTCATCTAGTTGGCTCTCCGAGAAAGACATTTTCCCTGGTTCCTGTGTGAGGACAGTGAGTCCAGGGAGCCTGATTTCCCCAGCAGACGACCCAGCCCTGAGTAGCACAGCAGACTCTGAGACAAGTTATATATATAAGGTGGCAGAAGAAGGTCCAGGGCCGGGGCAACACCAGAGCACTTTGCCAGGAAAGAAAAGACAAAAAGATACCATGTACAAGATTAAAAAAAAAAAAAAAACAAAACTCTGGGAATCCTAGACTTTGGCAGGGAATCTGGGCCCAACCCTGCCATTACATAGGCCAGAACACTGTAACCCAAAACAGGGATGAGCTTGGCTGAGACCACACAGCTGGTGAGTGGTGAAGCAAGTGGCTCAGAGCCCTTGGCAGTCTGTCCAGCATCGTTCTCCCACACAACCAATGCTCCGAATGGGTACTATGGGAACAGGTGCCTGTCCGAAGCCAGCTGCCAAAGCAAGTTTCGGTCAATGAGCTCTGTCCCCAGATGACACGTACAGAGTAAGATTACATTTTCATTTGGAATATAGAGGCTTGAACTGTGCTGTATGACTCTGGAATCAGGAGGTGGAAGCCAGCGCCCAGAGAAGACCTGACACTTGCCCAGGTACACAGCCTCCTGTCAACAGCACGTCCCTGACTGTGAGGGGGAGATTGTCTCCTTGCATCATCAGTGGGCTCCTAACCTTGGGTGCTCGAGAGTTATGAGTGGACTGCTCAGAGACACAGCTGTGACCCAGAGGGCCCTGTAATCTGGGCATGACCATCCCCTACTGTGGCCGGTCTCTGCCACCCAAGAGAGGAGCCCTGGGATTTGTTTTTCATCTAAACCTCACTTGCATTATCAGGTACAAGGAGCCTGGCTGTATTTCTTTCTCTGGGAGAAATGTACCTCTCACCCCACACTCAGTTGTTTTTTATCACTCTTGGGCATTCTTCCTTCTCTAGGGACCATAGAATATGAGCTCCCACAAGCCAAATCCCAAATCCCAGTCAGGACTCTGTCTTTATTTGTTTAGGGTAACTGCCACCGTGCAAGGTGTGCTGGAGTAAAGTGTGTCCCCCAAACTCTACATCCTTGAGATTTATGGTGGTTGACAGTGAGAAGACTCATTACTTCAGTGTCATTGATGCAAAATCAGTGCAATTTACATTAAAAACAATCTGCAGTTCTGACTGTGTAAAAAATTCAAACGTCTGTGTTTCACAACAGGCATACGATCCATTAGAGAAATATTTCATTCTTTTTGACAAAAGGATTAATATATTTATACCCAAGAGCTCCTTTGTATATTTTATACACAAAGCAGTAGGGAAAAGATCATCGCCTAAGAGAAAAGGTACAGAACACCTCCCTTAAAAAGTAGAAATGCAAGTGACCAATATGTGTATGGGGGAAATGGTCACTCACTACCTATGTTTACATGGAAACTTATACAATTGTACTTTAAAAAACAATTGACGACAAGCACATGGACTTTCCCTAGGGTGAAATTCTGGGTCAATCACTGACTAGCTATGTATGAGCAAGTTACTTAGATTTAGTAAATTTCCATTTCCTCATCTGTGAATTGGCATGTTAATGGTAGTAGCTTTGTCTTAGGATTCCTGTGAGAACTGAACAAGGTATCAATGCACAGCGCTTGGTCCAGTGTTTGGAGGGGATAGCACTTATCAGTGCTGCCGATAGGGTCACTAATAAAATGAGAATACACTGCTGGTGGGAGAGTACTCTCATCAGCAAGAGACCCACCGAGAGAAGTTAAGAGCCTTCACTCCTGGGAATTTATCCTAAGGCTATATAGTCAAAGATATGGACAAAAGGTCCATAAAAGTATTTTTTGGGTAAAAAAGTTTTTTGAAACAAAGGAGAGTTGTTTAAATAAATTATGATAAAATTTATGCAATAATGATACATTTATATAATAGAGTAAAATAAATGTATGTGATAGAATATATAACAGAAATATAATTTAGATAACAGAATGTTTTAGGCCAGTATTTTTCAAGCACTATGCGAACTTTTTCAAGGTAAATCTTCGTCAGTGGTGTAAACAAATGAAATATATAAAAATTGAACTTTCTCTTTTTCGAGGGGTAAGAGTGTGGATACACTGCTACCTGTGGAGCTCTGCAAACAAGGCCCTCTCTCCACTCCCTGACCCATTCCTAGAGCAGCCACCGAAAGAGGTCTTGAGGCTCACAGAATTTTTAACAATGTGGGGAAAGAGTGATTTAATGTTACATGTTAAAATCAGAATAAAAACTAGGGTGCCTGGGTGGTTCAGTCGGTTAAGCATCTGACTTCAGCTCAGGTCATGATTTCATGGTTAGTGAATCCGAGCCCCACGTCGGGCTCTGTGCTGGCAGCTCAGAGCCTGGAGCCTGCTTCAGATTCCGTGTCTCCCTCTTTCTCTCTGCCCCTCCCTTGCTTGCGCTTTGTCTCTCAAAAATAAACATTAAAAATAATAATGATAATAATAATAATAATCAGAATAAGAACCATGTACGTAGTATATCTTTATTTTATAAAATACTCTCAAACTCACACACAGCTATAAAAAAATGCCTGAAAGAGAACATAATAAAATAACACTGGTTAATTCTTGGTTGGATTTTTGGGCATTTGTATTTTCTTTTTATGTTTTTTGGGTTTCCCCCCAAATTTCTTTAATGAACATATACCATAGTTATAGTCAGGGAAAAAAATTATTTAAAATGTTTTATTCCTTTCTTTCCTAATATTTACCCAACATTCAGCTGGTACCAAAAGTTAAGGCTTGTCCCTCTGGTGATGTCTCCCCATGATAACAACAACAAAAAGTATAATATATCTGTATTACAAGTTATGCTTAAGTCCATATAAGTGTTTTATTTATTTATTTTAAGTTTTTTATTTTGAGAGACAGAGAAAGTGCAAGTCAGGGAGGGTCAGAGAGAGAAGGGGAGAGAGAATACCAAGCAGGCTCCACGCTGTCAGCACAGAGCCTGACACAGAACTCAGACCCATGAACGGTAAGATCATGACCTGAGCCAAAGTCAGATGCTTAAATGATTGAGCCACCCAGGTGTCCCCATATACAGTGTTTTAATTAGGATGATTATATAAATATCATGGTTGCACCAAGTGATAAACAATGATTACATTTCCTTTTCTGTATGCTCTTTTGTTTTTTGGGGGGGTTAATAATTATCTCCCATTTGGAAGGAGGGGGCTGTGACAAGGATGGGATATAAGAGAGGGACCTGGAGTGTTTGTGGAATTATGTCTCTTGACCTGGATGGTCATTACAAAGGTATTTACCCAATATGCAGTAAGCTATACTTTTGTTCTGTGTGGTTTTTCTTTAAAAAAAAATTTTTTAATGTTTTATTTATTTTTGAGACAGGGAGAGACAGAGCATGAACAGGGGAGGGTCAGAGAGAGGGAGACACAGAATCTGAAATAGGCTCCAGGCTCTGAGCTGTCAGCACAGAGCCCGATGTGGGGCTCGAACTCACGGACTGCAAGATCATGACCTGAGCCGAAGTCGGCCGCTTAACTGACTGAGCCACCCAGGCGCCCCTGTGTGGTTTTTCTGTACCTACATTTTAATAAAGTTTTTAAAAATAAATCATGCAAAAAAAATGCCTTTTCCCCCTTAGTATCCTTTGAAGCCAATTTTAAGTCTCTCCGTACCCCCCTCAACAGTTTTATAAAATAAATCTTCATATAATTTTTCATACAAACCTTCCAGATAATCTGAATGCTTGTGTTCCCTGGCTCTCTGGGTGCAGGCTGTCCTCCTAGGTACTAATCTGGATTGTGGTTCTCTGTGCCTGCCGCATGGCTGTCAGCCTGATATCTCTCCTCACCCCCTTCCTGTGTTAGATTTCCTTTTCCTTGGATCCACATTTTCTTTGTTTACTCTTGTTTTACTGAAACAAGAGCACATGTGAAATATATCAAATCTCTGAAAGTCTGAAAATGTCTTTATTCTACTCTCATATGACTCATAGTTTGTCTGGGTATAAAATTCACAAGCAAATATTATTTTTATTTCGGAATTTTGAGGATAATTTCCACCGTATTCTAAATTTAAATCTTGTTAGTAAGAGGTTTATACATTCATATTCCTAATGTTTTTTTGTCTGTGGGAATCTTCTCTTCAAGGCTGATGTTTTGAAATGTCATGTTTAGGTGCCTCATGGTGCTAGGTACTGGGTGGACCTTTGATCTGAAGACCTCATCCTTTGGTTCTGGCAATTTTTCCTATATTCTTTCTTTGATAATTTCCTACATTTTTTAAAGAAAAATTTAGAAAATTTCCTAAATTTTTCTAATTTTTAAAAAAGATTTTATTTTTTAAGTAACCTTGACAACAAATGTGGGGCTCAAACTTATGCCCCCAAGATCAAGAGTCCCACACAAAACCGACTGAGCCAGCTAGGCACCATGGTCCTCTAATTTTCTTCTTTTTGTCTCTCATTTTCCATTTATCTTTTTGTTCAATGTTTTGGGAAACTTCCTTTATCTTTAAACCCTTTATTAATTTTTTCTGCTGCCATATTTTAACTTCTAAGTTATCTTGTTCTTATTTCATGAATACAGTATCTTCACTTATTCTGAAGAATTATGGAGTCTTTAAAATGTTCTGTGCATATAATATCTGTTTTCATTGAGTTCCTCTATTTGCTTACTTGTTTTGGTCTTTCTTTCATGGCGGCACTTTTTTCTCTGATGTCTATGATCTTTATTTGTATATTCCTACTTATGAGTGAGATGCTGAAAACTGACTACAAGTTCTGTGTACCAGCTGGCTTATTTTTTTTCAGAACCTATAGACTTAGTTTGTTTCTTCAAAGAATCATCTTCCAATCTCCTGCCTGGAGGAGGGAAGGCGGTAGAAGCTTGGCTGCCAGAGTCCTGGAGTTAGCTGGAAAAGGCAACTGCTGAACCCCACTGATAATCATAATCTTTTCTATTCCTCTGGTTGTCCAAACAGACCCTCATCACATGCCCACCTCTGTGCCCGTATCCTCATGTCTAGGGCCTCTCTGGTTCAGTGTCTCAAGGGAACAAAACTTTTTCTTTCTTTCTTTTTTTTAAAGAGAGACCATGTGAACAGGGGAGAGGGACAGAGGGAGAGAGAGATAGAATCCCAAGCAGGCTTCACATTGTTAGTGTGGAGCCCAAGACCCTGGGCTCGATCCTGAGACACTGGGATCTTGACCTGAGCCAAAATCAAGAGTGAGATGCCCAACAGACTGAGCCACCCTGGTGCCCCACAAGGGTACATACTTATTGCCCTTGGTGGAGACAAAGAAGTGGTGACCTAGCTGTAAGACTAGAGAGTAAAGACAACTTGAAGGCCTAACTGAAGCTTACATAAAGATTTTCAACCAAACTCGCATTTTTAGGCTCCCACCTGGACCTCACCTTCCCTGATATCAGGTTCCTCCAATTTCTGATTGTTTCTGAAACTGCATGGGTGCTTAGGTCTGACCCACACTCACTCTTCTGGATGACTGCTGTTCCTTTGCTTTCTGTATTCATGTATTATGACTTGGGAGTATAAATACATCCTAGTTTTATTGAAAATAGTGACAGCTTTTGTTTTTTGGCCTCTTTGCTTTTGGAGTGATGTTGAGAGAAGGGGAGAAGAAATGTCTCCATGCCACCATTTAAATCCCCAAGTCTCTGCCTTGGTTTTTACCATAACTGTGATTATGGTTTTGGTTTCCTGTATCCTCCAAATTTTCTGCGATGCACATGTATTACTTTAATAACACACACACACACACACACACACACACACAAAAGTTATCTGAAGTCAAGAAAGCCCAAGAAGGCCTAGAGCACCCAACCCTGTATTTCATCCCCTCTTTTGCTGAGCCAGCTGGACCTAAGAAGTCCCCTTGTCTTTCACACTTCAACTTCCTGACACCATGCAGCCATCCATGTGGCCTCAAGTACCTGCCAGCCTCTCAGGAGTACCACAGCCTCTCAGGAGTACATTCTTGGCTTCCTCATCTGTGGACCAGGGCTGGCTATGGAGCAGCCTTTGCCAATCATTCAAGCGAATTTGCATACAGTGTGGGTCCCTTAATGCATTCTGAATGGTCATGCCTCCAGAGCCACAACAGTTTGTATAAAAAGAGAATTCAGTGTGTGTGTGTGTGGTGCTTTGCTACAGCATCTGCAGCTTTTTGTTCCCACTGATGCCATTCCAGTCAATACGGGGTGAGCGTTAGCTGGGTGTTTCTCCATTACCACTTCCTACAGACCTGTCCAGTCCCTCCACTTGGACATATGAGTGGCCCTTGTGAAGCAGGAACCTTGGACCCTTGAACACTCTTGATCTTCACTGCCTGAACCAGGTCCAAGAGAATCAGAGACCCCAAGATCTACCACACCCCACAGGCTCCCACAGGCTCTGGACTCATGATGTTAACAGGAACCCAATAAGAAAATTCCAAAGCAGAAGGACTACTATGTCCCCTGAGCTCTCTCTCTGGGCTCTACCCAGGTCTGAGGACACTGCTACTTCATTTGTCCCAGTAAGCACAAGGGATTCCAAGACCCAGGGCCCAGGAAGGCTCTTTTCCTCCTCCTTACCACTAGGATCACAGGGTTTACAGCCTGGCCTACAAGTAGAACTCCTTGGGAGCCCAAGGAGAACTGACCCAGTCAATTAAGTTGGGAAATTGCTCTCTGAATTTGACATGTCCATCAACTCATCTCTCTCTCCCTCTCTGGCTTGGTGGACTGAGGCTTCAAGGTTTTTCCTTAATCCATCATAAACTATACTGGGCTTCTCCCACTTCAGAGGCATATTCATTTCTCAGTCATTTTCAGCTTTATTAAACTAAGCCTTATAAATACCTCATAAAACAGCCCTCATTACTACTCTCCTGCTGGGCTCATGCATTTCCACCCTGGAGCGGTTGCCTAGAAGAGCTGCTAAGGGAATGGGCAGAAAAATCTCCTATTGTGTTGCCTTTGGTGTACCTTGTGTCCCTACTTAGGGTTTTGCTTGTCCCTAATTTATTTTCCAAAAAGTATGTACATATACTCACAAGTGGAAAGATCCCCTCTATGAAAGTCAGGCTCTATGTGGGTCATTTTCTCCACCCCGAGAAGACCATCTATTAGTCCAGTGCCTTGCTCTGATTGCTCTAACCCACACCAAGAGGAGCCCACACACATATGCACAAAGACAGAATTACATTTGGAGACTGGATATCATCTTTAATAATGCCACAGCCCAACATCCTTTTTGTTACTGTAGCATGTTGTGAGTGTTTGTGTGTGTGTGTGTGTTCCTGAACAGATGAAGGGCCAGCAGAGACTCCCAAGCAGGTCTCAGCCAACAGGTCTACTAAGCAGCTAGAAGACAGTCTCCATAGTGGCACGGAGGCTGGACTCCTGCTTCCCTTTCTCTTGGGCCACCTGTTGTGCATTCTGATGGTAAAGCTGAGGCCTGTGCCAGCCCAGATTAAAGGGCTTCTTAGCAAAGTTCAATCTTCAGTCCCCAGCCCTCACTGCCTCTGACCAGAGGGATGTCCCTGGGGAAAGTACAGACTGCTAGGCAAAGGTGGACAACCTGGGCCAGCCTTGGTCCCCAGGTCACACTGGGGCAGCACCACAGTGGCCCAGCCCTGGGTGGAGAATCCAGAGCTTCTGGGGCCATTTGATTAGTTCCTCTCAGAGATAATCAGGATGTAGCCTACGCCCTTCCTGAGGCCAGCCAGAGAGGGACAGCCTTGGCCTGTGATGGCCACATGAGCGTCATTTCCAACCCAAACCTAAGAGCCTGCTGTTCGGCCATCTCCACTCTCCAGTTCCTCGCACACCCAGTAGGTCCACAGCCCAGACAAGGGATATCAGCACGGTAGTGAATTGCAAGGAGGCCATGAGAGACCTGGGCTGTGCTGGAACTGCAGCCACGTGCCAGCCTGAAGCCAGCCCTCTCCCCCATGGTCACCGCCAGCCAGAGCTCTTTGAAGTCGGATGGGACCCCCACAGGCAAGGCAGCAAGTTCTTGGCCTGGTGCAGAAGGAGAAAACCAAACTGGCTCCACCGTCCCATTTCCACCTGCTCTGTGCCTTAAAAAGGCAAGGAGCCCAAGTCCCCAGGACAGTGTTATCAGCTGTTGGGGAAGCACCGTTGTCCAGGTGAGGCCTCAGGCCGGAAGCTGTGTTTGTTCAGCGGGCTGGGATAGTAGGTGGTTGTGTACACATTGGTCTGCTGCAGTGGGTAGAAATTGGCTCTGTCATCAGGGATCAGGTTATTCTTGTTCAGGGTCTGTGGAAGAAGGTAGGAACCAGAAAGAAAGGGGTGAGGGAGGGATGGGGAAAGGCGACAGGCCAGGGCAAGGAGATCAGGGACCAGCCAGTGAAAAAACATTCTGGCTGCTGACGCAGCTCACGATACCCTGTGCCCTCCCGAGTGCCCAGCCCAGTCATGCCCAGCTCAGGGCCAGAACCACTGCCCCCTTTACCCTGCACTCTGCTTCTACAGTTAGGCTCCCACCTTGAACTCCATGGGCGTGTACTTCTCGTTCTTGGGGGTGCCCCCACCCTTGTAGTGCAGGTGGTTGGGGGTGGCAGGATGGACGAGTGTGGATTCCTGGGACTGGCGCTGGCAGTGCTGGCAGGACAGGTACACCGCCAAGGTCAGCAGCCCAGAGCCCAGGAAGCAGGAGACACCTGTGGCTACCAGGTGGATAAGACTGAACCCTGGGAGAGGCAGAGGCAAGTGGTAAGGAAAGGGCCACTGAGAAGAGAAAAGACTCCTGACTGCCTCCCAGCAGGAAACTCTGAGATCTAAAGAAAGGGCTTTGAGGCCAGAGCCCACGAAAACAGGAAGGCGGGGCAGCCTGCCACCAGGGGCCTCTCTTACGGGACACCTCTGGTTTAGGTCAGAGGAGGCAACCACAGGGTGTGGAGTTGGGTGACTCTTCTTGAATACAGACTTGGTGACCGTCGGCTAGTTGGGGCGGCATGGATGGAACCTCCCAGCCCCCGCCCCCACACGTGGTCTAAAGCAGCCAGGACCTCCACAAGGTTTGTCTCTCTGGAGCAAGAAGTTGAGAAACTCCAGATTTCAGGGTAGGGCTGGTCTCCTCCTTGGGGAGGAGAGGTAGAAAGCATCACGAGGTGGGGCAGGTTCCTTTTACCTCCACAGCTGGTGGCCTCCTCCATGCTGGAGGCAGGCAGGATCACTGCAGGAAGACAAACAGAGAGGGTGTTGGGGCAGGGAGGAAAGAAGGGTCCCTCTTGGTCTAGGTATATCTTTACGAAGACCTGTGGGTCAGCGCTGAGCTGTGGGACGGGGCCTGGGGCCTTCATTCCACCCTGTCCCCACTCTCTGAGAATGGGGGGTCAGCCCATTCTCTAGGTGAGAAGGGGCAAAAGCTCAAAGTGTGTGCCCCTCCCACTCTGGTGTTTCATCCTGGACCCACCAAGATTCTTCAGAAGGAGAAGGAAGTGGGGGACACGGGGTAGGAAGGGTGGGTGTGAAGGTGCTGGCTTGAGGACCTACCAGGAATCTCGCTGTAGGGGCAGGGGCGGCTCTGGCTGCTGTTTCCAGCACAGGTGCTGGGCCCTGGGACCAGCTCCTCACAGTGCCGGCTGCGGCTTTGGACTCCGTCCTCAGTGCATGCACTCCACTCAGACCACGGTGACCAGCCTTCTGTGGGTTGTGGGCTGGGATGAAGTTAACCGCTCTGGGACCCCCTGGTGGGGATCCGAGGGATCCATAGTGCTCCCCAGCCCTGGCCGGATGTTCTCAATACCTGGGCAAGCCTGTGTAGCACACAGCGCCTCCTCTGTGTGCAGACCAAGACAGATGTCCTCGCCCGGGGAGGGCGCGGGGCTGGTGCAGGAACGTGTTCGTTGATAGTGGCCTCCACCACAAGACGCTGAGCATGGGGACCATGAAGTCCAGCAGGACCAAGCACCCCGCACTGCAAGTGGACAGGGTGTGTGATGGGGGCTGCAGGTGAAGGCACAGCCCAAGACAGTCTTCTACCTTATGGCACCCTAGGCCACCCTGCCCTGGGCCACCCTGGCCCCATCATTTGCACCACCCCACAGCCTACTGTTAAGGATTGCCCCTATCCCCTCAGGGGTGCAGTGGGGAAATGAGGCTGCAAAGGAGACATCAAAAACCAACTCCACCTCAAATCAAGCTCCTTAGCTAGCTAACCTATTAGGGACAGAGAAGAGAGTGACACGAAGGGTGAGAAAAGGCCCTGCTCTGTGGGACAAGCCACTGTATCCAAGTTCAGGGCACAAACTTGCTCTAGGGCCCAGTGGACAGAGCTGCCAAAAACAAAAACAAAACAAAACAAAACAAAACAACAAAAAAGGAGGAAGACAAGGTCCTCTGGGCATGGGCTGTAGCTTAGGGGGTCTCCTAGATGGGGATTCCTAAGCGGAAGGTCACCTGGACAAGCCTGGGGATTGCAGTCCTGGTACTCGGCAGCGTCGCCCACGCATGGCAGGCCTCCGTTGCGGGGCTCCGGGTTCGTGCACGTTCTCTTGCGGACACGGAAGCCCAGCTCGCAATCCCGGGAGCAGGACGACCAGGGGCCCCACGCGGCCCAGCCCCCGCTCACAGAGTGCGGGGAAGTGGCCCCGCTGCGCAGGAGATCCTCCACCAGGGCTGGGTGGGGCACGGGTGGGGAGACTGGCCTCAGCGACAGGACACCCAGCGGCCCCCACTCCCTCCCCACACACAGTCCTTCTGGCTCCTTCCAAACCCCGCGATTCACCGC
Organism: Felis catus; assembly: GCF_018350175.1. Lineage (NCBI taxonomy): Eukaryota > Metazoa > Chordata > Mammalia > Carnivora > Felidae > Felis > Felis catus. The sequence continues at coordinate 68,337,491 of NC_058376.1, forward strand.
CCGGAGCTCCACCCGACCCCGGCCTCCCCCAGCCCCGCGCCAGCACTCTGAGCCTGGGAGGGAAGGGGCCGCGCGGCGCTGTACCATCGGTGTCGCAGGCGCCCGAGCCATCCGCGGGGCAGGTTCTGGTCTCCGTCCTCCTCCGGCCAAACTGCAGGCCGTGGGGGTCGGGCAGGGGCGCGCGGCACGTGAAGCGGAAGCGTTGCTCCTGCCGCGCCCCGCCCTGAGTCACGTTCACGGGCAGCCAAGGCGTCCAAGGGGTGTTGCGCCGCACTTCCGGGCAGCCCTCTGGGTTGCACGTCTTGAACTCCTTCGGGATGGGAGCACGTGCTGTCTCGTGACCTACAGCCCCAGGCCGGCCCTGCGCCCCCTCCCGCTCTCCCCTTGGTGCAGGCCCTCCTGCCCGCGCCCCCTCTTCAGGCCCTCACCACGCCGCAGCCTGGGCAGGAGTTGCCGTTCTCACAGGACCGCCGCCGCGATTGCACGCCGCCCCCACAGTTGCTGCTGCACTTGCTCCAGGAACCCCACGACGCCCAGAAAATGGGCACCGGGCAAGGCGTGTTTTCGTTACAGAACCTGAGGGGAAGGGTGTGTGTTGGGGGCGGGGGAGAGCAGGCAGCCCCTTCCCTAACAAGAGGTCACTGGGAGTGCAAGCCCGGGAAGGTCAAGAATCCACCGGAACACTCGGAGAATCCAGGCCACTTTCTAGGAAGCCGGGGAGGTCTGGGATCTCAGGGCTAGCTAGCGTCTGAGGAACGTCTGGCCACACCCTCGCTCACCGCTCCTCCCGGCTCTTGCCCACGCAGATTCGGCCCCCGTGGCGGGGAGCAGGGTTGCTGCAACTTCGCTGGCGGACCTGGAATCCGATCCCACAGGACGTGCTGCACAGGGCCCACGAGGACCACGGCGTCCACGCCCCATTCCTGGTGGGGTCAGAGGGGACAGGGACAGATGACGCTCTGAGTCCTGGCTACCCAGATGTAGTCTGTTTCTGGGCGGGTGGGTTTTATGTTGTCTGGAAGTTGTCAGACAGTGACACAGAAAATATCAGCTCCTAACCAGGCCGTCTCAGGCAGACTTATTTATGTGATCATTTGTTCCTTCATTCCCCAAACATGTGTTGAGAACCTTCTTCCATATATCAGGAGGTGCTCGGGGCTAAGGGCATAGAGATAGGGCATAGGGCATGGAGATACTCACACAGCAAAAGGACACATTCTCTAGAGAAGGCCCCAGTTGCCTTTACAATAGGCAACATTTGTTTCAGCCTTCTTCGTTGTCCAAGCCTTGCACTCAAACCCATGCTCTCTCCCCTGTTCTACATCAACACGCGCTTCGCTCCAACCTCCCACACTATTCACTGTTGTCTACTTTGATTCCAGTTTTCAAGTTCTGGCTGTACCGCTTACTGGCTGTATAAGCCTGGACAAGTTACTGAAAATTTCTGTGCCTTGCAATAATACTCTTATCATTAAAGTAAGGATAATGATTGTATTCCTACCCCCATGAGGTTGTTTTGACAGTCCAATCAATAAACATATATAGAATTGAGTTATTCTAAGAGAGTCCAAGGTTGCACCTAGAGTGGCATTTCCGGATTGGCACCCGGTCTGCCTACTTTACTAACATCCCCTGCTGTCCCTTGTGTTTGGAACAGCAAGGCTTACTGAGGCTGTCGTCTGTGACTCCTGTGCCTGTACAGCCTTTCTCTTTGTATCAAGAGCCCCCACGAGGCAGAGACTTCTCTCCCACTAGAGTCGAAACTCCCCCAAGGCTCATGCTTTAGCTACCTTTCCAGTCCCCTGCACAGCTCTGAAGTGGTTTCTGTCTCTTTGTGGGAACACCTGCCTGAAGATGCCCCATTTCCTCTATTCCACCCTCCTCCAGTCCAAGGCAGGCAGCCACCACCCAAGTCCTGTATCCTCATATACCTGGAACAGTTGGCAATGTGGATGGCTGGCCCCAGGCAGTCTCGGCCCCCACAGCGGGGTCGGGGGGAGTCACAGGCTCGGGCCCGACAAAGGCAAGAGCCCGAATTGTCCCCATCTAAGTGCTCACATGGTTGCCATGGTGACCACTGGCCGAAGCCCCCATCCTGAGTCACATTCCGCACCTGCAAATACATAGCAAACAGGTCACACAAGTCAGGGATAGGGAAGGCACCAGGTCCCAGGGGATATGGGGATTCTGATGGACAGTCACAGCCTGAATCAGGGGGAGAGGTCCCAGGTGGGGAGCATGAAAGGGTTCTCACAGGACACGTGGTTATGTTCTGCGTCCAGAGGCTCATGTTGGAGCTGTCCTCAAGGGTGCTGCAACGTTGCTGCTTCCCGTCCCAGCCGCAGTATGGGTCCCGTGCCCCCAGGCATGCCCTGCCAGACAGAGGTCCTGAGACTCAAGCCAGCTGCCTCTCAGTCTCACCTGCATCCCATTAACACACCTAGGTACTCTCCTCTGGGTGCCCTTATCCATCCAGTCGCCCTTCACAGCAATAACTAAGCTCATTGAACACTTACTGCGTGCCGGGAATCCTTTAAAACACTTTACAAGCATGAATTAATTTAATACAGCAACCCAATGAGGAAGGTACTGTTATTATCCCCACGATATATGCAGGAAACCCAAAGAGCTGGACAAGGATTAAAACCCATGCCTTCCAGAGCCCACACACTTAACCTCGCCTTCCCCAAGCCTGGGTGCCCCATTCTCTTCATCTAGGTCCACTGGAGAAGATGCGGTAAACAGAAATCCAAAGTAGTGTCTGTCACACACTATAATAGAGTCCTAAAACATTAATGATGGAAAGCATCTTAGAGATGGTCTGGCCCAGTGGTTCTCAACCCTGGCTGCACATTAGAATCACTAAAGAAGCTTTCAAAAAATATTGATACCCTCCCCACCCCAACAAAAACCTCTGGGGATAGGGAGGTTTTTAAAAGTTCCCAGGTGATTCTAATGGGAGCCAAGTTGAGAGTTACCGGGATCCACAGTACAACCTTTTTTTGTTGTACAAAGGAAGAAACAGAGAGAAGGAAGAGGAGTTTCCCCCAGATCACGTAAATTGCACACGGCAGAGCTGAAGCTAGCATCCACATGCTTGTGCTGCTCAGGGGCAGGAACCAGAGTCCAGTGTGTTAGCATCATGAGAATGAGCTCAGGCTGCCGGGAGAGGGGTCACACATCCCAGGTCCCCCTTCCTGGTCCCTCAGGGTTGGCCTATCTGCAATGACCCACAAAAGGTAATTGATCACACACCAATGAATGCACCAAGTGCCTCTACTTCTCATATTCTAGGCCTCCTCTCTTCCCTTTCTCTTTCAGACTTACTCATTGTATCCTTTACAGTTTTTTTTTTTTTAACAACAACAACAACAACAACAACAACAAATTAAATCTCAGGGTGCCTGGCTGGCTCAGTCAGAAAAGCAACACTTGATCTCAGGGTGATGAGTTTGAGCCCCCGTGTTGGGCGTAGAGATAACTAAAAACAAACAAACAACAAACAAATATGTAAAAATAATCAAATGTCTACTAGTAAGCCTTCAAGGAGGAAAAAAAAGAGTATGGAAAACATTTTAAGGTTATTTATTTATTTTGAGAGAAACAGAGAGAGCACAAGTCGGGGAGGGGCAGAGAGAGAGGCAGACAGAGATCCCAAGCAGGCTCTGTGCTGTCAGCACAGAGCCCGATGCAGGGCTCAACCCACAAAACCGTGAAATCATGACCTGAGCCAAGATCAAGAGTCAGACGCTTAACAGACTGAGCCACCCAGGCACCCCGAGTGTGGAAATTATAGAATCAGGATTTGCTGTTCATTGCTAAGCAAAGAGAGCATCAGACTCTGGCACCTGAAGGAAGTTCCCTCCAATACCCAGAGAGCCCACTGCCGACCCCAGGGGATACCCTGGATCCTTTCTGCCTCCTTTCCCCAGCTTCCACCCTTTTTCCTAGGCCTGGCTGCTCCACTGCAGTGGGCCTGCAAGAGCGGGTCTAGAGAGAGCACTGGGACTGGGGGCAGAAATTGGAAGTTAGGAAGCAGAAAAGCTTTCAGGTAAAGGAGGTTCTGGACGGCAAGGAGGGTGGGGGAGTCCACACCATGACGTGACACTACAGAGTGATTTCTGATTGGCCAAAGGGGCCAAGGGTTAAAGGAATACATGAAAGAGTCAAGGGGTTGCTCTTTTCGGTGTTTTCAGGATAGAATCTCTCTTTTCACTTGAAGCTTCAGGGAAAGTCTCCTGTCGGGTGAGTTCTTTATTTTCAGTGGTTCAACAGACTGTGTCAGGTTCCAGGGACAAAAGAGCTTATATGAGAGACCTTACGAAGAGAGGGTTGAGGCTTCCCCTTGTTGCCAGAGAAGGTTGAAGAAGACAATGATGCCCCTTGCTCAGGCAGCCCCTGGCCTCATGTAAGGGAGGTGATGCCTGGGGCTTCAATGGGCGAGGGCCTTGATGGACCCCAGTAAGCACACTCTGGCCCACCCAGAAATCCAGAACGTTCATCTGTTACTCAAGAATCTGTTTCCATTTTATTCACTCAAGAACAATTTGTGTAAATTGTACAATATAAGTGTGTTCATATTTTCATTGGGGATCCAAAGGTTTGATTTGGGGGTGTTTCACCAGCAGAATGAATCAAACTAGACATCATGGGACTAAATGCAGTACATATGCAAAGTAGTCCCAGCAGCATGTGGTTTTGAGATTCTGCTCCTCTGGCTGACATTTGAACCAAATTTGCTGCTAGCAAATTCAACCAATCAGAACTCAATAAAACCCACTCCTGAGGGTATTTCCCTCAGCTCTCAGAAGGCAGTATCAAACTCTAGAAGCAGCTGATGTGGCACTTTGTAAGCTATATAAATTAAATGGAAAAAAAGCTATGACTAGTGATTAATAATAATAATAAATAAGATTCTATTCATCAAAAACAAATGTCTGCCAGTAGAGAATATGGATAAAAGCAGAAAATCTGAATCGGTTTATACAAGATAAAAGCAGTAGAGACTGGAAGATTGCAATTTGCCTCTTGCTACTTCTTTCATCTAGGGTCTAACCAGTTCTAGAACAATTGTTTCCAGTTTTGACTGCAAATTAGAATCTCCTGGCGATCTTTTTTAAAAGCTTCAGCAAACAAAATAAAAAACCCACCTATATCTGGGCCTTCTGGATCAGAGGAGGCCCAGGCACTGGAATCTTTTAAACACTCCCCAGGTGATTCTAAAGTATAGCATGGTCGATCATTGCTTTTCTAAGGCTACATTGGTCAGGGTTCTTAAGCTAAGAGATGAAATGTCTTGTCTTTCCAATCCATGACAGAATAAGAAAAGAATAAGGATGGAAGAAAAACACAGATTGGATGCTGGCCCCAACCCCCTACCTCCCACCCCTGCCCTGCTTAGGCTCCCTTGCCCTCTCAGCCTGCTCTCAGTTCTCCCAGAGAGGAGACTAGATTCTCCACAGATACACCTGCCCTGGCCTGCCCCTGCCCCTGCCCCTGCCCCTGGCTCTGGCTGCCTGAGGAAGCTTGCACGACTCCCTTGGAGCCAATGCTTGAGCTCTCTCCTTGTCCACATTTGCTGCTTTGGGCCAAAGACCACTCCAAAGCTTACAGAGCAGGGAATGTTCTTAAGAAAATTAAAGCTCCAAGGAGAGAATTAAAGTGTGTCTGACTGTAAGAATGGGTAGCAATTGAGAGTTCCTTCCATAGAAGCAGCCATTAGACCGATAATATATTACCATGTCTTTTTTACTGCAGTGTCTTAAGCAGCCATTACAAAAGGGAACAGGTTCATTCCATGGGCTGGGAGGCAGGACAGAGATGGATGGTGGATGTTGAAAGCAGGCGGATTCGAGAACCCTGCAGCAATAGTTTCACAATGGGAGCTGTCCAAGGTGGAGCTTGAGAGCAAGTGGCTATTATTTAAGATGGCAGTGGAGGAAAACCCAGATTTCCTGCCTGGGAGGGAGGTGGGAAGGAGATACTCTGATCCACGTTCCTGAGTGAGCTGGGGTAGGCACCCCCACGTCTCCTCCAGTGCCTCATGAAGGGCATGCTGGAAGGAGGAAGGGGGTGGTTCATGCACAAAGCATCTGCTTTTTAGAGCCAGTCAGCAGCTGATTCCCTCTGCTCCACCTCTTGTGAGCCCTGGTCTCTCTCTGGCCAGGCCAGGATCCTGGTCATGCCCTATGGGGCTGAGATTTGCCTGAGTGAAAGGAGAGGGCTGGAGACAAGCCCCTGGATTCCGGGCACAGGAGGGAGCGTGAAGAGGCCTCTGCGCATCCATCCTCACCCTCCTGCCAGTTCTGTTAGGAATGAGGAAAAAGGCATGAAATGTCTATCCTGGGACACAGTAAACCCGTGTGACAATCTGCCCCACAATAGCACAGATTCTCATATAGTGTGATAGTTGGCTTCCAGACTCTGGAGTGCATGGATTGGTGGCTACACAGCCTCACCCTGGTCATTTTATTAACTTTGCAATAATGAGACCTCACATTTTCAGATCCACCTCTAGTTTTATGGCAGGATCTCACTGTACACATCAAAGGTTCAGATCCCAAATTCAGGAGTTCAAACAGGGTGAAAGTATCAGATTCCAAACTGACTTCTTTCTCCCTTGCTGTTCCACCTGGCCATGCTCTGCACCCTCCCTGTCCCCTCTCTGCAGCACCATGTGAGTGGTGAAATGTCCCAGCGTCTTCCTTCCTCTGGTTCCACTGCAGACCCCATTACTTGATATCCAGCCTGGAGCCGCACTACCTCATGCTGGCCGACCATCTGACCCTGTACAGTGCTGCACGCCACTGTCTCTTTGATGGCTGTCAAACACCTATTCACACTGCCTGTCACTCCACTTCCCCCACTTCAGTGCCTATAGCCACAGATTGGGATCAAATCCTCCCTTGGCATTCTCAGCTGGCCTCAGTACTATTCCTCACTCCTCTCCTGCACCAACCTCCTCTCTCAGGCCAAATAATCAATCTGCTGATGGATCAGTCATGTGTGGAAGGCCATTTTGTGCCTGGGGCTGGGCACGGTCCCCTGGTGAAGTAGAAAAGGTACTGGGACAGTGAGTTTGCCTTCAAGGATTTACAACCTCTTAAAGAACAAGGCACATGTGAGGGGCACCTGGGTGGCTCAGTCGGTTAAGCGTCCGACCTCGGCTCAGGTCATGATCTCATGGCTCGTGGGGTTCAAGCCCCAAATTGGAATCTGTGCTGACAGCTCAGAGTCTGGAGCCTGTTTCAGATTCTGTGTCTCCCTCTCTCTCTGCCCCTCCCCCAGTAACACTCTGCCTCTCTCTCAAAAATAAATTAAAAAAAAACAACAATCATTTAAAGAACAAGGCATATGTGAAAAGTTTAATAACAACACACGAGTTAAAGAAGAATACAAGATATGGGAGAAACACCGCCAGTAGACAGCCTATCATTCATGCCACGCAGTATTACCTGTACTCAATGTCAGAGATGCTGAGACTCCAGAGATCCCAGGAGGCTGCAGGGCCCCTAAATGCATTTGTGGAGATGGGAAAGGAATAAGGACACTAGCTACGACTTGTTGGGCTAGGCACTTCATGGATGTAATTCCCAATCCTTACAACATCTCTGCCAAAACCAACTATCATTTACTCCATCACAGTTTCCCCATTTTCCCCCGAGAGGAAAGCTCAACAGGTAAAGTAACTTGCTCAAGATGACACAGCCAGTAGATGACGGAGCTGAGGGAGAATCCTAGGTGTGTCCCATTCTGCCACGTAAGCCCTGCCTAGTATGCCTCACACGTCCAACACAGGGTGAGGTTCTCTCCCCAGCCAGACATCTACAGCTCTGAGGGAAATGAGAGTGTTCTAGGCCGTGTTCTTGCCTCTCCCCTCTCACACGGACAGCTTTGCAAAGTGCTCTGAGCGTGGGAAGGCTTAGTAAATGTTTGGTGTTTTGCTGACGGAGCCATGTGTTGAGACTGAGGGGAGCCTGAGTGTCTGCCCACTGCCCTCCCTTTCTTCCTCTCTGGCTGCCACACCATGACCATCCAGTCTCCTCCCCTGCCCTCCAGACCTCTGCCCAGCTCCCAGTACACCCCACAGGAGCTGGAGAACGACCCTAGGCAGCAGGGATACCATTTGTCTCTAAACTCTCAGGACAGATGGGCACAGCCAGGAGGTTTCTGTGTTGCAAAGGCCACAAGAGCCCATGTGGCTGCGGTTATGCCAGCCAAGGCAGCCTTTGATTATCTCAAAAATGAGGGGGCACAGCTCAGGGGAGCTTCACGTGGTAGGCATCTGAGATGCATTTCTATTTGGCTTTGGAATAGGCTTTTTGTTTTCCCCCCTAAATGCCAGTGCTGTTATTGCCAAATTTGTGAATCCACTTGAAGCTAAGGTCTCAGAAGCAGTTGGGAAGCAAACACAACAAACAACTCCACATGGTTCCTCACCTCCACCCCACCCGAGCCAGTCCTCTCTGCCTCCTCTAAGTCAGGAAGGAAGAAAAGCAAAAACCTGGTGCTGACTCAGAAGTATCATCTCTCATCTCCCCCTCCACATCTAGGTAGTGAGTACTGTGGTTTCAAAGATAAAGACCTTTCTCTGAATTAAAGGGGCTGAGAATAAATCAGCTAAGCTAGAGCTGGCTGGGAGGCCTTAACTTTGGGGTTGACAACAGGGATAACAGCAGCCACCACCATTTGCTAAGCACACACTTCTCCCCCAGGCAGTGATAAGTGGTTTAGGCAGACTATCTCAATTAACCTTTACAAAATCCCTGCAGATATTTTATGAGAAGGAAACCAAGGTTCAGAGAGGTTAAGTGACTTGTCCAAAGGCAAATAACGAGACTGGGTCAGGATGCCACCCTAGGTGGTTCCAAAGCTCTGCCTCTTAGGCGCCACCTCCGAGGTGCGATTGGCGGGCATAAGCCTCGGGAGGCCCGGAGCCCGCCCACCCGCCGTCCGGCGGCCCCCGCTTACCCCTGGCTGCGGTAGGCGGCGCACCTCTCCAGCGGGACCCGCAGCACGCCGTCGCTCAGCCCCACGAAGAGCGCGCGGGCGCTGTGCAGGATGCGGAGGCTGCGCAGGGGCTCGCGGCGCCCGGGGGGCAGGACGTGCAGCTCCTCCAGGTAGCAGCCGCGGAGGCTGCGGCTCGTCGTGGACAGTGCCTTGAGGATGGTGCCCGACTCTGCAGGGGCCAGATGCAGGTGGCCTTGAAGGACCAGCCCAGCCCCCGCCCCTCAACCTCTTCCCCACCGGGAGCCGGGCTGGACGGGGAGGCTCACCCGTGCCGATGTAGAGCACGTGGTAGAGCGTGTCCTTGGCCTGCACAAGGTCTACTACGAGGTGTGAGAAGCGCACGCTGTCCTGGGTGACACAGGGCTCGGGCGTTACCGGCTGCACAGCTTCGCTCATCAGGAAAAGGCGCTGTGCGTCCTGCAGGCTTCGCTCTGTCAGGTTCTCGTTGGGGCCCACCTCTGGCAGGGTGCCGCACTGCAGCGGGGAGGGGGTGGGGTCACACGTGCCCAGCCAACCGGCTGCCGCAGTCCCCTATCCCTCTCCTTCCTCATCGTAACCCGGGTGGCAGGTTCTGATTCTCCAATCCCGGCTCCCCACCCCCAACATCGCTGCGGCGGGGAGGGGGCGGCTGCAACCCCTTCCAGGGAGCAATACCTCTTTTTTGAGAACTAAGAGAACATGAGGCAGGGAAGATGGGGAGGAGGGACGTTCTGGGGATGGTGAAGAGGACGGGGAGATGAAATAGGAGCTGGGATTATCTAAAAATGAATCATTTGAGTGCCAAAAACAGTGTCCTGTGATTTTATGCTGTTGCTGTAGGGGCTCCTCCCCCATGCTGGGCCACAACCTGCCTTTCCTCTCGTGGGTTCCTACCAGCTCCAAGCTCTTATGCCTTCTAAACCCAAGCTGGAAGGCAACTACCATTTCTTGAGCACTTCTACAGGCCAGGCACTGTGTCAGGTACATATTAACCCTTGCATTTATCTTTGAGGTTGAGAGCATTATCCCTATGTACCAGAGAAGGGTAAAGAGGCTCAAGGAGGTTGGGTGACTTGGCCAAGGTCAAGATCACCCAGACGGAGGGCTAGATCTGGGTCAGGATAATCCCACTGCAAATGGTGAGGTCTTCCCCTGCTCCATACTGCCCCGTGGGCAGGAAGGTGGATGGATTTGAAAGTCAACCACCTGTAGGTTCCTTTGCCTCATGGCTCTTTCCTCTTCTCCACCACAGCACTAGGTATGCTTTCATTACCCAACGGCTCGGCGCTGACCACTCCTGGCACTCAGACCCTCCAGGAATGAGTACCCAGGCTGGGGAGAGTATAAGCAAACTCCAGCTAAAATCCCCAAATTCTGGCCAGACAGCTTGTGAGTGCTCTCCTGGTCCCCTACATTGAGTCTCCCTGGGGGTGAGACATCACATTTAGAGATGGCTCAGAGCATGCTCCCTTGCTCTGCATCCTACCCACTCTCCCCTTCTCAGTCCACAGTCTTAGATGTTACCACCCTCTTGGGGAACTATCACAGATGGCACAGATGGGTGCAGACCCGCAGGGGCAGGGTTGGTGTTCGTGCTGAGCAGCTGAGAGCCAGCTGGTGGCTGCTCGGCTAGGGAAAGGTGGTCTGTGAGGAGAGGGAACGGGGAGGAAAAGTTGTACCTGGAAGTTGGGGATGGGGTTAGCGATGGGGAGCCAGGCAGCCCTGGGGTTCTCCTGGGAGCGAAATGGGCCATTAAAAGCCTGGGAGATGGCACTGAGGTTGAAGGCGCAGACAGCAGAAGCGGCAATGCTGTTTCTGAAAGGCAAGAGATGGCGGGATGCTGCCCTCCCTGTGGGGCTCGATGCCTGTAACCCCCCTCCCCCCCGCCAGCTGTCATGTCACGCCATGGCCCGGCTCAGAGGCTGGCTGAGGACCTGGGTGAGCCTGGTGCTTCCCACACCATGGGGTGTCACAGGAGGAGGAGATTTGGCCCTCACACTCTGGAAACTCGGTGGGGGGGGAAGCCCCCTGATGAGAAGCACTGGGGGGGGGGTCATTCTGTGCTACTTCCTCATCCCTTTCCCTTCTCCAGTGGGAGGCTCAAAAAAGTTAGTGTTTTTCAAACATTCCGGCCACAGCCCACTGTAAGAGATACATTTCATATTACAACTCAGAATAGCACACACATGAGCACACACATCTGTGAAGAATCTTCATGAAACAATACTTGCCCTTACTAAATACATTATTGTACTCTGATACTTCTATTCCATTCTATTCTGCTGTCTTCATTTTATTTCATTTTTAAAGCTGGTTATCAAACCACTGATTCATGCTGCATCCCACAATACCCTGAGTCGGATGACCTCTTAAGACCCTTTCAGTCCCAGAATTAGGTATTTCTATGAGTCTGATGTGAACAGGTCACAGAGGCTACACCACTCCCCCAAATGTTTGCAGTTCTGTTCTCTGCATTTAGTCTGTGTCCACTTCCCCCCCGCCCCCATCTGGGGTCAGCCACCCTCATCTCCTGCTGGATGCTGTGTTGTCCTCTTGGCTGGCCTCCCTGTAGCCTGTTCAGTCTCCTGGAATCCATTCTCCACACAGCAGCCACAGCAAACATTTCAAAATGCACATCCAAGCTAGTCTCTGGTCAGCTTTAAGCCCTTCAATAACTTCCCCTTGCTCTTAGAATAAAGATCAAAACACTTAAGCAGTCTGTAAGGTCTTTGGGACATGATTCTTCTTGTCCCAGCCCCTCAGCCTCCTCTCCTGTTCTCTTCTTCCTCACCCTCCAGGCTCCTGTCATGCTGGTCTCCACTAAGTTCCTCAAACATTTCTTTCTTCCCACCCCCAAACTCTTTCCTAGTTAACTCTCATTCATCCTGTAGATGTCCCTTCCTACAGGAAGGCTTCCCTGATCACCACCCCTCCACACTGGTAGAGGCTCTCAGCACACTGCCTTTGCCCTTTGTAGCATTTATCACAGTTAAAACTGGGTGTTTAATAACCACTATTTCTAGAATGTAAGCTTCTTAAGGGCAGAACCAGGTCTTTTTCTTAATGGCATCCCTGCTTCCCCCCCACCCCCCACCCCCCACCATGACACACACCTGGCATGGAAAAGGCACACAATACATAAGCTCCTTACAATCCATACCAATGTCATCATTTCCCCCCGATGCCTCTCCAGAAGCTCCTGCCCTTTGCTCATGGCTGCCCACTTTCTGGTGCTGACTGCCAGGCTGGTCACTAAGTCCTGGCTATCAGCTCATGGCTGTATGGGCTATGCTGCATGTCTGTCCCTTGCCTTGGATAGCCTCTCTGTTCCTGTTTCCCAGCTTTCCTCCCATCCCTGTGCATCCCCTCAGACCGTCCTTCCTATAGCCAGCCTGGCCCTCACCCAAGCCCTGCTACCTGGGGCCAAGGGTAAGCAAACACCAGTCTAGGGCACATATGTTTCAGAGGTCCTCACAAAGAAGCCCCAGCAGCATCCTGCACTACAGATGTGTTCCTTGGTCTGTGCTGCCCATTCAGCATTCTGTATAAGAAAATCACCTGACTGGGTCAGCCTTTACACAGAAGGAGGCGGTGGGGGCAGGGTCTCATGATCTCCTTATACCCAGGAAACAAAAGGGGTTCTAATTCCCAGCCTGTGTTTCCCAGCGCCATCAGGACTGGCAGAAGACTCTGCTGGTTAGGTTTAGCAGGTTCACGGAGTCCTGAGGTGGAAGGGACCAGAAAGACTTCCCTCTGAGCTTGCCGGGCTTCCATCCCCTAGGAGGGCTATTTCCCTTTCACCACCAGCAATTTCTTCCTCCACAGAGCCATAATCCAGCTCCATTTACTTGCTTCAGATCTGGTCTAGGCCTGCCCTTCACGGCAATCTAGAGTAAGTGCTTACCGCTCCAGAGGCAGCAAGTCACAAGCAAGTAAGGAGTGCGTTATCTGGGAGCAAGTTAACCCTTAAGACCGGATGGAGTGCTGTTACACTCAGACTACCCAGGGCAGAAGGCACGCACTCCCCATCTTACAGAAGGAGAAACAAAGGCTCAAAGAGGGATCTGCCCACTCCCACCAGGCTGCGAGGACCGGAAGGGACGGCAGAGGGCAAGGGACTCACACGTTGGTGGTGAAGACCCCGTAGATGAGGTCCTGCTCAGGCAGGTGGAAGGCACTCTGCAGCTCGTTGTAGTAGAAGGGGACCTCGCCCGGGCGGGAGCAGTTGAGCCGGGCCTTCATGAACGTGGTCCACGTGTCCTCCAGCAGGAAGCGGCCGCCCACGTCATTCTTGCATACTCGGGCCACACGAGAATACACCGTGCGTCCGCAGTCATGCTCCACCGCGTTCTCCCGCAGGAAGAAGTAGGCGAACAGCCCGATGTCGTAGGCTGCCACAAAGTTTGGCTCTGGGGGGGGGGGGGGGGGGCAGAAGAGGAGGAGTGGGTCGGGCCAGCAGGGAGGAAGGGGACAGAGTCTGGAGTACCTACTACTTCCGTTTCCCCGGATGGGCATCCTGACACCCTGGCCAGCTTGGGGACCTGGGCGCTCTAACTAACCCTGTTCCTACCTCCAGTGCAAAGTCCAGGTATAATGATAGTTAACACGTGCTTCCAAGCACTCACTGCATACCAGACAATATTATAAGTACTTTATAGGATCCTCTTAGCAACCTATGAGCTAAGTGCTATGATTATCCCCGTTATGGATGAGAACATTGTGGCAGAGGGAGGTCAAGTACTTGCTCAAGGCCACACAGCCAGTCAGGGGAGAAGCTGGAATTCAACGCCAGGGGGTTGAAACCCATACCACCCTCTCCCAATCTATTCTTTCCCATAACCCTTTCTCCTAATTAATTCCTAACTCCTCCTCTGCCCTCACAGCCTCCCCTTCATCTGTTCTGGGTACTCAGGACATCTGTGGTTTCATCCGGAGTCCATCTCTGATGTGCTATGGTCCTTGGGCAAGTATCTCCCTGCCTCTGGGCTTTTTGATGAAGCAAGTGTGAGCCCTTTCAGAGGCTGGGAAGGAAGGAGGATTGATAGGGGTCAGGTGGGCTGGCTGGCAGGAGAACCCCCACCCCCGGGGCTGTGCCCCCTTACCATTGAGCCACTTGGAGTTATACTGGGCGGTGCGAAGAGGTGGCCCGCTGCCCAGGCTTCGGTAGATGGCGGGGTCCCGCCCTGAGAAGTCGATGACGGTAGCCGCGTAGAGCTCCCCCTGAGAGGAGATGACAGCTGTGGAGTTGTGGCGCGGGTCGTAGGGGCAGCGGGCCACACCATTGATCTTCTCTATGGTCCGGCTGAGGTTCCCCACCTGGGGACGATGGGCAGATAGGGGCACTTTTCCCTGACACCCAGGGGCTCCCTGTTCTCCCCTGCCACCCCAGAGTTTGCTTCCTCCTGGGTTCCTGGTCTCTCGGGGCCTTTCTCTGTCTCCAACCTCTTCCTCACTCCCTCCCCCACACATAGCTCCCCTGAGGGAGCAGCCATCATGGAGGGGGGAGACTGAGTCACAGGAGCTCCATCTGCCTCTGTTCCCTGCATCCTAGTCAGAACCCTCCAAGGTGAGGCTGACTGATAAAATATAGCAGGCCCAGTTGAATTTTTGATGACTAATGAATAATTGTTTAGTATAAGTGTATCCCAAATCTCCCATGGGACATACTTACACTAAATATAATTTGATGTTTATCTGAAATTAAATTTAATTGGACATTCTTTTGTGTGTGTGTGTGTGTGTGTGTGTGTGTGTGCCTAAATTTGGCCACCCACCCCAAGGCTGTGTAGTGCCTGGGAAAGACAACTTCTTGTGACCCCCTTCAGTTTGTCTTGCCCTGAGGGGGCCCACCTGTCTGCTGGAGCACACTGGGGAAAAGGCATTGGTCCCACACATGAACACTTTCCGGCCAGTGACAATCAGGACTCGCACGTAGTTCTGACATTCCTCCTGAAGCAAGAAGGGGAAGTAATAAAGGAACAAGAACACCAGGTGTGGGGCTGGGTGTCTTTCCCTCACACCACTGCCCCACAGACATTTGAAAGCACTCCCCTCTGCCCCAGATGTGCCCTGCTCTGAAGTTCAGGTTGCATCTGTGGACATCCCCTGCCTTCACATCTCCCTCCCAGGCCAGGTGGCTGCATCGCTGCCCAATCGGATCAGGGTGGGCTTCTCACACAGGCAGCCTCGTGCCCACATGGTGACCCTCCATCCCCACAACCACACACCTGACAGCTCTAAGCCAGATGCCTGCACCCACCAGGGCCACATACCTCAGTCTTCCCTTTGCTTTGGCAGGAGCGACGCGTGTCCTCATTGGAGGCCCACTCTGTGGCCTGCGGGAGGAGCACACAGACATCATATGGCCGTGGCACTCACGGCCGGGGCAGGCAGCAGTCAGGGGCGGGAGTGGACCGGAAGCTGGGAAAGGGTCAATGACAGCCTGCAGGGTAAGGGTTCCCCTCACCACATCTGCTCGGACCCAGAGGGCTGCCAGATCTCCTTACTCAGAGACCTTTAAGAAGGATGTGCCCTCAGTCCCTCCCCACCTGCCTGGGTCAGGGAGGCCTAGAGTAACAACTTCCTCATGCTGAATTACCCCCATGCAGCTCTGTCCCAGGACTCTCTGTCCTTCCTTCCCCAGGTCAGCCAGGGAGCTGAAGTGGCCAAGGACGACCTTCAGAACCACCCCAGACCCAGAGCCCGAGATGGAAAATGTGCTCCCTATGTGTCAGATGTCTCTCAAATGAGTGGGAAGAAAGGCTAGATTTTGCAAACCTCAGAGATAGATCTATTTAATTTTCCCACTATTATCCTGCAAAGTGTTTTCTTTTTTTTTTTCCTTAACAGATGAAGAAACTCAGATTCTGTGTGACTTACTGCTGCCATGTGCTAGAGCAGGAATTGGAACCCTCATTCTTGATTCAAAGGCTCTGTGTGTTTTTTCTCTTTATCCTGCTGTACCAGGACCTTGGGCTCCCTATTTATTTTTTTCTTTTTAAAAAAATTTATTGATTTATTTTGAGAGAGAGAGAGAGAGAGAGAGAGCAAGCGCATGCAAGTGGGGGAGGGGCAAAGAAAGAGGGAGAGAGAGAATCCCAAGAGGACTCTGCACTGTCAGCGCAGAGCCCAATGCGGGGCTTGAACTCACAAAGCATGAGATCATGACCTGAGCCGAAGTTGGATGCTTAACCAACCGAGCCACCCAGGCGACCCTGGGATCCCTATTTCTTAATTGCTACCTCTCTTCCAGATTCTGTGCTGTCTGCTTCCCTTCTTGTTTCCCTTGTAGTATCACTCGTGCTCTATTATGGGATGCACCATGGGGGTGCTAGGGGACAGAGTTTTCACTCAGGGCCTCATGTTTCCAAGTGTCCATGGCATTAGGAAAGGGCTATTCCCCACCTGGGAACCCCTCTGCCCCTTCACCTATTCTGTCTCCACTTCCCTCCCAGCCTCTGAAGAGCATCTGGAGGGAAGATTGCTACCCTCCAGGTCCAGGCAATGTCAACAGCCCTGGTGTGTGGCTCATTATATATTTCTGGGTCACATGTATAAACATGAACTGCCTACCTGTCCTAGGAGAGGGAGCCTTGAGCAAGCAGGTCTTCCATCCAAACAGGGGGGAAAAAAACCCCATCTGCTTTTCATTTCTCACAGAGCTTCTTCTAGCCGTGAAGTCCCTGCCTGCAGAGCTCCAGGGTTGGGGTGTGGAGGGGGGTTGCCTGAAGAGGGAGCAGCAGGCTGCAATCCACCCACAGCTCTGAGATGGCTGCTTTGTGGGGCAGAGGGAGGGCTGGCTCCAGCAGATCCTGGATTCAGGAGCCGGGGGGCAAGTTGGTCATGCCTCCATCAGACCTTTGAGCAGGCTGGGCTCACCCTGCCATGCCGGGCCTGGAGCTCAGGCAGGCCTCTGCTCCCAGACCTTGAAGGAGGGCCCATGACCCTGGCATCTGGCCACAGAGCCATGAGGTTTATCTGGACGGGAACAATGGAGCCATTGTCACCCTCCGGACCCCATCAGCTCCCTGGCTGAGCCTGATGTGAGAAGAGGGACATAAACAAGCAGCTTCAGGGCCTTTGGGGCCAGAAAAGAGCAGTGACCCATAGACACTGTAGATGTCCAGGCTTAAGACTCTGGACAGTGGATAGCTGTTGGGGTGTGGGGGGGTGCTGGTGGTGGGCAAAGGGGCCTTGCTCATAAGGGGGTGAGATTTCCATTGGGTGGGTGGGTGGGGCAGTTGTACAAATGTACAAATGAAAAGCAGACACCCGGACAGGCTCTGTGCCAGGGACTGACACACCTCTCTTGGATCTTCACTGCAGCCACTAAAACATTTAGACTTCTGCTCATTTTACAGGTGAGGAAAATAAAGTTCAGAGAAGTTGAGCAACTTGCCCAAGGTCACAAAGCTAGTAAGCAGCAGACCCAAGATGCAAACCCAGAGAGCTGACACCAGAGCTGAGCTCTCTCCGTTACATCCTGCAGCTTCCCACAGTGAATAGATTTCTCAAACCCAAAGTTAGAACATATGGCCTGTAAAGAATATGTATATTTATAATGATAACAGCACAGAACAGGCTTGTTTGAGTCATTTTTAAAATTTTTATTTTATTTAAAAAATTATTTATATCAAAGTAATGATAAAAAAAAGAGTAATGATGCACAGAGTTGAAAAAGTTAGAGGATATGAAAAAATTATTTAAAAAAAACCCCAACAACTCACTCCTCCTCCGCCCCAATCCCATTTTCTAAGGACAACTTCTTTCAATGCTTTTAGCTGCTTCTCTGTGTGTGTGTCTTTTAATCCAATTTCTTGAAAATATGTATCAAACTCAGACTTTTTCTTCTTACTTCCTGTTAATGGGGGTGAAGATTTTTCCCACTCACCCATCCCATTCTCCCCCCACGTTAAAGCACACATACATTTCCCTTCTCCTCATCCTCCCACTATAATTATGTAATATTAAACTAATTTAATATATTAATATAATTACTTAATTTTAAATTAAAATCATCAGTATTTACATTATTATGAATATATAAAAATTGTTCACTACTACCAGTCAGTACCCTGGATTTCACTGAATGTAAGACACCATTGATTGTAATATGAAACACCAAGAAAGAGAATATGCTGCCGATCAAATCCTTTATTGCTTACATTTTTAATGTAAACTTATTCAAAATGCTCTTACTGAGACCTACAATTTTTATCATCTATCAATCTTATGAGTACAACAAAGAAAAATGTAAGCAAAATTAATTATTCCAAAACCTTCTTTGAATTCAGAGTTCACCTCTTCTGAATCACTTTTCTCTTTGGTTGTCAGTGCTCATTTGTTTTGTTTGTTTGCTTGTTTTAGAGTATCATTTTTTGAACCACCCAGGGTTTCAGTGATACCACAGTTCTTAAAGAATATTCCACTCTGGTCTCCAGAGTTTTCTTCCAAGCTATTGTTCCCATTCTGCAAGTTTGGATGCTGATACTCTCTTGATCTTACCAGAAGGTATCCACAGAAGGTTTTCCAAAAAAACCAGGACTCAAATTCCCTCCTGATATGATCCTGAAATGTTAATGTGTGCTGTTACCGGAATACCAGGAATGATGACCAAGTTATTGGTCAATGTCCAACAGCTGCTACAAATCCTTCTCGATATCATTTATTAAATGTAAACACAAATGGTTCTGATCATCTATTCAGTCCCATCCTCTTTCTTCTGCCCCTAGGCTCCAGCCTCCTGCCCCATTGTGGACTGGTTGCTCCTGGGGCTTCCCTGCTTGGCTGTTATCCTGGGACTTACCTTCTCTCCTCTCCTTTTCACTGAATCCTATGTCTCCCAATTTTTTGATTTACTTGCTTATTTTGGTAAAACACATCTCCACTATCTTCCTAAGAAAAGGAACATGATAGATCAATTTTTAAAAATTCATTGGGGCACATGGGTAGCTCAGTGGGTTAAACATCAAACTCTTGATATTAGCTCAGGTCATGATCTCATGGTTCATGAGATTGAGCCCCACGATAGGCTCTGCACTGTCAGTGCAGAGTCAGCTTGGGATTCCCTCTCTCCCTCTCTCTCTCTGCCCCTCCCCCACATGCATGGGAGTGTGCACGCTCTCTCTCTCAAAATAAACATTAAAAAATTTTTTTAAAAAGATAAAAATTTTTGCATGTCTGATTCATTTTATCTCCATACTTGATTGATAGCTTTGATACAGAATTCTAGGTTAAAAATAATTTGCACTCAGAATTTTAAAGGCATTCATTCCCCCACTGTTTTCTAGATTCCAGTGTTGCGATTGAGAAGTCTGATGTAATTCTTATTCCCCAACTTTTCTAGTTTTTTCTTTTTCTTTAGGCTCTAGAAACTTTTTGGATCTTCTCTTTCATTACAATATCCTGAATTTTCCAACTGAGGTGTCTTAGTGCATGACCTTTTTGGGAACTCACTCGGCCCTTTCAGTGTGAAGCCTCATCTTCCATGCTGGCAGATTTTCTTATGTTATTTCATCCTTAATTTCTTCCTCAACTTTTCCTCTGTTCTCTTTTTTGTAACTCTTATGAATCCAACGAAGTGATGGCCGTTGTGCATTGATCCTCTAATACTCTGTTATTTCTCTCCTGTTCGTGATTTCTTATTTTTTTCTTGTTCTAATTCCAGGGAGATTTTTATTCGACTTCATCTTATATTCTTCAATTCGATTTTTATTTCCCCAATCACATTTTTAGTATATTAAAAAATATATTTTTATATATCAGAAGATTCAATGAGTTTTTTCTAATTACTTTTTAAGTTGTTTTCTTATATTTCTCTAATTGTACCTGCACCTTTCTTCATTTCTTCTGCTTGTTTGTTTTGATCTTTCTCTTTCACTTTATAGGCTTTTTTTTTCAAATGTCTAGTGATTTGGGGCTATTTGTTTGTATTTAAAATAAATCAACTAACCATTTCCCACTGAAAGGAACCGGCATCTTAGAGTAATGGTTAACTCTGGGTCTGAGGTTAGGAAATGTACAAGGTGAGCCTGGAGCATCTCTTCACACCAAATAGCAAGGATGCAACCAAAGGCAAAAGGGCCATCATGTCAAAGGACCCAGGAACCAACCTGAAGAGGCTTTGTCCTGGAAGAGATGGCATAGCCATGAAAGATAAGTGCAATGGACTGAGACACATCAATAGTGTTTAAAGCCATTCTGAGTTTGCAATAATAATAATAATAATAAAAGAATAAGATTAATTGATCATCACAGACACTAGGAAAACAGCTCATTCTTTGAAAGGTGGTAGATAAAGGAAGAGTATCAAACATTTACCCTGCTTTTCCTATACGACTCTATCATTGGGTAACCAAATAGGAGATGAGAAGTTTTTCTTTGTAGAAGTCCAACTAATACAATGTAACCCCCACAACATTAATGGATCTGGGAAACAATCATCAATGGCTGCTAACATTTAAAAAAAACACAGAGAAAATCATATACAACATACCTCCTAAAAAAAAGTACATAAAACACTTATGAAGTAAACTTGCTGGAATCTAAACTGAATAAAGTCTTTAGATCTAGCATCAATTTACAGATGATACAGAGAATAGTGGAACATGTTAAGATGTACCACTTGGATTGCAATCAGAAAAATCTGGACTGTGGAAAACGCTATTGGACAAATGACCAGGTTTCTTCAGTAAATAAATTGCATAAAGAGAGAAAGAAGAGAAACATTGTTCTAGCACCATACCCCGTTAGTGTCCTTCAGCTTTCTTGGAGTCTCCAAGTTTGGAGACTCACCAGTTGGCTCTTTAGAGTAAGGGTCTTAGTCTCTCTTTGTTGGGGAAGGGGTGAAATGGATGAAGGGATTGCTGTGTAGGATGGGATAGAATCCCTGGATTACAATCTCTCAATGTAGACAATTTCAACTGCCCCCCCCCACCTTATACCTCATCTTCACATTCCACAATACCCAACATCCCAACTTCTAAGCCCTTCTGGGGGCTGGGATCAGTTTGCTTCTCTGCCACATTTTCCTCTGTAAACTGTTCTGTTCTGCCTAGTCAATTATGACTATCCATCCACTTTCCATCTCCCTAAAATATGTTTAATCTCTTCTCCATTGATGTCTCTTTTGTTCTCTCTGTCATTGTGGACCTATACCTTTTAAAATTCCTCACTGTCCTTTTAGTGGGGTTTTGTGAAGGAGTAGAGATATACATGTATGATCAATCAATCTGCCATGCATAAAGCTTTAAACTAGGACTGTCCCAGAAATTCTAATACGGCAATCTCCAGTAACAGAGTAACTGTATGGTTTTCTGCTACGGGAGAGAGCAGGCAAGACACCCAGGGCCTGGATAATCTCCTTGCAGACCCAGCAACTTCCTTGGACACCAGCGACAATGGCTGATCATTAAAACATTTTCTGAGCATTAGGTCCACCATTCAGCAGAGAGTTTAGATTTCAAATAACTTGAGAGCTGCCAGACCAGCTTGGAGAATGTAGAGATAACTAGAAGAGAGCTCAGAATCAGCTTCACTGTCTGCCAAGGCCCAACAAAGCCCCACGTGTATCCTGATGGGGTATGTGTAGAAAAAGTCCGTGTTTCTGCACTTCCAGGACATCTAGCAGCCCAAGATCATGAATCCATTGCAATTAGGCCTCCAGACACATCATTCCCTGAACTACTCTGGCAAAGGCCAGAAAATTGCCAAATCCAGGATAGCTCATCACACAGCAACCCCCCGACACTGTTGACCACTCGCCACCTTTTCTTTCTCCAAACCAGTTCAGGTTACACTGATAAATAACCATCACAGAGGAGCTGATTTTATTTCCCCTTCCTGACCGCAAGCAGTAGTAAACACACACACATACACACACACACACACACACACACACACACACACACACAGGTATGCACGCGCTCATGCACTGCCCTCTGTGCTGCTACCTGTATCTCACCTCTTGTGCTTGGAGAATTGGGAAGGAGGCTGGGTATTTAGATTTTCCTGAAGGAATAGTAGTTCACATAAACTGTTTAATAGGGGTTAGGCACTTAGAAGTCCTTTTAATGGACACTGGTTTGCATAAACTGTTTGTATTTAGATTTTTTTTAAGGGATGTTAATTATTTAAGCTATCAATAAAGCATTGTTAAATCCTTCCTTGGAGTCAGTGGATCATTTGGCTGTAACTTAGAGTTACTGCCTTGCACCCCCAGGAAGTATGGACAGTAGAGGAAGCTGGCTTGGAGGGCTGGGTCCTACCTCCTCCTGACACTGGTGGTCAGCTCTTGGTTAGCACTTGGTTTCTGTAAGCAATTGTGATAGCAGATGCTGAGGACTGAAAGCTTATGAGCAGGAACCCCAAAGCCCCAAATAGGGCAATGGAAGGGCACTTGCGGAGGCCAGGCTTCTGTGGTCAAAAGTCAAGGCTTTCTCACCGGGCCAGATGACAGACCAGGGGGCCTGAGCCAGGGGTTCACCTCCAGTCTGCCCAGGAATGCTGGACAGCCCACTCTAACTTCTCTCCCTTTCCTTCCCCTTTGTGGTCAGATGGTAGTCCACTATGGTAGGGATGTGGACATGAAATCCTCTCCTTATTCTGTCTTGGAAAACCTAGTCTAGACTCCTGAGATCAGGCCCCAAAGAGACATCTTGGGAAGGTGGTGAAACCAATTCCTAGTGTACCTGTGGCCGGTTGGCAGCAACCTTCAGAGAAGCCCCTGCAGCTGAGCCGTTGCTCCAAGTGCGAGTTATGGGGTTAGCATAAGATATCTTCCCACGGCAGAGGCCAGCTCAACACAGAGAGGTTTGAACCAAATGTCAGGCCTCATCATCAAGCCAGAGAGTCCTAACATCTGATAAGGTATGGGACCCGGGAACTGTGGGCCAACTGTCAGAAGCCAAACCAGGCAGGCAGCACCTACAGAAAAGGCATTGACATCCTAGAGCAGCGGTTCCTACATTTGGCTGCGTGCTGTAAGCACCTGGGAGCTTTAAAAAATCCCAGTGCCGGGGCGCCTGGGTGGCTCAGTTGGTTAAGCATCGATTTCAGCTCAGGTCATGACCTCACAGTTTGTGAGTTCAAGTCCCACATCAGGCTCTTTGCTGACAGCTCAGAGCCTGGAGCCTGCTTCAGATTCTGTGTCTCCCTCTCTCTCTGCTCCTCCCTCGCTCATGCTCTGTCTCTCAAAAATAAATTAACGTTTAAAAAAGTTTTTTTTTAAATTCCTGGGGCCCAGCTGCACCTCAGACTGATCAAGTCAGAATCTCTGAGGTTGGGACCAAGCATCAGTGTTTTTCAAATCTTTCCTGGTGATTCTACTGGGCAACCAAGGCAGAACTACTGCCAAGAGCCAGGCTAGCTTCATTCACAACCTGATTTATGCTACCCAGCTTTGTAAGCCAGAGCCCTGGATGGCACCACCGTGGACCAAGCCTTTGGCCAAGCCCCCCAGAGCTGCTAACTTCCCTTCCTCCTTCATGCAAAAGACAGTGTGCCTGATGCGCCCTGGAGCTGTTTGATGTTGTGACCCTGTGTGTTTCCATCACCTGCAGATCTTCCTCCCTCTTCTCTCCATCCCCACCCCCTGCCTTAGTTCAGTTTTCCCCATCACTCACCTGAGCTATTGCAGTGGCCTCCAAACAGGCTCCCCTGACTAACCTATTCTCTGCACCAGGCCAGGTGCAAAGTGGTCTCTCTCTTTTCCCAGGCCTTATCTCCCACCCTTTTCCCACTCACACCCAATGATCCTGCCACCAGGTCCCTCAGTGCTCCATGCTATTTCACCCCTCTGTGTGCCCTCCTGAGCTGCCTGGAAAATCCCCATCCTTCAAGCTCCAGGCCAAGGGCAGCTTTCCGAGAAGGCTTTGCAGACCATGCTGAGCCTGATGGGTTTCTAGTGCCTCTGGTGCCACCAGTGCCACCACTGAACCTAGCCTTACCCCTCCCTGCATGCTTTGCACGGCATCTGTTTCTCTTTCTCTCTGGGACCACCTTACTACTCCTAGAAGATCTTCACTTGCAGACCTTGGGAACCTAACAAAAAGCCGACTGCCTGAGCTCAGGGTAGGACCCCTGCCCGGGTCCACTTCCTCTCACCCACTTTGAACCACCTCTGCGCCCACTTTCCCCAGGCCCTGACCTGCTGTGCTTGGCAACTTGGTTTCATTTTCTGTGGATGTCAATTGGTAAGTAGGCTCTAGATGGGCTGCTTGTGACCAAGCTGGCAGGTCACTGAGGCTGCTCTAGCCCAGGCCCCAAGATCATGCCACAGAAATCCCATCCAGGACAGGGAATCCTTTGTGATCTCATCTGCTTATTCCTCGAGGCTAGGGACTGAGCCTTATTCAACTTTGGATCTCAAATGCCTAGTACCATGCCTCCAACCAGACCCAGCCTTCTGTAGGTACTCAATAAATGTTAATTGGGTGGGTAGTTGGATGAATGGATGGCAGCTTGGCTGGTAAGGGTAAGGACTGAAGGATAGATGGAGCCATAAATGAATGAATGGTGTTTCCTTTCTATTTGCCCTAGTTCCTCCCTTCTGATGGTCAGACCTTTTCTGCTCCCTTATACCTCCCCTCTGGCAGTCAGCTGCAATGGCCCATGGGGGTATACACCCAGGTGCAGCTAGAAAAGGTCAGACCGGAATGTCACAACAGCTCACCAAGGAGGTGTCCCCTTGCCCGAATGCCATTTGCAGTGAAACTGTACCCCAAACTGTCCAGCACCTGACTGCGTCCTTTAACCATTCTGTAATTAGGTTAGATGCATCACTCACCATCTTTTCTTGGCTATACAGTGAGCCCTAGAGGTCTTACAACCCCTTACAACCCCTTACAACCCCTGCTTGTCTTACAACCCCTCCTCCCCCAGCTCAGATCTGATGCACAACAAATACTCAAGCCTCCTAGACACAAGAACGGAGGCTTTCCCCTCATTGAGGAAGAGATGGACTTCTTTCATCTAGAAAGTTCCGCCTCTGCAGAGATGGTTTGGCATCTGTTTCTCAATCTGGGATAAATGTTCTGGATCAAGGAGTCCCATTAAAATGCCTCCTAGAGCACTTAGGGAATTATGCTTGGGGAGTCCTTCTTGGCAGCAGATAATAAATCAATCACAGTCCAGTGAAAACGCTGAGTTAGAATGGGATCACTCAGGCCAAGCTAAAAAAGGAACCAGGGATACCCTTTCTCTTGAGGCCAAAACTCAGTCCTTTCTGTAAGACTTAGAATGACCAACCAGTCCAGTTTGCCCAATCCTCTCCCAGATTTAGCACCTAAAGTCCTGCATCCCGAGACCCCTCAGTCTCAGGCACACAAGGCCAGTTGGTCATTCTCACTTGGGTGCTCCTTCTCTCCCCTTGTCAGCAGTTCCCCTGCACAATGCAGGAGCCCCATGTGTGCCTCCATGTTTATGTGGGTGACCCTCACTTCCAAATACCTTCCCGGCTGTTAGACCTGGAAGCCAGCGTGAGTCCACGGCCAGTGAAAAGAGCATGGGGCTCCTGTTTTCACCCATAGGGGCTGAATTCTGAACCTTGCTCCCTGTGCTACCCCAGCCCCAGCTCCCAAATACCGGGGAAATCACAAAGAAAGGGAAGGGAAGGGAGGCAAATGTACCTGAAGGAGGGAAACATTGGCAAGGCTGAGTCTGAAGAGGTAGTTCCTGTGAAAACAGAGACAAGAATCATAAATCAAGCTGGTTCTGCAGGCAGGTCCCCAGGAAGCAGCTTCCCGGCTCCAGCTTCATAAGGTGCCAGGACAGGGTGCAGACTGCAGAGGGCCTGTGGTGGGTCAACCCCCTGGGAGAGTTTTATCTCCATTGGCTCTGTTAACCCTCACAGAAACTCCATGAGTGGAGAGGGAAAACTGCATTTACAGATGAGGAAACAGGTTGGCCAAGTCATAGACAGTAAGTGAAGGAGTTGGGATTCACGCCCAGACTTGTCTACTCCTGAAGCCCACACCGTCCCTGCTCCCTGGCTGCCCTGGCAGGTCCAGGGAGCAGCCCCACCACCTTCCTCCCAGCCAGAGAGCCCACTTCTGTTAAACGTGATGCCTCATGGAGCTCCTGCAGGAGCCTAAACACACCATCTCCTTCCTTCCACCCAGACCCACTCCTGTCTGACTCCCCTCCTCAGACAGACCAGCCATCTCTCCTAACACCATGCCTGGGGCCCCCGGAGTCCTGTCTGCCTCCTCATCTCCCGCAGCCCCTGCCTGTGGTGACTCTGGATCTGACCTTCCCATGATCCCCTCCCTGGATCACCCTATCCGCTTTTGCCCCAGTGGCCCCCTCAGCGCCCCCACGATTCCTCTCCTGTGCCCCCCCAGCCCACATGGGGCTGCCAGCCTCATCTGCCTCAAATACTGTTTTCATCACATTAGCCTCCTGCTCAAAAACCTTAAATAAAGAAACGTGTCCACACAAAAACCTGCACATGGATGTTTATAGCAGCATTATTCACAATTGCTCAAACTTGGAAGCAACCAAGAAGCCTTTCAGCAGGTGAATGGATAAATACACTGTGGTGTATCCAGATAATAGAATATTATTCAGAGCAAAAAGGAAATGAGCTATCAAGTCATGAAAAGACATGGAGGAAACTTAGATGCATAATACTAAGTGAAAGAAGCCAATCTGAAAAGGCTACACACTGTATGATTCCAATTATATGACATTTTGGGAAAGGCAAAACTATGGAGACAGTAAGAGATCAGTGGTTGAGGGGAGGGAGGATGAACAGGTGGAGCACAGGATTTTTAGGGCAGTGAACCTCCTCTGTATGACGCTGTAACACTGGATACATGTCATTATACCTTTGTCCGAACTCTCAGAATGTACAACACTAAGAGACCATAATATAAAATATAGATGTGGGGTGATAATGATGTATGTGTCAATGCAGTTCTTCAACGACAACAAATGTACCCCTCTGGTGGTGGAGGCTATGGGAGCAGGAGACACATGGGAAACATGTGTACCTTCTTATCAAGTCTGCTGTCAGCCTAGAAATGCTCTAAAAATAATATAGTCGTAATTTTTAAAAAGGCCTTAAATAGCAGTGATAATATATCAAACAGATGTAAAATCTTGGTTTTCCCTAAGAATTTTTTTTCTCTCCTTCTAACATTTTCTTTTAGCCATTCCCCTTTTGGTTCCTGAGGTTTTTAGGAATAATTGCTTTAGAACATTCTGGCCTACCTCGGCTGTACTGAGAAGAGAATTGAAGGGAAATGCTGTGGAGTGGGCCAGGAGGAGATGGGGGATGGAGGGGTCCCTGTTGAATGAATCCAGAGGCCTGAAGGAGACACTTCAGCCTGGAGGCTTCTTGTCCCCAGCTCTGGCTCCAGGCCCAGACGCCGCTTAGCTTCTTTGCTGTTCTGGGGCCGGACAGGCCTCGCCATTGACCTTGGCTGCAGGCCTCTACTGTCCCTCCCCAGCCCCCTGCCCTGCAGAGCTTCCCCACCCCCTCCCTCCTGGCCTGAGAACAGATGGACTCGGACTCTGCCCCAGCTGTCTGCTCAGGTAACAGAGGCATCTGCTCACAGCTTTAAAAAATTAGGGGAAACATTGCATCACTTTATTAATTTTTATCCCATCAAAAATCGTTTATCACAGCAACGTAGTCTGCTCCTCTGGGAGACGAGAACAGAGAGAAATCTCTTCAGCCTGACCTGCCCCTAAATCCCCTATGGAACAAGGCAGGGTATGAATAAATAAAAAATATCCCCAGCTGAATTCCAGAGACCTAGGGGGTCAGAAAGAAGAGGGAGAATGCCAGGCAGAAGGACAGGAGGAAGGAAAGTTCTCTCTCCCTAGAGAACGGGGGAGAAGAAACTGAGGAACCACTTCATTTGCTGTGAGGGGTGCAAGGCACCATGTCCTGCCTGACTGTCCCCTGTCTCTGAGGGCACAGCCAGGCTCAAAACGCCAGGAAAAGGCATGCCTGTTGTGTGGGGAAGCCCCAGAGTGGGTCCGAAACAGCAGCGAGAACACAGGCAGGCGGCCTAACCCTTCTGAGCTTCAGTTTCCTAATCCATACAGTAGGGATAATTACAGAACCCTCTGCCCGGCGTTCATGTGAAGGTTAGGTGATTTATTACATGCCTGATTTACTATATGCTTTAGATGCTTTACTACATATATGGTACATAAAATAGTGCCTGGCACATGGTTGGCACAGAAAGACCGGCAGTTTTCAAAATGTGTCCACAAGGTTCAGAGCAGAGGCATCAGTGGTATCCTTTTGGGTTTAAAGAAGTACAGCTGTGAGACTGGCAGGACCTGAATAAGGGAGAAGGATGGTCTCAATGTCAGCTTCCTAACTGCAATGCACTGTCATTATGCAAGATGTCACCACCGGGGGAAGCTGGGTGAAGGGTATGTGGACTGACTTCCTACAACTGCATGGAAATCCATAATTATCTGAAAATAAAAAGTAAAACCATTACAGCTGACCCTTGAACAACTCCAGTTTGTTCTACACACAGATTTCTTTTCAATACCGTACTGTAAATGTGTTTGCTCTTTCTTATGATTCTCTTAATAACACTTTTTTCCCTAGCTTATTTTGTTGTAAGAACACATTGTATAATACATATACAAAATACATGTTCATCGACCATTTATGTTATCAGTAAGGCTTCCAACCAACAGTAGGCTTTGAGTAGTCAGGCTTGGGGAGCCAAAAGTTATAGGTAGATTTTCAACTGCACGGAAGGGGAGGGAGGTCAGTGCCCTTAACCCCCCATGTTGTTCAAGGGTTAACGGTATTTTATTTGCTGGGAAAAATAAAGCCCATACCCTTGTATATTTGCGTAAGCACAGATTACCTCTGGGAGGACACATTCTCGTCGCAGGATGTGCCTCCAAGAAGGCGTCCTGTTTGGTGTGTGTGTGTGTCTTTCATTGTATATTCTTTTGTACTTTTTGAATGTTTTACCATGACACATTCATATCACTGATGCAAAATAATTAGTTAATTAAAAAAAATGCTTTCAGCCCTGGCTTCACAACAGTCCTGAGAGGTTGGCAACACAGAAGACTGGAAGCCAGACTTTACAGATGGTTCAGAGGTCAGTATCCTAAGAGCAGTGCAGCTCCTCTGGTCTTTGTCCAGAGCTCTGCTTGGCTTGCTTCCTTTTCATAATGTAAATAGGGGGTGGGTACACTCTGGAAAACCTGAAGGTCAAGGTTGGTAAGCCACGCAGGATAGCCTGGGGTTGCCCAACCTAGTGGCCACCCTCCCCCACCTTCAGACCTGCTGAATCTGAACATCTGGGGTGGAGAGCTTCTGAAAAACACCAGTGCAGTCGAAGGTGATAAGGAACTGGCAGAAAAAAACTCTAGCCCAGAGGTAAGGAGACAGGAGTTCTAGCCCCATCCTCTGTTGTCGTCTTGTTCAATGGGATCTTGGGAAGGTCAATTCCCCTCTCCTGTCCCTTGCCTCCTCATGTTGAAATTGAAGGCAGTTAGATTAGACTAGTGATTTTCAAACCTAGGAGTCCTCAGACTCACCTGGAGGGCTTGCTAAAACACATTGCTGGGCCCCACCCCCAGGGCTTCTGATTCAGCAGGCCTGGGGTGGGGCCAAGAATTTACATTTCTAACAAGTTCCTGGTGCTGTTGGTACCGCTGGTCCAGGGATCACTCTCTGAGACCCACTGGAGTAAACCATCTCTAAGCTCCCTTCTCTACTAGAGCTAAGAGTCTACAATTTTGTAAGGTCTCCACAAGCCCTCCCTGGAGCCAGAATAGTGAGGCTAAACAAGATTAGGCAACAGGGAGGGAAGTGAGGTGCTTCATACAAGAAGGCCATGGCCTGAGTCCAGCATCCTAGGTGCAGGCGGCCAGCCAGCCAGCAGGGGGCTCTTGGGCACCTTCCCTGCATGGAGCTCTCAGGGAGGACTTTGCCTGGGCAGTCCAGGAAGCAGGGTAGGGACGCGGGGTAGAAGGTGGCCAGCAGATGTTCCTGCTCTTGAAAACTACCAGCCACAGAATCTGGGGGTCTAGAGGTCACCCTCCTCCCCGCCTTGCTCCAACTAATGCTTCCTCTTGTGGGAGACAGACATTCAGATACAGAGAGGGCCTGGCAGAGAGGAACACGGGCCCAGGATGAGGGCCTGCCCATAGTGGGCTCATCCCAAATGATATTCCCTCCATCCAATCCTAAGCACACTACCCCTCGTGGCACCAACCCTCCTGCACCTCGTTACCTGGCTCCCACGATGAGCTGGTTCCTGGAGGGATCCAGAGCAAGCTGGGAGAAGTCTCGGGCTCCAGGGTAGGTGAAGTTGAAGACCCACGGCTTCAGATCTGGTGGAGGGAGAAGCAGGCATTCCAGTTACTGTTGGACCAGCTGTGCCAGCACTGGACCCCACAATGAAAGGGCTAACATCAGCGAGCGGTGAGGCGGAAGCAGTCTTGGCACCCCCTAAACCTGGGTTCCACTTGCCCCCTCTGTGAGCAGCCAGCTGGGGGAGAGGGGGTGGGGGTGTCGCCACTGTTCCTGCTATGTCCGCTATCTCAGAGAAGGGCTCCACCTAACCCCTAGCTGCCCAAAGGGAAAACTGTAATCATCCTTCCCTCCCCTAAACCCTCACCAGCACTTAAAAACACTCGGAAATCTTGTCTGTCCCACTTCCAAGAAATCCATCCCTTTTGCCCTCTGTACCCTACCCCCATCCAAGCTAGTATCATCTCTTGCCTGGCCTGGTGCCAGGAGCATCCTATCTAGCCTGGCCTCCACTCCTGCCCCTCTGGTCGGTCCATTTCCTACATAGCAACCAGAGCGATCTTTCTAAAATGCAAATCTGGTTTTGTCGCTCTGCAGCTTAGAACCCTTTAATAGCTCCCAGTTGACCCCAGAAAAAGTCTCAACTCTTATGAAGGCCTTTGGGCTCTGCACTGTCTTCCCAGTTTGGATGCCTGGCACATTAATTATTTAGTGCCACAGAAAGAATCATACTTCATATTTTACATTTCCCCTCAAACTACCGCTCCAGCCATACTAAACTAGAACACTGTGCAGATCTATCGCACCAGAGCCTGCAAACTTTGCCTTTCTGTTCTCCCTCAGTGGAACAGTTCCTGTTCAGCCCCATCCCCACCCTACCTCCTCCAAAAAGACTTTCCTGACTCCCGAAAGCCTGGGTGAGGCCTCTACTTTACTGCCATCAAAGCCCCCATATTGCTGGGTGTATATCCCCATTGTTTTCCCTGGGGGGTAGGGAAGCCCTTGCTTCTTAGATCTCTAGGCTGTGTCCAGCACCTGGAAGGAATTGAGTAAATGCAGGATCAATCCACAATTCCCATCTGTACAAGAAGAACCAAGTTTTCAAACAAGCTTCCGTGGAGGTGGGAAACAGAAGGTGGGTTTATCCCTGTCTATCCCTGTCTCCAACGAAGGAGCTTCCCAGCCGAGGCCAAAGTCTTCCATGGAGATTGGTGGGCAGAGAGGAGATCTCACAGCCCTCTGGATGGATGGGGCAGTGGTCTGTGGAAGGTACGCCTGGGGATGGTACGTCAGGGTACGCTGACTTTCCCTCTTTCCCTTCCACTGGAGACCCACTTCTCCCATCCTGGTCCAGAACCCCTTAATAGCACTCCTCAGCCTCTGCCTCATAGATGGGAGGGAACTGACCAATAACGAGAGAGCCAGAGAACCATGGGGCAGAGAACTTTCATGCCAATGGAGAAAAAGATGAGGGGGGAATGTGAGGTCCGGTGCTTTCTCCCCACAGTCTATTAGCAACTGGCTCACAGAAGGCCCAGAGAAGTATGTGCGTGCGTGTGTGTGTGTGTGTGTGTGTGTGTGTGTGTGTGTGTGTGAGAGATCCAGGGGAAATAAATCATTGCTCATTATCCCTCCACTACAGAGTAAAAGCAGCCCTTCATTTCTGCACGACAAGCAAACACTTAATCGCTCCCTGGAGAACTTGAGGTTTTGTGAGTTGGATGTTTTTCAGAAAACTGTGATATGCATGATTAAAAAAAAGAAGAAGAAAGAAATTCTACGGCAAAATGTAACAAACCCCTTGGGTCTGCCTCTGTCCTCAGCAGGGGACTATAGGTTAGCAAGAATTACCATGAAGTTGCAATGGCATTTGGGCAATATCGGTGTAAGAAGTGGATCAGGAGTCGGGTAAGCTGGATTTTTAGTTGACCTCAGGGCCACACTCAGAAATCCTGGTAGAATAGTATACTACTTTATAGACTAAGTCAAGGACTCTCCTCCAGGAAGACTTCCTGGATCACAATCTCTCCACCCTGATTTTATTTTGCTCCATATTCTCTCTACCTTGTCTATTCTGTTCACAGTGTATTTTTTTGTCACTCTGAATGTGCTCAAGCCTGTTTTCTGTGGTGGGGGTGGGGAAGATATGGAGGGCTTGCCTGTCACCATCAGATGAGTGCTCCCCAACGGTAGCAACTGGGTCACCCTTTAGTTCCTTTTGTCCCCTCCGACAGGGGTCTTCCAGATGTGGGCAGCTGAACAGGGGAAGGGGTGGCATGACTGGTGTGCAGCAAACCAGGAGAAACTCCATGTGGGGACTTCTCAGCTCAGTCTTCACTCAGGCCCTTCCCTGGGGCAGGGAAGGGAAAGGAAGATGAAACAGGGTAGGAGATGTGAAGACAATGGGAGGCAGGGGCAGAGGAAGGAGTGGAGGGTGACGGCCGCTTCCAGTTTCTTGTAACTGACAAGGGCAAGGGGAAAGGGGCGAGGGGGGAGAGAGGCAGGCGGGTGCAGCACGCTGATCCTGGGGGAGCTGTCTTGGGAAAGGAGCCAGCTTCCTCTTATTAAACAGGCAAACAGGACCAGAGGGAAACCTGTCTTTAAAACACCAAGCACGTTCTGAGCTCCGTGTGCAGGGAAGGCTTTGGACGGCGACTTTAAGAGAAAAATGACATTCTCCATGACGCGCCTGTGATTTTAATTATAGTCAATTCAATTACCCAGTTTGTGGATTAACCACTGTCAGTGTTAACTCCATCCTGGCTTCTCCCTGCCTCCTAGAAATTCCATGCCGTGGCAGAAGGAATAACGTGCAGGCCAAAGAGAGACACAGGTGGGCCCCCCTTAAAAGAAGGAGAAAATTTAACCTTACAAGATGGAAAAACGCCTGCCAGACTCTGCAACAGGCAGGTCCTCTAGGGTATTTAGGGGTTATTCACAGATCAGCCAGGTGTCAGGGGAGAAGGCAACTCACAGCTACAGAGTTGGAAGCCTACTGATCAGTCAGAAATAAAATGTAACATCTGAGGGGATGCTGGAAGCTGGGGGTTGGCACTGGGCTGGGTTATATGGCAACCTCTCTGGAACGGCAGCATCACCCAGAACACAGTTCCCAACATGAATTGAGTCCCTGGTGTGTGCTCACCAGTACTAAAGGGTGTGAGGAGACAAGAGGACCAGTCCTAGTGCAGGACCAACTGCACTGGCAGACCAAAGGGAGTGATCTTTAAGGAACAACAAGAGATACTCGAGTACCCAGAGGAAACTCTTACCTCTGAAGTCCCACAGCATCTAGCCCTGTCCTTGGTTCAAGTAGGGCCCAATAACAATTTGGTGAATGGATAGGAAAATCCAAAGCTGTCAGAACGGAGACCCAGGTGAGTGGAGGGGAGGCCAGGAGGGCTGGGGAGGAAAAGTGGAGATGATGCCACACTCTAGGGCTGTCAGTCTAGGATGATGGACATCTCTGCTTGCTGGGGCTAAGGGGATTCCTTAGTTACTCCATGACAATCTGAGCCTCATTCCTCCATTCTGAAAGAGGGTGGGGAAGGAGGTTATTTCATTCAAGTAATATACACCTTAAGATAAAAAATGGTGGGAATGAAGCCAGGCATTCAAGGAACACATCTTCCACCTCTCCATTACCCCTACCCCCTTATCTATCTAGTTTGCTCCAGTACAGACCAGCCTGGCTGGGGGACAGAAATTCTCTTGCTCTCCTTCCGTTGTACCTGCCCCAAGAATCCACCAGGCCAACAGTGGCCTCCAGCAAAGCCCCTCAGAGGAAATGGTTCATTAGGAGTTGCCATGGGGCATCCAAGATGAGGATAGCCCTGAGAGTCCCGCTCCTTCTGTCCCGCACTTGGTCCTTCCCTTCAGTGACAGCCACCAGCACGCTGGGAGCCATCAGAAGTCTGAGAGTGTACGCGTGTTTTGTAGGCTTAAGGACATTGCTAATTTACTTTAATCCACTTAAGCCTTCAAAGCCTTGGATCCCAGCTCAAACAAGACAGCACTGAGAAGACAGCTGCAAATTCTCCTCCCGGAGGCAGGAGCCAGCCCACAGCTGGGAATCCCACACTTCCCAGCCGCCCCAGCCTCCCCGCCTTGCTAACCCCAACACCTATCCATACCACCCCTCCTATCCCCCAAATCCCATGCCAGCCTCGCACTCGGGCATTTATTTTTCTGCTCTGGTTTCCATCTCTGCCCTCTCGATTAGCTGTGTGGAATCCCGAGGACGGCTCCTCACCCTCCTGCCCGTGGCACCTAGAAGGTGGAGCCCCGATCGCTCTGCCACGGGGAGTAGAAAGAGCACTGGGTGCCCAACGTGAAGGCCCGCCTCTGACAAGTCTCTCCCACCCTCTACACCTCAGCCCTCCCATTTGTAAAGGGAGGTGACAGTCCTTGCCTTGCCTCCTTGCCAGGGTACTTGTGATGAGGAAATAGGGCAGGTGTCTATCAGACTTAAGAACCTGGGGACCTCTGAAGCTACATCCGCAGATCCCAGTGTGAGCTGCCATGCAGGTGACGGATTCGGAAGTGCTGATGTGGCACCACCAGGGAGCCCCAAACTGGCCAACAGGTCATGGGAGAACATCCCGCATGTTCTGGTATTTATGTTTTGTTTTGGTTTTCGATTATCATCGACTGTATGTATTAATTTTAGAAACCCTTATTGAGAATTTATAGGCCTCTCAGAATACGCCCAGTGAGTCACAAATCCCAGTTTGGGAAACGCTTTAACAGGACACTCTCATGCCCTCCCTTGATAGACAGAGGGAGTTATCAGTCACCAAGGACCCGTTTCCCTGTGGGTTCCCAGGGCCCTGAAGACAGGCATCTGCAACTGTCCTAGAGCAGAAGGAAGCCTTCCAGAGATCTCCAGGCACCTCCTCAGGAGTGAGTCATCTTCATTCTGGCCCCCCAACGAAGCTAAGAAATACTCATGCTTCCAGAAGAGCTAGAGCTGAGATGGCCGATGAACCCCTGTCCACTCTACCCAGAATACCCACAACCCCTCCTCCTAGCAGGAATGCCAGAGCAAGGCACCCTCCTCCTCCAGGTAAACATGGATGGAAGGCTTAAATAAATTGGAGACTAAAATCAGACCCCTCCAGCCCATGGCTACTCATCCTTCTAACATTTATCCCTAGGGGAACATCCCAGGACTTCCAACATCAAAGAGACCCTGCTGAGTTCAGACCTAAGTCCTTCAAGGCACAGCCATTGCAAAAAGGACCGAATGGGAAGTGGCTCTCACCTGCAAAGGCCACAGTGGGGTGTTCCCTCAGGGTGCACAGCTGCTGCTCACTGCTAGGTTCAGTGACGACATCCTGGGAGCTGGACAGGTGGAACACCAGCAGTGTGAGGCTGGGCGGCAACAGGGTGACAGCCAGGGGTCCCAGGAACACCATCGTTGGGCCCCTCTGCAGTCCTAGCTCCGGAGGCAGGCAGGTAAGGTCTGCAACGCAAACATTGACTCTCACCACGAGCTCCCTCAGGAAGGCCCACTTCTCCCAGTTTCCTCCATGGTTGTTGGCAGGCCCACGGGCTGTGTTTGCTTGTTTAAATACATTTACATTTTACCTATGTTACTTATAGTTTACTCTGCTCTAGTAACACAGAGTTATAGATCATATCTGGAGAGCTAATTTCCCTTGCAACGGTATTCTGGATAAAACTGACAAATTATAGAGCTTTTTCTATTATGATCCCAAATGGCGTAAAATTAGTTTTAATGATAAAGGTGGTATCTAGGGATCTTAATAAGTGGAGCTAGGACACGTGGGTAGCCATTTGTAAAAAGATAAATTTGGATCCATAACCCACACCTTGTACTAGGAAAAATTCCAACTGGATAAAAGATTTAGGTGTTAAGAATAAAACCATAAAAATACTAGAAGAAAATGCAGGCAGAATTCTTTATAATTTTGGAATAAAGAACCGGGACTCAAAATCCAGAAGCTATTAAAGAAAAGATTGACATATTTAACTACATAAAACTTCAAACTTCTGCATGCCCCCCCCAAACAAACACCAAACAAAATCAAAAGGCAAATGACAAACTGGAAAAAAATATTTGCATTGCATATCACAGACAAGGGGCTAATATTCCTAATGTATAAATCAAGAGGAATCAAGAGGAAAAAGGTCAATAATACAGTACAAAATAGGCAAAGAATATATGTACAAATAGGGCTTAAAGATATCAATGACACTGGAGCACCTGGGTGGCTCAGTTGTTAAGTATCCGACTCTTTTTTTTTTTGTAACATTTATTTATTTTTGAGAGAGAAACACACAATGTGAGTGGGGGAGAGGCAGAGAGAAGGAGACACAGAAGCAGGCTCCAGGCTCTGAGCTGCCAACACAGAGCCCAACGAGGGGCTCAAACCCACAAACCACGAGATCATGACCTGAGTTGAAGTCAGACACTCAAGGCACTGAGCCACCCAGGTGCCTCAAACATCTGACTCTTGATTTTAGCTCAGGTCATGATCTCAGAGTCATGAGATCTAGCCCTGCAGCCAGTTCGGTGTGGATGGAGCCTGCTTAAGATTCTCTCTGTCCCCCTCTCTCTGCCCCTCCACTGCTTGTGCATGTGTGCATGCGTTCTCTCTCTCTCTCTGTAAATAAATAAATACTTTAATTAATTAAGACGCTATTTTCACTCACAATAAGAACAATGCAGATTAAAACCTAGACTGAG
Organism: Felis catus; assembly: GCF_018350175.1. NCBI lineage: Eukaryota > Metazoa > Chordata > Mammalia > Carnivora > Felidae > Felis > Felis catus. The sequence goes on from NC_058376.1 coordinate 68,374,435, forward strand.
CTACTACTGTTCACCTATGAGTTTAGCAAAATTCCAAGACAGATGACACTCTCGGCGAGGCTGTGGGGAAGGGGGCACTCTCATATACCATCGTGCAACAATGGTACAAGCCCTATGGAGAGGAATCTGGCAAAACGACAGAGGCATGTACCTTTTGATCTAATTTCTGGGAGTCTTAACCAGTGCTACTCAAAGTGCGGTCCACAGATCAGTGTCAAATCCACAAACTGTGACAACTTCGTGGTAAGATAAATGCAGAAACTTGAGAGTGTTTAAAAATCTTTATAGTAATGTGACAGAGTAATTTTTATGTCTATTGGATCTAATAAAATTTGGAGGCTTGTATTTTTCATAGTTTTTTTGTCAATTCATTTCTCTAGTAATTCACTTTTATTGAATTTTATGTAAGTATCCATCTGCGACAGATTGTAAATTGAAATGTAAAACCTGCTCCTTCACCAGAGATAGTTGAGAAGCAAAAATAGACTAAACAGGCACCTGTACATGTGCCAGGTGATTTATGCACAAGATTACTCCTTGGGGGCATTCTTTGAAGTAACAGAAGACAGGAAACAACCAAACACCTAGCAACTGGAGACTGCTTAAATACGCGAGGGTGTATTTGTGTAACGGAATACTACACAGCTCTAGAAAAGAATGGGGATTTTCCCCTAGATTTCGATATGGGGAAATCTCCAGGTATAGTGACTGGAAAAAACCCGATGCAGAACAGGGTATTAGCTTGATACCTTTTGTGTAAAAAAGAAGGTGGAAATGAGAATACATATTTATAATTGCTGGTATGAGCATTAACAGACACTGGAAAAATAAACCCAAACTAATTTTAAATCAGACTACCTGTAAATAGCAAAATCATGACAGATGCTCCTTAATATATACCTTAAAATTTTTTTTAACATTTATTTATGTTTGAGAGACAGAGCACTAGTGGGGGATGAGGGGGGAGAGAGAGAGAGAGAGAGAGGGAGAGAGAGCAGGAGACACAGAATCCAAAGCAGGCTCCAAGCTCTGAGAGGTCAGCACAGAGCTCGATGCAGGGCTCAAACTCACAGACCATCAGATCATGACCTGAGCCGAAGTCGGACGCTTAATTGATTGAGCCACCCAGGTGCCCCAATATATACACCTTTTTATATTATTTTCACTTTTGACTATTAAATGTTTAACATCACCCATTCAATAAAAACCTCAAAAACTTTTTATTTTTTTAAAGTTTATTTATTTTGAGGTGGGGAGTGGGGAAGAGAGTAGGAGAGGGGCAGAGAGAGAGAGGGAGCCAGAAAATCCCAAGTAGGCTTTGCGCTGTCAGCTCAGAGTCAGATTTGGGGCTTGAACTCACAAACCCAGACTAGTTTTGGTTCCCTAAAACTTCTAATATGGGGCAGCACAACACTTCCTCTGGAGCTTGACTCAGACCCTCTGAATCAGCTCCCATCTCCCTCCTTTCCTGGCCCATCCAACGTGTCACCCACCAAGCCTTGTTGACATCACATCCCTCACAGGTCCCTAACCCACCGATAGACCTCCTTGGTGACAGTCGTCATCTGTGAAATAAAAGGTTGGACTAGATCAGGGATTCCCTGCTGGAGGTGGGGACAAATCAGAACCCCTTCCACTGGAGGTGGGGTCCTGGGACCAGCAGGTGAGTGATTCCAAAGATGACTGTGACAAACCTCTGCAGGGACTAGGGGCCCCTAGGGTTCCCTTCCTCTCGAACACCCTTTGCTCCTAACCCCTCCTCTCTTCCTTTCCTACCACCACTACCTTACTCTAGGTCTGGAAAATGAGAGTAGGATGACTTCTTGTCTGTTTCCTCACACCTGTGTGAGATGGGGTAACTCCTGTCATCGTGTTGCTGAGAGGCTTTGAGGAAATACCCCAGTGACTATGCGGACGGTGCACCTGGAAGAGCTCCCTTCTCCCTTACCTGGCCTCATCCTGCATCCCAGGGGGCCTTAGTCTCTGGAGCACCTCTTGGTCCCCTCAGCCTCAGGTTCAAATGTGGAATTCTCTGTCCCTCCCCGGGAGAGGTTGGACACCCCTGCTAGTGGAAACCCTCTGGGAGGGAGCTTTGGCCCAGACATCCTCCCTGGAGTGACTTTCACATGGCCGCTCACGTGGCATTATTCCTGAGAGCTAAACTGGGTCTTTCCTGCTGCATGGGGCTGGCGCTGCTATGGAATTTCCTCTTGCCCTTTGACACTTGTGCTGGATGCTTTCTATTTGTCCCTCTACTCTGCCCCTCCTCCGTGCTCAGTGCCTGGGCTGCAACAGGGGACTCCTTCCCTCTGTTTGGCCAGTGGGGACACTGGCGGAAGATGGGAGGAATGGGAGAGAGAGGAGGCAGCTGGGTGAGCAGCCGCATCCCCCCACAGAAGGTCAGAGTTAAGCTCCCCCCTCCTCTCTTTGCCTGGGGTGGTGCCAGCCCCTCATTATCGGAGGCCGGGTAGAGCCCAGTGAGCAGTCCCATATGGCTCCCAAACCCCTTCCCACACCTTCGTAAATAGTTCCTTTATTAAACTGCCCTCCCATTTCCCGGTTTGAGTGTGCCATCTGTTTCCGGGGGGGGGGGGGACCCTGACTGATAAAACATCTCATTGGTGATATTTGATGCCTATGCAAATATCATCTTTTTAGACCTTAGCTGGGGCTTTTCCTCCATCGGCCATCAGCCCTTCATCTGAGGCGGTGTGACAGCCACCCTCCCCTCATTATTCCCAAGCCTCCCCTGGCCCCTGCCTCCCCCAGGAGCCAGGCCTTAAAGTACCTAATTTCCACAGCAGAAGCTCCACTCACATTATGGTTTTTATGTAAATATGTCCTCCAAGTCCCTCCGGAATCAATAATTACTAGATTACCATCACCTGGTCCACCTGGGCCCCAGCACAGCATGCCTGCTCTTTAAGGAGAAGGGAAGGGAAGGGAACACAGCATGTGGATGGGGGTGGGGAAGGACTGGGGGCAGGACCTAGATCCAGATCTGCTCCACTCAGGTGAGGGAGGAAAAAGGAATAGAGAGCCAGAGCAGTGGATGGACATGTACACAGCACACCGACCAGAAAGCCCCCAGAGAGAGACAGACTGAAGGCTAAGCAGGGAGGAGATAGGAACAGCCTTTATTCAGATGAGCATTCCAGTCCTTAGAGATGCAAGTATGGGCCAAGGTGCTGACTTCGGGGATCCCACGGGGGCACACGCACAGGCCTATTTTGCCATCACCTTCAAGGACGCCTTCTGTCCTTAGTAAGGAAGCCAGTAGACCCTAAGAGGGGTACAAAGGAAGGAGAGAAGCAGGGCACCGAGGAGTGGGGCTGGGGTGTGGGGTGCTGGTGGTCAAGGCAGAGCTCGATGAGCCAGGGCTTGCGGCTTAGCAAATGTCAACAAAAGTCAAGGGCGCCATACTGAAAAAAAGGGAATGGTCAATCCCCACATCACTGAGTGTTACAGGACTGGTCTTTGTGAGCAGAGTTCTAGATACTTGGGTGGGGGGTGAATTTCTAGCTCCCGAGAATCCCCCTTCTTTGGAAATTATCTCCCCCCTCCCTCCACAGGTCAAAGGGGTAGGCCCCCGCAGCCTTACATATGCCTATCCCCACTCCACCATAGCTGCGTGCACCAAGGATAGTCATGTCAAAACAGACCAATCAGATGTTCTCTCATGGTAATTTGGGGCTGTAACCCCCATCCAACCCCCAGGGTCAAGTCAAGTCAGTGTTGTAGAGGAACCTGGAACAAGCAACATGGGCCCTGTGGGGTGGCCATCTTTTACCTGTCATGTGGGCTGAGGAGGGGAGCAGAGGCGGTCTGAAGACAGAGAGCCAGGACAGGAGACAGACAGCAGAGCCTCTCTGGGATGCTAACAGACTCCCAATTCTAGCCCCTTCCTGAGGCCTGACTACTTTCTACTACCATGAGCCATCAGCCCACTTCCTGGATCCTTGTAATAAAATCTCCCATTTTCTCTTAAGCCAGCCAGAGTTGTGTCAGACCAGGAGTTGCCTGCACAGTATTGCCTCCTTGGTGCCCATTCTCACCACCTCCTTCCTAAAGGAGCCTCTGCGTCGGTGGGGGTTAGGGGGAAAGGTACCCTGCTCAAAGCCATCCAGACAGGGGTGGCCAGTGAGATGTGTGAGGAAGTCATCGGTAGGGCTTGTGGGGAAGCTCTCTAAGAGGGCTTTCCTTCTCCCAGAGTGGCCAGTAGCTAGGATGGATGATGCTACATTACTTAGTATCCCTTAGCCTCGTGATCCAGACTGTGGTGCAGAAACATAGGTGGGACCTGGGAGACTGATGATAGAATCAGGCAGCTCTGGTCTGCCCTCCTCCAGACTTCTTTCTGTGATGTTTGCTCATCATACTTCTGTACCTGTTTCCTTGTCTGTAAAATGGGGAGAATAACACCTACTGCAGAGAGGTGTTATGAAGATTGAATGAGTTATTTTGTCTAACAGGCTTAGAACAGCAGCTACCCCAAGGTACACAGCATGGGATACACAACCTATCCCATACGGTTTGGGTTTTCATTCTTATACCCAAATATGCCTATGACAAACAGGAATTTCTATTTGTAGTATATTTGTCTGATCTGACACTAAAATAATCCGGGAGTTTCTCCGCCGGCAGTGCGTAGCAGAGGCCTCTCGATCTTCCTGAGGGCTGTAGTTACCACAGCAAGTCCTGAGCTCAGGAGGCCACCAGGTCTCTATAGATCTTAGTTCTGTCACCTATAAATGGGGCTAATATTTCCCTGCTTCCGAACTATGTCTGGCACAAGTAGGCCCTTTATGAAATCCACCTGTAAAAATGTATTCGTGTACATAAAACACTCCCTAGTCACTGAAATGTCTTCCCAGATTCATCCATTCAGTCGTTTATACGATACTTCACTGAGCATTTGCTGAACACCTACTATGTGCTGGTTCTGGTACAGATGGGGGAAATGAGGGATGGGGGAACACTCCTTGAAAAAGTATGGTCCCTGCCTTCAGGGAGCTTACAGTTTAATAGAAGAGAGGAGACAGTTCTCCAAGGGACAATATATCACAAGGCAGACACAGTGAGCTGGGGCCTGGACAGGTAAGGGAGCACAGAAAGCCTGTGCTTCATCCTGTCGTGGAGCCACTTGGCACCGGCACTGTGTGGTAGGGTGCTCTAGGAGTGGGGAAAAAGGGAGACGTAGCAGCAGCCGACTCCTGCTATTTTGGGAAAGCTTCAGTGATAAGGAAAGCATTTTCCTAAATCATTGGCCAGAGCTTCCATTGCTTTCTCTCTCACTGCTGCCCCAATTCCCTGTGGTCCTCGATATGGGGTCACTCCGATGACACTGGGAGGCATGTGATGCATGTGCTTGTGTGTGAGAGAGGACGCACACCCACACATGCACCCCCCTGAGGACTCCTCGCCTTCCATGGGACTCCTCCAGGGCTTACTTTCCCAGCACAGACAGTGGGAGGAGGATTAGCTGCAACCGGGGGAGGGGATGAAATTGCTGAGTGCAAGGGAGAGAAAGCAAGAGAAGGACGGAGGGCCAGGGCCAGGCCTGCTGGAAGGCCCAGTTACACAAGGACCTTTGCTCTTCTCTCTGGGGCAGAGGAAGAGGGAAACAGGGGTGGAACGTGTGTGTGTGTGTGTGTGTGTGTGTGTGTTATGAGAGAGAGAGAGAGAGAGAGAGCTGAATCCCCCCGCAAAAGCCCAAAGCAGACCGTGCTGCTTGCTGGAGCGCTGACTGCCCAGACCTTCCTGCAGCGGGAAGAAGCTGAACTACTGCACTGGAGACCATCTTCATTCACCAAGCCATTCAGTGCCGGGAGGAACAAAGGGGTCCCAGTGTCCGGCAGGTTACAGTCCTACAAAGGAGATGGAGGCCTGAGTGCAAGATGAACAGGAAACAGATGATGAGGGGGGCCTGAGACAGGTGCAAGGTGACCTGGGAAAGGGAGAGAGAGGAATGCCAGGGGCAGGAGGCCTAAGAAGCCTCCTGCAGAAGGGAGAACTCAAATAGGGCCTTGAAGGAAAGAAGGCGGGAGCTTCCCCGGCCATCACGGGCAAAGAGCATTCCAGAACGATGGAATGGCAAACAGCACAGGCAAAGACTTGGCCCTGGACCATCCTCACATAATCTAGCAAGGCTGGAGAACGGGGCAGAGGGAGCTGAGTCTGGAGAGGAAGACCAAGGCCAAATCATGGCGAGACTAAACCTAAAGCGTTGCGAGATTTCCTTCTGCTGAAACAGAAGACTAGTTAGTGGCTGGGGCAGTGGAAGGATGTGGCCATATCTGTGCTTTGGGAAGTTGGGTGGCAGTGGACAGTGACAGCAATAGGTTAAAGCAGCCACCAGTCTGCAGGGCAACTCAGAGAATGGAAGTGGGTGTGCCTCTTGCTCCAAGAGACTTGAGCCCCACGCCTGGAGCAAGGCAGATCTCAGCTCCACCTGCTCCCCGCAGGGGACATATCAGCTCAACTGCAGGCAGTGGCCCTGCAAAAAGGCTGGGAGTGACTGAGGGATCAGGTAGGAGAGGGTGTGTCATAGGGACGAGTCAAAGGGGAAGACCACTCAAATTGCTACTGCCAGGGGGTCCTCTCCAGAGAGACCAGGGACCTCTTTCCTTTTGATTGATAAAAAGAGTAATTGGAAAGGAAAAGACAACCTACAACCCTAAAGATAAGGGCTTAAATAAGCATGGTTGCTGTGTATGGAGAAGTGCCAGGTACTGTGCTAAGCTCTTTCCCTGCAAGACCTGATGGCAATTTGGCAAGAAAGCTGAGAGATGCCCTTGTGATCATCGTTCGAAGATCATCATTCATAGCTGATATGAAGAAACAGAGGTTAGCCAGGCTGAGGACCATGCCCCAGGTCCTAGTGCCAGTTAATAACTGAGTAGGGATTTGAACCTGAGACTGTCTGCTGTAGACGCAGGCCACTACACACAGTGTCCTCCCTGGAGGAGAACTGGCCTCAGCCCTCCTGGCACCTTCCAGAGCCCTAACTCCATGCACTCTCCAAGCAGCCTTCAGAATTTAATTTGGTTTCCTGAGTTGGCTTCCCAACCAGGGAGAGCACTTTCTGGCTATAAATTATTAAACTGACTTCCTGCTGCAAATCAGTCTCCTGTGAGTTTGGGCTGTGGGAGCCAGTTTTCCAGGTCTTGAGTGGCTATGGAGAAGGAAATTCCAGAGGTTGCCTACAGACAGGGCAGAATCCAGACCCCAGCCAGAGCACTGACAGCCACAGCCCACCCCCCAGCACAGGCTGTACAGCTAGGGGCCAGGGTGGGTGGGAGAGAATGAGACGCTTCTGTTTGTCCCCACTTCAAGCTCAGCCCAGGAGCCCTTGAGTACCTTCTAGGAAGGGTGCACTACTGCTCCTCCTTCCCGGCCCCTCCCTTCTTGCCACCATTCAAAGTCCCCACTTGGCTGCCTGCCTGGGAAAGAGGGAGAAAAAGAGAAGGAAAAGAAAAGAAGAGGAAACAGGGGGAAACCAAGAGCAGGAAAGAATGCATTCTGTCTGCGGTTTGGTAAGGAGGGGAAGGCGCAGGGGTGCCCCTCACTCCCCCACGGGGGCCACCAATGCCATCTTCCCACCCACCCATCACTCACCACTTGGGGGGCAAAGCTTAGCCGGGCTCAGCACAAAGATAAAATTGAGATGCAGATTCCTTCCCATTGCTCTGAATAGAGCAGATTGGATACGGATTTTCCTCTTTTCTTCCCATTTAGACCATCTGGGCGACTGGGGCCCAGAGGGAAGGGTTGGGACCAGGTGGGGGAGGGACAGAGGCTCAGAAAGACTTAGCACTTTTCAGCTCTGGAACCTGGGAGTGGGGGTGGGGATGCTCCCCCTGTCCCAGGTCAAGTTCATTCCCTGCCTTTGCACCATGCTCTCTGCTCTCTGGCCAGGCCAGGCCCTGCTTGGGTTCTCCTCTCCTCTGTCTGTTCCTAGCAAACTCCAGGTTGTGCATTTGCCCTATCAGCGTTGGGCAGTCCTTGCCATCCCACCCACATCCCCCCAACTGCAGTGAGACCCAGGGGGAAGATAAAAGGAAAAGGGCGATCATAAAAAGTTAAACAGGAAGGGCTCTTGAAGATCATTTAGTTCAACCCCATATTTTACAGATGAGGAAACTGAGGCTTGGGGGAGCGTATCTAGCTCGAGGTTGGGCAGGGAGGTGGTGGGAGATCCAAAACTAAGTAAATAGCAACAACAGAGACATGTTTTCATACATCAGGTGGTATTCTTTTTTAAAAAATTTTTTTTACTGTTTTATTTTTTTTGAAAGACAGAGAGAGACAGAGTGCTAGCAGGGGAGGGGCAGAGAGAGAGAGAGAGAGACACATATTCCAAAGCAAGCTCCAGGTTCTGAGCTGTCAGCACAGGGCCTGATGCGGGGCTCCAGCCCAAGATCATGACCTGAGCTGAAGTAGGACGCTCAACTGACTGAGCCACCCAGGCGCCCCTCAGGTGGTATTCTATGCTCGTTATGCCATTTAATCCACACAATAACCCTGTGAGGCACATACTATTATCATACCCATTTCATAGACGGGGAAACTGAGGCATCAACCAGTTAAGTAGCTTGCATATGGTCAAACTGGTAGCCAGATCCAAACCCAGGCAGTCAGGCTCCAGAGCCTCTCCCTTACACAGTCTCAGTGCACCAGGCAGGAAAATGGCATTATTTGACATAGCTTCCGGAGCTTCTCACTAGGGCTCAGGCTGCTCCAGTGATCACTCGCAGATGGGAACCCTCTAATGCATTCAGTCATTCTGTATTTATAATCATGGAGCCTGGATTTGCTCCTGTGAACAAAGTATGTCCACACAAGGTAAGAATTGAAAACAGGAGTACAAAGGGAATGTTCACATTACTTGGGAAAGCAAGCAAACGTGAACCTCATGGGGGCAACTTTGTAGGAAACAACACGTGTGTGGAGGAAGCTGGACCAAACGCACAAAGACAGAATGAGTGCAGAAGGGAGATGCCATGGGTTAGGCCCAGGACACTGCCTCGCAGTTGCCATGCAGCTTAAGCGAAGCAGGGTGAATAAATGTTTGGTTCATGCCTTGCACAGATAACTGTCCTGAATGGTGATAGTGGTCCCACAAAGGTAGTATGACAATGAGTAGGGATTCTTCCCCCAAACATTCTGTGATGTTTTATTGTTTTTGCAAGGAAAAGGAAAACAAAGGAGACTTGCCTACTTTAATTGCTAGAATTAAATGCTAAGGATGTTGCCAAACACAAATCAAGCTTATCTATTCATTAGAGCAGCCTCCTTTCCTCCTCCCCATGGGCAAGCTCTCTCTGTGGAAACATTTTGCTATCAGATATTCAGTTACTGCATAAAAGGAAAACTGCATTGGAAAACATGCCTACAGCTCAAAAATAGAAGGCAAATCCAGCTGAAGGCCTGGGCTTCCTCGGGGTTTCAATGACAGATTCACTTGCTCAACATAAACCTTTGCAAAGAGGGCCTGTCTCCAGTCACTCTCTTGAGCATGGCTCTCCACACCCTGGGTGGTGCTGACGGTTGCACAGCAGTGTGAATGTACGTAAGGCCACTGACCTGGACACTTAAAAATGGCTAAAATGGGTTGGTGGGAATGTAAAATGGCACAGCAGCTATGTAAAACAACATGATGGTTCCTCAGTAAATTAAAAGTAGAAACGGGGCACCTAGATGGCTCAGTCGGCTAAGCATCCGACCTCTGCTCAGGTCAAGATCTCTCGATTTGTGAGTTCGAGCCCCACATCGGGCTTTGCGCTGACAGCTCAGAGCTTGGAGTCTGCTTTGGATTCCGTGTCCCAATCTCTCTGCTTCTCCCCCACTCTCGCTCCAGTCTCTCTCTGTCTCTCAAAAGTAAAATAAACGTAAAAAAAAAATAGAATCATCATCTGATCCAGCAATTCCACTTTGGGTACACACCCCAAAGGACTGAAAGCAGGGACTGGAAAAGGTATTTGGACACCTAGGTTCCCAGCAGCATTATTCACAACAGCCAAAAGGGGGAAGCCACCTAAGTGTCCACTGGCAGGCGAATTGATAAACAAGATGTGGTACATACATACAATGAAATATTATTCAGCCTAAAAAGGAAGGAAATTCTGACACATGCTGTGACGTGGATGAACTTGGAGGACCTTATGCAGAATAAAGTAAGCCAGACACGAAAGGGCAAATATATGATTCTACTTAGATGAGGTACCTAGAATGGGCAAATTCATAGACACAGGAAGTAGAGTAGCGGTTCCCAGGAACCAGGGAGAGGGAAAGATGGGGAGGTCATTATTTAATGGGTGCAGAGTTTCAGTTTGCAAGAGGAAAGAGAGCTGGAGACGGATGGTGGTAATGGTTGCACAACAATGTGAATGTACCAATACTACTGAGCTGTATACTTCAAAATGGCTAAGAAGGTAAGTCTTATCTTTTGTGTATGTTGACACAATTAAAAAAAAAAAAAAAAAAAGAACTCCTAAAATCCACTGGTCCAAGGAGGACCAGGAGATCCCAGGAGGCGAGCTACTGGCGCACCTTACCCCTGACCTGAGTGAGAAGAGGCCCCCTACTGTCCATCCACAGCTTGGCTGTGTGGCTGAGACATCGAGCGGCTCGGGGATGAGGTGTGGGCAGCCAGAGATGGAGGGGAGCCTTAGGGCACCCAAGAGACGCAGGCCCCAGAACCAGCTGAAATCACTCAGCAAAAGGGGGAATTTTTGGGTGAGTCCATAAGCACGAGGTGAAGGAGGCAAAAGAGACAAGGTCAGGTGTGAGGTCAGACTGCTCCACAGACAGGGTGGTTGCCCCTGCACTTGCTTCCTGTTGCGGCTGTAACCAATTACTACAGACCTCATGGCCTCAGGCGACACATTTATTCTCTTACAGCTCTGTGGGTAACAAGTCCGACCTGGGTTCTGCTGGGCTAAAATCATGGTGTCAGTACGGCTGCCTGCCTTTCCAGAGGCCCTAGGGGAGAATCCATTTCCTTGCTTTTTCTAGCTTCTAGAGGCCTCCCATATTCCATCTCAGAGCCAGCAACACTGGCTCCCTTTACCTATTTGTCCATACTTACATCCCTCCCTATCAAAGCTGGGAAAGAGTCTCTGCTTTTTTTTTTCCTCTAAGGTTTATTCATTTTTGAGAGAGAGAGAGAGAGAGAGAGAGAGAGAGAGAATAGAGCAGGGGAGGGGCTGAGAGAGGGGGAGACACAGAATCCTTAGCAGGCTCCCGGCTCTCAGCTGTCAGTACAGAGCCCAACATGGGGCTCGAACCCACAGACCGTGAGATCATGACCTGAAGCTGAAGTCAGAAACCCAACTGAGCCACCCAGGTGCCCCTTTAAAAAAATTTTTTTAATGTTTATTTGTTTTTGAGACAGAGAGAAAGAGCACAAGCTGGGAGGGGCAGAGAGAGAGATGAAGACACAGAATCCAAAGCAGGCTCCAGGCTCCAAGCTGTCAGAACAGAGCCTGATGTGGAGCTCGAACTCACGAACCGAACCGTTGAGATCGTGACCTGAGCAGAAGTTGGACGCTTAACCGACTGAGCCACCCAAGCACCCCAAGAGTCTCTGCTTTTCAGGCCCCCTGTGATTACGATGGGCCCACCTGGATAATCCAGGATGCTCTCCCCATCTCAGCGTCCTCAGCTGAACCACATCTGCGAAGTCCCTTTTGCATACTCACAGGTATGCAACTCACAGGTAACATACTCACAGGTTCCAGGGATAAGGACAAGGGTATCTTTAGTGGCCTACCACACTCATCATACATATTCCCACCCAAGTGGTCACACGTGGCAAACATATCTAATGTCCAGAGACTGATCTGTGCCTGAATTTTGGAAGAAGGAAGAGCAGCAGCCAGTAAAGAGTCACGGGCAAGTCAGGGCCACACAGTCTGGGGGGTGGGGGAGAGTGGTCAGGGGGTGTGATAGGAGAACCCCAGGGGGCAGGGAGAGGGGGCCACACATGGGACAGCACACACAGGGAAGGGGCACAGCGTGTCCCGTGGAAAAGAAGATGGTCACAAGATGCAAAGAGGAGGTCACGAGAAAGACTTTACAGGTGAACCGCACTTCAGACAAAGAAATTCTTGAATATTGGCACAAAAGTTTTACCAAAGCGTGATTATTCTTCACTTCCCAAAAGGATTTTCCAAAGCTTTCTTCAAGTAATGAGTTCCACTGTGTTCTTAAAATAGGATTTACACCCAATTTTTCAGTAACACATAAAGGGATGCTTGTAAATCTATTGAAATGAAGTGAGACCAGTAACATCTGCTGCCTTCTGTGCTGCTGGTGTCAGGGGGAGTGGGAAGGAGCTTCTGTTGGGGGTGACAGGCCCAGACTCCAGCCTGGACGGCCCCACCCCACGAAAGCCAGCTACTTAATCCTCATGGCAACATTCCCTCATTCTGCACGTGGACGAAGCAGCGGCAGAGAGGTGACAGAAAGGACAGCCACAGGCTGGGGACTCTCTGACTCCGCAGCCCTGTTCCTTCCGCCTCTCCCGAGACAGGAGAGATTTTTGGGGTGGCAAGGAGTTGTGTGTGTTGGCTACAGAAGCTGTACCCCTCCTACATCCACACTCAGGGCTGCTGCTTACCTAGTGGGTCGTTTCCAGGATGATACTGCAACTTTCCAGTAGGGACAAAGCCTTTCATTCTAAAGTTATTAGAGAAAAGACTCTGGGTGGCCTGAACAGGGTAGAGCTGCCATGATGTAAATGCTTGATTTCACGCATCTTTGGGGAGCCAGCAAACACAGAGCACCAGAGGAATAAGGGCTTTAGCCCCATTTCCCTCCCTTGGGCCATAGAACTTGCTGGAAGTACCCCTTGGGCTTCCAAGCAAGTAATATAGAGGAAGGTGCCATAAAAATCTTGGACGCGATGCCTACTTCTCTGTCGTTTCACTGTCCACGTTCTTCCCAACCTCTCAGTCGGCCCTAACTTTCATTTCGAGCTCTTTCTCCCAGATGTGGTTCTCCAAGTTTCTATTCTCAATTCCCTCTTCTCTCACTCTGCTTCCCAGTCAGCTCCCTCAGCTGCCCAGATCTCCAGCCCCTCTCTTCAAACGCCAGACCACACGGAGTGTGGTCACACTCCATCTCTACCTCAGGTCACACAGACATGTCCACTGCAGCCTGCCCCAAATTAATTTGTCACTTTTTTTCCTTAACTTACTCCTCCCATGTCCCCCATTTCTGTCAATGGAACTACAACCCCCCCCCCCCCCGCCCCCCAAGGTATCCTGACTCACATCTCAGCATTCCCAGACTACCCCCTTCCTCATCTCCCATACCCAACCCATTGTCAAGTCCTGGGACTTGTGTCTCTGTAATGGATCCCAAACCCAGAAATCCTCAGGGGCAGCAGGGACACATGAGCGAGGTGGTGAGGGAGGGGGCAGTGGAGGATGGAAAGACACATACTCCATCTGGACAGGACAGCTGTGTCTCAGTTCCTTCTTCTCCAGCTGACTGTTGCCTTCCCAGGGCTTGATCTGTCCGTTAAAAAAAAATATATTTATCTATTTTTGAGAGAGTACAAGCGGGGGAGGGGCAGAGAGAGAGGGACAGACGTGGACAGGCTAACAGCAAGGAGCCCTATGTGGGGCTCAAACTCAAAAACCGCGAGATCATGACCTGAGCTGAAGTCAGATGCTCAACCGACCGAGCCACCCAGGTATCCCACATCTGCCCACTTTTAAAGAAAGTCTACACATCCATCTGGATTTATGTGAAATTCCCTTATTTTTATGTTTATTTATTTTGAAAGAGAGAGGGAGAGGGAGAGAGAAGGAGAGACAGAATCCCAGGCAGGCTCTGCACCATCAGCACAGAGCCTGATGCAGAGCTCAGACCCATGAGCCAAGAGATCGTGACCTGGGCTGAGATCAAGAGTGGGACGCTTAACTGACTGAGCCACTCAGGTGCCCTGAAATTCCCTTATTTTTAAATGGCGGCAAATACTTGCATTTTTCCAGTCCCTGTGTGCACCAGACAAAACAGGTCTGTGACCTCAGGGCTTCATCCTCTCTCCCACTATGACTTTCCTCTGTTCCCAATGCCAGTATGCCAGCATGTCCATGCTCCTCTCCTGGACAAGGGAACCCCCCCCGCCGGGACAAAGGAACCCCCTCCTGAGCCACTTTCTCCATCTTCCCTCTGCTGGTCTCAGGCCCCCTGCACCAATATTGGCCTCTTCAGGTTTACAGAGATCAGTGTGGGTGAAGGAGACAGATAAGAGAAGGCTGATGCCACTCAGGGTAAGAGAGCCATTAATTAACAGAGTTAAACATCTGGTGTTTAATTAACACTTCCCCTCCTCTTTCATCCTCCCTCCCATTTTCCTTTCCCAAAGGGGCTCCACGGTGGGTAAAAGTAAAGTGAAAACCAGGAGGGCAGAAGGCAGATGCGGGGAATGGGAAGGTTGTGGCTGGCAGTGGGCCGGGGGTGGGGAGGAGGAGAGACGGTCTCCATGTGAGGAAGGGGAAAAGGACAGGCTAGAAAGAGGCAGGTTACGATTCAGCAGGGGGGGCTCGGATCAGTACAAAAGTTTCTTGGGCAGGAGCTAGGGGCAGAAGCTCACCGCCCAGGTTTGTACAAGGAAGTCCACAGCTCTTCTTGGGGCAGCACTAGTGACGTTCACTCCCCCATCATCCTCAATGACACCCCCACGTTGCAGAGTGGCCACGCTGCCGGCCCCGCGTAAGATGCTTTCTCAACTTGCATGCAGTGAGGCGGCTATGTGCAGCCAATTAGAAATAAACAGAAGTCAGCTGCAGATTCTGGGAAAGTGCTGCTTTCCTTATAAGAGAATAGAGTCAGCTGGCCCCTCCTGCCACCTTCCTGTCCCGCAGAGGAATGTGATGTCTTGAGCTACGGCAGCCACGTTGGCACAATGAGAGACAGGCCGAGAGAATCAGAGAATATCCTGATGCTGTTGAGCCAGGGAGCAAAGGCCAGCAGCTGCTGTCACCTCCGACCACCTTTGAGCGGTTAAATATGTCCCCATGTTTAAAGTTATTCTGGTGGTGTTCTCCGTTGCTTGCAGCCAAAAGCATTCCTAGGTGACACACTCCCTCCTCTAAAACCTCTTCTCTCTCGGGAGGGAACAAACCGACCACTTGCTTATGTAGAGTTGAGCGAAGTCAAGAGCAGACACTGCTGCTCAGCCTGGACTGCGTAGGCCCCGGGATTAGGGACCGGAAAGATGACAGCAGTGTGGGCCATGTCTGCATGAGATGGTGAGTTTCAGGGGGAGCCCTCTCCCCACTGCCCTGCCAGAACCAAGCACAGAGCCTGCCATGTAATGGGAACTCAGCTGACACGTGTTGTGTGAATGAATGGATGAACGGACGGATGTGCCACTGCTTGGCACAGGTCTCCCAGTGACAACCAGCTGGCAGGAAGGGATTATTTAGCAGCTAGCTTGAATCTAGCCGATTCAAGACCCACCCTTCTCCAAGGCCAGCCTGGAGCACCCCTCACCTTCAGAAGACCCCCCCCCCCACATCCAGTTCCTATGATGCCCACCTAATCCTCTCAGTTGGCATTCGATCCAACCTCCCTCTTTGTTATATATCTGGCTCCCTGGTTAGACTCAAAGCCCCTTAGGCAGATGCCACAATATTTTTAAAGTCCCCAGAAACTACCAGTGTCTTGAACACTGAAGACAGTTGATAGAAATTTTCATTTGAGGTTGATGCTTTGGAGAGGTGCTAAGAGGTTGACGATTTAAAGAGCTCTTTTTAGGAAAGAGCTCCCCTAAAAAGAATAGTTCCTAGATGTCTGTAGTACCACCTGAAACTTTACTGTTAGAAATGGACTACTTTGACTTAGCTGAGTCACCTTATGTAAAACACATAAACATTCTGAGCAACAGTTTGTATAATGGGAATAATAATAAAAGCTGTTTCGCAGTGCCCTTTTGGGAGTCAAGTCAGCACGAAATCTCATTGTAAGAATGTTTATTAAAATAAGCCTTTATGTGTGATTAGTCTTGGAAGAATTATCCCAATAATTATTCACTTTTGAGTGCAATCTTGTAGACTTTAGGCTAGAGAAGAACTTTAGACTTCCCTCTTACAACCACCCCACAAATGACCTCTATATGGTCTTCAGAAGTACATGAGGAACTTCTTGAGTTTAATTAATGCGGCTTTTCACAGGAGAGAAAGAGGAGAGGACTGATGTGGGACTGGAATAGCTGTGTAGCAGGTGCTGTTGGCGCCTTGCCCAGACCCCCATTCCTGGGCCAGAGTACCCATCCCCCATGTCCCAGCAACCTTCTCGAGAGGCTGGCCCTGAGCCCAGGGCAGTCGCCTCGTGGAGATACGCCTGGGAGACTAGGGGGCAATCACGACTGACACAGAAGTATAAAAGCCCAGCCCCCTGTCTTGGATGTACCAACTTCTGTTGCGTAATTCACACCCCAGAGCTCCCAGTGAGATCAGGCAGGCTTCCCCGGGCAGTGCATTTTCACCTGGCTTTGTCCTCTGTCCCATCCTGCTTCCCTCTCAGGTGCTTACAAGGGCTCTCCCAGTTAATCCCTTGCACAAGAATCCCAGGTCAGGCTCCGCTTCTAGGGAAACTGCCCTAAGAAAAGCCCTTCAGAGGCTTTGCAGAGGAGGGCTGACGAGGAGCTAGGGGAAGGAGTGAGCTGGGGTCGGGACTAAACTGCACACATTGTTTGGTCTGGGGCTCTTCCCCTCACCCTGTATGCAAGGCAAAGTGTGGGCCAGGCCCAGACCCCCATCCCTGCCAGGGCTGGAACCTTCGCCAGGGCTGGTGTCTGCATCTCCCTCCTCCAAGGAAAGGTGTGCATCCTTTCCAAGGCCCCACAGTGTTTTCCTGGAAAGCTGTGAATCCAGAAATCAAATGGTCTCCATGTCACCCGATTATCAGGGTTGGCCCCCAGGAATGTTTAGGCTCATAGACTCACACGGTATTTGTGCAGAAAAAGCCTTGGGGGATAGTGTGACTCCCTTTTGCAGTTTAATTTGGATTATACTTCTGCACCCGTGCTCTCCCTGCTCATTATAATTGTGATAATTACGGGTTGCTTTAGTTTTCACTAAGCCACTTACACAGCTGGACAGAATCAGAAATGCATGGATGCTAATCTCCCACCTCAGGCCCTTTTTTCAGGGCTAGTCTCCCCAGAAGCAATGAACCTGGGTCAGAAGGAACAGTGGTCCTGGGGGTGATCTAGCAGTGGGGTGGGGGTGGGGCGGAGAGGGCCGGAGGCGTCCCTCGCCCAAGAACTGTCCCTTTTAGATTGGAAAAGAGGGCAGTTATTTGCATCCTAAACCCCACACCAAACACAATTGGAAATATCATTTCTTTGTAAGAAAGGGCAGGGGGAAAGCAGGTAAAAATTTGGATCTTCCTGAGGTTAATAATGCTTTGTGTGGACATCTGAGGTAATTCTGTTCATTCTCCCCAGGTTCTAGGCAAAATAGCTCCTCCCCACTCCAAGGCAGCTGGATTTGAGGAGGGGAGGGGTCACTTCACATTAACCACCTCTCTCAGTGACCTCATCAGTGTCTGGTACCCATCACTAACAGGACATTCTTGCATCTCTTCTGCTACATGAACCAACACTTATCAAGGGCCCTAATAAATGCCACGGGCCCCAAGTACCGGGGAAGGACAGTGTCTCTTTCGTTGGAGGACTCCTCTTTTGAGAATTACATGACCTTCTGCTCACTTATTAATGCTTACATCCGAATCCATTTTCCTCACCAATGACCCCAGCTTGCCAAAATTCAATACCAGGTCGTCTGGTGGAAAATACATAGTTTCTGCTCTCTGATAATTATAATTATATGTAAGCTTTTTGTGTTCTTTATTCTATGACACAGTGTGCTAATTGTTTTACAAATGTTGTCTCATTTTATCTTCACCATATGCCTATAAAATAGGCTTTACTGACTTTTGACAGGTGAGAAAACAGAGAGTTTGGGTGGCTTGTCCAGAGTCATACAGGCAGTGAGGTGAGCTGGGATCTGATCTCAGATCCGTTTGATGCCAAAGCCTGTGCTCTTAGCCAGCCTGCTCTGTCTCTAGACGGGGCTCCTGTAGAGGGGTGTTCCCTCTAGAAGGAAGGCGGGCATTGGAGTGGCATGGGGGTACAGAACAGGGAAGCTTCCTGAGTCTCCTCTGCACCCGTGTCCAAGGCTGAGTCCAGCTCAGTTCCTCTCCCACAGCCCAGAGCATCCGCCCCACATCCCATCCCATCCCATCCTACTCCATGCAGGGTTCTGGGTCCATTTTCAGTTGTGCTTCTCTGTTCCAGCCTCAGCAATGAGAGCTCCCAGCTCCACCTCCATCCTGCTCCATCCCCCAGACTTCACAGCCCCCCGCCCCCATCCTCCCAGCCTTCCCAGAGCCCACCTGTATTGATACTTCTGGGGCGGACAAAGTCCCCACACCTAGCTGAGCTGCTCACTGCTGGGGAGCTGGAGGCACCGGCCCTTCTGCTCCTCCACGTTAGCCATCACTTTCTAGTCACTGCTCATCAGCTGGGCCAATAGCGGGGGTGGCACAGAGCAGCCAGGCAGATAATCCAAGGTAGTGAGGAATGTAAAAATCATCTCTATTTGGCTGCGGAAGGTATTTTTGGACCTACAGTTGAATGTGGGTGTGTATGATGTGCTGGGAATTCACAACACTTCAAACCAGATCCTGAAGTGAAATCAGCAGGACCTGACTGCTGGTTTGGGGAAGGAGAAAACCGCTACCCTGTTCCTATTTCCTGCTGGGCCGGGTGGCTCAGCATCTCTGGGCATTCTCCTGACCTCCTGATGCTCAGGAGCAGCTGAAGCAGAGCTGCTGCCTCTCCATGAGTCGGATCTACACAGTCCCCCGACCCAGAGCCCTGGCTGCAAATTCAGATGCCTGCCGACAGGGGCTGGGCGGCCAAGTAAGTGGGGCCAGCTGGTGTAACGCAGAAGGGAGTGGCAGAGTGAAGACTGTAACCCCTTCAAAAGGACACAGCCACTCCTCAGGGGCAGCTGCTATTCAGCTCCAGCTGATGACAGAAGCCAAACAAAACACATCTGTAGAAGAATTTGGCCCCCTGACAGCCGATTTGCAGTCTCCAGCCCAGAGGTTCTCACACTTTAGCATGCATCAGAATCGCCCGGAGGGCTTGTTAAAAGACATCGCTGGGCCCCTTCCCCAGAATTTCTGATTCAGTGGTTCTGAGGTGGAGCCCAAGATTTGCATTTCTAGCAAGTTCCCAGGTGCTGCCAAGTCCAGGGCCACATTTCAGGACCCACTGCTCTGGCCTAGTGGTCCTACAACAGAGGGCCTTATACGTCCTTACCTTCTAATACTTGCTAGGCTTTTCTCAGTAAGTGTCAGCTCCAGAGGTAATCATGTCCTTAAGAAGTTGAAAGTCATTTGTACACTGAAGGAAGGGTGGCCACCCATCTAATAAGTGGCAAACATGCATCAGAAACTTTCATGAATAGGATCTCATTTAATGGCTGCAGCAGTCCTGGAAGGCAGCGATTATTGCCCCACTACTGCTGAAGAGCTAAGGCGCAGAGATGTTTACAACTTGCTTCAGACCTACAGCTAGGAAGTGACAGTTCTGGGCCTGGAATCCACATCAGCCTAACTCCAGTGCCCCCTTTGCCAAGCCAACAAACTCCACAGAGGACATAAGGCCCCTCTTCTGTCCTCTTTCTGGGAGGTGAACAGAATGGCCTCTTCTTTTCAGAGGATCCTCTGAGCTCTGTCCATTGGGGCAACTCTCATAAGAAGGGCTGGATCAAAAGCCAGGAGACCTGGGGAGTTATAGGCATCCTTTTCCTCCCTCCAAAGGGAGGGATCAACCAACACTTGGTCCTTGGGTCCTGCCCTGTGGCTTATCATTCCCAGATGGGATGGGCTGACCCTGGGGCAGCAAAGGACCCTAGGAATGCCATGCCTGCTGGAGACACTCCTGAACAAAGCACCTTAGTCCTTGGGGACACATCAGGGCAGGATGGGGGAATTGTCTGGTCAATGTCTGTAAATTCCAAAGGGCAGGAACCATGTCTTTTTTGCTCAGCACTGTATCTCCAGTTCCTCACACAATACGTAATGTGTAGACCCTGAATTATTTGTTAAGTGAAAGAATGACTGAACGATGGAACAAAAGGTAGGGAATCTTTGGTCTTAGCCAAAGGGACTTTAGATAACGTGCCCACTCATGATTGAAAGTTTAGATACTCATAAAGCAGCCAGCTTTGAGAAGGAGAATGTGGCAGGTGATAATTCTGCTCAAGGTAATTGATAGGAAATGTTTTCTGAATCCAGTGTGGGCTGAGAAGCAAAGATATTAACAGGTCTGCTAAAATCTGACAAGAATAATGTCATATTCATCTCTGGATCCCCAGCCCCGAAGTCTGTTGAATGAATGAATGAATGTGAGTCTCCCATCCTGAATGCCCAATGAGGAAGGTGTTCACACACTGCTGCGTGGGTGGTGTCGTGCCTCTGCAGAGGAAGCCTTCCCCAAGGCTTTTGGGAAGGCGGGTGGGGTGTGGTGACAACAGCGTGGACTTTGCATGCAAAACCCTGGCTCTGTCCCTGAAATAGTCAACGGGCACAATCCCAGGTGGGACAGGGCCAGGCACTGTGCCCTGAATCGTTGGGCCCCACTGCCTCCCTTCTCTGTAAAAGAAGGATGATGACAACAGCAACAATAGCAATCATGACAACTCCTTTCCTTGACTTGGCAGGAAGACAAAATGCTTGTGGATGTGGTAGCACCACCATGAATAGAGTCGGTGCTCAACAAATGCCTATTAACCGAATGACTTCATTGAGAGACCCACTGTGGCTAGGTCACTTCTCCAGTCTAGACGGTTGGAGAAGAGTTCCTCAGCTCTCCAGACAGAAAGTACTTCCAGGGTCTAATTTGTCTTCCTCCTAGAGCAACGGGAAGCTTCTTACTCTGCTGTTCATGATGACAGGGAATAGGATAGCAGTTGGTGGGACCTTTCTACAGTACTCATTCTCCAGTATTTCCAGGAAACCAGCAGTAACACGTTGTGGAGCTGTGCACTGACATTGTGAAGAGTGTGCATTGACTTAACGGATGATATGTCCAAATCAACGCAACTCCAAACCACACGGTAACATGTAGGGTGCTGGTGCCCCATGAGAAGCGTGTCAGCTGTTTTCCCTGCCACCCGGCACACGCTGGACCTCCCTGTTCATCCAGTTGTGTATGTGCAACACTCAGCCTGGACTAGCCATCCTCGGAACTTGAATCAAACAAAATTTGTTCAAGGGTTGCACACTGTTTTGCGTTATCTGCGCTATGGGCTATGATTCAACTTCATTCAGCTCTTTGTTTAACCCACTAGCTCCAGATGATCCCACTCATGCCCTCGGGCTAATAGGTCCAGCACTGGGGAGAGAGGTCCCCAGGAGTTGGTGAGAGTGGTTAGGATGCTGGCTTGGGTGCAGGTGAACTGACTCAGCGGAAAGGCTGGTGTCAAGGATCACACATATCCCCTTTCCTTTGATGGGCTTGTACTGCTCTTTATAGCCATGACCCCATTGGATCCCCTTTGCAGTCTGCAGGAGGGTTGTCATTCCTTCCACTTAACAGATGAGAAGTCGGAGGCCTTGAGAGCCACCACAGATCCAAATGCTCAGAATGTGAAGTTAACCCAGATCTGCCCTCCCCTGCTGTACCTTGCCAGACCTTGGATACAATATTCTCCCCAAGTCAAGCCTTAATGGTTCACACTGGATAAGGCTCTGAGCAACTTGAGCTGAGCCTGAAACCAAGAGAGCCCCTACTCTGGATGACAGGTAATTCAGAGCATCCACACACCTTGATTCAGAAATCTGGGAGCTAGAAATGACTGAATCCCAACGTCTCCAGAAAAATCACTCTAAATACCCCCTTTGGGGAGTGAACAGTCCTAAGACCAGGGCAGGAAAGAGACATGATAGCTATTCATCCAGCCTGGATCCCTAGCCTCCCTGAATCCAGCCTGTGCTCCTTACATTTCTGTCCTCTCTCTGCCTACCCCCAGTCTCCCAGTCAGAGCTGGGAGATCCAAGTGGGCCTGGGTCCCCAGACCCCTGAGGGAAGCCAGCCAATGAGCTGCCCAGCCCAGGGTGCCCAAGCTGCTCCAGCTCGGCTTCTAGGATGCAGCCACCCAAGGATGGCATCCAACCCTTTGTGCTGCAGGTGTGTCTTCTCCCCTACCTCGAGGTGAGCGGGGCAGAGCCTGGCAGCATGCAAAAGGTGCTGGAGTCTGCCCCCTTTCCTCTTATAGGAAGGAAGGAAGGAAGGAAGGAAGGAAGGAAGGAAGGAAGGAAGGAAGGAAAGAAGAAAGGAAGGAAGGAGTGGAGAGGGGTGGAGGAGGAAGGCGGGAGCGATGTAATATGAACAGGGACCATAAGGGAACAAAGAAAATTGAACAGCTCATCTGTTAAGGTCATGAAATGGAGGGAGATTTTTTCTTTGGTTTATGTTATTGCTGTTATGGTGGTGTTCGTGCAATAAATAAAACAGCGAAGGGATAAGAGACTGGAGTCTGTGCTCATGCAGAGTTGGTATCCCTGCACATTCCCAGGGAAGGCAGACAGTGTGGAGCCCAGGTTAGGGGAGGGAGAGGCAAGGAGCGACTCCAGCAGGGTTTCCTCCTGGAGGGCTGAGAGTTTTCTTTACCAGGCTCAGTTCCTGGTGATCTGGATCCTGCCAGCTCAGATTCCCAAACTTCCAGAACATAATTGTGTCCCAACTCATTGGGGCAAGGCCATGGGCTGGCTGTGAGCCGGCTGCCATTCCCTGTGCACGCCCCATCGGCACCCAGATCCATCTGGCAGCAAATGGTTGGCTCAGGGAAGCTGGGAGAAAGAGCTCAGGGACACCAGCCCCCATCTGCTCCCCACACATGCTACACACTTCAGCCCAGGGAGGAGGAAGGCTCACAGGTGGTTGGCTGATGGGGAGGGGAGGCTGGGACGCAATCAGGGCACACATAGCCCCGCTGTCTAGCCCTAGCAAGAAGACTTTTCAGAAAATGCCTCCATCACCCTCCCTTGCCAGGTGAGCCCCATCTCTCCTGCACAAACAGGTGAAGAGTGGGTCTGAATGAAGACCAGGTCTGGGATTGCACCACCACCACTGCCCCAAACGCACACCCTCAACATGTGAATATGCACGCGTGTACACACTCAACTGTGCACACACACGCACACACGCTCAGATGCCTACAAGGCTTCTGTAGGTACAATAAGAGCCTCACTGCTGCCCCAGCCCCAGGCACCTATGAGGCAGGTCCTTCTCATTTGGGTGTGGGGGGCAGGACAGGGCCCATGCTCAAAGACCTCTCAGGTGGACAGTATCCAGGAGGTGAGCAAGGCTGGGAGCTTTGTGGAGGGCAAAACAGAGAGCTTCAGCCCTGGGCCAGGAGATGGGAGGAGAGGAGGGGGGTCTTTAAGAGAAGTACAGTGAGCTCTTTCTGACCTGGTATAAAAGCAGCCCTTCTTAGAGACAGAAAGATGGTCAAGATCTGACAAAGCCCTTCCAGTGCTTAATGAATGTCTCTCTTTAAACCTGGTCATTGGTGCCAAAGTCCCTAAGCTCTGCATTCATGGAGCCCAGTTATAATAAGAATAACAGCTAACAGGCTTACTATTTGCAGGCATTTTTCTTCTATAAGGACTTTATTACTCACCCTACAGGTCCTGCCCCCAGCCCCATTTCCTTTTCAGTAATGGAACTGCCTGGGTATAGAGTGGCCATGGTACGGGCCTGTTGGAGGAACATCTGAAATGCAAGAATTCTGGGAAGGTGCCTAGAAGTGTCTGCTGCTCAGGCTCAAGAACAGCGGGGACACAGAAGGGAGTAGGGAGCAATATCCTTTTTCTTCTAGAAGTTTTAATTAAGTGACTACAGGTGTGGTTTGCAGGCAGCTGTGGGGAGCACTGGACGAGGAGGCACAGAGAGTGGGCGCTGGGCCAGGGGGGCAGGGTGGAGGGAGGCACAGCTAAGCCTCTGCTTGCCGGGAAAGCAGTGCTGCTAGCTGGTGGGGAGGGACAGTGATGGCTGCTCCCCCGCCCAGCTGCACCTCTCCCGTCTCAGGCCTCGGCCTCAGCAGGGAAGTGAATGAGGCCTCGAGCCAGGGGACATGGATGACTATCTGCAGAAGTGGAGACCAAGGTAGGGACCTGCTGGCCTCCTGCTCCTCCCCATCACCCCCTTGCCTTTGTGTGAACACTCACACAAAATGCATGGCCCTCGGTTCAAATCTCAACCTGGACATTCCTTAACCTCTCTGAGTTGGTTTCCTCGTCTGTAAGACCAAGCAGGGCAGTTGTGAAGACTAAAAAAGAATGTTTGCAAAAAGCACATAGCACTGGCTGGCACCTAGAAAGCACTCGATAAATGTTAGCCATTATTTTATCATCATTATTAGTGTCATGATTATGCGGACCCTCCACATCGCTCACTGCAGATGCTCACAATAGCCTCCTAAGGACACTGCCTATCTTTCATCTCTCCTCCCCAATCTGTCCCACACAGAGCTGCCAGAACAATAGTCTATGGCGATGATTTGGTCACATCATTTTGCTGCTAATAAACCTTCACCGGCTTCCCACTGCCTACATGATCAAATCCAAATCCATCTGGCATGAGCTACCGTTCCTGCCTCCTCTCTGGCCACTCCCTCTCCACCCCACTTCCCCCAGCTCATCCCAAATCCAGCTACCCCCATGCACTTGCCCACCTCTACTGTTTCCTCTGTTTAGATCGCACTCTCCTCCAACAAAAACCTCTCCATCTTTCGAGGCTCACAGACAATGCTGGCTCTTCTGCAAAACCTGTTCTGACCCCCACACAGCTAATGGCTTCCTCTGCTAACAGATGTGGCGTGTGGTTTATACTAGCATTTATCCATCTTGTGTTTGGCTGTGTGTGTGTGGGCAGTGCTTCTCAAAGTGTGGTCCCTGCACCAGCAGCATCTGTATCCCTTGGGAACTTGTAAGAAATGCAAATTCTCACCCCCACCCCAGACCTACTAGATTCAAAAGTCTGGGAATGAGGCCTGGTAATTTGCTTAAGCAGCTCTCCACACTCGGATGCACTCTCCGTCAGGGAACCACTGATGCAGGGTACCTGTATCCTGCAGGTGATGCCCAGTGCACAGTGAGAAGTGAGGGGTTAGATCAGATCACCTGGGTAGCTTTGAAAAGATCCTGCTGCCTGGGCCTCACCTGCGAAGATTCTGACTTAATTGCTCTGGGATGGGACCTACGCATCCAGGTTTTTTTCCTCCCAACCTTTTATGAATACTTTCAAGCACACCAAGTAGTTGGAAGATTGTACAGTGAACACCTGTATACCCATCACCTAGATTTTATCATCAATGTTTTGCTGTATTTGCTTTATCACATACCTATCTATTCATCATCCTTCTACCCATGCATTCATCCATTTTATTTTTTTGATGCATTTCAAAGTTAATTGCAGACATCATACACATCACCCAAATACATACATGGGAGTGATTTAAAATCCCTCCAGGTGGTTCCACTGTGCAGCCAGGGCTGCTCTGATCTCAGTTGGGAACCTCTGACAGCCCCCTAGCCTCAGTTCCCACTGTGAAATGGGGATAGGATTGCTCTGCCTCCCTATCATCGTAAGGATGGAATGAGATCACATCAGAGAAAGCCCTTTGTGAAGGGAATATAATTAACAAGAACCAGTCGCTGACTCCAGGCTCCAGAGAAAAGTGTGCATAGCTGTTATAGGGTTGCCAGATGAAATACAGGATGCCCAGTAAGATTTGAATTGCAGATAAATGACAGATAATTCTTTTAGTATAAGTATGTCCCAAATACTGCATGAGTCATACTTACACTAAAATATTTCATTGCTTATCTGAAATTCAAATTTCATTGGGTATCCTGTATTTGCATTTGCTAAATCTGGCAATAATATCTAAACCCTGTCCTGTGGAGGGCAGCAGGGTCAGGACCCTCCACCCAGAGAAGAGTCAGGGCTGGGCCACAGCAACTACTGCTCTGCCCAGTCAGTCTCTCTGGTGCTTCAGAGCATGTGCCTACAAAGCCAGGGCTGATGGGCAGAGCCAGGCAGGGGTCTGCTTTAAGCTGACATCTGCCCAAGTGTGACTATGACGGCTAGGACCTTGCACATAGCAAAACAGTGTATTAGTCAAGGTTCTTTAGACAAACAGAACCAATAGGGTGTGTGTGTGTGTGTGTGTGTGTGTGTGTGTGTGTGTGTGTCTGTGTGTTATGTGTCTGTGTCGAGGGGGGGTGTTTATTTTAAGGAACTGGTTCATGTGATAATAGAGGCTGACAAGCCCAGAATCTGCAGGGTGGGCTGGCAGATTCCCTCTTGCTGAGAGGAGATCAGTCTTTGTTTTATCCAGGCCTTCAACTGATTGGATGAGGCTTACCTACATTATAGAGAGCAATCAGCTTAATTCAAAGTCCACCAATTTACATGTTAATCTCATCCAAAAACATCCTCACAGAAACATCCAGAATAGTTTTTGAACAAATATCTGGGCACTATGGCCCAGCCACATTGACACAAAATTAACCATTACAGCCAGCAAGTCTCAAACATTAGGGCACAAAAGTATCACTTGGGGGAACTGATTAAAATGCAGATCCCCAGGCTCCACCCAGAGATTCTGATGCATTAGGTCTGGCGTGGTGCCCAGGAGCCAGAATTTTAACCATCATTCCAGATGGTTCCAATCCCAAAGCTCCATGGGCCCACTTTGGGAAGCACTACAGTTTGAGCTCAATAAATATTTGCCAACTAAAGGAACGCTGCAGGCAACAGTGTGGGCAGGAAGATGTCCAAGTCAGGGCGAGACTGCCCCTGCAAGACTGTGTGCTGGGGGCTCTGGTGTGGGGGCAGCGAATGGCGGATGGGAAGCCTGCCAGCTAGTCCTGCCCCAGGTGGGGATCCACAGCAGCATGTGCAGAGAGACACGGGAGACAGAGGGCAAGACCATGCCTACCCAAGCCCTGGAACTAACCTAAGGAGTGAAGCCCTGAACCTGAACCTCCCCGAACCCCACTCAGACCCTAGAATGCCCCCGTCTCTCCAGCGTGAGTCTACGTGCTCAGCCTCTCATGAACCGATGAGATCATGGCTCAGGAATCTGTGCAGTCGGTTGCCCCTGAAAAGAACCACTCACTCGGCTGGGGAAGTGAGCAGCTGAATGCTCACAGGCCAGCGGGGGAGGCTGGGTGTCGGGCTGCGGGATCGCAGCCTCCCAAACACCAGCCAGCCAGCATTCTTCCTTTTCTGCAGAAAGGGGGAAATTGATCCAGGACAGTAGAAGCCCATTATAACACAGCTTGTTTTTCAATGGACTCCCATAAACCATGGGTCAAAGTTATGTCCCTGAAAACCTAACAGCTAAATAGGTAACAGCTTGGGAGTGAAGGAAGTTAGGCAGGCAGAGAAGCTCGGCGGTTGATTAGCCAGTCTCCCAGTACTAGCTTCTCAGAGTAATATATTAGGGGAATGGAAGCCTCAGCCATGAGGCCCAGAGTAAGGCTCTGCAGGGTTGCAGCGGAAGGACACAGGCTCCATTCCAGGAGACTCATTCACCCCCAGCTCTCCACGGAGAGTGTAGGTACTCCATAAATGCGTGATCAGCCTAACTGGGCAAAGGGTGAGGGAAAGCACAGGGCAGGAGAGGAAGCTGATGACTGTTCCTTCTTCTAGGCCCATTCGGCACCTGTTACCATGTCCTGCAGCTCTAGGCCGCTCTGTCTCTGCCCCTTTCCTGGGATCTCAAAGTCACCATACCCCCTCACCTCCAGTCATCCTGCCCAGGTGCTTCTGACTTCTTCAGCTAGTCCTGAGATTGCATAGTGGCTGGGAGTGGGGGTTCAGAGGGAGATGTGGGGTGCAAGGAACACCTAAAAAGAAAGGATAAAGGGTTGGGACTCTACAGACTGGAAAAGGAACAAAATATCTGTGGAATTGGAGTTAGGGGGGCAATCAAAATTTTTAAGTCTCTGAAGGGCTATCACCTAGAGAGGATGACCAGAGACAGCCACTGCTCCAAGGACAAAACAAGGCAAAGAGCAAAGGAAAAATGAGAACCGAAGCCAGGGGGCAGACTTAGCTCTCAGAGCACTTGGAAATGCCACGCCACCTGACACAGACCACAGAAGCTGGCCCTGCAGCCTGGCTTCCCTGACCACCCATTATGGCTTGTCATCCATGAACATTTTTGCGCTCTCCCTGAGTCTATTCCTATATTTAGCTTATGCCACCTCTGGGGGTTACAAGTTCCACATACACTTACTACCTGCCATGTAAATAGCACTTACTTACTCACGTCTGTGCGAAAGCTGCCTTTTGCCAGATCCTCGTTCTGATTTCAGGGACTTGGAGATCAAGTCCATATGTCACCTCAACCACAGCGTTAATAGGGAGATGGCATTCACAGTGCGGATGGTCCCCACCTCCCGATTTCCTTCCTGTCCTGGAGTCCTGGTAGACTCAGTCTCACCTCGAAAAGACAATCCTTTCATGAAAGAACAACAGGCTACATGTCCGGTTTTGCTGAGGTCAGAACCAAATGCCGTGCTCTTTCCCTCGCTGTAACCCCTGGCTATTTGGCTAGTCTTTTTGTCCAAACCAGCGCATAAGGCCAAAGCCTTTAGGGAAATACTTCCAATACCTTCTTAGATTGGCTGGGCTGTGTCAGACCAATGGCATCTCCCAACTTGTGGACATGACTTTACTTATTTTCCCTAAATGGCCTCATACATCTGAGGTAAAGTGGAGCTGACACTGTTTGGGGCCACACACACCAGCTGACCTGACATTTCATCACTCGGAAGCTTTTGATGTCATCCGCATTTTCTATGAGACCCTGCCTTTGGCTTCCCCCATGTGAAAAAGTATCATTTCCTTCTGTTTTGTTAGGCCAGTCTCATGACACAAACCCCTCTCATCCCAGGATGACCTACTGTGATGTCGATCTGAAGGACTCAAGGAAGGTCTCCCTGTCTCCAGGGGTGTGGGATGTTGGGCAGGGCAGTGGAAATCCCACGTTCTCTGGAGAGCTTCAAGGTCAAGGCAAGGCTGATCATTCTAGCCAGCACGGCTTTTCCCAGGGGCAGGGCAATGGCTCAAATTACTATACTTTTCTATTGTGGTGAAAAATGCATAACATAAATTTACCATTTTAATCATTTTTAAGTGTATAGTGACATTAAGTACATTCACATTGCTACCATCACCACCATCCATCTCTAGAACTTTCTTCATCTTCTCTAAGTGAAACTCTGTACCCACTAAACACTAACTCCTCATTCCCTCTTCTCTCACAGCCCCTAGTAACCATCTACTTTCTGTCTCCATGAATTTAACTACTTTAGGTACCTCATATTAGTGGAATCATACAGTATTTGTCCTTTTGTTACTGGCTTATTTCACTTAGCGTAATGTCTTCAAGATTCATCCATACTGTAGCACGTATCACCAAAATATTTTTAACGTTTATTTATTTTTGAGAGAGAGAGGGAACCAGAGCATGAGCGGGGGAGGGGCAGAGAGAGAGAGGGAGGCACACAATCTGAAGCAGGCTCCAGGCTCTAAGCTGTTAGCACAGACCCCAAGCTGGGGCTCAAATCCACGAACCATGAGATCATGACCTGAGCCGAAGTTGGACACTTAACTGACTGAGCCACCCAGATGCCCCCAAAATATATTTTTTAAGTAAGCCTTACACCCAGTGTGGGGCTTGAACTCTACTGACGGAGTCCATGGGTCCCATGCTCTACTGACGGGTCTCATGCTCTACTGATCAAGGGTCCCATGCTCTACTGACGGAGCCAGCCAGGTGCCCCCTCACCAAAATATTTTTTAAGACGTCAGCAGGTGGCACTGTGAAGGCATGATGTACTGAGAATGGGCCCAGTTACCAGAGTGGCACCCATAAACACGGACATGTGCATGCACTTGGCTCCTGCAGATCCATGTGTATAAATGTGCATGTGCTTACACACTCTCCTCCATGTGACCTCCACGAATCCCAGAGGGCTGCCCTCTGTCCTCTAGGAGCATTACCTCTAGGTAATGCACAGACCTCCTTGTGCATTAGAGACACGAGAAGGGCTCATCACAATGCCAGTCCCAGGCCCTGCAGAGATTCCTTCGGGCAGAGTACATCAGGTGATGCTGAGGCAGGGGGACCAGGTGCCATGCAGTCGTGGGAGCTGTTGCATGTGCAATAAAAAGAGGACTTGACCTCAGCCTGAGCTCATGTGTGGACAGTTTGCATTGGACAGCTTCTTGTGAAAACCGACAGACAAGTGCTCTGTCGGGAAATGAGGTCATCAGGGTTTTGGAGACCTAGCCGGACTACGACAGTCAGCTCTAACTTGCTACCTCCATTCCAGGGGGTGTTCCCATCCTCTCTACTCAAGTAACCCCTGGACAGCACAGGCCAATGGCAAGACACCGTCCTGGGGTTCCACAGGGAGGACAGACTAAGCAAGAAGTTCCAGGGTGTCTGGGTAGAATGAGACAAGAACGCCACAGCTGTCACACAGGTAAAGCTTGACATGAGCCATAAGAGAGGCACATCAGCCACTGGTTTTTCTGAGCAGAGAGAGAGAGAGAGAGCACTTTCAGAGCAGGGACAGCTCTTCAGAGGAGGTGGCACTTGAGATCAACAGAGTCCTGACAGCAGATACAGGAGATGAGGCAGGAACCGAGGTGCGGCTTTGGGAGTCAGCCAGGATTCAGTGCAATATGCATGGATAAAGTCTCTGAGTCAGAATTCTGGGTCCAATTCCAAGTGCTTTGCATTTAGCCATGTGACTGTGGCAAGTCACCAGGCCCTATAGGCTGTTGTTCCTAATGTCGGGAGCATGGCTGGAGTGATGGGAGAGAAGGTTGAGACCTCGTTGTGGAGGGCCTTTCGTGCACTTAATTCAGGGAGAAGCTGGCAGCCATTCAGTGCTCTAGAGCAGAGGCGCATGCTCCTCTTTTTTAAGCCACAGGCTTGCTGGGGGATGTGGGAGTCTCTCTTGACCAGTGCCCTCCCATGAGACTGCCCTGGTTAGCCTAACACTTCCAATCTCTTCTTCATTTCCCACTTCGGGGATTCCCTCCAGTGAGTGCATAATCCCTGGAAGAGGGTTTCCTCTGGCTTCTGGGAGGATTTACAGCCCCCTCCCAGCATCCGTTCACAAAATCACGAAATGTGAACTCTAAATAATTTATAAACATGTTAAATAAGACTGGTTCTAGCCTTGATCCCTGGGGAGCTCGCTGTTAATACTTCCCTCATTTAACATCAGCCTGAGCCAGACATCATTAGGAAGGGAAATCTCCTTCTCTCTCTTTTAAAAATCATGTAGCTTAAATGGTTTGGGATTATTTGCTGCTTTGAATCATTCTTGCCACTGCTCCCTCCCATTACGGGGATAATTAAGAATTGACTATGGTTGGCAAAAAGCATTCGACAGCCAACTTTTCATTTGGTTTTTCAAGTGCCCCCGCCCTCCCTGCCCACCCCCCAGTCTTCCTTTTCTTGTCCCTGCAGCCTTGCAGCCCGGTCCCCAGGGCTCCCCCCACTCAGGTCTGCTGCCTATAAACACACTTGGGGCCCCATGGAAACCACACACTGAATGGAGGGAAAGCAGGGAGGCCATTCACTCTCCTCTTATTCCACTGCCCCATTTCCTCCAGGCACCTTGCCTGGTGTCCCTTGGGCCCGGGGCCAAAGTGTGTTTGTTCGGCTGCCCTGGTCACCCAGGAATGGGGTGGGCTCAGATCCCAGGCCTGTCCCCCAGCTGCTCATTCTTTCTTTCAAGAGTCACTCTCTCTGACGGGCGAAGGCAGGATTAGAGGCTTCAGGAGGAAGAGCATGTCTCTGAAGAGCATGATCAGAAGAAGGGGTCACGACACCGGGTGACCTCCAAGGCCAGCCAGTCAGGGCACTGTGGGGTGAGGTACCACCTGTCTCCATCTCCCCCGCCCCATCACCACACACAGAGCCTCCTCAATCTCCTGCTGATCAGAAAAGGCAAGGGGTTGGGGTGCCTGGGTGGCTCAGTCAGTTAAGCGCCTGTCTTCAGCTCAGGTCATGATCTCACAGTCCGTGAGTTCGAGCCCTGCATCGGGCTCTGTGCTGACAGCTCAGAGCCTGGAGCCTGCTTCAGAGTCTGTGTCTCCTTCTCTCTCTATTCCTCCCCCATTCACACACACACACACACACACACACACACTCTCTCTCTCTCTCTCTCTCTCTCTCTCTCTCTCAAAAGTAAATAAAGATTTTAAAAAAGAGAAGAAAGGAAAGAAAAGGCAAGGGGCACCCAGCCAGCCTAATTCTTTGAGGGCAGCCCCCAGACTGGGGTGACCTCTATTTCCCTGCCCCCAGCCAGAACCACATCTCAATCACTGCACAGATTTTCTTCCTCTATCTCCATGTCACTGATTTCTAGATTTCTAAATTCTTTTTGTAGTCTCACTTCAATCTTTTCTGCTGTAGGTACAACGAACTATGGGTTGTTCTGGGTTCAGGAAGCAGAGGCTTTGTCTCTTTCCTCTAATAAATCATCATTGAAACAAAAACCACCCATAAAGACACACAGGTAGTTGAGCTACCTTTTCAGGGAGATTGGGATCAGAACGCAGAGAAGCTTCTAGAGTGGTTGCCAAAGGTCTTTTTCTCCACCTGGGTGGTGGCGTAAGGCACTAACCTTAATATAACTTGTTACTAAAACATCTGTGTTGTGGTTTTCTATCTTTGTTTTCTAATATCTCAACTAAAGTTAAAAGGAAAAAATAAATCATCATAGTGTTAAAAATAATCAGTCATTTGAATCATCATTCAGGCCCCCCTCCCTATGAGCTCTTCTTTGGGGTGAAAAACCCCAACTTCTTTAGCATCTCCTCCAAGGTTCAGGCTCCTGCACCAAATGGTTAGCCTAAACCCTGTGACATTTGTCTCAAGGGACCATTTCAGGCCAGGTGCTGCTGGCCCACTTAAAAGGGCAGAGTTAGCACTTCCCCGAGCTTCCAGAAGAGGTCATATGACTGTTTTGTGCTGGGTTACTAATAAATATCTACATATAGAGAGAATTTGGACTAAGAATTATCTATACAGAGAGAGAATTTGGACTGAGAATTATCTATATATAGAGAGAATTTGCCTTTCATGGCAACCTGGTAGTGAGGTGGGAAGGGGCCCATAGCCCCCACTTAACCCCTAAAGGTTCAAAGTACTCAAGTTTACCAAAAAGAATGAAGACTCAGGCAGCTCATCACAGCCAAGCACCTAGTAACTGCTTAATAAATGGTAGCTGTCATGACTCCCCCCATTACCACCACTGTGAAGAAGAGGGGTGGGGGTGGCAGGGAATGTGGCATACGAAGGGAAAGGAGGGGGAGGGAGAGAGAAACAAGGGCAGGTCACCCTCAGGGTTTGGCCCTAGAAAGGCATTAATTCATCAGCTTCATAATGTCCTGCTGTGAAGAGAGGTAAATAAATAAACAGCTGGCAGGGCTGATAGGAGCCACCCTTAGCATCTTACAGTATTTTGCTTCAGAGGGTTTGCCTATAATTCTCCAACTAACCTTCCCCCCTCCCTTCTCATTGGCTCCCCAAGTGGCTCCCATAGGCTCATTCATATAGGGTTGTCCTCCAGGTATTGGAAGCTGCAAACGTAGGCCCAAAGGCCCAGAGTGGACCCTCCTCTTGGGGATGGGCTCACTGTTAGGAGGGTGTCTGGGTTTACTCCTAAAGTCCTCTTTCTTTGTCCTTTGTCAGTTGGGGGCTGCCAATGTGTCCATGTCTCTTTATATCCATCTATGGTCTTTATCTCTTTGCTATCTCCAGCACTCTTGGACTCCTCTGCTCCAACCAAAAGCCACAGTGGAATTCTGGGTGTATCACACATGTTTTTCTTTAAGAATAATGACAAAGGACGCCACAGAGGAGGGAAGAGGAAAGTAGATTTCATTCTAAATTTGCTGAACACAGGAGATTCCCCAGAGACAAGACTGAAAATGTGAAGGCCTGGAAGAAACACGTAAAGCAAAAAAAAAAATAATTCCCCCTCTGTTTTGTCCCAAGGACTTCTTTGAAACAGATTATTTCAAATATGTTTCGGCATTCTAAAACTTTTTCAGCATGAATAAAGTGTTGAGGATGGAGTGTTTTTACGTTTCCAAACCATTTCTAAAAATTACACAATAAGATTTTATGTTAAACGAACTGTATCAATCTTTTCGTCTGCATATAATGATGTGCCTTGTTTGACATTCCTTTCTCAATGACCTCCTCCAGAAAAATCAATTGTTCCTGGGAATCCAAGTACATCTCCACTTATAAGTACAGAGGAAAGTAAAATAAATTACTTTAATCAAGTATGGGAAAAATTTTGTCCTCAGCAACTCAAATTGTTGTGGAAGCCCTGGGTCCAGGATTCAGAGGCAGATTTGCAGGCAGGCGGGAGGGGAATAGCCACAGTGCTTAACAGAACCACTAAAATAAACACAAACCATGCCCTAGCTGCTCAGGGCTGCAGACAGTGATGGTTATCAGTGGAGGCCTGAGTCTAGGGAAAGCGGGGTTGGGGGGAGGTCCCCAGCAAATCTCCCCAACATGGTGGCCTTGCTTGCCATCCTATGGCTCCAATCTGCCCCCCAAAATATCTTATTGCACGTGACGGACATGGAGCCATACTTGGAAAAACATGGTGCAAATCAAGAGATGAATTAATATGTGAAAAAGGAGAGAAGTTTGTCTCCAACTAGGCAAATCTTCATTTTTCAAGACTCTGGAAAGACCACAAAAATGCAGGGTTGGAAGAATCCAGAATGACTCAAGGTGAGGGCTCAGAGGATCAGGCTGCTTAGAGAAAGTTCTGTGGAGCAAACTGCATCCAGCGCGATTGGAAGGTCTCCCTCTTCTTTTTTCCACAATTCCCTTTCTGAAAATAAGTGCTTTTCTGTTTCTCCCAGCACCAAGTCCAGAAAACATAATACTGTCCTTTGTCTTGTTCTAAGTGTATTTATTGTAGATGGAGTCTTCTGTTCAAGGTTTTACTACTTCTTAAAAACGATCAGAAGAGAAAGGATGCCAGGCTTCTGAAAGGGTGGGCACTTCACAATGGGAAACTTGGAATTATTAGCAGAATAAACTGCAGCAATTTCACATACCCAGCAAGCTAATTTTATTTTTTAAAAAATCAATTCTATACAACCATTTTTGATGTTTCAAAACAAAGGGAGATCACCAAAGGAAAGTTTTAGATGTATGTTCATTTTCTTTCTAATATTTGAAAAAAAACATTCAATCGCTTTTCCTCATGCCTCCCAAATTTCTGAGAATGTTTAAATCCAAAATACCACACTCCAGGTGTTCCCCAGAAAGCAGAAGGAGAGGCAGAATGGGGCACTGGGAGGGGAGGCCCACTCCAGACACATGTGTGCACATGTGTCTATTTGTGTGTTGGTGTGTGTTGCCCTCCCCACCCCGCCCCTCCCATGCAAATGGTGGACAGAAAGAAACAAGGGACACACACACACACACACACACACACACACACACACGGAAGGGCATCCACTCAGCCAGGAAAAAACTCTCAGCTGAGGTTAACCCCATAACCCTGCATTCGCTCTGCCCTCTTCAAAAGAGATTTGGAATTCTTTCCCCAACTTTGCTGCACTTTCCATGAGAATGGGGATGTTCCTGCATAAAACATGAGTTTGGGAGTGAAGGAGCTGCAGGCTTGGGGGAGCCTTGGGGAGTTAGGGGGAGTGGGCAGGGAGAACAGAGCAGTGGGGGAAGGGAAGGGAGGCTGTTTTCTCAGGCTGCATTTCTTGCAGGCTCCTTGGAGACCAGAGAAAGGCCGGGAAAGGTCTCAGCTGGGGCCAGCCGCTCACAGAACCAGTGCAAAGCGGGATGCTGAGCGTGACCTGATGGAGCCTGACCAGCAGGGGTTTGAGGACCTCCAGGAAACTGATGCCAGCTGTCTGCACCAAGCAAGGAGAGAGACTTTGAGCAAGGGGAAAGGTCTGCAGGAGGAGGGAGGAAGCCAGTATTAAAAGCTGTGGACTGTGGCACTGGTCCCCCCTTTAGACTGTCAGTTCACAGAGGGCAGGGACAAAGGTTCTATTTCTTTCGGTATCATCACAGAATCCAGTCTAGTGCCAGACCTTTTGCACGTTGTTTTGTGAATGGCTGCAGGTGGCCAGACAGGATTCCTAGCCTGTTATCAGCACCCCAGCGAGTAGGATTTAGGGGTCTGTGAGAGGTCTGCTCACCGGCAAACCGGTTATTAGTATTGCTTGAATTAACTCAGCAATGGGCTAAATGCCAGCAGCGGGAGAGAGATGTTAGGGCATTCTGCTCCTCTGGGGAGAGAGGCATTATTAAAGTCACTGGGGCAGACCTGTGGATGCTGCTGTGGGGGGTGTGCGGGGAGGATCAGAGCAGGGCATCCCGCGAGGCGAGCAGCCAGCCGTGGTTCTCAGGTCTGCGGTGTGCACGCGCCCCAACCCCAGGTTTCTGATTCTGCGGTCTAGGGGGAGGCCTGAGAATCTGCATTCCTAACAAGTACTCAGGTGATGCTGATGCTGCCGGTCTGAGGACCACACAAAGAGGACCCCTGTTCCAGAACAGGCCTTCATTTTATATACGATGGACAAGCATCGATGCTTTAATGGTAGAGCCAGGTACCAACAGCCCCTTTCTCGGAGCCCTGAGCTTAGTGGAATAGGAGAATGTGGAGGTGAGCTGAGGAGAGGAAAAATATCAGAGAGCTAAAATCTAACATATCCCCTCCCTCTATCCTCCACGTGTTCAGGTAGAGTCTCCAGGAACACCAGCCACGTGGGTCCCACTGGAGGGTCGGAGCGGGCAACCAGGGAGGAAGTGACAGTTCCAAAGCTGGACAGGCAGACAGCAGCAGGAGGAGGAAAGGCAGGGTGGGGAGCGAACAGATTGTGGAAAGCAATTAACCGAGAGCAGAGAATAGAGGGGCACCGAGGAGCCTCCTGCCAGCCCCGGGGGGCAGAGATTAACAAGCCCCTTTAGGACCTGGCAGTTTGGGAGCAGCCCCACTGCTTCCAGCTGTGACTTGACCCCACAACTCTGTTATCTCCCCAAAGCCTTGGGGTGGGGCCTGGAAAGCTCTGCCGGGAGAAGAGCCAAAAACCCAATTAATCTGGACCTCAAATGGGCTCCCACAGCTGTGTGAGGGCCACCATGTCTCAATCAGCCTCCATCCTTCTTCCCCTGGCTGTGAGCTCCGTGAAGCTGGAGAGGGTGTCAGCCGGCACCGGGCTGGCAAGCGCTCTATAAAAGTTGGATAAAGAAATGGATGTCGTAACGAATGTAGCCTCCTCTTCCCAAAGAAGCGGGCTCTGCCCTCAGTATACTTCCTCAAGAGGAGTCACATCTGCTTAAGCTTTCAGTGTAACTCCCAGGTGGGGATGGCCAGCAGGGCTCCTGTTGCTAACTGGCATGGGCAGAAGTCCCCTTCACAATGCTACATCTCTCCACATCTCTCTCCCTCCCTGCTCCACTATGGGAAAAAAGGTTTTTGCATCTGACGAGCACATGTTCTGGGAGTCTGACAGAGTCTGACCTCTACTCAGGGAACTGGGCTGGGAACCTCATGACCACCCGTTCAGTTCCCAGACTCAGGCCCTGCTGTTTCCCAGCAGCCACACAGAGGCAGCTGGTGGGCCCGAGGGGGCTGTGTTAGGGATGCTGCCTAATGTCACCAGGGCTCGCTGGTACAAAGAAAGGTCCCACGTGCAGGGCTGTGCCATGACTTTCCCCTGTAAGCTGACCCTGAAACGGCCCACCAAGACCCTGGATGGGGCTTCCTGATTTGTGCCTCGTCTCACATACATAGGCGTGTGCCCTCTGTGGGAGCAACGAGGGCTTCTGTCCTTCCGAGTCACCTCTCTGTCTCTGTTCCACAGCGGAGGAGTCTCATGTAAGCCCTGGAAGTTACATAAACCCAGGCCTGGCCCTGCCCATGGGCCCTGTATTCCTATATGACCAGCCAGCCCCGAAAAAAACCAGGAAAGTAGGTGGGGACCCAGCTCCCTCTTGGGACCACAAAACTGCAAACCTCAGAGCATTATCACAACACTATAGGTTCAAAAGCTGCAGATCACAGAGCTGTTTATTGCCCCAATACTCCACCTATAATGAGATTTCTCTCCCCTTCTCCAATGCCCATCAGGCTTTTCAGAGAATAACTGGCTTGCTGAGGGAGACAGGGCCAGGAAAAGGGAAGGTCAAAGGCTCCCAAAGTGTTGCTGGGGAAAACAGTCTGTGTACTTAGGTGGAGACCATGGAGACTCGGGCCTAAGGACAATGTGCTGTGGCTTAGCTGGGGTGACCAGAGAGGCCAGGCAACACTGTGCAGCCACCTCCCCATCCCTGCAGTTCAGATGCTGTTTGTTTGGGGACTGTAAACTTACCCACCAGAATCAAGCATCATTAGAAGATATAATCTGCTGAAATGGATCACGGGAGGTATTTCAAAGCTCAGCAGGCTGATTAGATGATGATTTGCTGGTTCGTGTCACCTGAAGCACCTCTCTGCTCTATTCGACAAATCAGAATTTGGCCATCATTTCTCTGCAGCATGGGGCTTTCTGTAAGTCCCTCCTCTGTGCTGGGGGTGGGAGGGTCTGCCTTCCAGCTCTGAAGACAAGTTTCAGCAGAGTAGATGGGAGGCATGGAGAAAAAGGGCTGGCACCTGCTTACTCAAGGAGGAAGGAAGGACATGCTTTAGCCAGCTTCTCCACCTGCCCCCCTGCCAGAGTCACTGTCAGATAAAAGATCCAAGGGCTTCACACACACACACACACACACACACACACACACACACACGCATGCACCATGCTGCCTCTGCCCACATTATAGGCTCTGAAATATCTCCTCCTTTATGAAGTTCTCCTGGATTGATGAAGGGCAAGACCACCATGATCCCACACAGATTCTGATAAACCAAGAAACTCAAGAGCCTTCTTCTCCCCTTGATTGTTCTTACTCATAAGTAATTTGCCTAGAAGGATGAAACTTAATCCAAACAAGGCACAGAATCCTTTCGATTGGTTTATCTCTTTATTAGTACGTAATAGGATGTCCATCTCACTCTGCAAGTTCCCCAAGGCAGGGCTGGCCTCCACATCATTCATTCAGTACAGGGTCCAGAAAGCTGCAACCAAGTGCGTGTGCGTATATACGTGCACATGTGTGCATATTCACACTTGCCCTGGGTACAGAACCCATCCTGGCTCCCATGCCACTTTTGGCTTTTGGGAAAATGTCAGGAAGAAATGGTGGTATCCAGGAGCGGGGTTTTCTTTCCCAGACCTCATCCCCCACAGAAGGGAGGCCCTACCCAGCCCCACTGACCCTTACCACTATGTTTCCACCAAGAAAATCTGGAAGTTGGTGGACACAGGGGAGGGCTAGAAGTGATTCTCCACCTAGACTGAGTGAGATCACTCAAGCCCAGACCCCAGGTGTCTGTATTCCTAGGCCAGGGATGGCGACACTTCACTTGGCCACATTGGACCCAGTCCCATGAGGCCAAAGGAGAGACTATAGAAGCCACAGCATTAACATGAACCAGCAATTCTCAACTGCTGTCATTTTGTCCCTGGGCAAAATTTGGTAACGTCTGGAGATATTTTTTGGTGTCACAAATGAAAGTGGTAGAGTCCAGGGATACTGTTAAACATCCTACAGGGCACAGGACAGTCCTTCCCCCCCCCCCCACCAAGAATCATCCAGCCCCAAATTTCAGTGGTACCACTGCTGAGAAAACCTGCCCTAAATACACACTGCTTGCCCAGCGCTAAGCCATGATTTTGGAATCATAAGGTCAGAATTCTCAAATGAGTCAGAACCACAGTTCTCTAGCCATGCCTTGGATTTCAGATAGGCCTCAAAGGATCGAGGTATAACAGGACATAGGGTTACAGAGTTGTCCCCCAGTGATCCTCCAGAAAGATGTTCTTCAAAGGGACCTCAGACACATTCACTGTATGACACTTATGCAGATATAGGCAGACTGTGCAATCACAAGGGAACAGAAAACATGATCACAGACATGTTTGGAAAGCTAGAAAGCATGCACTTGACTGTGGACTCAAAAGAGACAATCAAGGGCTCATATAGGAGTATAGGAAGTATGACTTCATCCAGCATGTGGCAGCCTCCCAGACCTCCTTATTCCCAGAGGCAGCCCACGCTGAGAACATAACCATAACCACCAAGGACAGTGCTCTTTTAGAGGGGTAGGCAGGGACCAGGGCTACCACAGAGAGCCCCAGGGTCCCAAGGCCACATCTCCCCAGCCTTGCTGGGTCTCACTCTGCACACGTGAGGGGGAGACCTGCTGCTGTCCCATGGCCTGCCCTGGGAGTGCTGACAGCAATCTGGCCCTCAGGAGGCAGCCCACGGATTTGAGGGAGCAAGGAAAAAAACTAAAGGGCCCTCTTCAATGGCCCCAGGATGATGACGTCAGAGTGGGAAGAGGCAATAAGCCACATGGCCAGATAGGAAAAGGGGAACCTCACTGAGCCCTTCAACCAGCAGGGTTTGGGCAGCAAGAGTGCAGCTGGCCCCAAAGCCTGAAACACCTGTGAGGAGCGGGCATTTTGGGGGCAGCCTTTCCTTCACACGCTGCTTAGGTACATCTCTACCCAATCGGGAGAGGGAGCCAGTGGGAGAAGCTTCTCCTTTCAGGGACCTCTTTGTCCTAAGAAAAAACACTTGCAGCCCCAGTTGCGTGAAGCTCACCTCCACCCCCCCGCCTCAGGTTGGCCCTGGTCCCTAGATTTTCTACCTCACCCAGCTGGCACGAGGTGAGGCAAATTAATGTCTATTCTCTCTGAAAATAAAGCTGCAGAGCCAAGCCACTGTGACTCGTGCAGGGCATGGCCAATGAACATGAAAAGGGACATCTGTCCAAGTACTCACCACTAGCAGTTCAGCCGCGGACACCCAAGGCTCAAATACGGTTTAGGCAGGAGAAGCAATCCTGGGGAAGCCAGCACCGTCAGCCCGGCTGTCAGAGCCCAGGCGAGCAACCACGCTCTCATGCTCCTCACCCCCAGGGCTAGCACTCACGACCCCAGCCTCAGCCTAGGAGCAGAGCCAGGGCCACAGGCACGCCCAGCTCCCAGGTCTCTGAAAGGGGCTGGGGGGGGGGGCTTCCTTGGGATGGTGAGGGGCCAGGGCTTGAGTCCCTGCTAGTGTTTCTCAGTCCAGGGGACCAAGGCTGCTGCCACTGCTTTCAGGAAGAAACACTTGCTGATAAATCGACCCGGGCTTCTGCGCTCAGGTTAGCCAGAAAACACCTCCGTCCTGTCTGGGGGCTCTGGCAGCTCGGTCTGGCCACAGGGACAGCAGGACACGATGCAGCAGCCTGCCCGAGCAGCTCTGATTGTCCCTCACACTGCTGAGCCTTGCTCCCAGCATCAGACAAAAGCATGGGAAACAGCTTGCAGCCCCAGGCGTGACACACCAATCACCAGCTCCCAGGCTGTCCTCCGGGCCACCCCACAGAGGGCTGGATCTGTCTCCTGAGTTTCCTCAAAGGCGCCTGAGGATGGTTTGGGATGATTTATCCTCATGGAGTAGACTGCTCATCCCAGAAATACTCCAACTTTGGCTGGACCGGAGAGCAGTGGTGTGATGCTTATGGAGACAGAGAAAAGAGAGACCTGCAAGAGTTTGTGTGTGTGTGTGTGTGTGTGTGTGTGTGTGTGTGTGTGCAGGAGGGCGCGCGCGCGTGGGTGTGCATGTGAGCAGGAGTGTGAGAGGCAGGGTGTGTGCATCTTCCTGGGGTGTCTGTCCCTCTCTCTCCTTCTGGGTTTTGAGCCCGAGGGTGTGTGGGGGGATGGGTGGTGAGAGACACAGATTCCAGAACAGGCAGGAGACACCACTCCCCCCCCTCCCGCCCCGGAGGGTGATAATGCCACCCCTCTAGCTCCCGCCGCCTCCACAGCTGCTGCTGTCAGCAGTCAGCTTCCTCTGCCGCACACTCTCGGGTAACAACTTTGGAGGAAGCAGTGCTTCACAAAAGAGTCAGCAGCACAATCTCTCTTTTTTCTAGCCCAAGTCATTTCCTGTCCCCATTTTGGTCATCGTCCTCCCTGCTCCCATCCCAGTGTCCACTCTCCCAAAGATGGAGAGCCCAGAAACCTTCCCCATCTTCTCCCATCACAGAGCCATATCCTTCTCCTTCACCCTCCCGGGGGTCCTGGGCTAGGAAAGGAGAAGCCAGCCACTGTGGAGCTTCCCACCAGGGGAAACAGGGAAGACAGTAAGCAGGGTGCAGGCCCTGGAATAGGATGAGTGCTTTGGAGAAAAACCACCAGGTGTGCCACCCAAGGCCTAGGTCATGGGCTTGACCATGCAAGGTGGCCACCTGGGCAGCTTGGTCTTGTGGGTAACTGCCTATGCTCGGGAGTTAGGCACAACTAGGACTTTGAAACTTATTAACTGTGTGCTCTTGAGCAAGCTGCTAAATCTCTGACATTCAGTGTCCCTACATGAAAACTGGGTGAATGCTGTGAGGGTTCAGCGAGATATGACGTATAAGGTGCCTCCCACATGCCTGGCCTGTATCAGGCCCCCAGGAAAGCCTGGAGCCTGGTTTTCTTCATCTGTGGAATCCTGAGATGGTTGTGGTGGTTCCTACAATGGGAAGGTGTCCAGGGGGCTGACTGGAGAAGAAGGCCTTGGCTCTAAAACACTAAGAGAAGCAGGTAGAAAGTGCAGAGCCAGCACGTAAATCTGGAAAGGAGAGGCTAAACGGAAGCATGCTGGAAAAGTGAGTCTAGCAGAGGAGGCAGAACATAAAACAGAGCAACCGTGGGGGAGAATAGGGCCCACAGGAATTGTAGGAGAGAAGCGGGCATAGTTGTTGGTGGTGGTAGAGAGAGCCGCCTGCCCAGAACGAATGTTGTTAGTCTGAGGTTTTCTGGAAAAGAATCCAGAGACTGAGGCAGAGAGTGGCTGGATGGGCACCAGCAATCGGAAGCCAAAACGGACAGGGGCAC
This sequence comes from Felis catus, assembly GCF_018350175.1. Taxonomy (NCBI): domain Eukaryota; kingdom Metazoa; phylum Chordata; class Mammalia; order Carnivora; family Felidae; genus Felis; species Felis catus. Next base: position 68,417,549 of record NC_058376.1, read on the forward strand.
CTGGCTGACTCAGCTGGTGGAGCCTGAGACTCTTGATCTCAGAGCTGTGAGTTGGAGCCACATGTTGGGCGTGGAGATTACTTAGATAAACAAACAAACAAACAAACAAACAAATAAACCTTCTTTAAAAAAAAAGAGGACAAGCCAAAATGAACAAACTGGGACCTAAATAGAAGAGAGCCAGCTCTACTGGACTCCACCAGAAAACCCTCAATAAACTCCAAGGCCCACAGGGATGGACGATAGGGGAGCCATAACCCAAAGATCTGGGCCTGGAGACAGCTCCAGGGCTGAAGACGCCATAACTGGGGGTTGATCGTGGAGGTCTTGCTTCACACCTGAAGTGAGTTTGCCTGGGTCACACATTATTTACACCCGGAAGCCCCTTTTGGCAGAGGAAGTGCTAAGAGGGGCATGGCACCCAAGCTCAAGAGGTGGGCCTGACTGTTGGACAGAGAGGGGGAAATAGGAGAACTGTTAGGGTGGAGAAGTGGTGTTGGCCATGAATGCTCAGACCAGCACCTTCAAAAAGGCAGCCCAGTATCATGGAGTGATGGGGGAACCAGGGGGTTTGGGCTCCAGTCCCCATTCTGCTAGCAACTGGGCCAGGCTACTGGCCTTCTCTGGCCCTCTGTATCTTCCTCTTTGAAACGAGACCAGATCTGTGGCCTTCAAACTTTCGTTGTCAGCAGCAGAATCCATTCTTTCAAATGAAATCTTATCTAGAACATCCATATCTAGATCAGATAGAAGTAGAGTTACACTGGTGGGCAGGGAGCTGGGCCCTGGGTGTTCAGCCTCTCTCAGCAACTCTCAAGGTAGCTCAGAGGAAGCCCAGAGTTCCTGGAATATGAAACTACAGTACTAGCTATCTCTGGAGTCCTTTCACCTTTCCAACACCAAGGTTTTTTATTCCCAGGGGAAGTTTAGCAGACACCAGCTAGGATGGGTACCAGCTAGAGGCCCTAGTAGGAGAGGGTCCCAAGACAGGGAGCAGGCTGCCTGCCCCCCATCCCCTCAAGGAGCACCTGTTGGGGCTGCAGGCCCTGCAGGAGAGGCTACTGAAGGTGGGAGCTGTGGCTACACATGGCAGAAGGGAGGCAAGCCTGGTCCCAGGCTCCAGGGTGACAAATGTACTACACGGAGAGGCCAGATGGATGCCCCTGCCCTTGGCACTGTGACTCCTCCAGGAAACACTGGGCTGCTTTTCAGACCCTGGATGGTTGCAGGCTCCCTCTCTCCCCAACTCAGCCAAATCATAAATCTAGCCTGCCAGGGGAGCTGGCCGCCCTGACCCCGGCCCTGTGCTTCCCCCGTCTTGGCCTAGCCTCATGCCAAGATGGAGATCCAGACACGAGCAGCAGAAGGAGGAACCGTGGGTGGAGCTGGGCCACATGGACTGAGGCTCCTGTCTTGGTTTGGCTTTCCAGAACTCCTTCATCCAGATTTTTCTCTTTTTGCCTTTCGCATCCTTTCCCTCTCCTGTCTCAGATTCTGCCTTGGGCTTTTACCACGCTCCCCTCACACCAGCCTCCTCAGTCAAGAGTTTCAAGCGTGACAGAAACTGGGGAGTGCCACGACACCTCGAAGCCCCAGTCTGCCTTCTCCCTTCCCCGGGCGTCTGGGAAGGAAGCTTCCTCCTGCCCTAGTCCCACTTGGGCTGTTCTCACCCAGGCAAAGGCTCCATTGCTGGAGATGCAGCCTGCCACTGGCAGCTGCCTGGATTCTCTGTCTCCCACAGGGAACACAAACAGCCTCACCAAGGGAGGGTTTTATTTCCTCCTTGGTCCACCTTTGGTTATTTCCTTCCCACTCCCTACCCCTCTCCTCTATCTACATCCCCAGGAAAGAAAAGGTTCATGAAAGGATCCCTGCCCCCAGCCTTCCCTGCCTCTCTTGTCAGTGCTTTTTATTGCGAATTCAGCATGTTAATTTGTGTGGTACTTTATGGTTTGTAACATGCTTTTTTTTTTTTGCTTTTTTTTTTTTTAATCCTTGCATCCCCAGCACCACGTTTCAGGTGTGGAAGCCAAGCCTGACTCGCTAGTGATGGGGTGGACACTCAACCTCTGAGCTCTGCGTGTTTCTTACTTTATCACAGCTCTCTTCTCCCCATGTCTATCTCTACCCTCCTCTCCTCTCCCCTTTCTTTCTGGTGTCTCATCTCAACCCTTCCTCTGCCCCCACTCCAAAAGACCTCCTCTAGACCACCTGAGGTCAGAGCAGGTAGGGACCTCGGGCCCATCTCCCCCCATCCCCTGGTTTACAGATGAGGAGACTGAGGCCACATTATCAGGCTCGGTCCCCAGGCCTCTTCTCCCTCTCCACCAGGGCACGTAGGTGCCTGTGGGAGGCCGAGAGGGGTAATGGATTTCTGAAGTCATCCTGATTTTATTACTTGAAGCATTTCTAGGGCAGGATGCAGACAAATGCTTGCTGGTGTGCTCCCTCCCTCCCTCCCTCTGCAGCAAAGACTGCATCTCGGCATAATGCTTGCACCCTATTTCACTCAGAAAGGAAAGGTCAAGGTCTCGTGTCTCTGCAGTCAAAGTCACCAGCAGTTGACTTTGAGAAGTTTATCTACTTGCTTCCTGCCTCTACTCCCAAGGCAGGAGACCCTACCCCTCCCCACACCACACAGAGGGGTTTCTCTCCTTGCTGGGTCTCCTTATTGTCTGTCTCCCTGGGACAGAAGTCTTCCCCACCTCTATGGATCACCCTTTCTCATTCTCACTCCCTCACTTTAGGGCATTCCCCACTTAGATACAAACTCAGGGGCTCTGCAAACACTGTCTGAGCACTGCCATGCCGGGGACTGCCATGCTGGGTTCGGTGGCATGTGTGGCTGTGCCCAGCTCTCAGCAACCATGCCACGGTCTGTCATGAACCGCGGAGCCTGCCCGGGAGCCTTCTTACCGCAGATTGGACGCCATCACCCCCCACGCCAGCCTGATCTTTCCCACCCCCACAGCCAGCCCACAAAGCCATGTCCCAGGTGGCTGTGCAGACCCTCAGCGTACTCTCAGTAGGGAGGCCAGTAGAGGTGGCCTGCCAGGCACGACAAACTAGCCAGGTAGGGCAGAAAGGACACGGGCTTTGGAATCAAGAAGCTTGAGTTGAACCCTGATTATCACTGATTAGCAACCTAACCTTACCTTGAGTGAGTCACTGCTCTCAGCCTCCATTTTTCATCCATTAAATGGGGGAGATAAAGGTTCCAAGTTTATCTATTTCACCAGGTGTAAGAGGATTAAACAAGATGATGCAGGTGAACGTGTTCTGGAAATGGATACAAGGCACTATGCAGAGCTGCCAATATTCCGCTTTATCCACACGGCTCCAAGCCTACCCTGAGAGGTGACTCGTTTTTGTTTTAGGACAGTGCCACCTAGCTTCCTCTATGTGTGGCTTTGTCCCTGACTCCTGGCCTCCCTGAGACCCCAGGTAGGAGCCTGTAGTCCCATGCTCCCTCTTCCCAAGGGCTCCATTAAGTGAAAACAAAATCCAAGTCTCATCTACTCATTACTAGAAGTGGAGAGATTTACTTCTGAGGCCTTCATTATCACCTAATTGTGTTCCCACTAAAAACTCATTAATTAGCCATTCTAAAGCTGTCGGCACATTTAAATAGACTTATAGACTTACAAACTTTTAGAGTTGGAAGAGAACTTTGGCAAGTCCAACCTGTTCAACCCCTTTATGTTAGAAATGAAGAGGGTGAGGCCCAGAGAGGTCAAGTGACTCAACCAAGGTCACCCAGCAGGCTAGTGATGGAATCAGGGCTAGAAACCCAAGCCGTTGAGTTCTAGCCCAGAGACCCTTCTTCCCACTCTGCTACTTTTCTAAAGGAAAGCAATGTCACGCCTCACCTTCTCTCATCTATCCTTTTCCCAAAGGAGTGATTCTAGATTGAGGCGTGACCCCAGCTGGAAGGAGATGTAAATGTGGAATTTTAAGTAGATATTTTTAAATGATGATATATGTACCTGAGGTGTAACATGCGGAAGGGCCTCATGCTTCCTGGGGGTGGGGGCAGCAGAGGCCCTCCCCTCCCTGGACAATAGCAGACACAGAGACTGGACCTACAGAGCTAGAGGCCAGTGCTGTGGAGGCCACCAGTGGCAAGTTGAATACAGATTCTTGGTCCCCAGCTGGATATCCTGCCTCAGAATCTCTGGCGTGGGGCCCAAGAATCTGCATTTTGAGTACCACTGCCTAATAGAGGTTCTAAAAAAAAAAAGAAAACAGTAACAAACATATACAACAACTACGGAGAGAGAAGAAAAGAGAAATACCGTGGAAGTAGACTTCTAATGAAAGGCACACAGGAACAGCCCTCTGGAATGATCGAATGGAGTGAGGGCAGGACTGGGAACAGAGTCAAGGAAGCACAGGTTCCCAAGGGCGGCTCAGGTCCAGGACCCTGGGTAACTGCCCATACCTGGAGCCAAGGTTCTCAGTCCCGGTGGCCACTGGCCCAGTTGTTTCTGAAGCAAGTGTCTGCCAGGAGCACAGTTTGGACCTGAGGCCAAGTGAGGAGCCCGGGAGGCCTGGGTAAGAATAGCGAATGCCTCTATGGCACTCGGTGCGCACGGGCTGTCCTAAGTCTTCGTATATATCAACATCAAATTCTACTTCAACTCCGTGGAGCGGGGGCACTGTTAGCACTCCACACTACAGTGAGGAACCAGGCTAGGAAACTAGTCACAGGGCCGTAAGTGGCAGAGCAGGGGCTCAGACCTGACTCCGCTGCACTGCCTCCTGCATCTGGAGAAGATCAGAAGCTCATCATGGAGCCTGGAGTGCACAGTGTTTCTCAATGAAGGAGCCTATGGCATGTTTTGAGGGCTATGCCTCCCCTGTGCCCTGCACAGACTTAGATCCCTGGCTTCTACCACCAAATGGCAATAGAGTTTCTAAGTCACCCTCACAACAAAAAGAGCCCCACACTTCAAGACCCCTGTGTGTGGGGTGGGTCCAACCTAGGAGTACCACCTGAGGTGGGAATGAAGGATGGAGTAGGGAGATGCTGTGGCTCCCAGAGGCTCAGCTCCCTCTGTGGGGGGCTGTGGTGGCAAAGGAGCTGGCCGAGCCATGCAGCCACGTGAGGGGTGCCCGGGAGGAGCAGGGGGAGTTTGTATCCAAGAGCCCCTCAATGCTCAGGCTACTGGGCTGCTGCAGGAGGGATAGGCAAGGGTGATGCTGGAAGGAAAAGGGAGAGAGTGAGAAGAAACCATAAATCCAGACACCAAGGCTTGAAAGGGAAACCCCAGGTCAGTCTGAGTGTGGGATTTCCTCAACTGCCTTCCGTTGACCTCAGCATCTCCTCGTGCTCTCGCATGGTAGCACAGAGTGGCCCCGGCTCTCAGAATCTCAGAGGGCGACCGTTTCTGCAGAGGCCTGGGTAGCAGCAGGAGGGAGTATCGTAGAGAAAAAGAGAGAAACAAGTCTGAGAACCCAAGCCACTGACTTTAGAGAAGAAACCATCCCCCCGCCACCATTTTTTAAAGCTTGGTTGGTGGCAGGAGAAAATTCGCAAAGAGCGCTAGCAGCCCCGAATGGGCTAGGAGAGCCCTGTGTCCTTGTTTGCGAGGAACCCCTCCATCTCATCATCAGACGTGGCATCAGAGCAGCGCACACGCGGTCCTTCAATCCTTTCTCTCGTAGTATTCAAGACACCAAACCCTCAGCATGCAACTCTGTGCTTCCCACCGCTCTCCCCTTCAGAACTCCCAGGGACTAAATGCCCAGAATGAATTTGTAATGTACTGAGGAATGCATTCAGACATTATAAACTGTGTTCACACCCACTCATCCTCTTAAAAACCCAGGCTTCGTGACTCCCGAATTCAGTCTCACAGTGAGTAGCCAGGCAAGGTACTCAGAGGCAGAGGGAGTGAGCACAGATAATCCATAAAGTAGAACTCTAAGAGGCGATGACATTCCTCAGGTATTTATTGAGTAACACAGCCCTTTGAAAACTCTAAAATTCTACAGGATAAGGTAAACGCTAGGTGCTGTGCATCATACGAGAGCAATGTAAAACATAATCCTTGCCCTCCAGGAAACAAGGCATACACACAAAGCCATTTTCGAAATAATGTCAAAATAAGTGTTCTACACAACAATTTCTATTGATGCTCAGAAACGAAGCAGAGATCGTTTCACCATAACCAAAGGCATAGGCATCAGAACAGGCTGTGCACCACACCATGGCAGGCATCGTTAGCAAAGCTCTGGCAGGAGAAGAGTTCAAGTGCAGGAAAACAAAAATAGGTTAGGTCCATGAGGCAATGGGGAGCGAGAAGGAAGGGGTGGTGTGAGAGCATCATTTTGGGGTGGGGGCAGCAGAGGCCCTCGGCAGGCATGTTCAGGCAGGCAGGCATCACGGAAGGAGGGATGTGGTAGAGATAACTTTTCACTTTTCAGTGAACCTCATGCACTGTGTACTGAAGGGGCCCTTCACAGCTTTGATATATACAGGGGAAGGCCTTCGCTGGGCAGAAGGGAACTTCAGAGTTCCCAAATGCCTTTGTGTGGATACCCATTGTGACTCGCGTCCGGAGCAAAAAACCCGCAAGTTTCACGGTTCATTTTTAGCTGCAAAACTTAGGAGAGCAGAGGGAGGCGAACTCCAGTTTCTCTTTCATTGGGGAGCGCAACCCAGTTTGAAGAGTAAGTGCCAATTAGCTAGGTGAGAAGCTCAAGCTGTGAATCTTGAAGAGCTCTAAGCTGATGGCAAATTGCAATTCTTCAGGTGGCAGTGGGAGGTAGGGTCAGTGCCATCCGGAAGCCCAGACCCGCAGATGCTGATCATTACGTTATTTATGTCTCTTAGTGACCACAGGAGTACCCGTGTAGGAGAAGTCTTGTAAGAGAGGCTCCTTTTGGAGCACAGGGGTTATCCGTTCTAATAGGAAGTGCTTTGGATGCCACTTCAAAATTAAATTTGTTAAGAACCAATGATAACATTGAGCTTCATGTAAATCCCCTGAACTTTGGTTTTCTTCTCTGTAAAATGGGAATGATCCTGGCCCTGTTTCCTGAGATAAGGTCCAGGTGGTGTTTTGTATGCTGGAAAGCACTACAAAAAATTACCAGTGTTAAGAGTTTGTGGTGTGTCTTTAATATTCTAAAACCTTGATAGGTAAAGGGCAACAAGCTCATATAATTGCCAACAGGAAGGAGAATGCACCCCGCAGATACAGGCAGACTGCTGAGTTTAAGTCAATTTAACAATTTTTTGAACGTCCAGTAAGTGCAGAGCACTGTGAAAAGTACTGGGGATACAAAGATGAACGAGAAGTAGTCATTAACCACCTGGAAAAACTCAGGAAGAAACAAACTCTTCAAAATCAAAACACAAAACCACACTTCCGAGAAACCAAAACAGAGTAACGAAGGGCACATACGGAAGTCCCCAGGCCTCACCCAGAACCCACTCACTTTTATTTCATATATTGGATTTTTATCCATTGGTATGCTTTTAGCTATAAGTAACCCCAAACCCTACTCAATTCAAAGGAGCTTAAACCAAAGCAAGTATAATAATTCACACGAGAGGAGGTTTAGACATTCAACCCCCCACCAGCTCATGGTGCTTTCCAATTTCTCCGCTACGGCAGCCTCTGTAATTCCACGTCCCTCTCTGCCATCCCCAGTAGATTTTTCCCAAAGAAAGCGACTAGAGCTGTGTCTTTTCACTTATGTCTACTTGGAGAATGACTTCCCATAGCCGTCTATTACTAGTGAGGAAGAACTTTCTCAGAGATCAGGGGAGAACCTCTCTTCAAATCCCATTAGTCAAAATTGCATCATGTGTCCATTTAGGACCCAACACTAAAGAAGGAAGACAGTGTTCCCTTAAACCAATCAGGTCACCTCCTCAGGCTGAGGTCAATCTCAAATGTCATTGCTGCCACTCAGGGAGAGGGTATGGAATGAATAATGGCAAGTTAACCACAGATTTCCTACCCAATTACAAGGACTTTAGTTATCTATTTCCCAAAACCATATAATAAATGCAAATTGAAAGTGAAGAGACATTTGCTTTAGGCAGGTACATTATGTCTAGCAAGAAGGGACATCAGTCAGCAAGAAGTACAGCTGGAAAAACTAAAAAGCAGACACAAACACTCAAAACCTCAGGGGGCCATTTGGTATAAGCAAATCGTCCCATAAGCCCCACTGAATTATAGCTCAATACATTAATTAAGGTTCCTAACATACCCGTGGGACATCAAGAAAAGGTTACATTTATGCTTGTGTGACTGTTTAAAAAGTCAGGGACGCATGTAATACATTTTACACAGAATCACAAACACAGTGGCTGACAATTTTTTTAAGTGTTGTTGCTTAAAAGGACAAATCTTAAGCTGGTTAGAAAACTTTGAAATTTGGAATGACCCAGCCCAGCTTCCCTGGAGAGCTGGGCTTTCGTGTTCAGACTCTAAGACTGTAAACAGGGTACACGGCAGGCGGCGAGATGTCACGGCTGGCCTCCTCCCAGACTCCTTCGCGCTGATGGAAATTGATTGCCCCTCATCTCCTGACTAGGTGGCTGATTACCAATGCCAAACAAATAGTAGGTATTCGAATAATGGTGTTGCTCCTCTACAACAAATATTCAGACTCTCGGCCCCGCCTAGATCTATCAAATCAGAGTCTCACGGGTGTGGCCTTAAAGTTCCCCTAGAAAAATCTGATGATCAGCCAGACCAAACCTCACACTAGCTCTCTGAGAATCCAGAATGCTCTGCAAAGAGCAAAAGCCCTACGGACGAGAGAATCAGGTCTCATGAACTCTAAGAGGCTGCTTCTTTTGTATTTTCTTGTAACAGGAAGGCCAGCATGAAACGTCAGAAACAGTGAACACTCTGGGCACTCACCCCTTACAGCTCAGCTCCCCCCACCCAACAGGAAGGCCCCAATACTACCCGACACACATCACCATCAGGTAACTCTCTCTTGCTCAAGAACCACAGCCAATCCACCTCGTAGGCCCAGCTGCTCCCCTCCTCCACCCCTTCCTGCCCACAGCCTTCCCCTACCAGGCCTTGCCCCCACAGCTTGACAGCTGGTCCCTCCCCAGCCAGGAATGACATTCTTTGTCTCCCATTAAATGACACCACCGCTCCACAGGTTACCTTTGTAACTGACCCCCCCCCCCACTCCATCCTGTCCCACTCTTCAAGACCTTATTCGTGTTACGTCCAGCCCCAGTCCCTGTCATTGCAACTGGCTGAGCGTGGGGGTGGAATAGGGACTCGGGACTCCGTGGTCACCAGAATGTGACTCTCAGACACCAAAGGGTGGTTGGCCTGAAAGTGATATGTGCTCTTTACCTTTTTCCAGGCAAGGGAGAGCACAATGTCCTGACCTCTAACACTCCAGCCAGGGAGACATGGGTCCCAGGCCAGACAGAAATAACTGCAGACAAAAAACTAAAAATAGAACTACCCTACGATCCAGCAATTGCACTACTAGGTATTTACCCAAAGGATACAAAAATACAGTATTGAAAGGGTACGTGCACCCCAATGGTTATAGGAGTATTATAAACAATAGCCAAATTATGGAAAGATCCCAAATGTCAATTAACTGATGAATGGATAAAGAAGAAGTAATGTACATATGTGTATGTACACATATACACATACACACACAGTGGAATATTACTCAGCCATCAAAAAGAATAAAATCGTGTGTGTGTGTGTCTCTCTCTCTCTCTCTCTCTCTGTCTCTCTGTCTCTCTCTCTCTCTAAAACAAAGTGGGGTGGTGCCCAGGGTTATGGGATCAAGCCCCATGTCAGGCTCTGCTCTGAGTGTGAAGCCTGCTTAAGGTTCTCTCTATCTCTTTCTCTGCCCCTCTCCCTGCTCTCTCTCTCTCTCTTAAAAAAATAATGAAATCCTGCCATTTGCATCGACATGGACGGAGCTAGAATGTATTACACTAAGCGAAATAAGTCAATCAGAGAAAGACAAGTACCATATGATTTCACTCATATGTGGAATTTAAGTAACAAAACAGATGACCATATGGGAAGGAGGGAAAAAGAGCAGAGAGGGAAGCAAACCTAAGAAGCTCTTAACTATAGAGAACAGACTGAGGGTTGCTGGAGGGGAGGTGGGTGGGCTAGACGGGTGAAGGGCATTAAGAAGGGCACTTGTGATGAGCACTGGGTGTTGTACGTAAGTGATGAATCACTAAATTCTACTCCTGAAACCAATATTGCACTGTATGTTAACTAAAATTTAAACATTTTTTAAAAAGAATGAAATATTACTTAGCAACAAATAACAATTTACCAACACATTAAAAAAAAAAAGTGACTGCAGACAAAAGTCACCATATCCTGTAGGCCAGCCCTCAGCTTCTTTGACACTCTGCCTCCAACTTCCCAACTCCTGTGACGTTTTGTTACCAGCCTCTGTGCAGCCAGAGATTATGGGATTGACCATTACCCAAAGGCTCTTCCAGTCCTGGCCCCACCTAGCACCACCTGTGTGACCTTGAAGATGGCCTACAACCTCTCTGAGCCTCAGTTTCCTCTTCTGGGATGGATAATGCTTGTCTTGGTTCATCTCCCCAACTCTCATGAGGCTTAAAACACACAACAAATGTGAATGGGCTCTGTCAACCAGAAAGCACTGTTCACTCATGAAGGATCACTGTCCACTGGGCTCAGAACATCTCCAGCTGGGAAAAGTGTCTCATTCATCTTTGTGTCTCCAGTGTCTGGAGCTGGCAAATGTCTCCTGAGGGATGGCTGGGGGTGGTACATGAATGGAATGAGAAGAGGGCAATAGAGGAGGATGGGAGCGCCTGACAAGCCAGGACAGTGAAAATGAAGGAAGTCAGGGAGAGAAGAAGAAATGCCCCCTCTTTCCTATCACCCTCCAGTCTCCAGGACCAACGATGTCCCCCAAATGGTGCTCCCCCATCATCGATTAGACAGGTTGCTTTTAAAAGTTACCCTAGTTCCAAATAGGAATAGAAAAAGATGTTATTAAAGCTTTTCCATGCTAATTGAAATAAAATGTCAAACACACCCAACCTTTAAAGCGAACAGAAAATCCCTTTTTGTTAATAACCCTCCACAGTGCTTGCTTGCCTTGGCTGGTGCCACACAGAGCACTGAGACTGGGAACTGGGGGGCCTGGAAGCTTGGGGTGGGTACCTGGAGGACAAAGTCTTGCCTTAACTCCATGTTGCTTTGGTTTTCTGGAGGAAGAGGCAATCCAGAGGCTGAGGGAGCCAGGACGGCAATTGGATAATTTAAGTAAAGGGAGGAATCGTTTCTGCACACTGAGCAGCTCCAGTCCTGGAAACCCACAGGACAATTCTTACCACCACCCCATCAGTTCTGCTCCACACATATACCCTACCACCACCACCCCCTTTCTTGGAACAGAAACACAACCCCTTAGAAGATAAAAAGCACAGCTGCTTTTCAGCACACACAATCCCTCCCACTACAATCTCTACCACATTGTCAATATTCTTGCCTCCCTTTGCATCCCCAAGCCTCAATTGTAATGGAACAATTGGGATAAGCTGTAAAGGAGAAGCCCTTCCCAAACCAGAAAAGCATGAGGAATCAGAAGGTGGTAATTTGGGGACATAAAAGAACACTCCCACAATGTTATCCTTGCCCTCTGAGCATGTGGGGCAAACTGGCAAACCAGCATGCCCTCCTGGGCACATCCCTGCCACACATACTTGCACACTTACACACACATGCACGTCCTGTTCTCACCCCCTTCCATCCTCCCCACTCAGTGTGAGAGTTGGACAGAGCCTTGCTCCCAGGAGCAGAGGGTGGGCCAGGGCTCTCCAGAGAGCCCCACATCCACAGAACCTGACCCTCCTCTCGCTCTCCAGGGTAGAGCACAGGGAGCCAGGGCCGAGGGGCCTGCTTTAGCCACGCCACCCTCACTCCAGAGCTCTGTCATATCTGCTATGCACTTCTCAACTTGAAACCTTGATTCTTCCTGTTATAATAGGATACCGAGTCAAGCATAAATCCCATTCCACAACCATCTAGTCCACACCAAGCAGCAGACTAGACTAAGGAAAGAGGAAGAAAATGGATAAGCCACTCTCAAAGTGTGGTTTTCCAAATGCTCTCATATAAATGTAATTTAAACTTAACTCATTAGTGAGGGATGGTAAAGTTAGCTCCAGAGAGAATTTGAGAACAGGGGTTTGTTAGTAAGTCAGGAAAGGCATGCAGAAAGGAGTTTGTGAAGCAGAAACAAAACTGGTTAATGTCCTACAGGGCAAAAAAACCCCCATAATTTTGGAGTTATCTCTTCTACTGAACAGAATCATTTGTAAAGGGTAAAGATCTGGGTTATCTTATCAACCTATATGGTTAACATTTAACTTCGTAAAGCCTGCCTCCCAATCAATAATACATTGAAAGTCAAGCAAAAGTACATCCCCATAGAGAATTAAATAACCTTTGGGTGGACCTGGTAGGCTACAGTACGAGGTTGCCCGGACGTGCAATCATACTTTTGCCTTGTTTCCAAGCTTTGGATGCTTGAACACCATGGTCCTTGCCCTCACGGGGATTCCGACACCTGGCGAGGCAAGACTGTCAGACATGGCAGAGTTAAACAGTCCCAGAAGAATTACTGCTGGTTTTGTTAGGTGTGACAATGGCACAGTGCATATGTACAATGTAAATACATCTTAACCAGTTGAGCTGGACACTGAACTATCTATAGATAAAATTTCATGATACCTGGGATTTATTTAAAAATATGCTAGGATAGCGGCGCCTGGGTGGCTCAGTTGGTTAAGCGTCCGACTTCAGCTCAGGTCATGATCTCACAGTTCACGAGTTCGATCCCGGGTTGGGCTCTGTGCTGACAGCTCAGAGCCTGGAGCCTGCTTTGGATTCTGTGTCTCCCTCTCCTTCTGCCCTTCCCCCACTCGTTCTCTCTCTCTGTCTCTCTCTCTCTCAAAAATAGATTTAAAAAACATTAAAAAATTTTAAATATGCTAGGATAAATAAAAGTTTGGTGGGGGATGGAATGGATAAAACAAGATGGGCAAAAAATACTGATAACTGTTGAAGCAAAGTAAGGGATACATGGGAATGCACGTATTGTTTAGGGATATATTCAAATTGTTGTCCTGCTAATAGTTAAGACCACACCCTATCACATTTTTTACTTTTATTATCATCTTCTCACGCACTACATAATTTACTGTGTTTTTTCTGTCCCTCTCGATTAGAATATAAAGTCCGTAGGGACAGGGCTTCTGTTCAGAGCTCTGGCTCGCAAGCATTAGAAGGGCAATGTGCACCTGTGAGCACACAGTAGGTATTTGTGACAGGATTATTTGAGATGCTCCACCTCTCAGGGCCCAGGAGAAGGGGCCACTTGCATCAGGTGGGCTAGTCCTGGCCCTAATGGGCAGGTGGGATCAGAATGGGAGGAGAGGAGAGCTGTTAGCAGAGCAGAAGGAGGAGGTGTGCAGGCAGGCCAGAAAGAAGCCTGGGAAGGGCAGGATTTTGAAAAGAAGTTGTTGAGAGTGTTAAAGGTGGGGGATCCCCAGGGAACGAGCACCGACAAATGGCCACCGGACTGAATCACTAGAAGCCCACCTGAGAAAGTCACCCAGGGAAAGTGACAATGGCAATAAAAGACTAAGGTGGGAACGGGGGAAGGGACTGCACAGATGTCGCAGGCAGAGACTGCACGTTTGAAACCTGACTTGCAAGAGACAAAGCAGAGGCAATCCAGCGAGCTGCCAAGCTGAGCGCAGGTCTGTGGAGCAGGGTCTGTTTGGAGATAGGATGAGTGAGGTGTCCAAGTGGCGGGTAGGATGTAGACCTACTGGACAGGGGTCTCCCCTGGGCCCTGGGTTCAGGGGCAGTGGCAGGGGGTGGAGCCTCCAGCTGGAGGGGGAGGGCCTGCAGCCGCCCAGGGCTGGGGGGGGGGGCCTCCCTGCCCCCACTGCAGGTGCACCTTTGATGTGGTTCAGGCTGTGGGGCAAGGGAAACCCGAGCTTCCCAGTGTGGACCGCAGCATCAATGCCACCCAGTCTTCAATGGGGCCGCAGAAGATGTGGGTCCATGGGCCCGTGGCGGGGCTGGCAGGAAATCAAGGCGCAGCATTTCAGCAGGAGATGAAAGGGAGTTTGTACCCAGACTCCTACCAATGCACCCATACTCCATTTTCTCCTCTCTGGGAGGGGTTCTCAGTGTGGGGAGCAGGCTCAGAGACTTCTACTTTCTCTTCCATTCCCTCACTTCACTGAGAGGAAGAACCCACAGTGGGGTGTCCATAAGGAGAGAGGCTGTGGGCTGAGGGAAGGGTCTTCCTTATCTCTGCAGGTTTCCATCACCCAAGCTTTCCCTGCGGGATGAGGGAGGGACCTGCGCGTACATCAGGTAGAAATACACAGAGACAACATTTGTTCCTTCAGCCCTTGCACGTCAGGCCCTACCCCTGTGTTTAGAGATTTACCACCTCCATTCACGATTACATCCAAGTATGAGAGAGACAGAGAGACAGAGAGAAAATAAGAGAGTACAGCTCCATACCTGCCCCACAAAGGACCCCTCCCATTGTCCCCTGCTCTATTTCCAGCTATAGAGACTCTCCAGTGACCCTGAAATTCTGCAGGGGTTCAGCACCCTACTCCTCACCCCACACTGGAGATATAAAAATCAAAGATCCTGTTTTTGAGAACATGCCCCATCCATGTTTTGAAAGAGAGAGAAAGAGAAGGGGAAACCAGGATGTTCTCTGACTGGCCCTCATTAACAACTCAACACTCACTGACTGAGCCTTTGGTGCCAGGCATTAGGCTGAGCAAAGGGACACAGAGACAAACAGGGCTCTCTCCCTTCCCTGGGAGATGGAGTGCACATCAGGGAGACCATCACAGGTTCTAAAGCAGTACAGGCAGCACAGAGTGCTAAGGGCAAGGCAGAAAGAGATGTCCTGGGGTTTCTCTTCCTGACTGTCCCTGAGATTCACCTGGGGCGCCCTAAAAATATATCAATGCCCAGGCTCCATCTGCACAGATGGAATCCCTCTTTGATAGCGGGGCCTGGGCTTTGGTGGTTTTAAACCACACCTCACACTCCATCCCCCACCACCCTGGTGACTGTATTGTTCTGCCTGGGAAGAAAACCGCTAAACATACATCCCTTCACAAGATGGACCCGGACAGAGGAAAACAGGAGTCAGGGCCCCAGGGAAGCACTACCAGCTCAGATTTGCTCTTCTCCACCAAAGCATGGCACGGCAAGTGGGCAGAAACAGTCCCCCCTCCTCAAACTCCCCCCCCCCCCCCCCCGCCAGTGCCGGGACAACACAGAGCAAGAAGGGAGTGGTTTGGACTACTCCCCACCCCCCACCCCGCCCGCCTTCTTTGACCTCGAAGGTGGAGAAGACCAAGAGGTTTTGCTGACCTGGAGCCCAGAAGCATCCTGTCCCTCCCTGTCCTTCTGAGTTTTATTGTTGCCTCTTTTAGGGCACTCCAGTGTGCTGGTGGAATGAAAAAGGACAGCACCCCTGCTGAGTGTCCTATGTGCCCAGGGAAGGGAGAGGCACCGCTGATAACTATGGGCGCTCTAGGTGGGCACCTTCAGGTCCAACTCCAAACAGATCTAGAAAGGAGCGGGCGAGGCTTACCCTTAAGGAACGGGGCAAGTAGCCAAGGTGGCAACTCCGCTAGGTGTGGGGCAGGGAGCCCTCAGCACCCCCAGGATACCAGTGCTCGCCAGAGCCTGGCACCAGACTCCCCCAGGACACTCACACTGACAGCAGATACTATGTGGTGTGACAGGACACAGCATGGAGTTTGGAATTGGAAACAAGGATTTGAAACTGCCTCTTAGGTTGATGCATGACTGGGACATATTCTTCCTGGAGAACTTCTTCATTTCTAAAATGAGTAGAACAGTACCAAACTCCAAATTGTTTGCTATTGGTATAAGAATTAAATGAGATAATGTACAAACCAGTTAGAACAGTGTTCGGCATAGAGTTCAGTAAAGGGAAGTGGCGGTTTCTGGGAGAAGAAAAGAAGGATACGAATGTCCTTTGACAATAGTAAAGCACTCCATTAAAACATGGGTTTTGTCAATATCCTCCTCATCATTTTGCCCGGAGCAGGAGAAGGTGAATTACCTGAGACTGTATGGAGCCAGTGAGTGGCCCAGCCAGTTCCTAAGAATTTAGCCCTGCAGACAGGGCAGCCATGGGTGTGGGCAAGGCCAGCAGCTCAGCAGACTACAGGGGGGCTAACAGGCTTCTTGCCTCTCCCTGGAACTGTCACCTCCTGCAAGGAAAGAGCTGTGCCCTATTCACCCCTATCTCTCCAGCATCCATCACAGTCCTGGTGCATGATGGGTGCTCAGGTCAATATTCGTCATTACTGGACAGTCAGTTCAAGGTAGAACTGGAGAGGCTGATAGAGCAGGCCAAGGGGTTGAGTCTGTGAACTCAGAGAAGCTCCCTGTGTTGCCCTGTGGTGAGAGCTGTCACAGCCCAGAGGACCGAGTGGGCAACGCCAAGGCTGGCTCGATCCCGGGCACCACTGCCAGCCTCCACCCTCTCTCTCCCACCTTGGCTCTTCTCTGTCACATGTGGGCCCACACATGGGGTGTGGCATCCCTGGTTTCTCACCTCTCACTTTTAGATGTAAATCTTATCACCAGATAATGAGAACTCTAGAAGGTTGTCTCTTCAAAACCCCGAGAACAACGGTGACCTCCCCATACCTAGAGGAGCGCATCTTCCATTTATGTCCATTGTCACTCAGTGAGAAGAATGGCTCAGCTCTGAAGCCAAATTCACAGACAGGCATAGCCAAAACTCCGGAACCACTACAACCTCCACATCCCAGCTCCTGCTGCCCACACTAGATGTTATCCCAGATCCTTCCAAGCCCTGTGGTTCTCCAGTTCGCTGCAAACATTTTTACCCACAATGTAAACACTGTTTTGAGTTTACAACCAGGAAGAATTTTGGCACAGTCCCATCAGAGAAAATCCAACAGGAGAAACATCATTTTCCTTAGTGCCTTGAAGGATGGATCATCCATGCACACAGGTCACCTAGCGTATGAAGCCCAGCCTCCCTTCCACTGACCTTCACACCCTCATAAAGGGCACCAAGTTGTGTCAGACCCACAAAATGGGTCTTCTTAACATAGAAAGATCATCTGAGACCTGCAGTGAGTGGTCTGATTTCTATCTTCTGAGATGTGACCCTCTCCAAACCCCCTGACCAGCTTCACCACCCCAAATCTCTATGACAGATATGGGGTATGATTTGGACTGAACATCTGCGTGTAAAGCTGTGGTTCTGTCCTGGGAGCCTACCCTCCAGTGGACAGGCCCAAAGCCAATTGCTGAATGCACTAAAAGAGGGGTGGGTAGTAAGCCCCTCTCGTGGAGCTGCTGAGCCCCTTTCTCTTGCAAGCCTTCCCCTGTCAGGGCTGCAAGGGAACAGAGAGAGCCAGTGAGATTGAGAGTGTGCACTAGGGCCAGTTACCTAACTACAAGAGCCTCAGTTTTCCCATTCATAAGATGAGGGAATAACTCTTGGGATGGTCCCCTGGTAATTTAGAGAGCAGAATGCCAGGCACATGGGGCATGCAAGACATGGTCCCCTGGTCTAGCCTCCTTGTCACACATGAGCAAGCTCAAGGGTGTGCAGGTCCAACATGGGGCACTGTGGGACATCTGGGATGGCAGTAGACGGAGTCTGGAGTTTTGCCCAAGAACAATGGGAATGCGAATTCTCACTGAGATGGGAGATGGGGCCTCCATAGGGCAGCAGACTCTACCTCAGACCACCCCCACCCCCATCCCCAGCATATACACGCACACACAGCCTGTGACTCAGGGCCAAGGCTTCCACGCTGGAGGTTGAGAAAGTGCGTAGGACATTGGCTCTTGGCAGAGGTACAGGCCTGGGAGCGGTCACTAGAGGGCTTAGGATGGCATTGAGGTAGCTGCCCCAGTGAGGTCACAGGAGAGGGACAACCTGGGGAAGGGAGACCATGGCTATGCTATGGAAAAGTAGGATGGCTTCCCATAAAGCTTCCCATCACCTCCTCAGGACACAGAATGACCCAGAGAAACCCAGAGCCCCAGGTTTCCCAGCAGCGACAGCACTTAAGAACAACATTACAGCAGAAAACACGGCGTATGCCAATCTTTGGATTCTGCATCCCAGATCTACAGGAGACTGCTACTGGGAGAGGCGACCAGCTACTGGGAGAGGCCCATTGTCAGGTGGAAAGAGCATTTGTTCTGGGTTTACTGTGACCTGGGTTCAAATCCTTCCTTTACTTCACCTTTATATGCAATGTTAGGTAAGTTTCTTAGCCTTGCTGAGGTCTTTCCTTCCTCTGTAAACTAGGGGCAAAATCCCTCCATTATAAACCTCCATGAGGACTTAAATGAGAGACTGGCCCACAGTAGGTTCCCACACGTAGTGGTTATTGGAGAATACAAAGCAGATCCCACCAGGATTAATCCTTGGGTCTGGAGGCATTCATCCACCCCTAGGGCCACTTGTGCCTTCTCCTCCTGCTCCTTTCTGCCCTGCCCCCCCCCCCCCATTTCTGGCTCTCAGAGCCCCTGGACGAGGCCGCAGCACCAAACTGCCAGCAGAAGCCTAATTCACAGTCAGGGAGGTTTCCCCAGACAGGTGACCAGGACAGGAGGGCAGGAGGGTAGAGGACGGGCACAGGCACGCTCCCCATTCCTATCCCCCCAGGCCCAGGCCCAGGCCCAGGCAAAGCCCTCCCCTGTGGTCCCACCCTCGCAAGGAGAGGAGTTTGTGAAGTGGAAACTGCTTCAGACATTTAGCCCAGTGCCACAATCTCAGAGCAATCCTCTCTCTCAGCAGGACCAGGCTGTGAAGTGTAATTAAAGCCATGGGTTAATTAGCAGTGGCAGCCATCTTGCCAAGAGGAGCCCCTCACTGACACGCCTCTGGCATCCAGAGCTGTCGTCTCAGAGGTCCAGGACGCAGGAGCCATACCACCTCTCCTCATCCTCTTCCTCTTCCACCCCTCCACCTTAGCCCTAAAGATCTCCAGCTAAGTCACGCTGTTTTAATTTCTCTTACAGTTCATACTTGGGAGGCTCTTCCTGAAGTTTAACTTAAAGCCACCCTTCTACAGATCGACAGTGGGAGTGGGGGAGAACCAACATGGATATGAGTTAGGGCTTCACGGAAGGTGCCCTGAGAAGTGTCCTGAGAGAAAGGCAGGGCCTTGCACCCCACCCCACAACCGTGAAGAGGAGTTGGCGTGAGGATCCTACAGGATCCAGCCGGGGATGGAGGCAATGTGATGGACGAACAGGAATGGGAAATGGAAAAACATATTGGTGGGAAGGAGGAGAGAGCGAGCTTGGAGGTAGCGGGCCAACCTGGGTTGGAGGCCTGGACTGGCTTAATAGTTATGTAATATTTCTGTGTCTCAGTTGCCCCATCTATAAAATGGGGGTATAAAGCCATACCTACCCCTAAGACTTTCATGAGCTAAAATACACAGAGCAGCTTTTTAAATGGCCTGGCACATACAGAGAAAGACAGATACCATATGTTTTCACTCTTATGTGGATCCTGAGAAACTTAACAGGAACCCATGGGGGAGGGGAAGGAAAAAAAAAAAAGAGGTTAGAGTGGGAGAGAGCCAAAGCATAAGAGACTCTTAAAAACTGAGAACAAACTGAGGGTTGATGGGGGGTGGGAGGGTGGGTGATGGGTATTGAGGAGGGCACCTTTTGGGATGAGCACTGGGTGTTGTATGGAAACCAATTTGACAATAAACGTCATATATTGAATAAATAAATAAATAAATAAATAAATAAATAAATAAATACATGGCCTGGCACAACACAAACTCTCAGTAAACTCTAGGAAATCTTCTTAACAATCCCATCCTCTTCCACAAATTGCTCAGAATCCTGGGGCTTCTTCCTTCCCGCTTTCTCTCAGACTAACTCCTTCTTTTCCATTCTCGTGGCCTCCCTGCAATCCTGGCACTGTGATCTCGTCTCCTCCCCGCCCTCGTCACGGGCCTCCCTCTCCCCCACCTCATCCATCTCCAGCTCACCAGGCCGCTCTGCAGAAGGGCCGGTGTGTTTGGTACCCTTAGCTCCCAGGTACTTTTCCATGCGTCCCGCTTTACTCAGAGGAGCTCATTTAATTCAGTTCCCACAACTGCCCTCTGAAGCAGGTATTATGGCCATTTTACAAATGAGGAAACCGAGCCTCTGAGAGGAGAAACCATCTGCCCAAGGTCACTCTGCAAGTATACGGTGGAGCCAGAATTCAAGCCCCGCTGTGTGGCTCCAGGCTGCCTTCCGCACCAGACTCCTCAGCAAAGCATCTGAGGCCTTCAGCAGATGGCTGCCCTCACCTGTCCCAACGCAGCCAGATGCTTGCCCATGCGAGACAGGCCAGCCCCCTGATGCACACCTCTCATCTTCACTTGTGTCTTACCCTCAAGGAGTCAAAGAGCAAGAATAGGAAAAAGAAAAGGAGAGGCTGTAGGAATGAGAGGGATTTGGGAAAGAGAAGAGCGGGAAGGGGAAAGCATGCTGAAAGGGAACTAATGTGGTATCCAGAGGTTTGGGGGCTTTTCTGGTGGGCCTTCAGCTCTGCCTCCAGCTTAGCTTCTGTCTTCTCCATCAGGGCATGGGATTCCATGGAGAGGAAAGAGTGAGAGGAGCCTCGGGCACAGGAGGCCCAAGCTGGAGGCTGGCGCAATGGCTGTAAAAAACTCCAGCTGCTCCAAATGCATTCAAGCCACTTGGCCCAGCCCACACCCAGGGTACGTGCAGATGAGGCTCAGACAGCTGTGGGGATCTCCCAGGAATCCTGACAGGATCCTGGCCAGCACGAGAGGGGCTGGGAGGCCTCAGGCAGGCCACAAAGCCCTCACTTCCAGAAACGGGTCTGGGGTGGATTCTGTCAACCACACAGTGGGAAACTCAATGTGCTGTCCGAGAAAAATTCCTGAAAAGACTATAAACAAATGGTGGTGGGCACTTTGGGAAAGGCAGCTGAGATCATAGTCAGGAAGTGCGTGTTCAGTAATAAAGTCCTGTCAGGCAAAGCTCATCTTCTCTGTTGACAGGGTCACCAGGCTGGTAGACGAGGGAAATGGGGTTTGCCGGTGTAGCTGATCTTGAAACCATCTGACAAGCTCTTCAAGAAATTGTTGCATATAAGCTAGAGAAAGGAAGCTAAAAGGTGAAGAATTAGTAGCACACAGAGCTGGCCATACAATCTTACCCAAAGGTGCCTACTGATGGTTTGAGTCCCCTTGGATGGAAGCAGCCAGGTACTTACAGGGCTCTGAACTATCCCACTGCATTCAATATCTTATCAGTTCCTTGGATCGATAGACGGGAAGCATTTGAAGGTGGGAATTATTAGCAGGTATATTGGCTGTCAGAGACAGAATCTTGGATTTTTTTTTTTAAATTGTATTTTTAACCAGTGTCTACACCCAACGTGGGGTTCAAACTCACAACCCTGAGATCAAGAGTCATGTGTTCTGCCGACTGAGCCAGCCAGCCGCCCCCAGAATCTGAAATATTTTAATCAGCTAGAGAGAGGGGCTGAATTTAGACAAGATGAAATGAACTAGGGAAAAACGTAGAGTCTCAAACAGAAGACCAGAAAGACTACAGCGCTGTTATGGGTTGAACTGTGTCCCTCTAAAAGTCACATGTTTAAGTTTCAATCCCCAGAACCCCAGGATGATACCTTATTTGGAAATAAGGTTGTTGCAAATGTAATTAATTAAGATGAGGTCATACTGGAGTAGGGTGGGCCCCTCATCACATATAACTGGTGTCCTTACAAAAGGGGAAATCTGGAGACAGGTGTACAGGGAGAATGCCACGCAAAGAGAAAGGCAGAGATTAAGGGGGTGCTTCTATAAGCCAAGGAATGGCAAGCACTGTCAGGAAACCACCAGAAGCTAGGGGAAGGTTCTCCCTCAGCCCTCAGAAGGAACCAAACCTAACAACATCTTGATCTCAGGCTTCTAGTCTCCAGGACTGTGAGACAATACACTTCTGTTGTTTAAGCCACCCAGTCTGGGGGACTTTCTTACAGCAGCCCTAGCAAACTAAAGCAACACAAAGACATACTTAGAAGATGGGGCTGAGTTACAGATTATGCTAAAAGGGAGACCTAAGGGGAATGGTTGGCCGCGAGATCCGTGAAAGTCAGCAGGGCCACGTGACTGCCAAAAATAGCCAGGGCAGAATTAAGGCTGCATTAACAGAAGCTGTGGTAACTGGACGCATGAGGGTGTGCTGGCCGGGCCTCACCTGGAAAACCAGATTTGGTCCTGGTGACCGCAATTTAAGACAAGTGGGAGGATGTTCAGAGTTCTGTGCCCAGAGATGAAGAGACAAGTCAGAGGAGCACTCGTGGAAGTGGGGAAGAGGTGAAGGCAATCGGTCTCCCATGCTGGATAAGCTCTGGCATGGAAGTGACTAGGTTTGCCTGGAACAGCCACATGGGAAGAGATGGGGCCCACAAGGAGAGACACAGACTTCAGAGAAATATAAGAACTTTCTATTAGACATTGTTGAGCAAAAATTGAATGGGCACCTTGTGGGGTGATGAGCTCTCTGTCTCTGAGGAAGACTCTGCCAGATGACCACTCAGTAGGGACCTGTAGAGGTGACCCTGGCCACTTCCAGCTCCAGGAAGGACCCACTCCTATTCCCCTGCCTGGCCGACACCAGAAGCTCAGGCCCCTTACCCATGTAAAGTTAGAGGCTCCTGCGGGTTGTTTCGGCCCAAGACCTTTCATCGATGGCTTTGGCAGGCAAAATGGCATGCCGAGAGCAGGGAGTCTGGAATCACACACCTCAGAAGATCGGGTTCAGCAAGACGCAGGTGCACTGGAAGGATGAACTTGTTCATGCTCACAAGGATGGGCATGAATAGGGGTGGGAAGGAAAGCAGCCATGGCTCTCCATTGCCCAGGGAGCGAGGAAACTGGCAGCCCCAGAGTTCACCAACTCGAACTGGGTGGGAAGGCCCTGCTGGTGGGTGCTGAGGGGATACAGAGGAGGCTGCACCCAGGCCTCCCTTTGACCAACTCCTATGCTATTAAGACTGTTCCCAGGATGACCTGATACTAAGAGTGAACATCTGTCTACAAGAGTTCTACTACTTCATTCCATCCTCCCTTAAACTAGTCCTTCCTCACTTCACAGTACAAAAGGGAGGCTCAGACAGGGAACGGAACTCATATGAAACCCACAAACAAAAACTGGGTTTGAACTCAAGTCTGTCTCATCCCAAAGCCTGTGTTCCTCCCAAGTTTCCACACTAAAGTGGAATGGGATGTAGAAGTGTCACAGGCACCCAGTAACAGAAAGAACAGCCTAGTGTGGTCTAAAGTAGAGTCTCAAACTTCAGCAGGCATGAAAATGGCCTGGAGGGTCTGTTTAAGTGCAGGTTGCTGGGCCCCAGCCTGGGAATCACTGAGTTACTAGATCTGGGGTTCAATCCAAGAACTGTTGCATTCCTAACAGGTTCCAGGTGGTGCTGATGCTGCTGGCCAGGGACCTGCTCTGTGAACAACTGCTCTGGAGTAATCAGGAAAGGAAGCAGGTGTCCTCCAGACTCAGAGCCACGGAGAGATAAAGGTTCGCTGCCGGGATCATCATCTGTCTCCAGTACAGGAGTCCCCCAGCAACATCCTGGGCAGCAAGACTGACAGCTGGTGCTGCTTCACCAGAACCCATCTGGTTGGGAAGATGCCCATTCTGAAAAAAAACCCAGCTTCCTGTACTTTCTACTCTGGAGTCTTCTGCTTTTCCCGGGCTGATGAGCTGTGTTCTCTCCTATAGGAAGTCCTGCCCCTTCTGCAGTCAGCCAGCATGACCCCTAGGGTTTTCTCCCTCTCTAAATAAATGGACAAGTTCCCTTCACTGGAACTTTTGTGGCTGGGTTTCCCAAGCCCCTCCTGTTGCTGGCTGCCCTCCATGGAGCACACTGAAGTTGGTCAGGGTCCCCTCTAAGATCCATGTCCAGAAATGAGGACAGAATTACCGGGGAGAACCCAATCTGGTTCCTGCACTTCTCTTAGTGCCATTTAAGATGGTATTGTTTTGGGGCGCCTGGGTGGCGCAGTCGGTTAAGCGCCCGACTTCAGCCAGGTCACAATCTCGCGGTCCGTGAGTTCGAGCCCCGCGTCAGGCTCTGGGCTGACGGCTCAGAGCCTGGAGCCTGTTTCCGATTCTGTGTCTCCCTCTCTCTCTGCCCCACCCCCGTTCATGCTCTGTCTCTCTCTGTCCCAAAAATAAATAAACGTTAAAAAAAAAAAAAAAAAAGATGGTATTGTTTTGAGCAAGCCCATCACCCTGTCAGTTCCTATAAAGCCTGTGCACAATTAAACCCCTCAGATCTTTTTTTCTTTTTTCAGGATCTGCAGCCAAACCAAGTCTTCTCCCACTCCCATCCCCCTTATGAACTTGAGTAATTAATTTGTGCAATCTAAATGTGACTTTCCATCTGCCCCTGTTAAATTTCATCTTGTTGGTTTAAACCCAGCATTCCAGTCTGTTGAGATCATTTTGAATATTTATTCTATCTTTTATAGGAGCTGCCCATCATAGTCTTGTCATCAACCAATTTGATAAGCTCACTTACACCAGTTTCATGCAACTCATGGATAAAAATGTGAAGCTTCATTTTTCAGAAGCTCACCTGCCACACACCATCTTCCCTTTGGGAATCCCTAATCATAAGATCAGACTTCCTATAGTCTAGGGAAGGTCCGTGGGCATGTCATTTCTTTCCTTGGCTGTTATTAACACCAGGCTGATGCGGTGTCTTTCATATGAATGCTGTCACATCACAACCTAGTTCTTGGTCATGGTCAGAATCAAATCACAAGGATAGTTTCGGTTGCTATCTCTCTATCTTTTGGGCAACAGCAATGTGATAAAGGTAAGAATGCAAAAATGTATCCGAGCCTCCACTTTAAACAGTATTTGACATCCAACAGAAGTCAGGCTGCCTATCCCCCCATCATTACTAGAGCATGCCTCCCTGGCAGCTTTATAAGCCATACTGGGCAAGTAGCATCCAAATCCTTCTGACTGGGTGGGGAAAATGCAATAGGGATATGTCAAACTTGGACCTGCTAAGCTGCAAGGCATGCTGGGATTTTGGCAGCTGGTCAGTGAGGAGGCATGTTTTCTGGCATGGGATACCTGGAGAAAGGGGTGAAGACAGAATCAAGGAAGTGAAAAGGAAAATGGGGCCTTGACAAATGGCCACTCTGCTGCCACTCGTACGTGAGAAGTGTTCTTCTGCTGGAGAAAGGCATAGGCTATGACCATGGGATGCTGAAGGAGCGTTTGTGAACAATATGTTGATACCCTCAGCCCAGGGTGGAAAAAAGTATATACACAGTTAAGAGTATAGGCTCTGGGGGCGCCTGGGTGGCGCAGTCGGTTAAGCGTCCGACTTCAGCCAGGTCACGATCTCGCGGTCCGGGAGTTCGAGCCCCGCGTCAGGCTCTGGGCTGATGGCTCGGAGCCTGGAGCCTGTTTCCGATTCTGTCTCCCTCTCTCTCTGCCCCTCCCCCGTTCATGCTCTGTCTCTCTCTGTCCCAAAAATAAATAAACGTTGAAAAAAAAATTAAAAAAAAAAAAAGAGTATAGGCTCTGAAGTCGATAGTCTGGGTTTAAATCCCAGCTCTACTACTTTTTAACCATGTGACCTTGGGCAAATTGTTTTCTGTCTCAAGGTTTCAGTTTCCTCGTGTGGCAAGTGGAGATAAAAATAATCCGTGCACATGAGGCACATGAGGATTAAAAGAGACAATGGGTATACAGAGTTTAGCGGACTGTCTGGTACATAGTAACAGCTCAATAAATAATAGCTGTTATTATGGAACAATAACTTGAAGGCACTGAAGGCTGATAGTTCCTGGGCTGGAGACGTGAAGAAGAAAAAGCTAAGCAGGTGAAAGAAGCAACTAAAGACACTGGGTTAGGAGCAGGAGAGACCTGGAGCTCACCTGGAGGTGGAGCTGAGGCATCCAGCCAGGGCAAGGATTCTGACCCTCAGGTCAAGTAGGGTGAAGCAGCCAGCTTCAAGCCTCAGAGGAGGTCAGTGAAAACAGTTTATTTTTTCAGCTCTGAATATGAAAACATTTTATTGCTATAGGAAGTCCACCAAAAATTGTCTAGATGGTCCATGTGAAAAAGAAGCATAAATATTCCACTTCTAGAGATCTGTTCTGAAATAATCATCTACAGGCACAAAGATTTATATACAAGGATGTTCACCGCAGCATTATTTATATTAGTAAAAAGTAGTTTACATCTTAGATGTCCAACCCACAGAGGATTCAGTAAATAAATTAGGGCACATCCATAGGATGGAATACTGGCAGCCATTAAAAAGCCCATTGGAGAAGAATACTTAAGACGTGGGGGAAATTACCACAATATATTATTAAATGAAAAAGGCTACTTACAGTGTAACACAAACAGTACAATCACAATTTTGTCATATGTGTATCTAGAAGTAAACAAGCAACAGTGTTGAATGAATGTGCGTTACTTTTATAAATGCTTTTTAAGAAGAAACGATCTCAAAGAAGTTACACTAGAAGGGTGCTCCCACAATCAGCTTATAATACAAAGCCATTACATTCAGAACGCAGGAACACAAACAGTAGCTATGATCTGAATGCCAGGAGCTGTAGCTGGTGACTACTAGAAAGGACCTGGCTGTTTGGAAGGGCTGAGGGCAAAGAGATTGGGCACGCCATGCCATTGGCGTGCGGCCAGGGGCAGCATAAGAAAGAAGATTTAGGTCAGCGGCTCTCAACTATAGCTGCATATTAGAAGCGAAAAAAATATCAGTTGCTCAGGCTCCACACTTAGGGACTTTGACTTAATTAAAGTCTAGGATGGAGCTGGTCATCTATAGGTTGTCAAAGCTCTGCAGGTGATTCTAATAGACATCAGTGGATTCATATTGAACTCAGCCAAGCTACGGTTACCTGAATACAGAGGTCACTGGAGTCTTGCTCCCTGGACTGGGCCCCATATATCAAGAGAGACTCACTCTATAAGCTGGAGAGATGCTGAAATAGAGCAGGCAGCCCCCAGGTACCTGGTTTATGCAGGAAAATGACCCTCAGCCTTGAGGGGCTTTCACAGAAGTGCTCCTTGGAGCTGGGCTGTTTGGGAGTTTTTGCCACAAGGACACTGCTCTCCATTGAGGCTCCTGATGGGGCCCAGGTTACCAGCTGACTCCATAAACTGTAAGTACAGGTGGCTTTACAACAGGAGAAGGGAAGGAAACAAAGATTGAGGGAAATCTATAGGGACCTGACTCTGCAGAAGCCAGAGCTGGTCTAGTGGTATTTTCCTCTTCTGTCCTGCTTTCGGGCAGAAACACACCCTGGTCAAGAGAGCAATGTGTAGACCTTAAAGGCAGTCTGTTCTGGGTGGATGAGGCCTCTCAGAGGGCTCCTGGTTTCCCCCAGGCGCCTTAAGGGAAGAGGAGCAGAGGGAACAAGCTGCTGGAAACAAAAGTTTGTGTTAAATGATAAGATCTCCCCCAGCTTCTCGATACAGGTATAGAGTTACCCAAGGCACCAAAAGAAGGGAACGAACAGGCTTGGGTCGGTTGCTTTACACACTGGATCCATCCATCCCTGAATAATTAAGAACCAACTACGGCTCTTTTGTGCTCCTTAAAGGGGAGCTCCTGGGGGCCCCCTCAGGACAATGACTAGGGCAGTATGGAGGGAGTTTTGTCTCAGGTGGAACAGTGGGGTTGGCAGATAGGGACAGATCTAAATTGCCACCCCACCATTTCCCTAGAGACACTGACATTGTCTCCCTAGAGACAGAATTACATCAACTCCGGCAGAAGAACAGAGCTGCAGATAATCCAAAATGCTGGATGATCAAACCCTAACAGAGCTTTGCAATGCATTGCGTCTATTTGTACATGGATGTATGTGAGTATATTCACTCTCTCTCTCTCTCTCTCTCTCTCTCTCTCACACACACACACACACACACACACACACACACACACACACACACACCCCTACTGTGCAGCAGATTTAGCTTCCAAATGATGTTTGGCTCAGGCAGAAACTAAAGGGAGAAAGAATGCACTCTCTGAAGATACTGGCAGTCAGGTGGCTTATCAGCAGTGGGTCTGGAGGGAACTAGAAACTGGTCTTAGACTAAACATTCTCCACAAGTGATCCACAAAAAAGAGATTTTCCTGGAAAATGAAGAAGTGACTGTAATCTCCATTCAAGAGTGCTGACCTCAAGGGCCAGAAAGAGTCTTAGGGTTCATCTGACCATCTCATTTTCACAGATGGGGAATCTAGGTCTGGCAGAAGCTCTCAAGTGGGGCAGACTCCCTCATTTCTAACCCAGCCTCCCCTTTTGGGAATTTAAATCTATCTGCTCCAATTTGATCCTCGGGGGACTGACAGGCAGATGGTCACCAGCCATCCTCCAGTACCATCCCTTCCTATTGCAGAAGAGGCCAGCCAGAGACATTCTTGGTTCAAATGCAAAGCTATTCTGATAATATCGACAAGGCTTCAAATTCAAACGAGTTCCAGGTGCAAGTCTGATTAAGTCATCCTTATTAAGGCAGATCAATGAGGGCAGTGTCATGGCGCAACTCAGCACACACAGCATTGCCTATAAAGCTTTCACTTGCTCAGGAACAGCCCAACCTCCTTATCCTTCTGTTTCAAGTCAGACTGGAGGAGGGTGAACAGCCCAACTGTTGGGAAGTGTGCTCAAGGTCAAACTCTCCCGAGCCTGGTCTTCATTGCAAGGGTTCCTCCTCCCGCTTTCCTCACTGTGCCCAGCAGCAAATTGGATAGGAAACCACCTTCTTTTTTTCCATTTTGAAGCTACCAAGTGTAGTCATTTCTCATTGGTGAGCCCCTGACTAATGTCAGGATTAAAGAGTGCATCCTGCAAGGTTTGGTTTTCATCTCTCATGCTCATTAAAGCAAAACACCACAGCAGAAGGGAGAAAAAGTGGCATGGCAGAGCCATAGAACATTCGGCACCCTGCTTCCCTTCCAGAACCCTACTCCCAGCTGGAATTTGCCTTGCTACTTTCTAGCATTCAAATCCGTTATTAGGGACATTTTTTCAGAAAGAAAATCTTAGGGGAGAATCTTCCATCTGAGACAGAGAATGGCATATGCAAAGATCCCGTTTCAGATTACCCATCATTGAGCCATCTCTTCAGTGAAAGCACCCATCATCAAACCAAAAGGAGAAGGAGGTTCACAACAGTATAGCATTGTGAAATCCAGGTATTGCCCACACAAGCTGTAAAAGAAGGGCTCAGTTTGGTCAATTCAATGAACCTCCATTAGTCAAGCCACTTGCTTTGGCTTCTTTTCATACATTTAAGACCAAGTTAGTTAAGCTTTGTCATAGATTTAGATCAACTTAGTAGCGTCTGAATTCAAATGCAAAGATCTGAATGTGAAGAAAATCCATCCATTAGAGGTAGCTATCTCCAATACACACACACACACACACACACACACACACACACACCCCAGTCAAAGAAGACAGGCTAGTGATCTAGGTGACTGGATGAGGCAAAGGATGGTCCCAGGACCCAGTGGGGTTCAGACTCTGAAGAATAAGTAACCAGCACTTCCTCCCTATAGTTCTCATTTCCAGATCTTCAGATGCCTGGTTTTGTCTCTGTGCATATCACAGGCACAAGGTAGTTGTTCAGCCCCCCTCAATGAGTGACAATCTGAGGAGCCCAGGGAAGATCTGAGGTGGTGGAACCCTAGCCCTCTCAGCCTTCCCCACAAACCCAGGACTCCAAGTCCTTCAGACACTCCACATTAGCTGTCAGATTACCCAGTCAAACCCCAAGGGAAAAGAAAACCCTCACAGTAAATTCCATCACAGAAGTTAAGGTAATGCTAGTAATTGTGTTCTCCTAGTCATACCAATTCACCTCCATTCTGATCAGAGACATGCCTTGTTTATCCTCATATCCATATCTTCCAGCACAGTGCCTGGCACACAGTAGGTGCTTAGTAATAAATGGCGAACACAAGAGTTCACTACTATTGTTGGTCTCATCTATCCTGTACTTAGGCAATAACAAAGCTAACACTTGCAGACCTTGGGGAACGTCTGGCAGCTGGGGGTGTGAGTCTCAGCCCTGTATCACTTAAGGTTTCCATGGTCCTTTGCCCTCTGTGCCCATTCTAGCACTTCAGTCCTCAATGAAAGTACTAAATTGGTTGATTATATGCTAGTGATCCAAGTTTCTATCTTGTTGACTTTCTATGGGATATAGGAGGGTTACCAAGATTAAGTATAAGAGAGTGTCAGGGCACCTAGGTGGTTCAGTTGGTTGAGCATCCAACTCTTGATTTTGGCTCAGGTCATGATCCCAGGGTCGTGGGATCGAGCCCCGTGTTGGGCTCCACACTGAGCATGGAGACTGCTTAAGATTCTCTCTCTCTCTCTCTCTCTCTCTCTCTCTCTCTCTCTCTCTCTCTCACCCTCTGCCCCTCTCCCTCACTTGTGTGCATGCCCTCTCTCCCTAAAAAAAAAAAAAAAGAGTGTCATGATCAATGCTGAAAATAATTGAACCCACAGCATATTCCCCCCCAAGTGTACACACTCTACCTACTCATCTTCAGCCTTGTCAGGCTAATCCTCCATAAATGTCTGCCACCCCTCTCCCCCTTGCTGGGGCTCCTCTTCTCCTTTTTAGACCCATACTCAGAGCTCAGGGCTTTCTGGATAACCCTTGGGATCCCTGAATATCTTTTCTCATCTAACCCCTGAATAAGATTTTACTACATCAGGGGAAGCAAAAAGTCATGGTTGGATTTGCTTCTTCTTCTTTCTTTCTTTCTTTTTTTTTTTATTTTTTGCAGAGAACAAAGCTGGCTTATACTCACTGAGTTCTTGGGGTGCTGGGGAGGGAGAGGGAAGAGACCTGAGTTCCAGTCCTGGCTCTATGTCTGGAACCTTGCATCAATGGATGTGAAGTGCTCAGATTTATATAAGACAGATAACTCCGTGACCTCAAGGAACTCATCATCTAGAGAACTCATCACAGTACCCCCAAAGTTCTGGGAGACATGATAACACGTACACACAAAGAGATAATGTTTCTTAGGATCTTAAGTCCTTGATCTGTAAATATAGGGGGTCAGGCTGCTCAAGAGCAGATATTGGTTTTGCTTGGACCATTTTATCTGGCCAGTTTGACTTTGAACATCCAGGTGTCCAGCCATTCTAACTAACTGCCTGATCGGCACATTGCTACCTGCTTGGCTTCTATAGGCATTGGAGTTTGTGACTTCCCTAACATGGACAATCTCTAAGCCATCTTCCAGGTTTGAGCCTCAGTAAGAAGTAACGAACAGAGTGGCTTTCAAACAAGCCAGGGAGGGTACACCAAGACAGAAAAGAGTATGCAATTCCGCCAGTCCCAAAAGGGACATGGCAATCCACAGAGCCAGGCTGGACCTCTCAGCTTCTTTGCCTTCCTGGTCTGGCTCTAGGAGAAGTGGAAAGGGAGCCCCTTCCTGGCCTTCCCTTCTCTTCTCCCACCCTCCCTTTACAGACAGCTGGTGGGCAGGGGGGCAGGGCCAACAAGCCCAGCTCTCAGTCCCACCTGAGTCCCAGAGCTTTCTTCAAACAGTCTTCTCCTACGCCCTAGGTCACCATTTGGCACCAAGCCCTTGCTGTTTTGTACGGCCTGTGCTTTTCCCCATTATGTTCTCCCTTCCCAAACACACACATACACACACGTGTCTTCTTTAGATCAAATCGGTGAATTTAGCAGCCTCTCTGGGCATGGGCTCAGCCCTGTACACCTTTGTATCTACCCACATGTAGTCTGGTGCCTTGCACACAGTAGGCACTTAAAAAGTGTTTGACGTCCAAGTGATAATAATGCTGGCTATTGTCAGGTCTGGAGGACAAAGGCTCTGGCACTGACTCCCTGGAAAGAGAACAGAGTTGGAAGCTCTGCCACCCCCTCCCCAAACTGCTGCTGGCAGCTGTTGAAATCAGGAAAGGAGTTGCCCTCCTGCCCCTACACACACACTCTTTCCTAACCTGGCATCTTCTTGCCGAGCAGGTCTCCCAAAAACAATGCTCACTGTCCTCTGGGTGACCAAGTGGCAAATTCCCTCTCTTTGATATTTTATCGCCCTTCCTCCTCTGTTGGGAGTCTACATTTGGAGCAGGGTACTGGTGGGTTTTCCCAAACTGTTTCTTAAGCAGTCCTCCCTTTCCTAGATGTGAGGTCCAGTTCTCAGGCTCAAGATCCCCCCTGCCCCTACCTCAAGGTCACCTATCTAGGCTCAGAAAAGGTGAGAGGTCACTTTTAAACGTCAAGAAGAAATGGGGGGGGGGGGGGGACGGCGGCGGGGTAAGTGAGGGGAATGAATGGGAAAAGACAGACTATGAGACGAGGGAGAGTGGGGGTGGGGAGGCCGGAGTCGCAGGCGTGGAGGGCGTGTGAGAGGCGCCGCTGCTTTCAGAGCAGAATGAGGCCGAACTGGGAGGATGGGGAGAATAGGAAGCGGGGTGACTGGTGGAAGCAGACTGGAATCGCTAGGGGCTGAAGGAAAAGGATGGGGGTTGGAAGCACAAAAGGTAGGGTCGCGGTGGGGTCTAGACCCAGGCAAGCCTCCACGCCTCCAACCCCATTCGCGTTTGCTCAGGCACGGGACCGGGAAGGAGCGCGTCCCGAGGGTGGCAGCCCTCTCCCAGCTCCTGCTCTCATCCCCGCCGCGGAAAGCCTGCAGAGCGTCGCGGGGGTGGGGGCAGAGACCGGCGGCTACCCGTCCCCGTCCGGCTCGGGGCCCACTCCAGCCCGGCGCGGCGGGGCGGGTGGGATGACCCGCGGACTCGGCACAGGGGGCTGGGGAGGAGGCAGGAACCGCGCTTCAGGTGGCTCCTCCTCGTTGTTTAAAGTTTGCGGCAGGCGGAGGAGCCGGCTCTGTCCTCCCACCGCCGCCGGCTCGCGGCTCCGCAAGGCAGGGTCGCCTCAGCCTCGCCTTCTCCCCCGGCGCGTCCTACCGCCACTTCCCTGTCGGCTCCCGCCCCGCGCGGGTCCCGGATCCCCTCTCCTGTCTCCATCCCTCCCGGTGCCCGAGCGCCCCCCGCTCCCTCCCTCCGCGCTGGATCTCCCGCACGACGTGAGCGGAAAGTGAATGAGCAGCCCCAACCACAAAGACGAATTACCATGAGAAAAATAAATCAGGGAATCGCCGTCCGCGTCCCGCGTTCCCGCCGCCGCACCCTTCTCCACCCTCCGAGGCGGGAGCGCGGGGCCCCCGGGCCGCCGCGTCTGGGCCCTGGCGGGGCACAGTTCGGGCTCCGCGGGGCCCTGCCAGGGCAGGGGGTCTGGGAAGAACCGGGTGGGGGCCGGGCAGGCGGGGACGTCCGCGAGCGCGAGATTTCACACTCCGAGCGGGCCACGCGTTCCCACGCGCCTCGCCGCCCGCACTCTCCTTCCCTCCGGTTTACTCGTCGGCCCTCGGCGAGCCTCCATCGCGGCGCCAGTCTCAGCTCCTCTGCCCCGCGCTCTCTCAGCCTTTCATTCGTCCGTCCCCTCCTCCAGGCCCGGGCGGCGGGTCCCCATCACGGCTGCTGCCCAGACGCACCGGCCGCGCGGCCCGACCAGGGCCCCGCGCAGCCGGGACCCGGAGCTGGCGGTCGGCGGGAAAGCGGCAGCGCGGTGGGCGAGGAAGCCCGGGGACCCCCTTCTCCTCCCGCCCGCAGCCTCCCCCACCCGGTTCCAACTTGCTAGCTCCTCCGGGCCCCTACCCCTCTGCCCAGCCGAGTTGCTGAAGTTTGCAACTTGCAGCCCCAGCCCGCGCAGGGGAAACGCCCGGGGCTCCCGGGACTCACCTCCGGGCTGCGGGCACAGGTGCCCTGCTCTCGGCGGCTCCCGGCTCCCGGCGGCACGGAGCAGCGGAAGCCAACCAGGAAGGCTGGCGGCCCGTCTGGGAATGGGCGGCCGCGCTGGAACGGCCCCCGGCCCTGGGCTCGGCGCTCCCGTGCAGTCCCGACCCGGGCCCCGCGCCGCTGCGCTCGGGCTCCTCCAGCAGCCGCTGGACGCGCGGCCGACCCGCCCGGCTCCGTGGAGCTGGGCTCTGGCAGCAGTCCCCGCGCTCCAACTAGCTCCCGACCCGGAGCGCGGGTGAGAACGGGGAGGAGACGGAGGAAGCCGAAGGAGGGGGGGAGAGGCGGTGGGGGGAGGAGTTGGGAGAGAGAGGAGGGAAGGAGGGAGCGGGAGCGAAAAGGAGGAGGGGGTTGGAGAGGACCTGCCGCGGCCGGCGCTTCACCCGCCAGCCCCGAGGCGCGCGGAAGAGCGCGAGGGGGCGCCCTGCATCTCAATGTCCCCAGGCTCGGCCCGACTCCCGCCCCTGGCCTGCCTAGTGTGTGTCACCCAGTGGGTGGACACAAGTCCCGCTCCGCAGCCGGCATTCGGACGACGAGACCCAGGTCCTCCTGAGCCCTTTTGCCACATCCTGCCTTACTGTCCTCGGTGACCCCATCTCGAACCTGACTTCCTCTAGGGGCGTCAGCCCACCAGAACCCTACCCACCCCAAACCTTGGCGCCTGAGAAAAGTCTCCCTTCCCCCCGGCTCCCAAATTCCCCAGGCCTATTAGCTAGGGACGATCTTCCTGCCTGTGGATTTAAACGGGGGAAGGAATCGCGTACAAAACAGGGGAAATCTGGTATAAATTGCGGTCGAAGACGAGGCTGCTGGGCTGGACTGGAAAACCAGAACTGGCTGGATCAGGGTTAACTTTACCAGCTGCACGACCTTGAGGGAACCTCTCCATGCCTCAGTTTCCCCAACTGTAAACTAGGGCTGGCAACACCTACCCTCAGAACGATTTGGGGAACAAGTAGGGGCTGTAGTGAGTAAAAATATCCTCAAGGAACACTGGGAGCACATCCAGGAGAGTAGCGATCCCGGGAGGCAGAGGAGTGCTCTCGGCTGAGAGAGAAGGGTTACGGCGATCTCACCGATCAAGGCTGAAATGTTTACAAGTTTAAGCATCTAGTGTTTCTGAAGGCAAGAACCGGGGAGGGAGAGACGGGGGGCTTCGAATTTTATCTGCCCGGGCTGCAAGAGGGATGGGAAGGGAGCCCTCTGCTGAACAAAAAAAGGTATTTTAAAATTAAAAAGGTGACCTAAGAAAAGAAAACGAAATAATGAAGGATAAAGACAAAAGACTTGAAAAATTAAACCTCGAAAGAGTAATTTTAAGAGATAACCACAGAGAACTGTGAAATAAAAATGGGTAAGTCAGAAAAAGGACAACATTAAAAGTCCTCCTGGAGTATGCCAGAAATGGAAGAAGGAGAGTGAATCATTTTATATAACAAAATTCTGGGTAAAGGAAATCCCAGATAAAGCAGAGGAATGGAGACAATAAAAGAACTCCAGAGCTGTGCTTCCCTACACACGCGCGTGCGCACGCGCGCGCGCGCGCACACACACACACACACACACACACACACACACACACCTGAACCAACATGAGAAGCAATTTGGTCAGGATGATGGGAAAGAGAGAAAGAATCCAAGAAGGGAGTTTATGGGATGCTGTAAAAAAAGGGGAACAGTGCACAATCTCAGAAATAAAGACTTTTTAGGGCAACAGAAATGCCAGAACTCATAAGGTACAGAGTGGAGAGGAATTGCAAAACTAAGACACACTCTTGACAAGAGGAGAGATACAAAGAGGAAAAAAGGAAGGAAACGTGTGTCAGCACATACCAGCACATACCATCTGGTAGCCCTTCCATTTACTTAGGGGTAGAAATCAAGTTCAAAGACGGAATTCAGGGCACTGATCCTGATCTTCTATCTGAGACCCTTCCACTGCTGTGAGAGCTGCTTCCTCTCCCCCCAACCCCCATTCTCATTCCCGACAGAATCATGGAGACAGGTTTTTGCCATTGCAAAAATATAAATGTATGCAATATATAGACACCTTTTAATTAATATGGAAACAGGAAAATATTCGATATACTGTAGGAAAAAAGGGTGAGCAGGAGAGTCTGTCTGTTGGGAGAGTAGACGAAATGCCTTGTGAGCAATTCTGTCTGCAGCAGCTCTCTCCTGAAAGGTAAAAACAACCATCTCCATCCTTCATCATATTCTCTCCCCTCCCCCTCTTTCTCCACCGTGTTTGATTGCTTTATCTTTCTGCCTTTCCAACATCACTTCATGCCCCTTCTTGGCTCTCCATCTCCACTTTATGAATGGGTGAATGAATGACAGAGGGCTTGGTGCAGAAAGAGAAGAAAGGAGACCCGAGACCGAAGATTCAGGCCAGGGACTCTTCCTTTCTGGGGGAAGCAGGAGCCAAGAGGCGGAGACGCCCAAGGAGACACAGACAGAGGAGCATAGCTGCTGGGGATGCGGGCTAATTAATCTTAATTGCATCCTACAGTATTGTATTGATTAACAGTGATTACTCAAGAGCTCTCAATAAAAGAGAGCTTCAGAAGTCCAAGCCTCAGGAACGGACAGTTGCTTCGCTAGACTGGCTCACCACATGCATCAGGCACTTCCTGAGTTGGACAAATCCAATCCAGTTAGAATCTCTGACTCATTTACTAGGAACAAAACCTGGAGCATTGACCCCCTCGCTCAGTGTCGCTATCACCTTCTGTCATCTTCCTTAAAACTCTGTAATAACCTGTACAATAATTGCTTCTATCAGAAGCAATTCTCTACCTACCGGAAATGTGTTAATTAAGTAGAATGTAAATACAGTAATTAACACAGAATTATTCAAAACAAACATGCTAAAAAGAGCAGCGATCATGGTGGGGGGAGGGGGTGAAAAGAAGTTCTTAGAATTCTCTGTTGACCTAGAAATTCCAAACTCATCTTGAACTAAGTTGTCAAGAGGTTAAGAAGGAAGTCCAGATTTTCCTGCTCAAGGATGACAAGGCTGAGCACAACACTGCCTCCTGCCTCCCATCTGAGGGCATTTTTCTGGGAGCTCTGGGTACCTCCGAGAAATGAGAATGCAGCCCTCCCAGGAAGGCGTGTACATGTGTGTATATGTATGCATACATGTCTGTGCATGGCCCAGGCACAGACACAAATCTGGCCTTGTAGCAAAAGGCATACAAACCACGGTCTCACATATGTTGATAGCAAAGAGAGAATTGAAAAGAAGGCACCAATCACTTATGATGCCTGAACAGTTTCCTGGTCCCAGAATCACCTGTTTATTGTGCCTGGGGAGAGAGAAGAAAACAGAAAATTCCCACCCCAGAAGTCATTGTCTAACTGTGAACCGAAAGCACACTTCTGTCAGAGGAACTGAAGTGTCACTAAATGGCAGCTTTGCCATTGTCCTGAGCTAAAGTGAGAGAGAAGACCTTCCTTCCTTCCTTCCTTCCTCTCCAAACATTTAAGTACCATTCACTGTGCTAGGTGGAGAGGTCATAGGAAGAGGAGAAAGTCAGGGTCTCACAGGCATACGGGGCAGGGCGGGGGGCGGAGGCAGACATAATCACTGCACATCTGAGGATTCTGCTGCAGGACCAAAGCTCCACGGGCACGTGGAGGGCCAGTGACCAGCTCCACTCGGCAGGGCAAGGAAGGGCAAAGGGTCCTTCTAGCTGGGAATGGAGACAGGGCAGGAATTTGCCAGACAGAGAAGCAGGAGGAGGCAGAGTATTCCAGGCAGAGGAAATAGCATGTATGAAAGCACCAGGCGATATAATTAGATTTCTGTTTTGGAAGAATTACTTGGCCCTGGTTAACAGATTCAGAGAGAGCTGAAGCAGTAAATGTGAGCAGGTGCGTCGTGTGTTGGAAAAGAGCACTGCACCAGCAGTTAGGGCTTCCCATTTCTAAGACCAGCTCAGGAGCTGATGACCTGGCTGTCCTTGGCCACCCTCTCAAACTCTCTGACCTCAGTTCCTCATGGGTCAAATGACAGGGGTTGATCAACCGGTTTCCAAGGTCTTCTTTGTACACACATTCTATGATGCTAACTTTTCCAGCAGACAGTCCTTAAAATTATGTTTCTTCACTAAAGGTATGCACTTTGTCCTTTCCACGTGTGTAGCAATTTCAGCTTGCAAAAGTACTTTCCATTCGATACGTTTTGACCTTCATACTCCTGTGAAGGAGATGGCTCCATGACACTGCAGACAGTCTTGTCCAGCTCCGTGGTGGTAAACACCATCTCTGTGATGATGACGTCCAAGTTTGTGTCTGTGGCTCTGACCTCTCTCTTTTGAGACCCAAATGTACAGACCCAACTATCTGCTCCTTTCGTCCACGTGAACATCTAGTAGGTATCTCTGGCTTAACATTCCCGAAATCTAACTTCCAATTTTCTTTCCTAAAACCAGCCCTTCCTTGTGACTTCCCTAATCTAGTAAATAAAAGCTCTGTTCTTTGCATCCCTCAAGGCCAAAATCTTGAAGTCATCTCACGCTCCACATCCAAGCCATCATAAATTCCACGGTCTTGACCTTTGACATATTTTCAGAATCAAACTACTGCTCACCCCCTCCTCCACTAGCACCCCAATTCAAACCACTATCTTCTCTCACCTGGATGTTTGCTCTGCCTGCTTTCACTTCTGCTGCTATAGTCTGTTCTCTGCACAGAAGCCATTCCAAGTCAGATCCTGTCACTCCTCTGCTCAAACACCTTCCACAGCCCTGCAGCTCACCAGAGGAAATGCCACATCCTTAACAAGCCCATAAGACTTTCTGACACCATCTCCTACCACTCTCCCCTTCTCTTCACTTCTCTTTCGCCTTACCATCCTCTCTGCCATTTCCCAAACACCCAAGGCTGCCCCGTCAGGGCCTTTGCACTTGATGTTCTCCCTGCCAGGAAAGCTCTTTTGACAGATGTTCACATGGGCAGTTTCCTCACTTTCTTCAGTCTTGTTCAAATATCAGTTCATTAGAGGTACATTACTTATCTTTTCAGAAATAACAAACCCCTAGGGGCATGTGGGTGGCTCAGTCGGCTGAGTGTCTGACTCTTGATTCCGGCTCTGGTCATGATCCCAGGGTCATGGGATTGAGCCCCACATTGGACTCTGTGCTGGGCATGGAGCCTGCCTGAGATTCTCTCTCTCTCTCTCTCTCTCTCTCTCTCTCTCTCTCTCTCTTTCTCTCTTTCTCCCTTTGCCCCTCTCCCCCACTCTCCCTTTCTCTCTAAAAAAAAATAATTAAAAAAATAAAAAAAACAGAAACAAAAATAACAAACCCCTTTCACCTTCTATCCTCATTCAGCAATGTACATACATGCTTATTTATTGTCTATCTTCTCTGACAAGAATATGAATTCCGCGAAAGTGGAGACATTGTCTGCTTTGTTCATTACTATCATCCCAAGAATGGTGCTTGGTAAAGAGAAGAGCACAATAACAAGTTAATGATTGCATTAGTATTATCCCTATTTTACAGACAGGGGAACTGAGGCACAATAACACAACTGGGCATTTTCAGAGCTGAGAGTTGAACTTAGGTTTTTCCACATCAAACTGTTCCCTCCACTTGCGTGTTAGTTAACACCTACATTTTCACTTAAAACTTTTTTTTTTTTTAACATTTACTTATTTTTGAGACAGAGACAGAGCATGAATGAGGGAGGGTCAGAGAGAGAGGGAGACACAGAATCGGAAACAGGCTCCAGGCTCTGAGCCGTCAGCCCAGAGCCCGACGCGGGGCTCGAACTCACGGACCGCGAGATCGTGACCTGAGCCGAAGTCGGACGCTCAACCGACTGAGCCACCCAGGCGCCCCTTCACTTAAAACTTTTTAACAGAAAATGCATAGTAGAGAAAAATGTACTCATTGTTTTCCACTCAATTAGACACATGGGTCCACTGGCCCACACAGTCAAGACAGAGTAGAGTTAGCTCTGAAAGCCCAGACCCTCTGAAGTGTCACTCACCTCACACGCGCATCCTCATCCTGGCATCGTTTTTGTTTCTTGTGTTACAGTTCTGCTTCTTCTTCTCAATTCCTGAAAAAAATAAATCCCCTTCCAGGCGTTCATCTATTTACCCTCACACGTTCTCTCTGGCAACACGCGTAAATGAGTGTGTACATCATGTGCGCACACACAACATACACACAACACACACACCCCATTTTCATGTCTGCTAAATCAGGGGTGTGGTGCGAGAGAAGGCAGGCTGATTTTGCAGCTTGCCCTCATACGCAGGGGCAATCACATGTCTCTCCCCGGGCACCCGGGAGCACCTTTCGCCCTCCCCTTTCCTGCTGTCCCAGCAGGCACTATCTGATCTAGGCTGTGGCTGAGTCGGGAAGAAGTGAGGGATGGGAGGGGTGCAAAGATCAGAAGGAAGGACAGAGGCACCGCTGGCCCAACAGATGACACCAGGATGCCGGGTAGATGAGCTACAAAGGGACAAGTCAAGTGCTCAGCTAGAAGCCAGCAGGCAGGGGTCACTCTCAGGACACTCGGACTCAAGGAAGAACAAAAAGTGTGGTCACTGTTCTTAAAGACATTTGGAAACGTGAGATCTTTGTCTGTGATTTTCTCCCAAGACGAGCCACAGACGTCCCAAATTGATCAGGACACAGGCTGGACATTGGCCAAGGAAACATGAGACAGTGTTCCCAGAGTGGGATCAGAATCCTGCCAAGAAGAGAATCCCAAGTTGTGACCACGAAGAGGC
The DNA here is from genome assembly GCF_018350175.1 of Felis catus. Classification (NCBI taxonomy): domain Eukaryota; kingdom Metazoa; phylum Chordata; class Mammalia; order Carnivora; family Felidae; genus Felis; species Felis catus. Next base: position 68,458,321 of record NC_058376.1, read on the forward strand.
CCAGGTGTGGCACTGAGAGGACCTGAGCAGGGCCAGGCCTCTGGATGGGAGAAAAGGAATCTGAAGAAGAATCTGCCGCCTGAGTGGGGATGGAAAACCATCAAGATGGTTGAGAGGTCACAGGAAGATGCCTTTGCGGGATGCCTGGGTAGTCGGTGGGTTAAATGTCTGACTTTGGATTTTGGCTCAGGTCGTGATCTTCACAGGCTCTGTGCTGAAAACGCAGAGGCTGACTGGGATTCTTTCTCTCCCCTTTTCCCCTGCTCAAGCTCACACTCTCTCTCTCAAAATAAATAAGTAAACATTAAAAAAAAAAAAAAAAAAAAGATTCCTTTGCCCTGACCAAAATGTCTCTCCTCTGGTGCTCAGTGACTTCAGAAATCCTCCCTGTTGGGGAACAACAGGTTGGCATCATGCCTTATCTAGATAAGGCAACCCATAAATTAACAGCACTTTTGCAAGGGTGGGGAATAAACAGTCATTCCCTTCATATTATCCACTGAGCACACCACTATACTGGGACTGTACGATACCCCCAGAATCCTAGCCTGAGAAGAATCATTCCATACATTGTTACTCATGGAACACATGGGGGGATATAGTAGGAGGTGATGCCCACCTGTGAGCAGGGCCAGATTAGAGAAGCCTTGAATGTCATGGAAGGGGGATTGGATTTAATTCTGCAGGCCAGAAGAGGAGAATCATCCGAGGTTTGGAGCAGGAGCCTGATGGGGTGAGATGGGTGGCAGTGGGTGGAAGTGAGAGAAGGAGACCAGTTAGGAGACTGTTATGACAGCCCCTGCAACCCACTGGGCAGAGACAATGAAAAGCATAAAAACCCATGTCCACTTTTGCTGTATGAGGAAGGAATCTAAGGGATGGGAATCTAAAATAGGGAACTGAGAGGGACAGGGGTGAAACAAAAGCAGGAATATGGGTGCCCAGGGAAGTCAGGAGTGAGAGCCAAGTGAATAATAAGGTAAGTCCTGATGAAGAGAACTTTGCCCCCTCTCAGTATGGCTGAGTGTTGGCTCTTACCCAAGTCTGAGAAGTGCAGAGGGGTGGGATGTGCCCTTAACACATCTTGGTGATGCTTCAGGCAGCTCGGATCTCAGACATTGGCTGGAGGCACTGATTCTCAGGGAGAGACAGCAAACTCCTTCATTTCAATTAAATAAGAATCATTCTCCCCCCCCCCCCCCCCCAGTTATTTGCTCAGTTTTGCACTGAGGCTGGAGAAGACACAGATAGAGGATGAGCAATACTTAGGGGATGATCATGTTATTGGGAATGTGATGTGCATGTGAGAAGTAAATAGCAGGTAAATGCCAGATAGCCTGCTGTAGGCAGTAAACACCAGACAAACTCAAGAGAGAAGGAGCCCATGGAACTATGTCCCGGAAGGCTTCCTGAGGGACGGGGAAATTGCCCTGGACCACACAGAAAATGTAGGAGTGGACAGACACTGAAGAGGGAAGAGACACAGTTAGTGGAGTTCTTTGAGACAGTAAAAAAAGTAAATATAAAGGAGGAATGACTGTAATCTACTTAGACTAAGTACTTAGACTAAAATACTTAGACTAAGTACTTAGACTAAAAACTTTTGACTAAGTTGTCTAAGAAAGGCTGTTTTAAAAGGTTAAGTCATCATATGGCTGCAGGAGGGAATGTCTCTTTTCTTAAGATTAGTGAATGGCTTAGATTCCGAAAGCAAAATTAGGAGCAAAATTTGGTTTCTCTAGATTCTGCACTGTTAAAACTCCCTCCTCTTATACTGATGCAATGAGTAGATAAACAAAATGTAGTATAGACATACAGCGGGATAATATTCAGCTTGAAAAAGGAGGGATATTTTGACACATGCTACAACATGAGTGAAACTTGTAGACATTATGCTGAGTGAAATAAACCAGACACAGAAGGACAAATATTGTATGATTCCAATCATATGAGGTACCTAGAATAGTAGAGTAGAATGGTGGTTGCCAGGGACTAGGATGGCAGGGAATTGGGGAGTTCGTATTTAATGGGTATAGAGTTTCAGTTCGGGATGATGGAGAAGTTCTAGAGATGGATGGTGGTGATGGCTGCACAACACTGTGAATGTTCTTAATGCCACTTCACTGGCCACTTAAAACATCATGAAGATGGTAAATTTTATGTTAAATGTATTCACCATAATTAAAAAAGGTTAAGGGGTACCTGTGACTCAGTCGGTTAAACATGCAACTCTTGATTTTGCCCCAGGTCATGCTCTCACGGTTCATGAGTTTGAGCCCCAAGTTGGACTTTGTGCTGACAGCGTGAAGCCTGCTTGGGATTCTCTCTTTCCCTCTCTCTCTGACCCTCCTCCACTCATTTTCTCCCCCCACCCTTAAAATAAATACATAAATTTAAAAGGGGGGAAAACCAATACATATAGAATGATCCAGTATATATATTAAAGAGGAAATATTTTTTAAGATTTTAGCTTTTTTAAAAAATTTTATTCTCAATTTTTTAAATGTTTATTTTTGAGAGAGAGAGAGAGAGAGAGCATGAGCAGGGAGGAGCAGAGAGAGAGGGAGACACAGAATCTGAAGCAGGCTCCAGGCTATGAGCTGTCAAGTGACACGGGGCTCGAACTCATGAACTGTGAGAGTATGACCTGAACCGAAGTCAGACACTTAACTAACTGAACCACCCAGGTGCCCCATTAAGATTTTATTTTTAAGTAATCTCTACACCCAGCATGGGGCTCAAACCCACAATTCTGAGATCAAGAGTAGCGTGCTCCATTGACTTAGCTGGCCAGGCGCCCTTAAAAAGGAAATATTTTTAAAGAAATAGTTAACATGCTAAATATTGCGTTATGTATACTTTACCACCAACACCACCACCACAACAAAAGAATCTATGCCAAGACTGAGCAGATTTAGTATCTTTATAAATGTTCTGGAGCGAGGAAAGTCACAGGATGTACCTGCACGTAGCAGATGACTAAATGTATTCTTCTGGGTACAGTAGAAAAAACTAACAGGCTTTGACAGTAGGAGGCACCAGAGTAATGGCCCTCAATCCTGGATTGATGACGGAATTGCCTGGGGGAACTTTTTAAAGATATCTGTATCTGGACCCCAGCCCCCTGAGAACCTGACTTTGTTGCCCTGGGGCGGGGCCTGAGGAATTGGCGGTTTCTCAAAGCTCCTAGGTGATTCTAATCTACAGCCAGGGTTAACTGCAAAGAACTTCAGGCTGACAAATCTCAGCCTCTCTGGGTTTGAGACTAGGTTCTGCCATTTGCCAGCTGTGCAATAACCGAGTTACTTTTTCTCAATATTTCTTAATATTTTCATTTCTCAATATTCTCAATATTTTGCTCTTCAACATTCTTGTCTTCAAAATTGGGTGATAATAATCCCTACCTCAGAGGGTTGCAGAGAGGATTAAGAAAGATACTACACATTTACCACAGTGCCTGGGGCATTTTCAGAGTTTACTAAATGTTAATTATTATTGCTATTGACTGACTTTGTATAAATTGGCAAAAAAGAGGAAGATGAATTTAACATGGCATGAGCAAATACGTTTTAAAAATAAACAAATCCAAACTTTGTGACTAACATCTCTGTCAGAAGCCAGGAGAGAGCCTGTGTCTTTAGAATACATGCATTTGAAGTGCTTGCTTTTGTTCCAAAGGCCAAGAAAACACACATCAGACATCGGCAAGGTGGGGGCAGTTTGGGAATAACTTTGCTCTCAAACCCTCGTGTTTCTCTAAACACCATACATCCTCCCTTCATTGATTTGTGGTGAGTTCTAGTCAGTGAAACTCTGAAGGGATGTTCTGACCCTGGAGAAGGAAAGGAGATAGAACAATTGAGGGCTGCGGAGGGAAGACAGGCCATAAAGGTTAGAGTTCTCCAGATGGGAAAAGGACACGATGGAAATCAGTAAACTCATCAATAATCAGGAGAGGGTGAACAAGGACTTATTCAGCCCAAACACTAGCTGGAGGGAAAGATGAGCGAGGAACAGTTAGAACAAATAAAGGGAATGGGTAATAAACTTGTGAGACACATTACTCCAAGATGTAGCACATGAGGGAAATATAAATGAATTCACAAAGGATCTGGACAAATTAATGTCAGATGTAAATGGATGCCCAGGGGAGCTGACATATGCCCACCTTGAAGGTCGGTGTGGGGGAAGGCAATGAGTTTGTCCTTTCCAACAATGGCTGGAGAGACTGTGGTCTGACCAGGATGTATTTTCCAATTTTCTTAGTCTCCCTATGGAGGGATTTGGCAAAGGGTCAAGAATGAATATCAATGTGCTATGTTCAGCGACAGTGAGAAAACTGGTTTGGCTAGAGTAAAGGGGCCCTGTTAGGAAGCAAGGGGGTTTTGTCTGGATATGCAAGACTGGGTTAGATTATGAAGGGCGCCCAGAGTGGAGCTGAGGGGCTAACATTAGTCCAAGAACCACAGAATGTTGTAGCTCTTCTAGTTTATCCCCTTCCTTTATAGGATGAAAAACTTGAGCTCAAAGAGATAAATTCACTTGCCCAAGGTCCCACAATGTGTTAACAGCAGAGATGAGAATCTTGGGGCTTTTCCACTATACCACATGGTGGACTGGGTCTTGGAAGGACTTTGGAGAAAGATCATTACTAAATCAATAACCTTTGGCAAGTATCTTATCTCCTCTGAGCCTCTGTGAAACAACATAACCCTCCCCCGGCCACACTACCCTGGGGGTAAACATGGAGACTTGGCAGAAGTCACAAAGCTGTATTCTCAGACTCCAGCCCCATCAGCCTGTGGGAATTGGGGAATTCCCCAAAGTCTTCCCAGTTAGTTCTTGCACACTCCAGCATAGATCTCAGTCAAGTCCTGGGCTCAAGGCATACTGGCTGCTCTTGCTTTATCCCTCCTCCTTGCTTTGGTTGTTTGGGTTAATGCCCCATCAGAGAGCCCTCCTGGTGTCCAACATATTCCAAGTTCTGCCTTGACGTTTGTGTAGAGGACATTGTCACACAGAGTGCAGGAAACACTGGTTTTCCTCTCGCTGTCCTTTTTTTATTGTTTCTCAGAAATGGAACCAAAGTTAACTTTTGGTGTTTGATCACTTTGTACTGCAGCTGTCATTCCTTAGGATTGGGGTCTGGGTAACAGGACAATCTGAGTGGTTCATTCCCTGCTGCGCTCAGAATTCACCCTTCCCTCCAAAACTGGCTCATTGCCCTTCAATTTCTCACAATTGTATCCCTGGTGCCCAGCACACTGTAGGGGCTCAACAAATATTTGTCGAATGAATTAGTGTGCAAATTTCTCTTCCAGTGGATTCTCTCTTCAAACTTAGAAAATTAATTTTTTTCCCAGGAGGCTCAAACCAGCCCCTGCATTCTTGCTCACCTCATTCTCTCTTCAGACTCCAGATGGGCTTGTCTGAACCTCAGAGCAAACAGAGCTTAGGCTGCAGCTAGGACCCTATAAATCTAGGGTGCATGCAATGAGATAATGTAGATAAACGTGTCCAGCATAGAGCCTGGGATATCATAGATAACTCAACATTGTTATTCTTTTTCTTTCTTTTGCCTAACTAGGATCACTGACTCAGAAGGGGGAAAAACATCAAAGCCTTCACACAAAGAAATTGATTCAAAATGAAAGCAATTTGGAGTCAGGAAAATTATGGTGCATTCACATATGGCATAATGTGGGTGGTTCTACTCACCGAAACTTAAAAGGGCTACATGGATTTTATTTATTAGAATTTTACTTTAGACCCTCTTCTATTTCCAAAGAAGACTGAAGACAAGTGAAACAGTTGGAAAACAAACATTTCCGTATAAGAAAAGAAGGAAAAGAAGGATGAACGTATCGACCAATTGCATGGGCTTATGTGATAAAAGAATGGAAAGAAAGAAAAATGAATCTACGGACAGAGTGATACATCCCAGGTGCAGGGCCCGATGGCTGGGGAGGGCAGAGATGGTTGTCAGTGGATGAACAAGTCACAAGGGAGTGTGTTTTGAGGCCAACACAACAGAGGTACATCTGTGGGAGCTTCTGGGTGAGGGGGAAGTGCTCAGTGTTTTTTCCATCAATCTAAGAATAAAGTGGAAAACTGGTTTAAAAAGCAACAAAAGAGGTATGTTGGTAGATTAAAAAAAATTTTAAGGTTTATTTATTTTTAAGACAGGAAGAGAGAGAGAGAGGCAGAGAGAGAGAGAGAGAGAGAGAGAGAGAGAGACAGAGACAGAGACAGAGGATCCAAACCCAGCTCTGAGCTGACAGGCTGACAGCAGAGAGCCCAAGGCAGAGTCAAGCTCATGAACCATAAGATCATGACCTGAGCTGAAGTTGGATGCTAAACTGACTGAGCCACCCAGACGCCCATTTTTTCCTCTTCTCCTTCTCATTCTGGCCTCAAGGCAAGGGAAAATCCCCTGGATTTTCTAGACCTTGGGATTGGCATGAGAGGGCACATCTAGTTCCTGAGAGTGGGGCAAGAGAGTTAATTGAGAGAGTGCCAGAGAGCACTGTAGGGAAAGCTGGAGCCCTGGGAGGGGTGTCTCCAGATAAGGAGACAGGCATCAGAGGGATGTAGTCTGGACATTCCCAACAGGAAGCTGATGAGAATGTGACCACAAGTCAGGGATCCCCAGCACCAGGACAGGGCGCTCTCCCTTCAAAGGAGGACCAAACATTATCCCAGCCAAGCCCACCTATCAGGACTTTGGAAGCTGAAGACTGATGCCACTATCTGCCTTACAACCCCCCTGCAGGGGAGCATTTGCAGAATCCCACCTTCCTCTGGGAACTCAATACCACCCCCAGGGGGAGAGGGGAAATCATCTCGAGTTGACTAAGTTTTAAATTAAAAAAAAAAATGGCTAAGAAATACTGAATTTTATTGAGTTTGCTTGAAAGTGACTAGAATACATTTCTTGCATCAAGCAGAATGGGAGCTCAAGATCAGAAATTAACCTGAGTTGTAAGAAAATGAAGTTACACGTTTGCACACCCTAACCTGTGGATGTGAAATTTGTACATGCTCTTCTGGTTTTTATGGTCACTGTTGCTATAGTAACACTTCAATTAACCAGAGAGCAGCCTTCCAGGCTTTAAACTTCAGGCATAGCCCCAAAGTGGAGATTAAAGTTGTTCTAATGACAAATGTCCCCAGATGTGGAGTGACAACAAAATGGTAAAAGTAGGAAAGGTGTGAAGAACTCATACTAAGATGGTTGATTTGCATGCCAGAAGCCTCTCTTGTCTCTCTTGCACCACTTCTTAGTTGTGTGACCTTGGATAAGTCATCTAACCTCTCTGAAACTGAGAACTGCAGTGGGAGAACTGTGAATGCACTTGGGAAACTGTCACGAGCTATACATGAGCAGTGTGTACTCTCCCTATTAGATGATGAGTTCAGCTCACACTGGCCATTGTGTTTGCCTGTATCAGCCCCTGATACAGTGCTCAGCATGGCTAAATGCCCACTGTATACGGGATGGAACTGAACTGAACAGGTTGACTATAGCTAGTAAAGTCAGAATGCTCCCTAGGAAAATGAAGAATGTAAGAAGGATAAGGAGAGGAGGAGAAGACAAAGAGGAAGGAGAAGAGGAATCAGAGCAGAATGAACAGAACAAGAAACAGGAAAAGTCAGGCAAGAGCACTCCAGAGTGAGACCCACTAGCTGTGTGTGACTTTGGCCAAGTTAATTCATCATTCGGACCTCATCTGCCAAATGGGAATTATAATAGGACTGACTGCATAGGGTCCAGTGAAGATTAAGTGAGTTAGCATCAGCGAAGTAGCTGGCATATAGTAAGAGCTCTGTTAATTATTTTGATTGTTAGACCCATCCACGGGGTGTATGAAAAATGGGTAGTCATTAACAATTAAAGAAATACAAATGAAAACAATGCCATTGTCATCTGTTGGCAAAGATTATTTTAAAAAATTATAATTCTTGAACCCTTCACATTCTATGAAGATATAAATGAAGTACAGGGGATGGCGATTGGGAGGAAAGAATTATTTCAAAAAGATTTCTTGGAGAGTGTTGTTCTGAGAATATCTCTCTCTCTCTCTCTCTCTCTCACACACACACACACACACACACACACACACACACCCCACTAAGCATGGGATGCCAGTGCTTATCCATCAACACAAGCCTAGTGAATGGGGGATCCAGCAGAACCACTCAGAAAACTAGATATGTGACCCCTACAGTTGGAAGAGGGGAGTGCAGGAGTCCAACGTCTGTTCCCATGAACCTAGAGGGCGAGAGAGCTGGATGGGCTGCACAGAGATTGAGAGCAAGAGAGTTGCAATCAAAGACACACAGCAAGGAAGCCTCAAAAAGACACATGAAAATGCCCATCAGAGAGTCAGCTTTAAACATTCACTGTGCCATGAGGAGCACAAGAACATTTTACGACAATCCCAGTTAAATAGAATCTTTCCTTTCCTCCTTCCCACTCCTTCTTCCCCGGCTGTGACCACGGAGGGAATGAGAAGCAGCAGGTAGCGAGAAGAAGACAATATAGGCTGACCACTCTCATTGCCAAAGGCAGACAGCTTGCCTGCAACTGATCCCAGTTGGGGAATGGCGGAGAAGCCTTATCTCTGAATGAAGATTAAAGTGCTAATAGCATTAACATTCTATTACTGAATTTAAGATTGTGTTTGCATCTTCGAGTGATCACAGGCTGTTTCACGTTTTAAAAATGAGTAAGGTTTCTACATTCAGGGACAGAAAGTCGATTGCCTTCACTAAGCAGGATTAAAGAGACGTGGGAAGCAGAAAAAAAGTTGTTTTGTTATTACATCCTACGAATCCTGTTTACCAATGGTGTATTTTCAGGGAGTGCTTCGAGGTTGCTGTGGATGGCTGTTTGCCTGCCTGGCATCCACCCCCTCTGGTAACAGCTCCCTGATTTCCCTGTGGGGAATGACTTCCTCCAGGCAGTGGTTTCGGTAGACGTGTTAATCAAGGTGTCCCCTCACTCTGCCTAAGAGAAGGGCACGTACCCAAGCTAAGCCAATTAGACTTTCTCTTCAGACTCTTGGACCTTGAAGACGGGACTGGCATGCTGGAATTATTTCATCCCCACCACTCTGATTAGTTCCTCTACCCAGATCTCTGGAAATTTCCCTCACTCTGTGGGCCAAGCTGGAGAGAAACCATACGTGGTTTCAGAACAGAACTGGTGATGCGACCAGTGTCCTCTGATAAGGGGGATTTCCTAGTTCCTCTAAAGAAAATGTCACAGAGCACATCTCAGCTTTTGTGGATTGTGGACAGTTATAAAAGGTGGCAGGCAGGTAGGTAGGTAGATAGCCAGACGTATAGATAGATGTGGATAAAGTTTTTATTTCCTATATCATATGGCCATCCCTCTAGCCTAGTACTAATGGAAATGACATACGGATTTGAACGAGCAAGTGTGGTTGATGGAGTCATGTATTTTCTGAAGGGCTGCTTTGGCATTTCAAAATGAGACTCATAATCAGAAGGTTATACCAAGTTAGTGAAAAGTAATCACTTCGTCACGAAACTGTAGCCCAATTTTGTGGCTTTTTCAAGAAACTGTTTTCTGAATACAGTCTCTCTTGAGTGGTTTTATAGTGTTTCGGAAACTGGTTTGTTATTATGTGAGGCTTAATGATCTCTATCCCAGTAGGTGTCAGTGAATCAAATGTCCTGAGGTTTAAGCAGAATAAAATGGATTAAAATCAAGAAATGTGTATCGAGCCCTATAGCAGCCATCGTTGTGCCCTGCCTGAGAGCTATCCCCCCTCCCACCACTTCTTTGCTAATAGAATATGTGCACAGTTCAGATGCCAGGCAGTCATGTATTTCAGGGATATGTCACCTCAGTCTTCAGTCCTTCAAAATAATTCTATTTATTTTGCTAGTGATCGGCTTTGAAAAGGACAATTCTGTTCTTTGACTGAATTCTGTTCAGAAGGATGTTAGTATCCGTATCCATTTTCTGGGTAGAACATTTCAAGAGAGATTTCTTAGTCTTAAACAAAGGCACAAGAAAGAGATTGCCCCTCTTCTTCCTCCAGATGGTGGTATGTGAGGATGTAATACCTAGAGATGGTGCAGCTATCTTGTGCCTATGAGGAAAGCTAGCTAACATACTTGAACAACAGGAAAGATAGATAGAACTTGGATCACTGATAATGTTAAGTGAATTAATTCACCATCTCTAAAATTGTCTTACCTTTAGGCTTCTGTTTTAAAAAATGTTTATTTAGTTTTGAGAGAGAGAGAGAGCATAAGCAGGGGAGGGACAGAGAGAAAGGAGGACAGAGGATCTGAAGTGGGCTCCACAATGACAGCATAGAGCCCAACGCAGGGGTCTCACTCATGAACCTTCAGATCATGTCCTGAGCCGAAGTTGGACCCCCAACTGACTGAGCCACTCAGGTGCCCCTCCTTTAGACTTCTTACTATGTGAATTAATGGTAACTTTTATTTTTTCAGTCATTTGGATTTGCTTTCTGTATTTGAAAGCCTTTTTCCTTGAGGATTTTATAATCTCTTTTAAAATTTTTGCAGTTCCTGTCAGACAAAGATATTTTTCTTAACTGGTACTAACATCCTTTTGAATCTTATATGAAAGATTACTTGAGAACCACAGAACTCCCTAGGTAAGCAAAGCTATCCTATTACTAGATAATTATAAAATGCTCCCTGAGGTTACAATCTGATAATATTTTTACCGGCTTCCTGCCCTCCCCCATCACCCTCGCACTCCATGTTACTTCCCTGATCTGGCCCATGGACCAGGGGATATGCTGAATATGAAATATTATTACAAAACAAATGTCACGAGCAAGCTTCTTTACCATGTAGACACCATAGAGGATTTCTTCTGTCTTGTGACAATATTAAAGATATGCCTTTCATATTGCTTCTGCCTGAGAGTCTGTCACAAGTCAAACATTAAAAAGAACTTGAGGAAATCATGATCAGTGGCATATTTGGAGAAAAGTGTCACCTGATGAGAAAGAGGATGATAATATCAACGATATTTTGAATAAATTGGTGTCAAAACACTCTTGCACAACTTCTTGGCAACGGCAAAATACAATCTTCCCACACATTCAAACATAAACCTCCCACGCGTGAAGGCATAGTAGGTCCCAGTGTAGTTCACAGGGTAGAGAATAAATGATATGGTTTTCATGGCTGCCAGAGGGTTAAAAGACACGGATGGCCACGGTGAAGGGAAAAAAGCTATTCTGGAGGACCAAACAGTCACTGGGGAGAAAGCAACTCTGACCTTTGATTCACCAATTAATTTTTAGGAAAGGCAACTTTGCAGTACGTTGCCCCCAGGAGCAGGCAGGATACAACCTTCACCTAGCTTTATGAGAGAGAAGCAAATAGCCAAAAGCAAGCTGACTTTGGGGTTTTCCAAGAGAGCAATTTGCAGGGTTTTCTGGGGTCAGTGAACATTTAGCCCTCTGGCCACCCTGTCTGCCACAATTACCACAGTGCAAAGTGATGGGCAGTGATTGGGAGGTTGATGGGAGACTGCGTGGCGTGGGGGAACACCCCAAGCTTTTATGCCACCTACCTCCTACCACTACTGCCTCCAGCCTCCCCATCCCCAGCTGTGTGATCTCAGGCAAACTCTTTATTCTTTCTCAATCTTATTTTTTCCTCTTGTGAAGAACAGATGACAGGCTTGCCTGCCTGAGAAGTTTATTATAAAGATTCAAGGAGATAATATGAATGTAGTGGAAGCTATTGTTTTGAAGATCCATACCCCTTTGCTTGAGGACACACCCTCCTCCACCTGCAAGGTTTCCAGAGCGTTCATCTTATTGGTGACAGGGCCACCCCGCCCCGACCCATGCCACAGTTGACTGGCCTGAGATACGCATGAACCGAACTGAGGTTTAGGAACTGAAACAACCCAGAAAGAAAGGCTAATCTCATTCTGAAAATGAGAACCAATAAACTGAAAAGAAGGTAGTCGTATTCTGTACAGCAGAAAAACGTGGTCAACAATGAGAGAGAATAAGGAAGGAGAAGCCCAAAGACAAGCAGAGATGAGAATAAGGAATTTCCCCTGGGTCCCTCCTCACCCGCTCTTCCCCGGGCAGGGCTCCAGCCTGGTGCCGGTCAATTCCCGCTGCTCAGACTGCAATTAGACACCCCATAAATCCCTCAGGTCATCTTCATTTTTGCCTAGCTTAGCAACAGCCATTTTCTGATAGTAGCAACAAGTCCTTCATAATACAGCATATTATACAACAGTGGGGTCTCACTCTTTCAACAAATACGTCTCTGTGCCCACTCTGTGCCAGGAATGTCTTTAGGAACGGAATGTAGGGTTCCGGACTTCATGGAACTCACAGTTGAGTGGGGAACATGGCCATTCACAGACAACCACTCAGACAGATACGTGATATACCCCTGGCTCCCTTCCCTTGTGTTATTAGAAAAAGGCTAAATTATGCCCCATACAGACACTCATAAGATGGAGAAACATCTTAATGGGGTTAAAGGTCAAGTCCTGGCACTTCAACAGTTAAACATCAGTCAGGTGGAAAATGTACTAATCCTAACGGCTTATCCCCTCCTGCCAGACGAGTGAGGACTTCCGTTTCCCATCATCACCTTTATTGCTCTCTTTAAATCCTGGGGTTTCAATTTCCTTTCCCATCAGAATGATTCTGCTTTTTAACGACCCCAGACCTTTCTCCCTCTTTCTGTAGCCCCAGGCTGGTGCATCCACATCTTATAAGAGAGCCATCTCTCCCCAGCAGAGGGCTGCGCAGACCCCAAGGAGCTCTGCTGTCACTGATTTATGATTCCCTGTCCTCTGCCTGTTGAGGGAAATCACTTTATCAAGATGAAAAGTCAGGGGTGGGGGTGGAGCATGATTTCCTGTTTGGCTCCACGCACTCTCCTGCATATTCCAGAAGCACTTATATTTACAAGCCATCAGGACTGCATGTGAGTGATGTGGAGAGAAATTACCAAATATTGAATAGAGGTGTGTGATTTGCCTTACATTTATTCAGTTATGCTTTTAAGGATTTCAATACAGGACAGGGAGGGAGAGCCATTCTGAATGTAGAAACAAGGAGCAAAGGCATCTGGTCTGCAGACATTTTCGGGGAGACACTTTTCTGCCTCTTACTCTCCCGTTCAATGAATCGGAATGCACTTGTGGGTCATTAGCACCATCTGCATTGTCACCTTTCAGCACAGGACGTTTCTTGGGCACTCTCCAAGATAAACCCATTGTTTCACAGATGTGAGAACTGAGGTTCAGAAGGGAGGAACGATTTGCTCAAGGTCATACTGTAAAATGGGGGCAGGGACTAAAAACCAGATCCTTTGACTTCTGACCCATTGTTATTTGGACTTTTGCTCTGGGTGAAGTGCTGGGTGAAGCCTAAAGCACTGGGTGTTGTTCAGTGGCCTCAGCATGGTGTATAGTGACTTCATCATCAGGGTGTTGCCAGTCTTGGACAGACATGAAAATACACACGAGGCAGAATTTTCTTACTATTTATTTCCATCAATTTTTATTTACTAAAAAATTTTTTTAGGTTTATTTTTGAGTGACAGAGAAAGACCGAGTGTGAGTGGGAGAGGGGCAGAGAGAGAGAGGGAGACACAGAATCCGAAGCAGGCTCAGGGCTCTGAGCCTGATGGGGAGCTCAAACCCATGAACCACGAGATCATGACCTGAGCCAAAGTCCGATGCTCAACCAACTGAGCCATCCAGGCTCCCCATCCTTCTAAGTAGTAATGCAATCATATTATAAAATCATGGGGAGTAGGGAAGAGAAAAAATTAGTCCCATCATCCTAACACAATCTATGTTAGCATTTTGTTTTTTTCCTTTCTGATTCTTTTCCTTTACATTTAGTTTTCTCTGCATGCAGTTGTGATTATAGTGTATCTGCACAATCTTGTATCCTGCGTTTTCAGTTAACTTTACGGCACAAGCTTTTTCCATGTTATTGCTTTGTCTTCATAACCATTTAATGATTTTAACGATTACTTAATATTTTACCAAATAGATGTGCCACCGTTTACTTACCCGTTCCTGTAACATTGGACATTTCGGTTTCTCCAGTTTTCCATTAATATAAATAATATTGCAACGAGCATCTTATGCATATAGCATTCCCCCCCCCATATTTATGTTATTTCTCTAGGATAGGTTCCAAAAGTGGAATAGTTAGGCCAATGATTCTAAACTCTAAAGAGTTTTATGGCTCTTGATACATATTGCCAAATTGCCTGCTAAAAGCGTCTTACCAATTTACATAAACAATTTTGAAGAAGAGTGAAGAAGGTGACCAAATAAAAATTTAATAAGGAATTCAATAAAAACCACCTCATGTATACATCATGTATGCACGCTGGGTAAATGCATTCTGGGTTGCATGCTGTGGGATAATCCTCTCTCTCATAGAGTTGAAAGAGAGGAAGAAAGTAAAGGCCTTTGGGTTCATCATGCCATTATTATCTCCAGGTGTCTCGGCTGTAGTTCTTGTGGGCTGTACAATAGACAATCACCTAAAATACTTACCAAACTGCTAATAATGTGCTGGGCTGGTCTCCAGAGATTCTGGTTTAATTGGCCAGGGGGTGGGGGGGCGGGGGGCAGGGGGTGGGGTGATACAGCTCTGAGATTGTAGAAGTTCCCCAGGTGACTATAATGGGCCAGCATGCTCCCTGCATGGACTTAGAGGCAGGCAGGGAGGCAGAAGAGATCAATAGAAGCAAAGACCCTGAGTGATGTCCCCAGACCTACTTCCCTCTCTGCTTCCTGTGCCCTAGGGAGGCCTCAACACATGGGTGCCAAAAAGTCTCCCACCGCTCCTCCCATCCTGAGGCCGGATGTGTCTGCTGCATCCAGCTCCCACATCCTGATTTTAGAGGCCCAGGGATTCCAGTGATCAAGAAATGCAGAAGAGCATAATGTCAGGACAATTGTGGAGTCTCCAAACTGCCAGCCTGAGGGGCCTTAAAAGAATGGGAATGTCCAGCTTTGAGTAATCAGTAAACACATCATAGTACATTCTCATTGTGAAGTGTCATACAACCATTACAGAGTTTATCTGTGCTAAAACAAAAGGTTCTTCAAAATACTGAATGAAAATAATCAGATACAAAAGGGACATACAGAGTGCTCTGATTCGGAGATAAAAAGAACCCATTGTGCACCAGTCGCACGTGCATAGAAGGTGTCTAAAGAGCTACGTACGAAATGAACAGGAGTTCATTAGAAGGGGAATGGAGGCGTAGCATGAATGAAGGGGAGTTGAGCTATTCCTATCAGGCCCTGCTTGTATTGTGTCTTAAGCATGTGTGCTTTTAATTGTGTTTTTAAGAACCTACAGGGTGCCTGGGTGGCTCAGTCTGTTAAGTGTCAGACTTCCGCTCAGGTCATGATCTTGAGGTTCGTGGGTTTGAGTCCCGTGTCAGGCTCTGTGCTGACAGCTCGAAGCCTGCTTCAGATTCTGAGTCTCCCTCTCTCTCTCTGCCCCTCCCCAACTTGCTCTCTCTCTCTCTCTCTCTCTCTCAAAAATAAATAAAACATTAAAAAATTTTTTAAAAAAGAACCTATAATAAGGTTTTCCAATAACTGAAGGGCAGGAGAGACAATAGTAATAATAATCTTATACCTTCTTCATAGCACATTACAGCTCTAAAAGTGCTACCACTATCTCTTTTGAGATGAGTTGGGTCAGTATTTTTCCTGTTTTATAGACAAAGAAACTGAAACTCAAAGAAGTAAAGAAATAGCGAACGCATTGGGACCAGCAAGAAGTGGGCTAGAGTTCAAGGCTCCAGACTTCTAGCTTCTGACCCCAGCATTCTTTTTACAATTCCATACTTTAGAAGTAAATTCCAGAGAGGCAGGATTCTAATGTCCCAGGAAACACTAATTTTCCTTGGCCAGAGCTTTTCCTGTCCCCACCCCGTACACATGGAGCCCTGGGTGGCATCAAAGGGTGTCAAGGACCTGGATCCCAGACGAGGTGGGAGGTGAAGGTTTAGGTAGCTCACCTTCCAGAGCTTAGGTAGCTCTGTCAATGGCAGAGAGGTCTAAGAGGCAAACAGGACCCTCTCCTGGAGGGTCTGCTGTTACACGACTTCTCTGCCTCCCAGCATGTGGGTTGAACTGAGAAGAGAGGCAGTGGGAGGATGAACTGGCTGGAACTGTGTTGGGGGAGAGGAGGAAATGCCATCATTGACTACTGACAATGCAACACGCAGCCTGAAACTCACTAGTAGCACTTCAGGCAGCCAAGACCCGGCCGACCTGGCAGGAAATGGTTAACTCACCACCTGAGTCTGGGTCTGAATTCTCCCAGGCCTGGGGCAGAGCCCTTCAGAGTAGGAGAGAGAGACAGGGTGAGAGAGAGACAGAGACAGAGAGACAGAAGAGGAAAGAGACAGAGACAGAGACAGAAAATAGCTCAAACTCTGTCAGAGCCCCATAAAACACCACACCTGCAGAGAGAATCTTTTAAAGGTCATTTGTGCACTTGGCTTCCATGCTGCACCCTTTTCACCTCTACCCACTAAATCTGGAGTCCTGGGGGATGAGGCTGGGGGGACGTCTGAGGCCACCAGTCGGAGGGGGGGCAGGGGGAGGCCTGGAACAGTTTCTCTGTCACAGCCCTCAGAAGAACCACCCTGCCCACATCTTCACTTCAGCTTTCCACAATCCAGAACTGAGACAACAAATTCCTGTTCCAAGCCACCCAGTTTGTGGTACTTTGTTACGGCAGCCATACAAAAGTCATACACACTCCTTTTGGTGACCTGCTCCTTCCCTCTCAAGCATGAGGCTCAAGGAAAGTTTACTGTCTCCTTCTCCCTCCTCGTGGCTGTCACTGTCACCTGTCACTGTCATCAGTAATACTTATGGAGCCTTACTTTGTGGTGGGCATTATCCTAAGCACTCTAAATGTAATCTTAATAACAATCTGTGAGGTAGGTCCTGTTGTTACCTTATTTTACAGATAAGGAACCTGAGGAATAGAGAGCTTAAGTGCCAGGTGTCACGCTGCTAATTTTTAAATTTTTAAAAAATGTGTATTTATCTTTGAGAGAGAGAGAGAGATAGAGAGAGAGAGAGAGAGAGAGCATGAGCAGGGAAGGGGCATAGAGAGGGAGACAGAACCCAAAGCAGGCTCCAGGCTCTGAGCTGTCAGCACAGAGCCCGACTTGGGGCTCGAACTCTCGGACCGTGAGATCATGACCTGAGCCAAGTCAGACACTTAACCAAATGAGCCACCCAGGTGCCCCATCACTCTGCTAATTAATGGCAGAGCCAGGATTTTAATCCAGGCAGTCTGACCCCAGAGTCTGTATTCTATCCTCTACCCTTGTCTGGCACCCATCCCACGTAGACCAGGAGTGACAAGGCATGCCCCAGACTGGATCAATTAGAGTACACTCTCAAGATTTTCTTAAATCAGATTTTGTGGAGAAGAGGCAACCTTCTCGGGAGCCAAGATTTATCAGGTGCCACTAGTGTCCTTTAACATGTAGAAGGCGTAGGCTTACATTAAGGAAAGGATACTCCTAGGCAGGGATGAGCAGTGGAGAGATGAATGACAGCCAGTCCTGGTTAACCTCTGTCCAGGAGACCTAGCCTCAGCCCTGCCCTTCCTGAAGCTTGTTCATCAGAGCCCTAAGTTATGCTTTTGTCCACACTAGTTATGTTGAGTGTCCCTCATTTGCGAGCAGAAGATTCCTGACTCGCACACCTGCAAATTGGAAACGGAGACTGAGAGGCACCGTTCCCAACTGGGGAGTGGTCTCTTGAGTGGTGGGGATAAAAATAAACCTTGGCTCCCGTGAGGCACCATCCTTCTGCAAGGGGCTGAGTACCAGAGAGAGCTCGGTCTGTGGGGGAGATGGAGAAGCAGATGCCCAGAAAGACAGAGAGGGGATAGAGAGAGAACCCTGTGGAGTCCCGAGAATTTTCCGGTTCTGAGGCTTGGCTGCATTCCTGTCCTTGGGTTCTAGGAGGTCTCCCCTATTTTGGAGGAATCAACTCCTGTTTTTTGGTTGAAGCTGTCACACAATGGCTTCAGTAGGCTGTGTGCAAACCATCATATATAATGCACATACTGTAGGAACCCAATAGCTTGATTATATTTGAAGGTCTTTAAGTGAGTAGGATAGGGGCTCTTCCTCAGGTATCTCGCTCTGGAGACTGTGTGTGGGAGAGATTACTTGGGGGAGCAAGGATGGGGGAGCAGGGGGAGCAGAGAAGAGGTGCCCGTGGAGGCCAGTGTGAGAGGGGAGCTGGACCTGAGTAACCGGAGACAGATGTGGGGGGTGCTGAGGGAAGGATGCAGTGGCACTCAGTAACTGAGGAGCGGTGAGGGGAAAGGAGAAGGAAAGGCAGAGAGGACAGGGAATTGGAGCCTGGTTTCCAGAAGGAAGGACGGTGCCGTGAATAGAAAGAGGGAGGCAGGCGAGAAGATGAGCGGGCTTTCACATGCTGACTAGCTCAGCTTCCAGGGACAGAGCTAACTGAAGCAACTGACCAGAAAGAAATGTGTCCTGGCATTCGGGAGAGGGGTCAGCAGTAGAAGCAGAGACTTAGGGTCACCCTCAGCTGAGAGCTGGAGCCCGCAGAGCAGGAGCACAGCACGTGCAATGTGGAAGGAATGGAGGAAGGAGACAGTTTCCAGAAGGGGATCTCGGTGAGCAGCATTCAAAACTGCAGAGAGGCCGCAAAAGGACAGTTCTCAGGGGTGGGAGACCGGGTGATTTAACTCATGAGGAGGAGAGTATGGGAACCCCCAGGGAGCAGCGAGGCAGTGATGAGTGTGGAAGACAGATGGCAAGGTATTGGGGAGGGTTGGACTACAGGTAATTTAATGCCACAGCAGTCTGCAGGCAACTGCTTGTGCCTTCTCAGGGAGGTGTGGGGCTGATTTTACAACTGGGAAGATACCTGGGCAGCCTGCTTGAGTGTGAAAGCGAAGCATTCGGGACATAACCTGGATATGCCGGTGATGTCATGAGAAAGCTGAGCCTGAACTATCCTGCCTGATAAAGGAGCAGGGGCAAGAGGCTGGGGCTGTGGCTTGGGGATAGAGGGAGAAGATTTGAAGAAGTGGTGCCATCCAGTGCTCTTGGTTGCAAACAACAGAAATGAACCCCAGCTAAGTGACACAGAAAAATAATTTACTGGAAGGTATTTTGGTGGCTCACAGAATCTAGAAGTGCACTAGCTATTTATGCTACATAACAAAATGATTCCAAAAGTTAGACGCTAAAAACAATGCACAATTTATTATCTCACGGCTTCTGGAGTCACTCATTCAAGAGCAGCTTAGTTGGGTGGTTCAGGTGTGGGGCCTCTTAGTGCATTACAGTCAAGATGTCGGGGGCGAGGGGCTTCAGTCATCTAAGTTTGACTAGAGCTGAAGGAGCTATTTCCAAATTGGCTCACTCACTTGAATGTTGGCAGGAAACCTCAATACTTCGTTGGCTCTTAGCAGGAGGCTCTTCTCCTTTGCATAAGGGTCTCTCCATAAGGCTGCCTCAGTGTCCCTATGGTAGCTAGCCTCTTCCAGAACGAGTGTTCTAAGAGAGTGTGAGCAGAAAGCTGCGATGCTTTTTATGACCAAGTCTTACAAGTCACACATTGTCACTTCCATCATATTCTATCCATGAGAAGTAAGTCATAAAACCTAGCTCAGCCTCAGTGGGAGGGGAATTAAGCCCCAGCTCTTGAAGAGAGGGGTACCAAAGAATTTGTTGACATATTTTAAGTGAAACCCATTCCAGGAAAAGTTGGAGAACTGGAAAAACAGGCTGGAAGCTGGATATCCAGTAGCTCAGCCAGGGTTACACCAAGCAACAGCTTGTTAGCAGTTGACGGTAGACGAGTAGATGCTGTGGGCCCTGCTGCTCAGGCATGGGTGTTCCTCTTGTAAACATTCCCTGCTTTTTTTGTAGCACTTGCTCCAAAGATAAAATCATTGGCTTAAAGAGCTGATTGGCTGAGTTGGACCATGGTACCCACATCCCACCTAGCAATATGGCCTTTGGGGCTTCTGTAACATGAGACAGGATCTTGACTCCTCTAAGATCTACATTGTGCAGATCCCCCCCCAAACCTCCCCCCCCCCACCAACAGAGCAATGTGCATCACAGAAGGACTCCTGTCTGTTTCTCCCAAGCGTGTCCAATCGTTTAATTCTGACACTCCCGGAGTTAGCATAGACCTCACGTGTTAAGTAAGGGCTTATTCTTCTAAGACTGCCCCCACTTCAGATGCAAGCCATAAATGGAATCCCCAGATGATCCATGCTTCTGCCCAGCTCACTTCAAATTTGGGGTTCCCACAATTCCTCTTGGGTTTGATAACTTGCTAGAATGACACACAGAACACAGGAGAACACTTTACTTATGTTTATGGTCTTATTATAAGAGGTATCACTCAGAAACGGCCAACTGAGCAAGGTATATGGGGGTAAGGCACACAGAGCTTCCATTCCCTGTCCAGGTGCACTACCTTCCCAGAACATCAATGGGTTCACCAACCCAGAAGCTCTCCAAATGCTATTGTTGGAGACTTTATTATATCTCAATCTCCAGCTCCCTACTCCTTGGAGGTTAGGGTGGTGGTTGTAAGTTCCCACCTTCTAATCAGGTGTTGGGTCTTTTTGGTGACAGGTCCCAGCCAGAAGCTACCTAGGGGCCCCATCCTGAGTCACTCTTTACCATAAATCCAAGTGTTGTCAAAAGAAGCTCTTTATGAATAACAAAAGACAGTCCTGTCACCCCTTGGGAAATCCCAAGAGTTTCAGAAGCTCTGTGCCAGGAACCAGGAACAGAGACCAAATATATTTTGATTAAACCACAGCTCCAGAGAGAGGTGAGGTAGCAACATAGCGATGGGGAGGCGGGGGGGGGGGGGGAAGGGGGGAAGTGGGGGAAATCCCCAGCCAGTGAGGAGTTCCTTGAGACAGAATGACACAGGCTTTTATTATTTATTCCATTCAGGTCATTTGCTGTTTGTGGTGTTCTCCCTTAGCTGCATAATGCAACCCTCCTCCATAGTCAGTAAAGCCTTCAATAAACCTGCTGCATCTTTGTGTTTATGCTAGCCTCAGAGAGTCAAGGGAAAAAGAGGCTGCATCCTCTTTGTGCAGGCACAGGGTGGGGAGAAAACAAAGTGCCAAAGAGATTCAAATGCTTCCCTGGAGACTGGATTTGAGTTCTCATCCCTAAGACTTCTCAGAATCCCACCTGATCGTCCCCAAAACCTCAGATCTACTTGTTGGGGAAGGTCTTGGGTTTCCCACCATATGTGGGATGAGCTTTTGAGTCATGTAAATGTAACTATTAACAGAAGGGTGATCCCACAAGGGAGGATATGAGGGCATCCTGGCTTTTGACACTGGGCTTTAAATGTAAACTTGAAGTGTTCAGTAATGTGAAGACCATTGCTAAGGAAGAAAATGGTATCATCTAAGGTCAGTTCTGGATTTTAGTTTTAACAAGCCAAAAATTTATTTATTTATTTATTTTTTAGTGAGCTAGAGCCTGAGGCCCTGTAGTGAAGCCAGTTAGAGAGCTAAGTTATAAGAGGAAAGTAGAAAATGAAAAAGAGAGAGGTCAGGGACACAACCCTCTAGGACATCTTCTGACCAGGACAAAGGAGTCAGGATGCACAATGTCAGGGTGCTGTGGTCTCACCCAAGGTCCAGGCTTCTAAAAAGGCCTAAAAGCACAGGGCGGGAGATGGTCACAAGGGAAGGATGACTGTTCCAACAAGGCCGGCTCGTCAGCTTGAGAGGCCGAGGGTTTAAGCAGCCCACAAGCTGTAGCCAGGACCCGTGGGTGGAAAGGAGGGGTGACGCAGTCAGGAGAGAGAGATCAATCTCTGAGAGGACAAGCAGAAAAGTGCTCTTACCAGCCTGAGAACCGGGTTTTTTAATGAGATATTTTCTTAATGGAATGTCAGAGGGAGAGACCCTGCAAATGAGTCTATGATGAATGTTCAGTCAATGTCCAATAATGAGTTACTAATTATTATCAATGAATAACCACACTTTTTCCAGGCCTGCCATGGAAACAAGGGGCCGACAGAGATCCTGAAGCCATCCCCTAGATACCCCTGTTTTAGGAGGACATACTTTAACCCAGACTTGTGAGGATTCTTTTTTGGTCTTAAAATTACTCGACCAGCCTGTTCTGTTTGTCCAAATTAATGTTGAGAAACTTTCCTTTCCTGTGTTGTCAAACACTCCTGCTAAACTTCACTTCAAACATTTAATGAGCTCCTACTATGTGCCAGACACTGGCCTGACCACGGGGGACTGAGGTAACCAAGGTAGATCACATGTAGTCTTTGTCCTCAAGAGATCACATCAAAGTGCATGCGTGTGTTGGGGTATGGGTGTCAGGGTGGTTGACAAACTGGACACTCCAGGAAATATAATACACTGTAAAGAAGGCTATCAAATAAGAGATAAATATTCATACAGTAGAAATGCTAGCTAGATATTTTGTATATATAATCTCACTTAATCCTCAGTATAGCCCTCTGAGGAAAGTACTATTATCCCCACTTTACAGAATGGGGATCTGAAATCACGTGACTTCTCTAAGGTCACACAGCTAGTAAATGGCAAAGACAGGATGCAAACCCATGCCTTTCTAAGGTCACAGTTCATATATATTTTTAAATTGGGGTAAAATATACACAACATAGAATTTACCATTTAACCACCCGTTTTAAAAAAAACTGAAGAGTCTTTTTCTTTTACTTATTTTGAAATTTTCACATTTCAGTTTTTTATACTTTTGATTTTTAAAAAATCAGAGTAAAATATAAATAATATAAAATTTACCATCTTCACCATTTTTAAGTGTACTTTCCATGGTGATAAGTATGCTTACATTGTTGTGCAACCTATCTCCAGAAAACTTTTCACCTTGTAAAACTGAAACTCTGTACCTACTGAACAACCGCCCAATTCGCCCTCTTCCCCCAACCCCTGAAAATTACCAATCTACTTTCTGTTTCTAAAAATTCGACTACTCTGGGTACCTCGTATAAATGGACTCACTGGTTTATTTCACTTAGCGTAATGTCCTCACGCTTCATCCATGTTGTTGCACATGTAATTTCCTTCCGTTTTTAAGGTTGAGTCGTACTCCATTGTATGTACAGTTGAGTCTTGAACAACACAGGAGTTCAGGGCACTTCTGCACAGTCAAAAGTCTACATATTATTACTACTATTGTTGACTGGAAGCCTTACTGATAACATAGTCAATTAACATGTGTTTTTGTATATGTACTGTACGTTGTGTTCTTACAACAAAGTAAGCTAGAGAAAAGAAAATGTTATTAAGAAAATCATAGGGAAGAGAAAACACATTGATATTACTGTACAGTAGAAAATGCACATATGAGTTCAAACCCGTGTTATTCAAGGATCAACTCTATAGACCACATTTTATTTATCCACTCATCTGTTGATGGACACCTGGATTGCTTCCACCTGGTTATTGTGCTGCTATGAACAGGAGTGGACAAATATCTCTTTGAGACCCTACTTTCAATTCTTTTGGGGGTATACCCAGAAGTGGAATTGCTGGATCATATGGTAATTCTAGTTTTAATTTTTGAGGAATCACCATACTATTATATAGCTGCTGCAGCATTTTACATTTCCACCAACAGTAGGATTCCAAATTCTCCACATCCTTGCCAACACTTATTATTTACTGTTGTTGTTTTTTTATTTTTTCATTATTTATTTATTTATTTTTTTAAAAGTTTATTTATTTTTGACACAGAGAGCGAGTGTGAGCTAGGGAGGGGCAGAGAGAGAGGGAGACACAGAATCCGAAGCAGGCTCCAGGCTCCGAGCTGTCAGCACAGAGCCTGACTCGGGACTCGAACTCACGGACCGTGAGATCTTGACCTGAGTTGAAGTCAGATGCTTAACTGACTGAACCACCCAGGAACCCCTGTTGTTGTTTTTTTAATAGTAGCCATTCTAATGGGTGGGAGGAGGTAACTCACTGTAATTTCAATTTGCATTTCTCTAATGATTAGTAATGTTGAGCGTGTTTTCATGTGCTTTTTGGCCATTTGTATATCTTTTTGGAGAACTCTCTATTCAAGTTCTTGGCTTATTTAAAGAAATTTTTTTTAATGTTTATTTATTTTTGAAAGAGCGACACACACAGCAGGAACGGGAGAGGGTGGAGAGAGAGGGAGACATAGAATCTGAAGCAGGTTCCAGACTCTGAGCTGTCAGCACAGAGCCAGAGTGAGGTTCAAACCGTGAGACCATGATTTGAGCCAAAGTTGGCTGCCCAACTGACTGAGCCACCCAAACGCCCCTCTTTGCTTATTTTTGAGTTAGTTTTTTTGTTGTTGTTGTTACTGAGTTGTAGAAGTTCTTTAACTATTCTGGATATTTACTCCTCTCAAAAGAAACATTCAGAAAGCTTTACTTGGTATGAATATTTTATTGAGCAAGAAAAAACTGCTTAAAAACAGGGAGACTTCAAACCCAAAGTGGTTGGAAGCTTGCTTTCAGCAGTTACAGCTCAGTTTATAAAGCATGAATGAGGGAACACCTTATTTTCTATTGTGACTGATTACTAGAATCTTAACATTTCTTTTCATTGCATAAACTGGCTTGTTTTGTGGTTGCCTGGCTGGCTCAGTTGGGAGAGCATGTGACTCTTGACCTTGGAATTGTGGGTTCGAGCTCCCAAGTTGGGTATAGAGATTACTTAAAAATAAAATTGTATAAAAAAAAGCGTCCTTGTTTGTAGCTGATTGGCCGGGAAGCTATAAGATCATACTGATCTGAAGAAAGCTTAAGTCTTAAGGGTGGAGTCAGTATAACGAGAAAATCAGACCAGTGGTAAGTTTTGGTTATGTGACTCTGACTGTTGGGTCTAGGGGTATATTCAGACTGTGGCCTCTGTTTTGGTTTTTCTTTAATGCCTTTTATCAAATATATGATTTGTGAATATTTTCTCCCATTCTGTAGCTTGCCTTTTTACTCTGTTAATTGCGTCCTTTGATGTAAAATTAAAGTTTTAAATTTTGATGTAGTCCAATTTATCTATTTTTACTTCTGTTGCTTGTGCTTTTGGTTTCGTATTTAAGAAATCATTGCCAAATCCGATGTCATGAAGTTTTCTCCATATGTTTTCTTCTAAGTGTTTTATAGTTTGTTTTTTCACTTAGGTCTCTGATCCATTTTGAGTTAATTTTTGTACATGGTGTAAGTGAGGCTCCAACTTCATCCTTTTGCATATGGATATCCAGTTTTCCCAATACCATTTGTTGAAAAGACTATCCTCTATTTTTAACCATTTTTAAGTATTCCGTTCAGCCATATTAAGCACATTCACACTGCAGGGCAAACATCCTCACTATCTCTCTCCAGAACTTTTTCATCATCTGACTGAAATTCTGTACCCATTAAACAAAAACTCCTCATTCCCCTCTCCCTTCAGCTCCTGGAAACTACTGTTCTACTTTTTTTTTTGTCTATGAATTTGTCATAGTCCATGCTCTTAAGAACCACATTTCACATGGGAAATTGTGAGAGCACAGAGAAGGGACATTTAGGCCCAGACTTGGTTGGGGCGGGGGGGGGGGGGGGTTGGTGGGAGACTGTTGAGGGTCTTCAGAGGAGGGGCTGCCCAACGTGGGTGGGTACCAGCCGAGCAGGGGAGTATGGGTGGAGTGACACATCAGCAGACATGGTGAGCAGAGGCAAAGGCTCGTAAACAGCACAGGGTGCCCTGGGTGCTAGGAGTCTTCATGTTCAATCTCTCTTTGGTGGGACTAGCTGTTCCCCCAGGTGTATGGATCGCTGAATGACTTCCAAGCTATCTCTTCTTTGGATTCTCTCCCCTGATTTTCACCTTCCCTTTTCAGAGCTGACTTTTCTTTCCCTCCATCTCATTCCTCCTCTTTTTAAATCGTAGACTTAATGAAATATAACATATGTACAGCATAATCCATGAATGTGTGTGATGAACTTTCACAGAGTCAGCATACCTAGGTGCCCTGTACTCAGACAGAGTAACAGAACCCAACCCAAGAGACCCCTTCCAGAGATTCTCCACACACTTCCCTGCCCTTTTTGTACCTTGTATAACTGACATTATACAGAATATACTGTTTGTGTCTGGCTTTTTTGGCCCAACATTCCTCCTATTTTGTTCTGGCCAATTCACATCCTCGCTTGAGTGTCATTGTGCTAGCTCTCATCCCAGTCGAGATGATGGAGAGGAACTGGCTACACAAATATAAGGTAGTGTCACAATTCACTATAAACCACAGGACAAGAAGTTTCTCTGGCCTGGCCCTGCGGGGCTGCTGCTGGAAAATGGATGGTTCCCGTTGAGGGCTGTAATGGAGGAGGGACAGCACTTGCCCTGTGCTGGTCTCGTAATATTTCAAAGAGAGTGGAGCTTAGAATTGTTAAACATTCCCAGAAGGGCCATAAATCTCATTTTAGTTAGTTTCAATTGCAGAATTAAATGGCCTGTTTTCTTGGCAATTTTTATTTTTCCCTTTCAGTCCCTTGTCCTCTGGTTCTCTGGCTCACAGGCTCATGACTTCCTTCCTTCCTTCCTTCCTCTCCCAGACTCTTTCCCCT